>NC_046162.1:4582059-5208559 GCF_011064425.1 Rattus rattus
GCAGGTATGCGGATCGGCAAGAGGGCTCCTAGACTTGAAGTCTTCAGGGGATTAGGGAGGTGACAGGCGTCTTCTGCAGGGACGGCTGCCAGCCTTACCTCCCCCAAGTCCTTCGCAGCCTTTGTCTGTCACTACCAAGCTGGGACTGGGCCCATGGCTCAAGTCACCACTCTGGACATTTGGGAAGGGGGATTTGGGTTTGGCAGGTCTGTTCCCCCACCAACTGCCACCTTGCGGGGCATTAGCAGAGCAGCAGGTGCGTGCAGGAGGAAGGGCAGTTTGCCCACGCTGGCATCTGGCAGCATCGCACAGCAGCTTCCATGATATAAATACAGGGGCGAAAATAGCTAATCCTAGTTAACAGGGGTGTAATCACCCAGCGCCCGCCCCGCATGGAATCCCAGAGAATTTGAAGGAAGCAGCTGCAGGGCTGCCCCCAGCCATGGCCCACGGCCCCTGGGTGGCCTGGGCTGAGAATCTAAGTCAGAATAAAGCAGGAGGGGGAGGGGAGAGAGGGGGGGGAGGAAGGAGGGGGGGGGAGAGAGAGAGAGAGAGAGAGAGAGAGAGAGAGAGAGAGAGAGAGAGGCAACTGGAAAAGGACCTGATGAAAAACACCTCTAATCACCGAGGCCGTGAGAGAGATGGTTTTTCTAGAAGCCCCATGGATAATCTGAGCTTCCATGGAGAACTGGGTCTTCCTGCTCTTAGCGATGACAGATGAGGATGTGGCACAAATGGATCCAAGTTTGGTGGCCGGTTGGCTTGGTTTCTAACTCTGTGTATAGAATCCAGGAGGAAATATCTCCTTAGTCCCCTGAAATAGGGTCTCTTGCTGAACCCAGGCCTCATGGTTTCTGTCTAGGCCAGCAACAATCCTCCTGTCTCTGAACCCCAGTGCTGGGGTCTCAGGCATTTGTGGCTTATTAGGTGGATGCCGGAGATCCAATCACATGTCCTCGTGCTTGAGCAGTCAGCAGCGCTGCCCACTGAGTTTGCTTCTGGATATTAATGATCACTCGGTAAATTATTGGCTTTCAGCTTGGGGACGACCAGGTCTCATTGTGGCACTGAGGACAGGGATGGTCGATCTGTGGCTGCCAATACCAAGCGTAAGGACTCAGTTTTAACGTCCTGGCCCACTCAAAGTGCTAACCCATGGCATTCCAAAGATGGCTTGTGGCCCTCTGGAAGAAGCCAACGGGCTTGGCTGTGCTGAGCCATCTTGTTCAAACTGACATGTCCTGAGGGATCACAGGCTGACACAAATGGCTCGGGCACTTCTGCTCTGCGTATGCTCGCTTCAGTGCTTTAGCTGCCAGGTGATGGACAAGCCACCCCCAGCCGAGGCCCGTGTCTTTCCTCACACACTCTGAGCTTCCTCCTGACAGCCCAGCTGTGCTCCCAAAAGCACTCTGAGTACTCAAGTCCCTCCTGAGGCACATGCTTTCGGACAAGGAGAGCAGACATCATGGCTGGCCATGGAGCAGCTTGACCAGAGCTGTCGTGTGAAGAGACCGTGAGGCATGCCCGTGAGGTGTGCAGAAGCAGCATGGGAGCTGGGTCCCAGAGTTACTTCTCCAAGATACTTGATCCCTTATGGAATCACTGGTAGAAGCCTCTGGGTATCTGGGGAAAGTGGGAGGAACAGCCCGGTACAAACCAGAAGGAACGTGATCAGGAAACCACTGTCACGTTCCTGTGGTCTAGAACTAGATTCCTGGTGCGTTTCTGACAAGCCACTTTCTGACTCTGAGGAGAGCATCATTATACACAACACTGGGTTTGGGGTGCCCATGACATTTCATGTAATTTTATCAAACACGAGTTTCCTAAACTCCACACACAGAGGAGAGCCACCACACCCTCTCCCTCTAATACACTCTAAGTATTCGGTGCATGAGCTGCACAAAGCTCAGGGCCCCAAGCTCCAGGCTGCAAGTGGGCAGCCAGCTGGCCAGCGTCAGAGTCCCTTCAGCCCACTGAAGATAGAGGCTTCGTCCAAAGAGGGTCCATGACACTGTGTGTCACCGTAGGTCACCAGAGCAAGCTCAACCCTCAAGGTCAGATCTGAAAGAAACGTTTAATGACACGGAACACATGTTTATGACACTATATCCAAATTATGAAATTCTATTTTAAAGCTCGGGACAAAAGCGCATAGACAACCTCGATGATATAAAACAGACGTAAAGATTACAGAGAGCAACGGGCACCTCGCTCAGATAAATACGGCCTGTGCTTTCTATGGCTAAGAGTATGGTCATTGGCACGAAGCACCATTACGGGAGCCTTGCCAGTCACTTCCGCCTCGAATATCCCTTCTCAGCTATAAGTCTACAGGTCAAGGTTGGGAATAAAATTTCCAGAAAAGGCCAGAGAAAGGGCTCAGCCACTGCGCTGCACTACACTACACTCCCAAGGCTGACAACCCAAGTTCGATTCCTGGCTCCAACAGGAAAAGATAGATGTGGTGGTGAGGAGGTGTAGTTCCATGACTCTTGTCAGCCAGATGGGAGGTAGAGTCAGGACAATCACCCAGAAGCTCATGGCCCAGCTATCCTGAAGCGCACAGCGTGGTAGAGACAGGAGAGACCTGCCCCAACACGGAGACAAAGAACTGGCCTCCGAAAGTTGTCCTCGGACCTCTCTGCGCAAGTCATGGCAGCATGTTCACCCATACACTCGCACACATGATGATACACACACACGCACGCACGCACGCACGCACGCACGCACGCACGCACGCACGCACGCACGCAGGCAGGCAGACAGACAGTGTTTGGTTGTTTTTCTTCTTTTTTTTTTTTTTTTTTTTGGTTTGGTTCGGTTTCATTTTGTTTCTTTTGTTGTGTTGTTGTGGTTTGTGGTTGTTTTTTTTCAAGACAGGGTTTCTCTGTGTGGCCCTGGTTGTCCTAGAACTTGTTTTGGGAACTACGGCGGTCTGGAACTCAGAAATTCACCTGCCTCTGCCTTCTGAGTGAATTATTTTTTCTTTAAAATACCAAATCAAAAAGAAAAACCTGACTCCATTCAATTAGCATATTAAAATGAAAAATATGTGACGTGAAAATAAACGGCCCAGGGTTAAGAAAAGCTACACTAGGGTTTGAATTATGTTTTTGGCTTTTTTTTTTCCCAACCAAATTTTCAAGGCTGGTGAGATAACTCAGTGGTAAAGAGCACTTGTGGCTCCTCCAGAGGACCCAGGCTCAATTCCTAGCACCCATATAGAGGCTTGAGAAATCCAGTCTCAGGGGATCTGACGCCCTCTTCCCTGTGGGTGCACAGACACATCTAAGTAAAATACCATACACATAAAATAAAATAAAATAAAATAAAATAAAATAAAATAAAATAAAATAAAATAGAAAAACAATTTTAAAAAATACCTTTCAAGGCAAGTGTGGTGTTACAGGCATGTAAACTCACTCAGAAGATGAGGCAGGAAGATGGCAGGTTCCTGGACAGCCTGGACTACAAAGTGAAAGCTTATTTTTAAAAAATCAGTAATAAAAAATAAAGTATATTTTATATAAATAAATTATATATCGATTACATACAAAATTACTTATAAAATGTAATTACATTATATAAAGTATATATTTATATTTATATTTAATGTATTTTCTTAGTTATAAATATATTTTATGCTATCTATTATAACTTTACATGTTTTATATATTTATTTTTATAAGTATATTTTATATATTACATAAATATGTTTATAAACAGAAATATGACATGTTTGTATTAAATATGAATATAAAATAAAAGTTAATTAAATATCAAAAGTTACTTTAGGGCTGGAGAGATGGCTCAGCAGTTAAGAGCACCGACTGCTCTTCCAGAGGTCCTGAGCTCAATTTTCAGCAACCACAGGGTGGCTCACAACCATCTATAAAGGGATCAGATGCCCTCTTCTGGTGTGTCTGAAGACAGCTACAGTGTACTCATATAAATTAAATAAACAAATCTTTTTTAAAGTTATATTATATATATATGTGTGTGTGTGTGTGTGTGTGTATACTCGTGCGTGCTCATACAATTAAAAATAAGATAATTTTTTTTTAAGATTGCTGTTCCAAAAGTCCTGGGCAGGAAATCACAGTAGAGGTGCAGTAGAGGTAAGCAGGCTCAGATGAAGCTCCTGTCTCCTCTGATTAAGCGGAGGGGTCACTTCCTGGCCCTGCTTCCCTCCACCTCAGCTGGACGTGCCTACTCACTCCAGGTCCTCAGTAGCAGCAGAAGCCTGAGGTGCAAGGCACAGTTACTTGTGATGACTAAGTTTTTCCCAAACTATTTAACAGGAAATGAGCAGAACCACAGCAACAGGATAAGAGGAGAAGGCTAATACCCCTTGGATGGGCTCGAGTGCTCCAACATTAGTCTAGAAACAGGAAGCATCCCAGTCCACGCGGTCCTCATAACTGAGACGTAGACTATAGCAGGTCTGAGGAGAAAGCAGCCAGAGACTAAATATGAGACTCAAGGTCTCCTAGCAAAAAGTCAAGTGAAACCTGCGGGCCTTGCTCCAAACTCCACTGCCCCTGCCTCAGGACTGAACTTCCCACAGAGGCCATGAGAAGGGCACGGAAGTAGGAGCCCGAGAGCCAGGTGATTTGCAGTCCTCCCCAGATGGATTTGGTAGTGCGGAAACACCCGAGTTCACCCAAATAAATAAACAAACAAACAAACAAAACAAAACGAAAACCAGGCTAGAGGAGCAAAAGAAAAGTAAGGCTTGTGGGGTGGTGGTGGCGCAGGTAACCGTGGGTTCCACTGCAGATGGGGCAAACAGAACCAAAGTTCCCACCTCATGCGCGCTCACCAGGCAGCTTTACTGTAATCTAATCACCTCTGGAAGTCCCAGACAGCTATCATTCCCTCACCCTGTCACAATGCCATCACATTGCAACACTGGCTCGCCTCACACACGCAGCCCAGGCAGTGCGCTGGGACCTGTCTTGGCCACACATCCACAGATCAGTGGGGTCAGCCTTGGTCCTGCGCAGTTCACAGAGGCCAAAATAAGCCTCTGTAAAGGGGCCCCAGCAGGCAGAGGCCAGGGTCGGGAGGTTTGCTCGGAGGCTAACCCAGGCTTCTTCCTGATGCTTCCTGAGAATCTGCGGGGAAAGTTACAGACTCAGAGGCTAAAGGAAAAGAAGTAACTAGAACCTTCCTGAAAACAGAGCGGGTGGACAAAGAAGTAGGAAGAGTTCAGAGGCAACTAACCGGGGCTGGAGAAATGGTGAGAGGCGCTGGCTGCTCTTCCAGAGGATCTGGCTTCAATTTCCAGCACCCACAACTCCGGTCCCAGGGAATCCATCACATTCTTCTGTCCTCGTGGGGACTAGGCATGAATGTGGTGCACAGATACACATGCGGGCAAAACACCCATACACATAAATATAAATAAAATATACAAGAGAGCCGACTGCTGGGCTGGGATGAAGCCCAGTGTTGTTACTTCTGCCCAGAGTGCAGGAGGTCCTGGGTTTCATGCCACCATCAAAAAGCACATAAATAGAATAGTAACACTGAACAATTCAGTCTGAGGATATAGATCAACGGTCTAGTTTTGATCTCCAGAATTTGGGGGCGAGGCGGATCTGCCCAACTCAATGAGCTCTGGACTCCTCGGCAAGCTACTGCGCAGACAGCGGAACAAGAAACCTCCCAAGCTAGAAGTAGCCTTTAATCCTGGCACTGCAGGCACTCCGTAGGCAGAAGCAGGACCATCTATGTGAACTCTCAAGGCCAGCCTGAGTCTATACAGTGAGCTCTGCATCAACCAAGGCTTCATGGTGAGGATTTGTCTCAACAAATAAAAAAGGACATAGGGAGGAGGAGGCGGGAGAGAGAGGGAAAGGAGAGGGAGAGGAAAAGGGAGGGGAAGGGGAGGGGGAGGGGAAGAGGGAGAGGTAGAGAGCGCGCATGCTCAGTGTTCTCCATGCAGCTATTCTGGGCACCGCACCCCTGGGCTGTGAGCCCACATCAACCCCCTCCTTCCCAAAGAGTTTGGATAACTCTGGAAGTCCCGGGGTGAGAATCAAGGAGAAACGGCTGCAGCACGTTTTGGTCCCAGGTTCCACACAGCCTATCCCACCTGTCTCTGTTATAATCTGGGAGGCATGGAAGCCAGAATTCTTATTCTCATTTGACAAATAAGGAAACAAAACCCAAGGCCCTGCGTGAACTCGGCGGTAAGCTTGGAGACCACAATGTGCAAGCTCGGTGGCTCGAGCAACCTCACCCACCAAGAGCGGAGGCCACAGGGCAAATAGGAGTGGATGGAATTCCTTGGAGCATTAATAAAGACATATCATCAAGAGGGTTTTTTGTTGCTATTTTTGTTTGTTTTAGGGAGTTTGGGGTCTTTGGAGGGTTGTTTGTCTTGCTTCTATCATGTGGGCCTCAAATTAATTCTATGCATCTGCAAATACAATACTCCAACCACAGTGGAAAATAAAATGTCTCAAAAGATAAAAACGAGCATTTAAGGAGAGAGGCAGACAATCCACAAGCAGGAGAAGCTCGAGGAGGCTTTGATTATTAGAGCAAACAAATTCTTCAAAAATATTCCTGTGAAATTTAAGGAAATAAAATCGAAGATGAAGATGAGAGAGGCAGGTAGGGAGATGGCCCAAAGCAAAGCTGTTACCACGGAAGAATGAGAACCTGAGTCCCCAACACCCACATGGAAAAAGCCAGGCCTGCCCCACAGCTCTGTGCTTGGAACTCACAGGCGAGCCTTGCCAACTCAGCGAGCCCCAGGTTCAGCAAGGGAGCCAGTCTCAACACAGGAGGCAGAACAACAGAAGACACTTAACACCGGCCTCTACCTTGTGTGCATGACAGAGGGAGAGGGAGAGGGAGAAGGGAGAGGGGAGGGAGAGGAGAGGGGGGGGAAAGGAGGGGAGGGGAGGGGGGGGGGGGGGGGGGGGAGGGGGGGGGGGAGGGGGGGGGAGGGAGGGGGGAGGGGGGAGGGGGAGGGAGGGAGAGAGAGGGAGGGAGAGAGGAAGAGAGAGAGGGAGGGAGAGAGGAGGAGAGACAGAGAGACAGAGAGACAGAGGCAGAGGCAGGAGAGGAAGAGGAGGAGGAAGAGGAACAGGAAGAGGAACAGGAAGGAGGAGGAGGAGGAGGAGGAGGATTTTGAAAAGAACAGGTAACTATTTTTAAAGAGCTGCAGAGCCAGACTTAGTAGCAGATGACTAAGATCACAACTCTTGGCTAACTGAGGCAGGAGATGCCTGTGAGTTCAAGGCCCATCTGAACTATACAGGGAGGCCCTGTTTCAAACAAGACTAGAAGCCAACTAGAGATGTTAGAGCTGGAAAATACATGAACAAACGTTAAGAACTCAAATGAAAACTGTTTATGTTGTATGTGTGGAGGGCTGAGATCTCTGTCTCTCTGTCTCTGTCTCTCTGTGTCTCTCTGTCTCTCTCTCTGTGTCTCTCTCTGTGTCTCTCTCTGTGTCTCTCTGTCTCTGTCTCTGTCTCTGTCTCTCTCTGTGGTGTGTGTGTGTGTGTGTGTGTGTGTGTGTGTGTGTGTGTGTCCTAGTTTGCTTGCTTTGGTAAAGGCCATAACCAAAAGAAACTTGTGGGGAAAGGGTTTATTTGGCTTACACCTCCATTCACACTCCATCACTGAGGGAAGGAAGTCTGTCTTTCTACTGCTCTGTTTCCTACCACAAAAGTGGACCAATCCTGAGTGTGACATCACTGTGAAGCTGCCCATGCCTCACTATCTCTCCCCACACTTTTCTCTCTTCCTAGTCCCTTCCTCCTCCTCTAGCATAAGAAAAACCTCTACTTCTGTCTGAAGGTTCACCACAGCTATCACCTCCTCCATGGTTGAGGGTAAACCTCTGTTTAAAGCATAGGCAGAGGCCAGAGGCGGGGCTCAGGGTAACAGAAGCCACACAAAGGAGGAAGGAGAGCGCTGACTCCGTACAGCGGTCCTCTGACTCCACATATGTGCCGTAGTACGTGTGCATGCTTACATGCTTACACACAGCAGCACCAGCAATGATAATTTAATAATTTTAAGAATTAAAAAAAATAGGGCTGGAAAGATGGCTCAGTGGTTAAGAGCAATGGACCAAGGTTCAATTCCCTGCACCCACACAGCAGCTCAGTCTTTAACTCAGGTTCCAGAGGAAGTGGTACCCTCAGTACCCTCACACAGACAGACAAACAAACGAAACACCAATGCACATAAAAATAATTTTTAAAAAAAATGTTTAAAAGAATAAAAGATAAATAAAATTAAAACAGGTAAAACTTAGAACAGATACAAAGGACCTGGTATTTATTGCTGCTGAGTAAAACTGAAGCCCTGCTCCCTCTTTTTTCTTTCTCCTTGCTGAGGCTCTGACTTCCCCTCAATTAGTCGTCTCTGATGTCTTGTTCACCCAGTTGTTCCTTAGAGTCTTGAAAAGCTCAAATTCTAAGGCTCAACCGACTACTGCATTACACGTATTCAATTTTCTGTCAAAGGGTTCTGTTTCACCTCATCCCACTTTCTTAACTGGGTCCCCCATTGTAGGCCGTCTCACCAATCCGACATCCAAGAGCCAGCAGCTACCCCTGGGGGTATGCACTGGGCTGGGAGTATGGATTTCGTGTGGACAACTCCTGACTTCCCGGCTGACAGCAGCTCCTCATTCAACTGTACGATCCTGGGACACCAGCTACCATTTAGGACCACCCACTGTGACCGGGCATCACACTGAGCATAGCAACAACCAACATTAGACGTGGGATCTGCACCCAAGACACTCCCAGGCTTGCCGAGGAACGTACCCTTTCAACAAGTGCAAAAAATAGAGCATGGTAGAGTTAGGAGGGGGAAAAAATAACTTGAGCCAAGATAGGACCATTCCTGGGCTGCCTCATCCCCCTCTACACCCTCCCTGCTTTTGTTCCTGGGCTCACTTCTCCTTACAGTCTTCCTGACTAATTTCACCCACCCCTCTGGCTTTAAACACCATTTATACACTGGTTTTCAACTTCATCCCAGACCCATCCACAAAGGTACCCAGATGTGCGTGTCTGATTTGAGTCTGACTTGGTGCAAAGCACTTGTCCCACATATACAAGGTCCTGGATTTGGTCCCCAACACAAACCAAAGAAAAGAGAAACTTAGATGTATATAAAAACAACCTAACATTTAACCTCACTGTAAGACAGCCATCGCTTTCTTGCCGAGAGCCCACTTTACGCCCACGGGTTTTCTTCAAGTCCTCCCGCCCCAGGAAGTCAGCCTAGATTCCTGAGGCATATACTTAGACACTAGGGTTTTCCCCTCACCCCTCTCTTTCCTTTGCCTCCCTCGAAACCATCCACTTGGTGTCTGTTTATTTTCTTCCCTGGGAACGCCCCCTTTCCACGGGAACGCCCCTTAAACGCAAGAAGCCTGTTTTTCTTCCCGTCTTTTTGTTTGTTTTATTTTTCCTGGTGAACCCTCAGATTGCGGAGCTGGACTTGTCAATTGCTGGTCCCTAGATAAATATTTGTTAAGTGGCTGAGAATGTCAAGGGAAGGTGGCACAATGGAGGTGACAGTTGAGCTGGGGCCTGAAATAGAAAGGGGAATGTTCCCTTGCCCTGCTGCCGAAGAGGGCAGAGAACACCGGGAGGAGGAAACAAAGGCAGCGTGGGCCTCTAAAAAACAATGTCTGGGATCTGGGATGCTGGAACCTCAAGTTCAATCACGGTTACATCAAGTCCTAACTCAGACTCTAAGTCTAATCCATCTCAAAGACACAACTTAGTCTGTTTTCTAGCGCTGCAACAGAATACTTGAGACTAATTCATAAAGAATTAAGTTTTATTCATCTCACAGTTCTGATGGCGAGGGCCCGAAGTCTAGAAGCCACATCGGGTGAGGTCCTTCTCGCTGGCAGGGACTCTGCAGAGGTAGCATGGTCCCACACAGTCAGAGGTGACTAGGTAAGAAATAGAGCCAAATCGGCTTGCTTCACAGACCTGCTCTCAAGATAACCCATTAGCCCAGTAATCCATTAATCCGTAGTGGATTAATCCACTCATGGGGACAGAGCTCTTAGCACCTAATTACTTCTTCAAGGTCCCACCTCTTAGGAGTATTAAGCAGAGATTAAATTTCGAATTTCAACATGAAATTTGGTGAGGATATGCAGGCTCATCCCTGACCTGAACACAGCGGAACTGATACCAGGACCTTCTTCAGAGTCCTTGACGGCGATGATATGTAATAAGTGGCATATTGTGTTATTAATTTTGATATATCGTATTCATAGTCCATAGGGCCAGAAGATGGGCTGTATGCTGTAACAGGTCAAATTAAAGGTAAACCACTTAAAGCCAGGAATTTTCAAAACATCTAACGGTAATGACCAGATGATCATGTTTTCTGTCGTTTATCCTGTGAGCAAAATGTTGGGCAAACAGGAAGTTCTCACTTGCAAAGCCAGCTTCTGCCCTTCCACAAGGAAAGTAGCAGTTAGCCAATGTGGGGTAAACATGAGAGTTATGTAGTTATGTAACAGTTAGCTATGGCTGCATCACGAATGTCCCCAAGGTGAGGGGGAGGTATGTAATGTTGCAAAGTTTCTGTGGGGTCAGAAACCCAGCTAAACTGTACCGTATAGCTTAGAATCAGAGTGTCAACATGTGTTAGTCATATGAAAGCTTGCTGAGTCAAAACTGCAAGTTTCACTTCCAATATGGTCCACATGGTTGAAAGGTCAGGCTAGTTTATGACAGGAAGCCCTTCCCACAGGATTGCTTGGGTGTCCTCAAAGGTGACGGCCAGTTTCTCCCAGTGGGCCACCTAAAGAGGGCAAAGAAGAAGCCGCAGTGTCTTCGTTACCGGGGCTCTGATGTCATTTTTCTATAGATGCTCTACAATGCCCATTGGATGTCAGGTCAGTCCTATGCATTGTGGGATGGCATCGAGAGCACAGTTCCTCACCAATGGTTCTGATCCTTCCAGAAAACCAGGAACTGAAGCCAGTAGGGCACCATCTTGGAACTGGCTACCACTATTGGCCAAAGATGAACCAAAATAACCATAAACAAAGTCAAACAACTATGCCGAAGGAAAGCCCACAACCAAAGACAAAAATGACTGAGGAAGGAGTAAGGCATACACACCTATGACAGGGTGAGTGACAGCGGTTACTCATCAAAGGCCTTCTTTGCTGTACATGTCCAGGTTAGCTTATGTCAACTTTATATATGCTAGAGTCACTTGGAAAGAGGGACTTCCAATTAAGAAAATGCCAGGCCAGTAGGCAAGTCTATAGTGTATTTTCTTAATTACTGATTGATGTGGGAGGGTCCAGTCCATTGTGGGTGGGGCCACCCCTGGGCTGGTGGTTCTGGGTTCCATAAGAAAGCAAGCTGACCAAGTCACAGGCAGCAATCCAGCAACCCCTCCATGGCCTCTGCATCGGCTCCTGCCTCCAGGTTCCAGCCCTGTTTGAGTTCCTGCCCTGACTTCCCTCAAAGGACTATGATGTGGAACTGTAAGTTCTAATAAACCTTTTCTTCTCCAAGTTGCTTTAGGTCAAGGTGTTAAGCAATAGAAACCTTAACTGAAACAAATAGGCAAGGGGTTGGAAAGATGGCTCAGAGGTTAAGAGCACTGGCTGTTCTTACAGAGACCCTGGTTCAATCCCCAGCACCCACATGGCAGCTCACAACTGTCTGTAACTCCAGTTCCAGAGGATCTGATAGCCCCACACAAGCAAAGCACCAGTGCACATATTTTTTTAAATCATCAGAGAAACTTTTTTAAAATGTAGGTAATAGGCAAAACTTACTCTTGTGCCATCTCTGGGATGACCCTCTGCAATCTAGAGCAAATCAAGTCTTACTCTCATCTGAGTGACTGCTCAGGGTGGCATGAGGGTACTGGAAGCCACACCCACTCCAGCGTTCTGTCTGTGGTTCCTCTTTGACTTTTGTCTGTCTGAGTCACTGTGATAGAAGCAGTGTGCTCTGTGAAGCCTAAAATATCACCATCCACTCCTCCCCAGAAAATAGATAAATGCCCATCCATGATCCGTGTCCCCGATTGCCACCACCCCTCATGACAAAGAATGACCTAGTCCTAGATGCCTGTAGTGTCTCAGTTGAGAAAGTTGAACTCGAGGATCAACTGGTTCAGGAAAATGCAGGACGTTGTCATTCATGCTGGTAATGGCTGGGGCCGTAGTTCTCCTCCACCTGGTCTCTTGTCCTCTCATAATTGTAAATGACTACAGCAAGCTCTCAGGTTAAAAAAAAAAAAAAAAGGACAGGGCTTGAAGTCCAAGACCTCGGGAGAACAGAGTACTTGGGTGTCCTCAGGGTAACTCACATTCTGTTGACTGAAACAGGTCTCAAGGTCATCCCAGGAAGAACACAGCTTTATTCCCAGCCCTTGAGAAACAAAGGCAGAGGCTTTTCAAATTCAAGGCAACCCTGGGCTACATAAGTTCTATGCCAGCCTGGGATGCATAGCACAAGACTCTCTTTCAAATTAAAAATGTTAACCGTGGCTCAGCAAAATCTCAGGTCCTACCCAAGCAACTGTCAAAGAAACCCGGCAGGGAGCAGGCATCATTCTGTGTGCCAACATTCCTCTGTATGGGTCAGATACACATACGAGCCTGAAAACCACTGGCCTGAGGCAAGCAATTAGATCATGCAAGACCAGATAGAGGCCAAAACATCCCTTCTCTCCCTGGATCCCTGGCCATTCACCTGAGGTCAGAACCCTGTCTCAACGACTGTTCAACAAGGGAGATTCTTAAATGCAGTAGAAATGGTTCAAGCGTTGACAAGTAGACCGGAGTTCAGCCACAGATGCTGCACAGTAGGTCTGCAGGGGAGGGGGTGGGAGTCAACACAAGCCAGGTAGGGCAGCCAGGTCTCCCAGGAAGCTGGACAGGAGAAACCAGACAATAGTTTCAGCTTGGGTTTTATTGCTAAAAATATTAGCATGGAAAAATAATATTAAGTAAGGTACTGTGGGGTACTGTGTGTGTACATGTGTGTTCAGATGTGTGTATGCACATGGAAGCAAGGGGACAGCTTCAGCTGTCATTCCTCAGGTTCCAGCTATATTGCTTTAAAAAAGATTTACTTAACGCGTATGAGTGTTCTGCCTGCGTGTATGTCTGTATATCTCATGCATGCTTGGTGCTGGAGGTAAGATGGTTGTGACCTGCCATGTAGATGCCAGGAATTGAACCTGGGTCCTCTGGAAGAGGTGAGCCATCTCTCCAGCCCCCGCCTTGCTTTTTCCTATTCATCTATTTTTATTTTATGTGCACTGGTGCTTTGACTGCATGTATGTCAGCGTGAGGCTGTTGGAACCCCTGGAACAGGAATTACAGACTCCTGAAAGCCACCATGTAGGTGCTGGGAATTGAACCCCAGTCCTCTGGAAGAGCACCCAGTGCTCTTAACCACTGAGCCATCTCGCCAGCTCTGCCCTACTTTACTTTTTGAGAAAGTTTTTCACTGGTATGGAGCTTGCTAAGTAGACTAGGCTGTCTGGACAGCAAGACAGGGAGTCACCTGCCTCTGACTCCTCATTCAGATCTTCAGGCTTGTACGGCAAGCAGTTTACCACCAACCCAAGGTGTGTGGGGGGGTGTGGGGGTGCTGGAGAGATGGCTCAGTGGTTAAGAGCACTGACTTCTCTTCCAGAGGTCCTGAGTTCAATTCCCAGCAACCACATGTTGGCTCACAACCATCTGCAATGGGATCTGATGCCCTCTTCTGGTGTCTCTGAAGACAGTTACTCATATAAATAAAAATAAATTGGGGTTGGGGATTTAGCTCAGTGGTAGAGCGCTTGCCTAGCAAGCGAAAGGCCCTGGGTTCGGTCCCCAGCTCCAAAAAAAAAAAAAGAAAAGAAATTGATCTTTTAAAAAAGAAGAAAGAGAGAGAGGGAGGGAGAGAGAGAGAAAGAGAGAGAGAGAGAGAGAGAGAGAGAATATGTGCAGTTGTCTAAGGGGGATTCATTCCAGACACTTCCTCTTCATAAACCCAGGGATGTTCAGGTCCCCTCTATAAAATAGTGTGGTATTTGCATAGCACCCCTACACTGCCTCCCATACCATATGGTCTACCTCTTCTCTGGAGGTCTGCGATGCCTAGTATAGGTCAAATGTTAGGTAAGTACTTGTACTGTATCCTTTGGACAATTGTAAGAAAAACCCTATACAAGTTTTGCCCAAATGTTCTCAACCTGCGGTTGGTTGATTCTGTGGGTGCTGAGCTCTGGCATGTAGGAAGCCGGCTGTATCAGCAGAGCCCGGGTGGGACATTTCCATCCTCATCCCAGGACTTGAATTTACACCACAATCCAGAAGTATGATCCGGGTGACTGTTCTCTCTTCCAGACTGCCTCTCCCCAGGCCTCAGAGTCTGGTTGAGGTGGACAAACCCTTACTTCCCCAGCTGCCTGAGTCCCTGCTTCTTGATGGTCGCCATAATTAGGTTTTGTTGTTGATGTTGTTGTCACCGTTTTATGCAAATTACTGAAACAGCTTCCATCCTGGGCACGCTGTGCAGTGGAGCCACCCTCTCCCCTGAAAGCCGCAGGTTGTCCCTGAACTTAACCCAGGCACCAGACTGGAGAATGACAACTGGCCCTCAAGCTCCAAGGCAGAAGGGCTGCCAGCCCCTCAGTGTGTACAATCCATGCAAGCAAGATGATTGACATCTGACAAGCCACACCGACCAATCCATGTGGCTTGGCAACTTTAAATAGTCACCGTCTCCAGATCAGGTACAGAGCTGCCACACACACTGTTGTAATGTGTGCTGATGCTTCCCCAGGCATTGACCTATACTAGACATTGCAGACCCTCCAGAAAAGAGTTGGACCTTATGAGAGGCAGTGTAGGGGTGCTATGCAAATACCACACTATTTTATAGAAGGGGCCTAAGCAGCAGCCAGTGTCAGGGATGCCCTGGCAGAGACGCCAGACAGAGAGTTTAAACACAGGATAGCAGGAAGGAGTCAGAGGGAGCCAGAGACTTTTCTACCCTTAGTACTTCTGTTTTAGTGTATCAAGATGCTGCATAAACATATTATTTACAGAACAGATTCTATTGTATTGTATTGTCTTAAGAATTGAATCTGGGGGCTGGAGAGATAGCTCAGCAGTTAAGAGCATTGACTGCTCTTCCAGAGGTCCTGAGTTCAAATCTCAGCCACCACATGGTAGCTCACAACCGTCTGTAAGGGGATCTGATGCCCTCTTCTGGTGTGTCTGAAGACAGCTACAGTTTACTCATATACCAATAATAAATAAATAAATAAATCTTTTTAAAAAAAAAAGAATTGAATCTGTGTGTACTGAATGATGGCTGACAGTTCTAATTTTGAGCTTCTTAGGTTCCGTCTATTTAAATGTGGGAGAGTCCTGGGCACTACTGTGTTTAAAGCAGTCACCATTCTCACACTTAAGCTGACTTCCTAGCACAAATAGTTTCTGCATAAACAGCCCAGCACCTCCTGATGAAAACTTTCCATTTGTCTCCTTAGCCTCGGGCGGGGCTGGGGGAGTTACTGACCTTTTATTCCTTGTCGCTAGGAGAAAACAGTGATGACATCTTTTTGGCTGGATGGAACTGATGGAAGATTTATGGGGCAGCTGAGAACTGTCAGAGCCAGGCCCAGCAGATTCCCTAAGACAATGACCACAGCCCTTTCATCAGGGAGCGCACTGCTTTCTGGAATTGCCTAACATAAGAGAGAGAGTCCTATCTACCCAGCCATCAGTGAGGTTATCCCTGCACAGCTGCTGCCACCCATTCTGAGGGTTCCCGCTTCTCCTCTGGAAGGATTGTATGTGACCACACAGAAGTCATAGCTGTCACCCACCATCAACCCTCTGGCCCCAGTCTGGGATGTGGAGCCCTCCAGGAGTGGGAAACTTCATCCTATACCTTCTCAGTCACAGGGATCTCGGGAATTAGTCACAGGAAGGGGGAGGCAGAGAGTGGAGGCTTCCAAGAGGAACCAGTAACAGGATCTGGGGTCTTTCACCCCAGGTCACAGCAGCTTAGACTGTCCCTGAGGTAGGGATGAATGATAAGGGATAGAATCAGCCTCCCCAAGGCCTCTGCTAGCAGCAAGAGCTTTTGGGAGTTGGGATCTATAGCCAGGGAGTCACCCCTGCCACTGAGTGGTCTCTTCCTTACCTCCTAATGCTCCCAATTCTGAGGTAGACACAAAAGGTAGACTAGAGCCCAGAACCCAGCATGTGTCTGAAGCAAAGTCCTGACCTGACTTCCAGCCCCTCCCTTCTGAATGAACACTGAGACATTCTGTGCATCTATGTGCAGTGATGCGTCTCAGAGGACAGGACACTCCCAGATGTCCCAGAATTGTCACCAGCAGCCTGCCTTCCACCCACCATCATCTCATGTGGACAGACAATAAATGATAATCATTCTAAAAGGATGGGGATGTTGTGGGGTGAGAGACACAGAAGGCACTGGGTTCAATCCTCTATATGGAGAGATAGATAGACAGACAGACAGATAGACAGACAGACAGATGGACAGGCAGACAGATAGATGGATAGATAGATATCTACCAACAGAAAGTAGTTTAATAAGTTCTGGTTTATGGATGTATGGGGGAATACTATGCATCTAATTTTTTAAATTGAGGTATGCTCAAACCAGCTTTACTGAATAAATGTAGCAGCCACCCCTCATCAAATAAGCCTTTATTCATAACAAACAGAAACCACCAGAAAACCACAAATGGACACTATGCAGAAATCGGCAGCTCGTGGGAGCCATGCCCCCGATATCCTCACTTATCCAAACGCATGCAAGCAAAACACCAATGCACATAAAATAAATAAATAAATAAATAAATAAATAAATAAATAATAAATAAAATTTAAAAGAATATATTCATAGCTGGGCATGGTGGCACATGCCTTCAATGGTGGGTGGGTCTCTATGAGTGAGTTTGAGACCAGTCTGGTCTACTTAGTTCTGGGCCAGTCAGGGTCACATGGTAAGGCCAGAGGCGTGGATATATTCATGACATATGTGATTTTAACATAACAGGAATCTTGGCCAGGTAATGGTGGTGCTTGCTTTTAATCCTGGCACTTGGGAGGCAGAGGCAGGTAGATCTCTGAGGTCAAGGCCAGCTTGTCCTTGTTCCAGAACAGTCAGGGCTACACAGAGAAACCCTGACTCCAAAGGAAAACAAACAAAAGACAAACAAAAAAGAAAATAATGAATCTTGAATGTTGAAAAGTTAAGGAGCATGAATGTGAGACAAGGAACTAAGTCTGTTTGTTATTTTTCTCACCCAAGGGGTTCTTACTTTTTATTTTTATTCATATATGTACATATTCCTGTTCATGTGTATGTACATATTCCTGTTCATGTGTATGTGTGTGATTGTGTATATGTATGTATGTGTGTATGCTTTGTGTGGGTGGAGGGAGTGCACACACCAAGAACTACCTCTGCTATCATCCTTAGGAATTGTCACCTCCGCTGAAGGGACATTTCTCCTTGGCCTGGAGACCACCCATTAGGCTAGGCTGTCTACCCAGCTACACCAGGGATCCTCCTGACGGGACCTTCCCTGCTCTCCCCACCATGACCAGGGCATATTTCTGAGGGTTCTGAGCACAGGTCACCTCGTCCCCAAGCATTTACTTTTTTCCCCTTTGGTTGGTGTCCTTTGTGGGTGCTAAGGATCGAAACCCAGGCCCTGATCTGGTTTTCATAGAGTCTGAGCCCCACCAGTCCCGGGGGCTGCAGGGGCCAGCAAACTTTCTGGGGGCAGACTTGTTGCTGTTCTAGAAAGGAGGAGGCCCGGATGACCCCAGGAGGAGTCTCAGAAAGACAAAAGAGTAAGGACTCAAGAATACACAGGCTGCAGCGGGCACCAGGAAATGGGACTGCCTGCCATGACTTTACTAACTACACACTCTGGCATGCCAAGACGCTGCAGTGACCTAGGGTTCCATGTGGTTCTTAAACACAACTGGACCAAAAACACTCTCCAACGACGAGAGCCTAGCCTAGCCTAGCCTAGCGGAGTCAGAACCCGGCCAAGCCCGCCAGCGGAACAAGTTTTAAGGAGTAGGCCGGGCTACTGTGCTGTGTGGCTTAGGGGCAGAGCACTCTCCTAGCTTATGCAAGGCAGGACCGCCATCCCTGTCACCACCATGAAGTAAGGAAACAGTTAATTCAAAGGTGTTCTCAGCAGGGAGGCCTTTTTTGTTCGGTTGGTTGGTTGGTTGGTTTTTCTTTTGCACGTGTATATCCATGTGCACTGATCCCTCTGATAGTCTAGGAAGATCGATAGATGGAAAGAGAGTTAGGAGAGTAAATTCACGGTTATTCTGACCTGTATGGTCATCCAGAGCATCACGGGTAATTTTTCCAGCCACTGACAAGGGACACTGTTCTCATTTTCACTATATTATTTTAATCGACATATCATAATCACACACATATATGAGATATATGGATACCACGTGATGCTTTGATGTGTGTACACTGTAGAATTATTAGATGGAGCTAATTAACATGTCCACCGGTTTGCCTAACTCTGATTTCTTATATTAAGACATTTCGAGTCAACGCTTACTTTGAAATTTTTAATACATTTCTCCTTAGTTATAACATATTTGAGCCGCGTAAAACATTATGAATTACTACATAAACCATAATACACCATTGATTATTGTTATATATTGTGCCACATTCTCACTACTGCTCAGCAGACCTCAAAATACATCCTTCCCTTCTCCCTTCCAAACATAACCAGGCCGGAACGGACAGGCCCGCTTTCTGTCTGAAACTGTACAGCAGAGAAGCAGTTCCCAGTGCCTGAGCTACAGTGGAGAGAAGTGGTTGACTGTGCATAGGACTCGCGGGACAGGCTCCTCCAGGAGCTTTAGTCCCCTGCTGACCCAAAGTGCGGATCAAGGAAATGGGGCGGGGCGGGGATCTTGCAAGTCTTGGAACCTTGTTTCAAACTTAGAAAAGTTCGGCTCCATAAGTTCCTACCCCATCTCTTCACCGTTACTCTCCACTTTCTTCGTCCCAATTTTTTTCTCTCCTTTTCCATTTCTCCATTTCTCCCCCCCTCCCCGCCCCCGGGCTCCTCCTCTCTCCCGGTTGCTCTGGGACCAGCAACCCCAAGCAGTGGGGCCTTCGGTGGCCCTTAAGCAGCCGGGATAAGGCCTGGGTAAGAGAACTCAGGCTAGGACTAGGGCCCACGCCCAGGAGTCTGGGAATCTGGGATTCTGGGACCACCTAACAATCAGTCCAGAAGTCACTGCGGCTAGAGAAAACCTGTTGGTGCCGGCTACCCACAGCAGCAAGACCTCCAGCTTTTCTCCCATCAGGGAGATTACACTGGAACAGCCCTGCCATTGAGAACGCTTACGTTAATGCCCACAGTCTTTTAAGTGTGACTGTTGTCTCATTTTACAGATGAGAACATCAAGGTCCAGAAGAGCAAACGTCCCTCAGTAGAAAGCAGCCATAGTCCAGAGCCTGAGTCTGCCCACAAGACTTTTCTGTACCTCCTTTCCCTAGGGCTTTCCTCTGAATGTCTTCCCAGGCTCCTCCCCCTCCCCAAGCCTGACTTCCGGGGCTTTCCTCCCTCTGTTCTTGTTGCTTTGCCAACTAGAAGTTTCTTTCTGACCTTGAAGAGAGTTCACTGACACTCCTTCATCTGCCCTTTTATAAATTACCCTTTTATAAATTACCAAGCACCCTAAACCGTAAATAAAACTTTTAAAAAGACAATCAGGAAAATGGTTAAATAGTAATAATATTATTTATTAATGTATTAACAATAATAAAATAATCACATAAAATAACATGACAAAGGGTCACTAGCTAACAGGAAGAGAGACTTCAAACATCAGTAAGAAGTAAAAAGTCCAATAGTTAGAAGATGCAAAGAAAAATATCAGTGGGTAACAGACACTTTTAAATGATCAAAATAAGCCTGCTGTGGTGGTGGTGGGCGACTTTAGTCCCAGAACTCTGTGAGTTGGAGGCCAGCCCCATCTACAGTGTGAGTTCCAGGACAGCCATGGCTACACAGAAAAAGCCCTGTCTCAATAAAATCAACCACCCAATCGAAATAATTTAGAAAAATCATATGTTGTCTTCACCTAATTACCTAACGGTTTAAAGTGTCTTAGAACTACCAAATTGCAGAAAGAAAAAAAAAACTGCATTAAATGAAGCTTGTGTTTCTCTCGTATTCCAGGAGAAAGGTGTCTCTGTGATTTTGTTTCTGACCTGCAGCTACCTTGGTTTGGTTTTTTAGAAGCATGAAGACAACTGAGACAGCTCCGAGGTCACAGGGTAAAGGCACTTGCTAGAGGTCACAGGGTAAAGGCACTTGCTACCAGCCAGCAGCCTGAGTTTGATTCCCGGGCCCCACAGACTGAGAGAGAAATGATTTCTAAATCTTGTCCTCTGAGCCCCTTGTGTGGGCTGTCATGGGATATACGCACAAAATACATTTTAATTTAAAAAAAAAATAAGAACACATGGAATTTAGGATTGAGACGTGGCTAGGTGGACTGTTGCTGGAGAGGCCTTAGCTCCTGTTCTTAGCACCAAGTACAAGACCCAAACAACAGCCGTGGGATTTAAAATCTGCTCAGACTGCTTGGCAGGATCTAACCCATCACCATATACCAAAGAGTCGGACACACGGTAATAAATGAACCTGGACCACTTGATGGATCATTAAGATAGATAGGCGATGTTTGAGGTTTTAGCAACCTTGAGAAAAGCAAACAGAACTACGCCAGGGTTTTGTCTTCAAGACTTTCCTTAGTTGAGGGTCATGTTCAGAGACAGGAAGATCGCTCAGCTGCAGATACCCCAGGTATACTCACTAGTAATATCACAACTTCAAGGCCTCAAGAACCATGGTTCCCCCCCAGGGTCATCCAACAGTCTTAGGAGAGTTAAACAAACAAACAAACAAAGCAGGAGTCAGGCCAGGTAAGGTGGTGTATGCCTCTAAGTTTGAGACAAGCTTGGTCTACATAGTGAGTTTCCTGCCAGTCAGGGCATAAGTGAGCCCTGTCTCAAATACAAACAATAAAAGGCAGCTGGGGGTGGGTGGACAGTAAAGAGAAGCTGGTGCTCTTCAGGGAGCAGGCACTGGGAGAGATTGTGCAAAAGAGCAACCCAGCATACAGAATGCCAGGAAGAATGACGTTTGAGGAAATATGTATGTCTAACTTGATTTAAGCATTCGACTTATATTTGGATATAAGTAATATATCCAAAGGTTATAATTACTGTAAAAAAAGTTAAAATGAGAAATTTTAAGAATCAAATAAAAGCACATGAATGAGAATAAAAAGACAAAAGAGATAGACAGGCACCTTGGCAAAAATATTCAAAGTGCCAATAAGACTTTGAAACTATCTGGATTCTCTAGTCAGTCCAGATAATCCATGACTGCCGTTAAAACATCGGACTGGCTGTTGAGACCCTCATGTGTCATGCCCTGTCAGAATGGAGAGAGCACCAGTTCCTCAGTGTGGAAAACTGTTGAGAGACAACTGAAACGGAGTCTGTGGATATCCTATAGTTGAGCAACGCTACTCAGCGGTGTTCACACAGCAGAAACGTGTGTGTGAAAGGCAGGCACCAGAGTGCTCAGAACAAACGCCACTCACTCAGTGGTGTTTTTGCAGGACCTCAGTGACAAGCAAAAACAAACAAACAAAAAAAACCCCAAAAACAACAAAAAAAACCCAAAAACAACAAAAAAAAATCCAAAAAAAAAAAAAAAAACCACAAACAGAAAACAAGAAATGTGACTTGCAAGAGACCCTGACAGAACAGAAATGGGAGCAGCATAGAAAGCACCCCTTATTAGACCCACCAGAGTGAGGTGGGGTTGGATCCCTTCAGATTTTGATGATGGAATACTCGCCTCCATATTTGCTTATAGTGAGAAACACCACAGGGACAGAACTCCATTGTCAATGCAGAATCCATGTTTGCACAATGTTATTGCCCTTTCTGTCTGATGGTCACACGGAGCTCCAGTGTGTGGGTACAGGGGCTTTTTCAGACTGTGGGCATTTGGGATTTTAGTCAGGAATGTTCAGCCTGGAATATATTAATACAATGAGAACAAAAAGAGTTGACGGCTCCAATCTGGCAGGACCTCATGAGCCCACATTGCATAAATATTGTCAAGCACAAAGTCGCCCTTCTTCGTGTTTGGGTATTCAGTGAAGCTCAGAAGTGGGTGAGAGGAGTCTAGGTTTCTAGTCAGAGTGATGCGTGGTGGCACACATCTGTAATTCCAGCACATCCCTAAATCACAGGGGATGGGGGGATCCAGGCTCAAGGCATCTGGGTGTTCTGTTTGGGAAAATGCGCAAATCTATACACTGTTATTCTGTGCACTTCTGCATTGCAACCAAAAGTCCTGAGACCTAGGAAGGCCCAGGAGAGCAGAGGGAGGCAAAGCTGGAAGGGTGCGTCACAGAGTTGAGAGCAGGACCAGCTCCTCCACCTCTCCTCCCACCACCTCTACCAACCAGGCAGTATCCCTTCTCCTCAAGAAAAGCTCTAAGTGTTCCGGTGACAGAAAGAGAGCTGTTCCCCGTCACTCTCCTGTCTCCCACTTTTTGTTAGAAGGAAAGACACTCTTCAAATGTCTCTTCAAACAGAGCTCTGACTGAGCACTCTGCCCGCCCTGGAAGAACCAGTTGTCAGAATAATACAAGAGACCAGAGCCATGACTCCCAAACCATTGAGATGTTCAGCTTGCAGCCTGCGGGTTTCACCACAGCACAGGAGGCTGAGAGCCCACCCTGTGGAAAAACACTACTGGCTCCTGTACCAATCTTTGGCTGTTGCTAAGAATCAGCTTCTGTTAGGGCTGGGGAAATATGGAGGGTCCACTGGGAGAAGGCCGACCTAAAGAACAAGAAATACCTCTTCCTTAGCAGAAGGGAGAAGGGTGGTGTTTGCCCCTACTTTGTTTCCGTACAGAAACTGCTATCTTGGGTAAATAAACCCTGATAAATGACAAGGGAGAGGGAGATTTTCCCAAGGCCTAGATTATCCTGGGGCTGTGTTTTGGTGGGTGGTCCTCTCTCAGCAGTTCGAGTAATCCAGAATGATCCTTGGCAATTGGAAGGGAGCAAGCCTGTATTGAAGCCAAGAAGTGATTTCCCCCAGCGATGGCAGTCGCTCTCCAGCCCTGTGTGTCAGTGTGACATAACTGGATGTGCCTGAGATGGACCAGGCTGGTGGAAACCAGTACTGATGGGGACAGAGGGCACCTAAGAGGGCTTCTTTGTCTTTGTCTAAAAGGAAAGATAGAGCTGGCTGAATATAGAAAAAGAAAAATGAAGGGCGGGCACCTAATAACAGTGCTTAGACACTCAAAGAGTGTCTGCACCACCTATCTGATCAGGGTGTCTCAGAACCTCGAGGACTCAGGCTGCAGAGGCCTGGCCCAGAGATTTCCTCAGGACTCATCTTAAGAAAAAAACTGCCGGGGTTGGGATTTAGCTCAAGAAAAACAAGGCCCTGGGTTCTGGTCCCCAGCTCCGAAAAAAAAGAACCAAAAAAAAAAAAAAAAAAAGAAAGAAAAAAACTGCCCAAGTGACAGTCACTTGTCCCTGCTACCTCCTACCTCAGCCTTCCTGCATTGACTAAGGTCAGAAAGCCACCCCACTCCAGGTCTCTGCCAGTTGGAAGT
The DNA here is from genome assembly GCF_011064425.1 of Rattus rattus. NCBI lineage: Eukaryota > Metazoa > Chordata > Mammalia > Rodentia > Muridae > Rattus > Rattus rattus. Next base: position 4,605,811 of record NC_046162.1, read on the forward strand.
ATAAAGCAGTTGGAGCATAGGAGAATGGGGGGGATTCTGAGGTTGACCCAGTCCTCTCCCCTACCAAAGTCATCCTGGAGTTAACGAAAACCCGGGCCAGGCTGGAACTCTCTAAGATCCAATGGGCCCCTTCCAAGAATGATTTTCCCTCATACAGACAAGCAATCAACGCTGGTCCCCGTGTTCGTGGTTAAAAAACAGCCCCCACACGCCCCCTTCTGAGTGACAGTGTGACACAGTCACCCCCTGCCTGTCCCAGAATCTTCACCCTGGGTTGCAGCATCTCCTTCCCACCCTCCAGAAACGCGAAGGACAGCGGAGCCAAGGGGGCAGCGCGTGACCCCGAGCGGAAGGGCCCCAGTCTGGGTCCTAATGCGGGTGGCGTCTCTCTTGACAGGCAGCGTTTGGGGACAACAGCGGGGAAGGGAGATAAGATGACATACCAGAGCAGATTTGGCGTGTGCGCTGATACTCCTGGCCGGACAGGAAACTCGGAGCTATTTAAAAAGACCCTATCGATTACTTTATCTTCCCCGGAGGAAAGCTTCTTGCCGAGAGACAAAAGATGTCCCCTACCTAAAGATACAAGGCCACACAGCAGAGGGTTTGTACAGGCGACGCGCGAGTAGAGCCCTGGGAGCGCAAAGAAGCCTTTACACCCGGCAGAGACTGTGAAGTTTGGAGTGAGGCGGGGCCACCTCCGGGTCCCCGTGCACTACGGAATTGTGAGCTCTCCCGCCAAGTCCCCGCGCGTCTTGTTGACACTCACTGGTGTGCCTCCGTGTTCCATTCGAACTCCTCCCAAGTTTAAATGCTCCTTTGAAAGGCTTGAGTGGCTGCAGCCGTCTTGTGCACCTTGAAAGGGTGGCGTGTGACACTGCGTTCCTTTAACGTCTCCATCCCGCTTTTCGCCAATTCCTGCGCTGGCCGAATGCTGTGGGAGCAGGAGCTCCGGTAACGGAGTACCGTGGCTCCCGAAGGCCGAGGCCACGCAGGGTGGCTCTGAGTACAGCCTGATTCCCAACAGTCCCTAGTCTGGGCTTTCCCCCGTGCGACACTTGGTCGCCTACCGGTTTACAATCCGCTCGGCCCGCGTGGGAGAACGCGGCATGTTCCGTGGGGAGGCCAGCTTATTTTATGCACATTAAGGTTTGAAAAGCACGGCCTGAAAGGGAAAACATGGTGCGGAAGGAGAAAGGGCAGTGATGATCCTAGGACCGTGCGGTGACCGCTTACGGCCAGATTCACGCCCACCGGAGACCCCAGCAGTCCTGGAGGGAGGCGGAGGCTCCGCGGCTGCGGGCTGCGTTTCAGTCACTCGGATCAGGCGGCGACTCTTTAACTCTGAGCACAGCGGACAGCACCCTTGGAGACCCGGTTCGTCCGCGAAGCTAGGAGCGAAACCCCACGCGTGGCCCACAGCTGAGCATTGCCCCGCAGTCGAGCATTGCTCAACCTGAGCTCTCACGCCCAAGGCCTCTGAAAAGCCGCTTCCCAGAGCTCCACTCCGCCGCGCTGAAGCTCTGAAAGCATCGCTTTCTCTTCCCTGCATCTTGAATCCTTGTCCCATTTCACCTGATTTTTTCAAATTATCACCTTCTGAGACGCGATCCGTAGGAACGGGCGGAGTCCCCCCACCTTTGAGCGCCGTTTATCCTGTAGCAGTTTGCAGGGGACTGGGCAGGTGGAAGACCTCGTAACTGGCACTGCGGAACCCGGAGCTTGGGGGAAAGAAAACTCAAGATAAGGAAACTGCAGAAAGCGGAACGCCGCTCCCGCTCCCACCGGATCCATCAAACCGATCCCAGCCAGCAAGTAACCAAAGTGAAATTTCGCCTTTTGAAACATCCCCCGCGAAAAGCACGAGGAAAGTGTGCACGGCAAGAAACTAACGACAAACTTTAGGCGCAAAAATATAAAGAAGCGGGCGGAATTTCGGAAAACCGCACAGTCTGCTATTTGACGTTTTCCATAAACGTACAAATAAAATCTGCGGAAGATGTACTTCTCTTCGAGTCTGTGACAGACCCTGGAAAGAGCTCATTTAAAATGCCAGCGTTTCCAGTATTTCTCCGAACTTAACACGAGCTTTTCCACGTGCCCAGACTCACGGGACAATATACTTATGATCCTGTTAATTGTAGTCCACACTTACTGTGTCTCAATAAAGTGAATCGTGGTCAGCACTTGACCAGCATATGAGAGGCCCCTGAGTCCAGTCCCCAGAAACAAGTAGAATGAATGAATATATATATATATATATTCATTATATATATATATTCATTATATATATATATATATATATATATTCCCGGATTGATCAAACTCACAACATTCTTTAGAAAGTGAGATGTTAACATTCGGCTCTGTTTTCTTTTTCTTTTTTTCTTTTGTTTTGGTTTTAATATATTTAATCCTGAGGAGAAAGGAGAACCCAGGATTTTTCTGGTGGCTACAGTGCGGTGCGCACATCTCCTCCCGGTAGCCTAGGGCAATCGGACTGAGCAACAGAAGGCTTGGGAACACCCAGCCTGGCTGGTGCTTGCCAGAGCTCAATCCCGCTCTAGGCAAAGCGGGAGCCGCTGGTCATTCTGGGTAAGGCTGGGGTGGCACCCTTCTACCTGGAAACTTGTTCTAGTGAGAAAGTGAAATATTATAGTAGTGTCCCTACGGGTTCAAAAGTTACAAAGTGGCCCCGCAACAGGTGAAAGATTCTAGGACCACAAGAGTCACCTCAATCTGGTTAGTAAGACCCTAGATCTAGTTGGAATTCACCAGAGAGGTGACTAGAGCTCTCCACGCACCCCGGGGAAGGATGGACAAACAGGCCTAAGCTAGATTAGGCTGCCTAACTCCTCCCCCAGCTGGGCCAGTACCTAGGCGTGGTGGTGGAGTGGGCGACCACACCTTTTGGCCAACCTCCTTCTTCCCTCTCCCCCTTGTTGCATTAGAGTTATGGGAGCTGTCCTACACTGAGCCTGCTCCAGTATGCCTTCCGGCGGGCGCTCTGAGACCAAAGCCCACTTCAGGGGGAAAGCTAGTGGGCAACTTTGCAGGGAGGCTAGGAACAGATCCTGCTGGACAAAGAGCGCACTCTCTCTCTCTCTCAGACACACACACACACACACACACACACACACACATACACACACACACATACACACACACATACACACACATACACACACACACACATACACACACACACACAACTGGGACCCTGTCCCCGTCCTTTTTGACCCACCTTGGTGAGTTTACTGGATGCCACTTGGGCTTCTCTGTCACAAACTTCACTTTACCTTTGTTTTTTTTAAATTCCAAAGTGAGAGGAAGGGCAAATAAATCTACAATTTTAATAGTCTCCCCCCCACCCCAATTCTGGTCCACCATAGCTCCTAAAGCGAAACCAAACCCAAACAAATAAAATTCTATTCTCTCAAGAGCACTGCAACATACTGTGATGTTTAATTCTAGATCCTCCCTCCCCCATATTCTTCCTTCTAACCCTTCCTTCAACATTTTGTAAAGCCTTATTTTTTTTTTAATTGACACCCCAGGCTTCCTAATAGAGTACAGACAGGTATAGTGGTCACGCCTGTTATCCCAACGTTTAGGAGGCTGGGGATGGAGAATTGCTGGAAGGTTGGAGTTTGAGGCCAAACGGTAACAAAAATGGATAGTGTGGGCAGAGGACAATTCAGTCTCAGGAGCTCAAGGTCAGCCTTGAGACCCTAGATAGATGGATGGACGGACAGACAGACAGACAGATGCTGGTGATTGGTAAAGGGTGGTTGCTAAGAAGCCTGAGGATCTGAATTCATACAAGAAGAGAGATGACTCCTGCAAGTTGTCCTTTGACACACGCATTGTGAAACAAGTAAGTAAAAGCCACACTTTCAGTATAGTTCAGTGATGGAGAACTTGCTTACATACACAGTGTACCAGAAAGGAAAGAACCTGTATTTTGGCTTGATATTTAAATATCACAAAACGTAGCCATAAATATAAACGGAACTCTTTCTCTTCTCCGTCTGCAGTTTCACTAAGTATAACTTGGTTTTTTAGCTAGTCCCCCAAAAATAAATATACTGGGTTAGTTTTTTTAAAAAAATATTTTCATTCTTAAAAAAATAAAGTGCAAAGGAAGAATTTCATTTGCATATGCATGCGTATCTGCAGAAAGTTACATCCCATCTCATGGTTTTTGCGTTTTACATGTTGGCAGAACTAGACTTCTCCAGAGAGGCTTTTCAATTTATTCTTCCACCGAACCACACAGAAAGGTCACTTGACAGAAACCAGCAGACCTGGTATCAAGCTCAGGCCTCAGGAACGCTAGGCAAGTCCTCTTCCATTCAGCTGTGTCCACAGTGTAAATGGACATGTAGATTCCCGCCCCCCTCCGGTTTTGCTCAACTTCATTATTTATTGGTAAGCTAGGGGTGTCAATTTTTTTTTACATTTGTTAATCTAATATATACCATTATTACCTCTCTCATTTAGTTGACATTTCTTAACTTTCATTTCTTACTTATTTATTCCCCAATCGCCACCCCCTTTTTCCCCAGCAAGGTTCTACTAGTCTTGGCCAATATTACAATTGTTCTGTTGAGTCATTTCCTTATTGACTTACCAGAACATGTTCTAGGCATATTATTAAAATTCATAATTTCATTATGTATCCCTACTATTTTCTCTAGATTATTTTTCTTTAGTTCTATTTATGGTATCTTTGCCGACATTTTAAAGCAATCTCCTATGGTTTCTCAATCTTTTCTCCTATTCACTCTCCCTCGAAAAATAAGCAAACATTCCAAATTGTTATCCGTATTATGGCTAACACCTAAAGATCATCGTACATATGTTGTGAGTTTGGCTGCATGCGTGCCCTGGTGCACTTGTGGAGGTCAGATTCCTGAGAATCGCACTCAGGTCCCGCTTGTTCGGCAAGCATTTACCCACCTGGTCAGCGCAGATGAAGGGGTAGAGAAAGTCAGACCAAACACCCCGAAATGAGTGGAGTCTGGAGTTCTGAGGAAACAGGTGGGGGTCCTGAATTCTCTAGACAGAAGGGCACACACTCCTTTGCAAGGTTGCTCTGTTTCTCTCCTTCATGGTTTTCAGGTCAATGACCAGCACAGCCTTTTCTTGAAAACAGCACATTGGGGGCTGCTCTCTGCCTGGCTCAGCCCTTGTACCTTGGGGTAAATCTAAAAGCCCTGGGCTTGTGACTAGGACCTCAAATAATATTCGGAGTAAGTACTTCCAGGTCGCTGCCCGACAGCCTAGAAGGTAGGACTGTTGGCAGATGGGGTGAGCTCAGCCCAAAATGACAATCTGGAAACTTGTAAAAAAAAAAAATTTTTTTTTTGTAAGAATCAGGATACAGCAAGAACAGAATATTACAGGAAACTCAGTCCCCACTTGGGAAGGGTAGAGTTGCTAATAGGGAGAACAGAAGGCTTCCCTGTCTATGAAGGTAGATTATTCAGACACCCGAATAGCAATCAATTAGTCAACAAAAATGGCATATTCGAACAACTGGATATTATTTAGCCGTACCCATAAGTGTCCCAGTGTGAAGGGATCTGATGAACTCTATGCTAATTGAGATACCAGACACAAAAGGTCATAGATTGTGTGAGAGCGTTTGTATGACCCACTCAGGAGATGCAAATCCACAGAGGCGGAAGTAGATTAGTAATGACTAGGGCTGAGAAGGGTGCGTGGAGGTTGAAGGCTGAAAGGTTCTGGGGGGGGGGGCGACCTCAAGTTGATTGTGGAGTATGGTGAGTGAATTCTATCTCAGTAAGGCCTTAGCAAAGAAAAGGGAGGGGGGAGTGGTTACATCTCAAATACGTTCTTAATCTGTGTGTCTGTCTCTGTGGATCTCTCTGTGTGTATGTCTCTGCCTCTTGTAGGGAGACTCCCAGGTTCTCTTCTCGGGCAGCGGGCATCTTGCCTTCTTCCCTTTGACAAACAGGAAAGGAAACGGCGATCACCATTTCTCATCTGAGTAGAGAGAGTCATTCTCTCCTGCGACTTTCTTCTCTTAGCCAGGTAGTCTGGCAAGAGGACTCAAGACGCACCACCTCTGAGGGCGCTGGCTAGGAGGGCTGAGTACCTGCAGCCAGAGGCGTTGCCTCCTTCCAGATCCGGCCGGCCCTGCGCGACCCGCGGGAAGGAAGCACGGGCCAGGCCAGGAGGCGGCCGCGCTGCTCATCCATCAGCCGGACGAAGAGCAGAGTCGCGCTCTCGGCCCTCTGTTTGCTTTCTCGCCAATTATTGCCGCGCCGCGGCCCCTTTGTTGATACAGTAGTCCGAAAAAGTGCTAATGTTCATTTATCAGGGGGCCCGCCCGGGACTCCCTAGAGTTGCGATTCTTCCCAAAATATAAACATGGGGCAAGCGTCCCAGACAGAAACCCCCATCTGTTTCCCTGGCGCGGGCCAAGAGAGCGAGGCGTTGTTGAAGATAAAGCTACGGATAACGCCGCCTGTCTCCAATGGACGTCTCCCCGGCGCATTAATGACATTCCGGGTGATAGTTGCAGCTTATCTTTCAATTAATCATATATACCTTTCGCGGCCGGCGCTGCTGATTGCAGGAAAGGGGGGGGGGGCCCGGCCCGGGCCGCGCCGATCGCTTTTCAATCAATAATAATTTATTTACGCAGGATGCGCCGGAGCTACCCGGGAATTTGACTAATCCTAAAACACCAAGTCTTTAAAAGGCAAAGAAATAACTCGGCAGATTTTCTCTCAGTCTCCTTTGTCTCTGGCCCTCTCAACTGAAGGTTGTGTTTGGCCAAGTGCTTTTTAGAGCGCTAGCCAGGCTGAGCCAGCTGCCCTTGGGGAGAAAGATTTGTTCCTCCCCAGACATTGATTTCATATATATATGTGTGTGTGTGTGTGTGTGTGTGTGTGTGTGTGTGTGTGTGTGTGTGTGTAGTATTGTCTTTAGGACAGAAGCTAAGTTGGAAAGTTCTCTGGACAGCTCTCTGCAGAAACCCCCACAGGTCACCCCAATTCTGTTTTGCCATTTATCTCACTCTGTCCTGCTTCCTCTCCGAAGAAAAAGGCCAGGGCCTTTTCACCAAGGTTGTAGGGGCGGGGAAAGTCACTGATTTTGTTCAAATTAGAAGAGTTTTCTTCCTTTTTCTTGACACCTGACCCACAGATCTGTCAACTCTGGGAGCCCTTATATCCAGGAAAAGGTGATAAATCCCCACCATATTGATGTGCAAAGGAAATGTCCCCTCTCAGAACTATCTTTATTTAAAAAAAAAAAAAAAAGACATAAAGCAGGGGTCCCGGATGCGGCCCCGTTATTCGCCTCCCGCCCCCCCCCCAATTAAACGGTAATATTTCAGACATCGGCTCACACTAATCTTTCAAACTGTCATCGCGATCCGCAGGGCCAGGACTCCCAGGACCCTCGCCCGTAGCTGTTTTCAGCAAGACATTTAATTGAATCGGATGTGGCTTGTTTGCCAGACGTCACCGCCTGGGTGATAGACATCCCCTCCAACCACAGAAACCAATCTTCAGAAGGGAAGAGGATCCCCAGCTAGTTTGGTTCAGAACAAGTAACTAGAAGAACAGTAACCAAAAGTCATGGCAAGGAAGGAAAAAACCAAACCAAAACAAACAAACAAAAAACACAGCAGTGGCAGCAAACTGCTCAAGAGGGGAATACAGTGGAGGGACAGAGACAGCGGAGTTTTGCACCCCACATCTTTGAAAAGGCTTCCCTTAAAGTTGAAGCGAGCAGTTTCGGAGGGTTCTGTGGTCCTTGGGTTGAGCTCTCCCTATGGTTCCCAAGTCTGACGATGACCGCTGGAACCTGGAATGGGGTTTTCTGAGCTGCACGCTTCAGTCTGCCTGGAGTTGGTTCTCCTCCATTAGTTGAAGACCTAAGGCCTTCGGAGTTTGGGTTTGAGAAAAGGCGGGGAGGAAGGCAAATCTGGCCTATGCTGACTTCACTATGGCCCGGAGGGTTGCCAGCGCCCATTGTCCTGGATGGAGGGACATTTCACGCTCTGCACTCAAAATTTTAGATCTCTGGGGTTTGGGCTCATGACTTAGGAGTGGTTTGTTTAGTTAACCTTTGGCCCTACACCCACACCCCCTTTTTCTATCCTAAAACCTCTTCTCTGGTGGCTAACTAGTCCTTAACACCCTTTGCCTTCCTGATAAATCCTTGCCACATGGACTTGTGAGGGGACGTTTCCTTTGCAAATCGATGTGGTGAGGATTTTTCAGAGTCCGGGTGAGGAGCCCAAGCTCTTCCAGTGGCTAGCCCTACCGTACCTTCGATGGGGTAGGTTTTGCCTGGAAGCGATGTGCCTTCTCTGAGAATACAGCCGGAAAAAGCCCCACGCTGCTGGAGGGCTCAAGTGTTCCTCAGATCCAGGCAGTTCTCTTAGTACAGATCGTGGGTTCCTTAAACCCTGACAGTTTTCAGACAGAAGAACCGGACTGAAAATCCCTCTCCACCTGCCCCTCCCCCCTCCTCCGCTCGGTAGAGTAGAAGCCTCGGGTAGGCCCCTGGGGGGATTGGGGCTAGAAAGGGTCTGGGGGTTTTTGTTGGTGGCCTAGGAGGGATGAAAAAAAAATGAAGGCAGCTTGGGCCTCAGGAGAATCTAGTCAGACACCCCAGAAGGCAGTTCTCCTCGGGGAAGCTGGGCTGAACCTGGGGTTGGCTTCCTTACTCTCCGGGAAGAGTCAATTCCCCTGTGAATGCTTCCTTCTGGAGAGGTGCGGGTTCGGACAGCCTGGAGTGAAGCAGGTGGCCACTCCCACCCCACAATTAGCCACTTCACCTTTCCCTTCAGCTCAGAACCCCTTGGGGCCTGTCTGGAATCCTGGGTTGACTGTGGTCAGGTAGGTCAAATTAAATACCGCTCCGCCACCCAATTCCTAAATTGATGTGTTGTCGCCCCAGAACAACTTGTCTCCTCGGTGCCTCTGTTCCTATTCAAGCTACTCTGGGGCAGACTTCAGTAAACAATGTTATAGTGATAGCCTTGATCCCTGAAAATAACTCCCCTCTCCTAGCTTTCCACTCATCCTCACTAGCCCATTTAGTGATAGGCGCAAAAGATTATTTATTCAAATCATAGTCCCACCCTAACCCTGTGTTTAGACCCAGCACAACAGATTCAGGTATTTTCCTTGGATGTGTCTGGCTGGGATTTCCACTCCCTGCTGGAGTGGGAGACTATTCCAAATGTGTCGCGGCCCCTTTAAAAAAAGCTGAGCTGGATTTTTTTCCTATCCCTATGTCTATATTAGGTGACGCAGAACTGCCTGTCGCTCCTGTCATCGAGGCCCCTGGCCCAATGGCAGGCTGAATCCCCCCTACTCCGGCCTGCTCCCGCCTCTTCTGCCCCTGGTGCTCCGCGCTACCTGCTGCTGCGCGCCACATCCAGGGCAGAGAGGCGGGTGCGCGGGCGGACAGCGGGCACCATGCGGGAAGGCTATCCCCGGGGGTGGGCAGTGCCACTCTCTGCCACCCACCTGGCGCTGTGAGACCGGCGTCGCCACCATGTTCCCCAGCCCTGCGCTCACACCCACGCCCTTCTCAGTCAAAGACATCCTGAACCTGGAGCAGCAGCAGCGCAGCCTGGCGGCTGGGGACCTGTCTGCGCGCCTCGAGGCCACCCTGGCGCCCGCCTCCTGCATGCTGGCCGCCTTCAAGCCGGAGGCCTACTCAGGCCCCGAGGCGGCAGCGCCGGGCCTGGCAGAGCTGCGCGCGGAGCTGGGCCCCGCGCCTTCGCCCCCCAAGTGCTCTCCTGCCTTCCCAACCGCCCCTACATTTTATCCGCGAGCCTACAGTGACCCTGACCCCGCCAAGGACCCTCGGGCGGATAAGAAAGGTAAGGAGAACCCCAAGTCCTTCCCTTCTGAAGTCGCTTCATGCCCAAAACCCTGAGCCAGGAAACCCAAGCCTGACAGTAGCTCGTCTGGGGTGAAGGCTGCGCGCGGGGAGATTGGAGTGTAAGATTCCAGGTTGTCCAGGATCTTCTCACCCCGCTGTCAATCGGAAGTTTAGAGGGAACACTGAATCAGAAAAGAGAGAGAGAGAGAGAGAGAGAGAGAGAGAGAGAGAGAGAGAGAGAGAGATTAAAAATTGTTTTCGGCCTACAAAACTCCAGTAGGTTAGGGCCTTGCTCTTGGATCTGTTACCAAGTTAAGCTACCTAACAACTCTCGGTAGAATAAATCTTCTTATTGGAGAGTTAAAATCTCTTTCAGAATTGGGGGTATTTTTGAGAAACTCAGAATCGCTGAACCGAAAGCTTAGCCCCCGCAGATCTTGGGCCTTGTGTAGCCCATCCTGCCTTTCTGGGCCTTGCCTCCTTTGTGACAAAAGAGAGGAGTCTGGGGACAGGGTCGTGATTTTGAGACGCGATGCTGTGGATCCCAGGAGCTGGTGTTGGCTTTGTTTTTCCAGTACAATTTCCCAGCAGGATCGGGCAGAAATTTCTTTCTGGGGAATGTTGGAAAATATGGAACGAATAAAGACACAGAAGTGAACAACAGGCTTCCGAAGGTGGCTGAATACAAAATATCTCAGAGTAGGGAATGGGACTCCTGGCCAGCTCACAGAAGGAACAGGGAAGACCCAGGCCCACCTCCGGGTCTGAGCAAAACCACAGAGGCCCAATAGCTTCTGCGAGTTAGAAACGCATTCCCAAGTTTCTCTAGGAGTCAAGAGAAGGTCCAGTAACAGCGGAGGAGGACTAGAGGAAGACTAGAACTGATTGCTACCAACTGGAATCCTGCAGGGCCGGTGGAGAGGCCTCCGTCCTCCCACGGTTACTGGGAACCGCACAAACATCAGCTGGCAGCCGTGCCGGAGACGCCAAGCTTTGGGCCTTCTAGTTCTTTAACTGCTTGTTTAAAGACAAGCTGACCACCCGAGGGTCAAACCGGAGTATTCCTAGCACAATTCACTCCCAGCATCCTTATGGTTATATTTTCTTTGCAGCTAGAAAATCTAAATCACAGACTGCCTTGAGAACGCGAACTATCCTGGGAAGGGGTTTGGGACGGGGCGCCTGAGATTTCTCTTGTTTTGTTTTGTCCTGAAACACAAGGTGTCCAAGCCACTTATGGTTTTCCCAGCTGCGCAGTTGCGCCAACCTCGAACCGTGCGAGCTCCGCGCTCTCGGCGAGGAGCCTAAGCGGAGCTGTGCGTCCCGCACAGGACAAGGGTGACACCGCCACCGCCTCCCCACCAGGGCCCTGAACTCCCGGGCCCGCCGCTCTAACACACTGTCTCTCTGCCTCTCCTTCCCTTCAGAGCTGTGCGCGCTGCAGAAGGCGGTGGAGCTGGACAAAGCCGAGACAGACGGCGCCGAGCGACCACGCGCGCGGCGGCGACGGAAGCCACGCGTGCTCTTCTCGCAGGCGCAGGTCTATGAGCTGGAGCGGCGCTTCAAGCAACAGCGGTACCTGTCGGCGCCTGAGCGCGACCAACTGGCCAGCGTGCTGAAGCTCACGTCCACGCAGGTCAAGATCTGGTTCCAGAACCGCCGCTACAAGTGCAAGCGACAGCGGCAGGACCAGACTCTGGAGCTGCTGGGGCCGCCGCCGCCGCCCGCGCGCAGGATCGCGGTGCCGGTGTTGGTGCGCGACGGGAAGCCCTGCCTGGGGGACTCGGCGGCCTACGCTCCCGCCTACGGCGTGGGTCTCAACGCCTACGGCTACAACGCCTACCCCTACCCCGGCTATGGTGGCGCGGCCTGCAGTCCCGCCTACAGCTGCGCAGCCGCGTACCCCGCCGCGCCCCCCGCCGCGCAGCCCCCAGCCGCTGCGGCCAACGGCAACTTCGTGAACTTCGGCGTCGGGGACTTGAACACGGTGCAGAGTCCCGGGATGCCACAGGGCAATTCGGGCGTCTCCACGCTGCACGGCATCCGAGCCTGGTAGGGAAAGGGCCCGTCTGGGGCACCCCGGACCGACTCCCATCTTTAGGAGAAGGGCGATGACTCCGGGGATGGAAAGGCTCCCAATGTGTCCTGTCCCTCGGATTTCACACCCACACTTGCGCAGGCCTGGGACCTTTCTCCGATCCATCCCCTTTTGTTGATGTAGCCTGATGCCTCGGTCCTGGGAAAGCCCTTCCAGGGCCAAGGCACCCTCCACGGATTCCCATACTAGGACCCGGAGCCTGGGCCGGGCGCCCGGGCCCTGGGTGCCTTGCCGCCACCCACCCACCCGTATTTATGTTTTTACCTGTTGCTGTAAGAAATGAGAACCCTCTTCCCATTAAAGTGAGTGCGCTAACGCACGCGTGCTTCTTTTAGGATTTCTGAACGCAGAGGCCTCCTCCAGGTCTCAGACATAGGCAGGCTTTCTCTGGACGCATTAACAGAACCTACACAGATGAAAGCTAAGGTACCCCGCGCCCCTCCCTCGTTAGGTGTTTTCTGAGGTCGTCGGTATTTTCAAAGGGGCAGTCTTTTTTCTCCCAAGGATAGACGCGGAGGGCATGAGGGGTTTTATGATTTGCCTATGAGCAAATGGGTGTAGCCCAAAGGGTTAGCGTCCTCTTGCATCAAAGAGGGCGTAAAAGCTGACCCTAGAGCGCCCAACCTCAGACCAACCTGCCTCACTGTTGCTGGGCGTCGAGAGAAGAGCAGCACCCTAGGTCATCTTCCTTAGCGCCACAGCCCTGTCAGCTTCTCCGACTTTTGCCACTCATTGGAAGCTCCTGGGATCCTTGGCCAGCCTCAGGAGCTGTTTTAGGCTGAGCACGGAGGTCGAACCTAAACCTGGTGGGAGATGGCGCTCACATCTATCTCCCTGGGTGGGGTTGAGGCTGTGAGAGGCCATGGGTGTGTTGGGGGAGATTCTCCAACCTGACGCAGTAATTTCATTGGACTTGACACACCTCCGATTGACCAATGTAACTGGTCTGCTGGTTTTACAGATGAGAGAACAGGTTTGGTAAAAAATGGGGTAAAGACTTACAACTGTGGGGCTTGCCCACTGTGCCGCCTCAACTTTTTCTACTTCAGCTTCTCTATGCCCGGTACTCAGGGCCAGATTACTAACCTTTGCTTCAAAATTAGGGTGGATCCTGACTTAGTCCTCCCGCTGCCTCTGGACCTAGCAGTGGGTAAGTGGCAAAGTCAGCAGGCCGGGCACCTCTATATCCAGCCTCGATACTGCTGTGGAGTTCAGGACCTGAGCTCAGTGGAGTTTAGGACCCGTGATGCTCGGCTTAGTGAGGCTGGCTCAGGAGTCACCACTTTGCAGCAGTGGAGGAAACCAAGTAGCTTGCCAATGTCATCTCCTAACCCCCAGAGTGGAGGAGATGATATTAGGTGCTACCATTTAGGGTCCTAGAGGATATGTTGAGGGTGCAGACGCAGTTGCATGGAGTTGCCCATGCCAGGGTTCTGAGCTGGGCCGTGTGAAGAAAGAGAACGTGTGCCCTCCACCCCCACACACCTGAGGTAGCCCGCACTGCCTGCAGCTAGGTGGCTGTATTCAGCTCAGCCCCTAGCATTCTACTTCCTGGGTCTAAATTAATCCATCCAGCAGCTGCCACTGCTCGCATCCGGGGATAGCTGTAAATATACTTCAGTACCATTGTTTGTCTATTCTTTTTTGCAACTCATAAGTGAGGTTTTCAAGTTCCTGCACTTTGTAACTGACAGCATTCTGTTACAGCGTCAAAGGGCTGTGCACACCTGCCAGTGCCCAGGGTGTTCTGTCGGGTTCTCTGTTGTTGCACGCAAGGCAGTTCGCTCCATCCCTCAGAGGGATGCTCTGCGGCTCACACAGGGCAGCACTCTACCGCCCAGATGCCCAACACACGGTCTAATTCACAGTCTGGGAAATCCTCTGGAAATCACCACACCCTCGATCCTACTAAGATTAAGTTTAGCCTCTCTGGGTCCTGCCAAGGCTTGGGGCACCTTATATTTGTGTCCAATAACATCAGAGTAAGATTTTTTTCTCACTTAACATTATATATCACTCCTGCTTGCCTCACTCCTCCAGTGCCAGGGATGGTACCCCGAGCCTTGCAGGGTTTTCCGTGATGTCTCCTTTGCAACTCTTTCAGGGATCCAAAGACTGACACTTTTGTTTGCTTGCTTGTTTTTGGAGATGGGGTTTCTCTGCGTACGTAGCCCTGGCTGTTCTCAATCAGTAAACCAGGCTGATCTTGAACTCAGAAACCTACAGTCTCCTCTGCTGGGATTAAAGGCCTGCACCACCAGCTACTTTGACCAGGCCTAATTCTACTCGGGAAGCTCAAGAGGGCTGTGGCTGGCTAGTACCAATAAAAGGGTCATCTAAAACTAAGCCCAGAGAGGGGAGTTCTTTCTAGAATGTCTGGAACTTAGTCCACTTGCATTTGTATTCAATGCCCTTTCTAAATGGGACTCAGCTCTGCTCCTGGGTCCTGAAGAGCTGGGTGGTTCCTGAGGCTCATAAGCCAGATGAATCCCAAGCAGGCTGATCACTCTCACTGGCCAGCGAGCTCTGGAGCTGCACTGAAGGAGTTTTCAGTCCCAGAGTGAAGGCAAACCTGTGCCCTAAACCAAGAGCCCTCCTCTGGTCTCTCCTCCCCCATTCAAGTCCATGTTGGTTTTGATTTTCAATCATCACATAAAGGACAGGAAGATTTAACTGGGACAAAGACGTGGGAAGGAGGGGCTGTCAAGAGGTTAAGAGGCAGAACTCAGCCGCAGTAGGGAAGTGCAGGTCTCCCAGTAGCACAGGGAGCTAGTTTCACTTGTTTATTTTCAAAAAACACTCGAACAGACCATGCACAGTTTAAAAATATTCCGAGAGAAATAGTGATAGGAGAGGAGGTGAGCTCCTGGAATCTGGGTCCAGCAAGTAAAACCCCAGGTCACCCCTCCATCCAGGCCCTGGTGCACCCAGCCCGAGGTTTGCCTGATTGGAACATTTCCTGTCTTAATTAGAATACTCCGGCCTTTATTCACAACGTTGTTGTTTCGTGTGCACACGAGAGAGGAATGCGAGTGTGCATACTCGAGAGACAGAGACAGAGAGCACGAGTGCGCCTGTGTTTTGGCGTGTGATGTTGTTTGAGGGCAGCCATGCAAATCTCACTACACGTGTGGAACCCTGTGTTCCTGGAATGCAGCTCAAGTCCTAGGCCGTGCCCTCCGGACCCTGCCTTCTCATTTTGCTTAAAATGTCCCAGAAGTCAACACCTGGTTGCGTATGTAAATACCACCGTTTAGCCAAACAGGGGGGACCTTAGAAGCACCCACATGTGGCCCCTCGGGAGACTTTCCAAAACATTTCCTTCCAACTCTCCCCACCTCAGCCGGCCTTGACTGGAGATAACAGCCCCATGGTTCCCCCACGGTTTCCTCCAGGGCTCCTGGAGAAAGAAGTGGTGGCCTGGTATCATTTAGTCGTTCACAGAGGTGAACAGTAAACTGACTGCTTTGGGGCTTTTAGCCCACTGAGTAGCGCTGGGAAAACAGGTGAAAAGTCATCTCGTCCCCACCCCCAAAGGGGCAGGAGCTTGCCCAAGGGCGCGCACAGCCAGAGCTGGCTTCCAAATCTCAGCAGCCCAACTCCAGGGCCAGAGAGTCTGGCATCTGTCCACATATGTGCTGCTCAGGGCTGACACCTGAAAGGTCTTTTAGTCAGTTAAGCAACACAGCGGTGAGATTAGCTCCCACTTGGTGGAAGAGCTCCTCATCCCTCTTCCTCAAACCTGTGAAGCGGCTACTTAACGGGAAGGCGCACTACTTCAGCTCTTGGGTTGCTTTCGGTCTAACCTTCTGGCTCCGTTTTGCTGCCCCCAGGATAGTGTGAGCAGTGAGGGTGGATACACAAGGTACTTAACTAGAGCCAACACAACGCCCTCCCCCACCTCCCCATTTAGATGGCTGTGAGGACAGCTCCCTGCCTTACATCCTCTGGTACAGGCTGGGGCGGGGAGGGTATAGCATTAACTGCTGCCCCTATATCTCTGTTATCTTCCCAGGAGGAAACTGACAGTCAGACAAGACCTCACCTACCTAAGGCCACTCAGGTTTGAATCCAGAAGGTTCCAAGGGAACCGACTCCCTAGACACTCAGTGGCAGTGCTCAAACTTGCCTGAAGACACACGCTGCCCCTGGAGCCCCTGCCTGCCCAGCTGCACAGTGGATCCCTAGGTCAGGTTGAGACTCTATCTATGACCAGGTACCCTAGAGGTCGGCTCCAGCTCTTTACCTGGGAGAAGTCTGGAGTCAGGTTTCATGGCCCTGCTCTCTTGTCACTCGGTATTCATTGTGATGCAGGGCAGAGAGATGGCCTGGTAGCACTTAGGACCCCAAGGAGAGGGAGTAGGCAGAGGGGGGAGGGAGACGAGAGGGGGAAGAGGTGAGAGAGAGGGAGAGAACAGGGAGGGAGAGGAAGAGAACCACTTGCTTCGACCCAGAAGACAAAGGGTCTGGGCAATCTCCTGCTAGAGTCATTTTCTTTGCCCAGATTCCAGACTACCCCTTGGTGACAGCCTGCAGAAAAAGAAGGAGAGAGAGACAGCCCAGGGTGGCTGACTGTCAGTTGTAAGGTCACTCCTTGGCTTCATTGTACAGTGGAAGGGAAGTAAGGCTTTAAAAGGCCTTGGATTTTTACCCTGTCCCCACACTCAAGAAATAGCTAAGCAGAGGGCTGACACCAGGAAGCATGACTCCCTGGTGACTTTGGTGTAGACCCCCTCCTTGCATTTGAAAGAGGAGTTTGGGGCTGGAGAGGTGGCTCTGTGGTTAAGGACACTTGTTGATGGCTTGCACAGGACCCAGGCTTGGTGCCCAGTACCCGCATGGTGGTTCAAGGCCACCTGTAACTTCAATTCCAGTGGATGCTGTCCTACATGCGGGTGGTGCACACACCCACAGACTTAAAATAAAAATAAAATAGACGTTCCTCCCCCAAATCCATCAAACATTACAAACGTCACCTTATTTGTCCTTGTTGAACCCTTCCCACCATCCAGTTTCATAACTGATTGGTACAAACACCTACAAATGCTACTGGGGGGAAGATTTGAGGTTTATAGCATATGCAAGCTTGGTGCTTTAAGATGCCCCTAAAGGGTGCATAGATCCACTATAATTCGGAAGTGCTCAGGATACCAGCCAGCTCGCTCTCTGTAACTTCAGAAGTTCAGAAGTGAGAGAGAAAACTGGGCCGATAGGTCAGTGGTTAGAGCACTGGCTGCTCTTGCAGAAGACCTGGGTTTGGTCCCCAGCAACCACACGCAGTTACAACCATTTGTAACTCCAGTTCCAGTGGATCTGATGCCTCCAAAGACACTGTCCTCGTGTGGTACACGGACATACACGAAGGCAAAACACTCAGACACATACAATAAAAGCAAGATATTCATAATGAGTGAGGCAGGGGGATCTCCCCTATCAGGCAAGGAGGCAGGTAACATCACAGTGTCAGACAGACTGTCCGAGATGCAGAAGAGTGCTCAGAACCAGAACCGCATAGAACGGGAGGCAAGCGTGTTTCCGAAGGTCAGGGCGGAAAGTGTGGGTTTTCTATAAATGACCCTCACATCCTAGAGACAGCCCAGCCCGGCCCCCACCAAGCCTCTGAGACAGGCACTGAGGATCATGCGGCTGTAAGTCTCCATAAGACACAGACCAAACGCAATCAAGTTCCTACCTCACACCACTCACAAGTCACACCTGGGTTGTAAATAAACCTGTGCAAAATAAGTCTCCCCACATGTAGGGATAGTGGTGGGGGGTGTTCCTGTGTCTTAGAGTAGGAAAAGAGCACAACGCCGTGTGTGTGTGTGTGTGTGTGTTGTGCACACACGTGCATTTGTGAGTGTGTGCATGCACGAGTATGTGTATAACTTGTCACCCAGAATACATAATAAGATTCTGTAACTCAGGGCTGGAGAGATGGCTCAGTGGTTAAAAGCACCCGACTGCTCTTCCAGAGGTCCTGAGTTCAATTCCCAGCAACCACATGGTGGCTCACAACCATCTGTAAAGAGATCTGATGCCCTCTTCTGGTGTGTCTGAAGACAGCTACAGTGTACTTATATATAATAAATGAATAAATCTTAAAAAAAAAAAAGATTCTGTAACTCATCGTTGCTGCTGCACTCTAGTCTCCGGCTTCCTTGACGTCAGTGGAGCCTCACACGTTCCTGTCTCAGGGCTTCCCACTAGGGAATGCCCTTCCCTAGAGAGCTGCCTAGTGAATGCTTCCTCTTTTCTTATATTTTCGGTTATGAGCCTAGCCTTTAACGGCTGAGCCATCTCTCCAGCCCTGCTTCCTCTTTTCAAATCTTTACTCCAGTGTTACCTTGTCAGAAGGTCCATCCTGGGTAGTCCACTTGTTTTGTTTTGTTTTATTTTACTTTAACTGGGACAGGGTGTATTATGATGCTCTGGCAGTCTCAGAACTTGCTACATAGACTAGGCTGGCATATAGAACTCACTGAGATCCACCTGCCTCAGCCTCCTGAGTGCTGGGATGAAAGGTGTGTGCCACCATGCCCAGCCTTCTGGGTATTCCATTTAAGATAACTATCTATACACAGCCCTGGTGGTCTCCGTGTTTTTTCTCCATTAGCTTTTACGACTTCTACATTTGTATGCTAGGGATTGAGGCTTTACCACAGAGCTTAGCTCCAGTTCCTCCACTACTCTCTGAGGAACACTTTGTTCAACACCAAGAAGGTCTGGATGTGATGGATGGATGGATGGGTGAATGGATGATGGATGGATGATGGATGGATGTGATGGATGTGATGGATGTGATGGATGGATGTGATGGATGTGTGGATGGATGGACGGATGGATGTGATGGATGTGATGGATGTGATGGATGGATGTGATGGATGGATGTGATGGATGGATATGATGGATGGATGGATGTGATGGATGGATATGATGGATGGATGGATGTGATGGATGGATATGATGGATGGATGGATAGATGATGGATGTGATGGATGGATGTGATGGATATGATGGATGCATGTGATGGATGGATGGATATGATGGATGGATGGATGGATGTGATGGATATGATGGATGCATGTGATGGATGGATGGATATGATGGATGGATGGATGGATGTGATGGATATGATGGATGTGATGGATGGATGGATGTGATGGATATGATGGATGTGATGGATGGATGTGATGGATGGATGGATGGATGGATGGATGGATGTGATGGATGGATGGATGGATGATGGATGGATGTGATGGATGGATGGATGGATGGATGGATGATGGATGGATGATGGATGATGGATGTGATGGATGTGATGCATGTGATGGATGGATGTGATGGATGTGATGGATGGGTGAATGGATGATGGATGTGATGGGTGAATGGATGATGGATGTGATGGGTGAATGGATGATGGATGTGATGGATGGATGGATGGATGGGTGAATGGATGATGGATGTGATGGATGGATGGATGGGTGAATGGATGATGGATGTGATGGATGGATGGATGGATGGATGATGGATGGATGGATGGGTAAATGGATGATGGATGGATGGATGTGATGGATGAATGAATGGATGGATATTGTCATGGTTTGAGTATGCTTGACCAAGGAAGTGTGGCAATATTTAGAGGTGGGGCCTTGTTGGAATAGGTGTGTCACTATGGGTATGGGCTCTAAGACCCTCATCCTAGCTGCCTGAGCCATCTCTCCAGCCCCTTGGAATGCTTTAAATGGTGATTAATGGGCTATCCTAGTAGGAATATGGAAGACTTTGTTGCTTGGAGTAACTTGAACTGTGCTGACCTGGCCCAAGAGGTTTTAGAGGAGGAAATTTTCAGTAGGTGGCATAAAGTGATATCAATAGTGATATTTTGGTGAAGAATGTGGCTACTTTTTGCCCTTGTCTGAAGAGTCTGCCTGAGGCTAAGGTGAAGAGACCCAGATTAACTGCATTGACTAAGAAAGTCTCAAAACAGCCTGGTATAAATTCTGTTGTGTGGTTACTAACGTTCACTCTGATGAAGAACATTTTAATGAAAAGGAGCAAGTTGAAAAAGGAAAAATGCAAAACATATGGTTTGAGTATTAGACACCAGGAAGTGAAATGGAGCTGAATTCTGTGTTCAAGGATATCAACTTGAATTAAGGCAATAGTGACATTGGGGCAAGAGCCCACCCAGATAAATTTAGAATCATGCATGATATGCAAGTACACCGTCATCACTCTCTGTTGAGTCCCATTTACACTCTTGCCAAACATCACGTGTCCTCCCAAGGGTCTTGCCTCGGCAAACACCACATGAGTCTGCATCACATGACACATCCAGAAACTTCCTCTTCAGCCACCATGCATAGGTGCTTTTTACTTTTCCCGGTGAGTCCGGGATTAAACTTAGGACCTCGTGCTTACCAACTGAGCTCTCTCCCCAGCCCCCGCCCTCCTCTTTAGCTTCCCGGATGTAGCCATCCCTAGGACCGTGATTCTCAGTGCCATCCTCAGGGCTCACTCATCTGCCTTCCAGGCTAAGGATCTGGAAAGGAGGTTGGTGCACCGAGTCTGGGCAACGCTGCGAGTGAACGAGTATCCTAGGAGAATATTCGAGATACAGTTTCTGTCTCCAGAAACTCCAGGCTTAACTCTCCTAGACGCAGCAGATGTTCAGCCTTTGGGCTGGGGGCATAGCTGAGTGGTTGGAGCACACCTCACAAGTACGAAGTCATGGGGCCAAAACCAAGAGGGCCAGAGCGTGTGGGAAGACGAGAGGGGAGGCTGAGTTCCAAGACAGTCAACAGAAGGAACTACGCCAGAACGCCTTTCCCCTCACGCCACGGATCAAACCTAGGGGCTAACACTAGACATGCTTCCTGCTGAGCTGCAGCTCCGCCCCCTACCAGAAGCTCCTGTAGAGTCCTTGGTCGGTGTTGCAGGGGAGAAAAACCCCTTATAAACATAGTTACTACCTTGACCTTGGGCAGTGGCTTCACTTGCCATGGAGATGTGAGGAGCAGATTTAGGATCCCAGCACCCACGGAAATGCCAGGTGGGTGTGCTGACCTCTGTGTAATCCCAGCCCCTGGGAGGCAGATGCAGGCTCTCCAGAGCGAACCAGGCAGCCAGACTGGCTGAACGGACGGACGAGCTCTGGGTTCAAGCGAGACACCCTGCCTTGAAAGCGAGACACCCTGCCTTGAAACAGAGGACAGAGCGCAAATGACGTGCAAACACATGTAGCCGCTGACGTGTAAATGCACACACATGCACGCACATAATATAGCAACTGACGACCACACGCAGCACACGCTTCCACATGTATTTTTGTTTTGTCTTGAGGGCAGTTCACAGTGAGGGAAAACAAGTCTTCTCTCCCCTTTCTCCCCCCCTCCTTCTTCCCCTCTCCCTTCCTTCTTCCCCCCTTCCCTTCCTTCTTCCCCCTCCCCCTCCTCCTTCACATCCCCCCAGTCTGTTTCCTACAGAGAAGCCTGAGACATCTGCTCAAAACCAGCATCAGCCAGGTGCAGTCTGATGCTTTGGTAGCTAAGACAAGGAAATACATCACTATCAAAAAATAAACAAAAACAAACAAACCAAAAAGAGAGAGAGGGAAGAGTGAGAACTCCTTATCACACGGATGTCAGTGGTTCGGTCTGCCCATCTCCCATCCCCACCCCTACCTCCACTTGTACCTTGTCTCTCCATTGCTCTCTGGGTCACATTAACCACACCTCAGAGGTCCTTTTGTTCCTAACATCCCTTCCTCCTACTCGGCCTGTGTCCCTTCAGGACCCAAATGCTACTTCTCAGAATGGACATGCGCAGCAGCGCCTGACTGGGTTGAGCTCCGAGATCTGTCACCTGTGTGCTGGTTCAGCAGCAGGCATGGGGCAGCAGGAACGGTGTCACCAGAGCTCATGCTTTCTGCAGTTACAAAGGACCAGACTGCACCTGCCATGCTGCAGTGAGAACTCAGTCACCCTGCCCAGAGACACTGCCACCCTCTTCAGCTTTTACTGACGTGGCTTGACTCTCAGCCCACAGGACAGAGAGAAGGAACAGATCCAGCAAGCATCTGAGTGGGCTGTCTCCAGAGCCAGGGCCTTCGTGAGCATGGTCCTACGGGACCTCTCTCTGAGTGGTCACTGTTGCTGGGCACATAGTAGTTGCACAGTAAATGTGCAGCCCGTGCAGGGATTTGACTGAGAGGTTTCCTGTGTTTGACAGTCTGTGTGGACCCCAAGTGCCACAATCTTGGTGCCAGGGTAGCCATATTAAGAGGCAGTGGTACCTTTAAATAATGGAGCCTACAGAGAGGGAGGTGTTGGGTCATTGGAAAGGAATAACACAGGTAAATGGGACCTGCCTGCTGGCATCCATTGTCACCGTGTGACCAAGCTCTTGTCATCTGCCAGGACATGATGCAGCTGGAAAGAGCTTTACCTGAGCCTGAGCCACGTGGTTTGACATTTTGACCTCTAAAAGCATTAGCCAAATAAACCTGTTTCCTTTATAAATTGACTGTGGTTTTTTGTTTGTTTCTTTCTTTCTTTTGAGATATGGTCTTACTGTGTAAGTTCCCGCCTAGCCTGAAACTTTTTATGTAGATCAGGCTGGTCTTGAACTCACATATCTGTCTGACTCTGCCTTGTGGTTGCTGGGGTTAAAGACTTGTGCCATCCCACCCGGCCCAACCAGTGGTATTTTATTACACTAACAAACAACAGACAAACACAAGGATCCCTTAAGGGGAAGAATTTGACACATTCTACAGGGAAAGTAAGGCTAGACAGGCATAGAAGTAGCATCCTTGGAAATGAAATTCCCAGTGAAGTTCCAAGGTCCAACTGCCTGCCCCGTGCCACTCCGTCCCCATTAAGGGCAAAGCCGGAGGAGTCTCATCTTGCTGCAACTGAAACCGAGCCCCTGAGTGTCAGTGTTCACAGACAGGGCAGAGCCACCTGGAGAACAAGGGCTTTAAACCTGACAGTCACCCTCCAGAAAATCAGCACGCTGGCCCTGCAGGAATCATCTTCAAAGCCTGAGAATCGTTTAAGCACACGTGGGGAAGGGCGGATGGAGCCCCATCCAGATGGCTGGATTGCCCATTCTCTCGTGAGGTGAGGGGCCAGTCCCACACAGCTGTCTAGGCTGTGGGCTGAAATCGAGACCTGGGATTCATTTTCCGCTCTTTCATCCCCAGCCTCGGGGGCCTGCGGTCTGGAGTCAAGTGCAGGTTGAGCCTCAGGGCTGTGGCAGGTGAGGCAAGCAATTAGCCTCCACGTCTGGTGCTTGCTTCCTTCATGCTCCTGATCACCATGGCGGCAGCAGCAGGCCTTTCTTCTCCAAGCTGTGCTAGCTGGGAGCATCACATCAGTCTCCAAATCAGGAGAAAGGAAGCACTTTCAAAGGCAAGGTCCTGGCTGACTGTGGCACCCACAGGTCCCCTGAAACGTCCCTGGGGGGAGCCAAGAAAATGGCAATGAGCTGGACAACAGCGAGGACCTGTGAAGAAAGAATTGGTGCAAACACCACCACAGCACACAGGCAAATAGATGGGCCTCGCCAAAATAAAAACTTTGCGCGTCAAATGGCACCATAGCAGAACAAAAGGCTACATGGGACGGGAAGAAGGAAGTATCTGCAGACAGCACATCTGCTATGAGTCTTCCCCACCCCCACCTTTGGCTTTTTGAGACAGGGTCTGCCTCTCCTGTAAGTGGCTTTGTAGACTAGGCTGCCCTCGAACCCACAGAGATCTGCCTGCCTCTGCCTCTCGAGCGCTGAAAGCCTTCGCCATTGTGTCCGGCTCTCTGCTATGAATCTTAATCCAAACCATTCAACAGCCTGCCACAACTCAATAGCCACAGGGAACAAGCACCCCGATGTTTAAACTGGGCAAGTGAGCTGAACAGAAGAAGCCCCACGAATGCTGACACTACATTGGAGTCTGTCCAGCGTCATCAGTCAGGGGCTACAGGGCAGAGCCCGAACTAGATGTCCCCTCCTTCCTGTAGGATGCAGGGAAATGGGGCATTCCTGATGGAGGGACCATCAAATGGTGCAGCTTCTAGAGCAGCCAACACAGCACACTTCAGACAGTGAGGCTAATCATAAGTTACAGCACATCTCCTCACGAGCACATGAGTGAAAGAATGGAAGAAGGAAGCAGAACAGTTGTGGGGAGACCTGGGTTCATAGCAGCAACAGGCTCAGCAAACCGTAGAAAGCTGCTAACATCCTCAGTGACGGTGGAGAAAAAGCCATCCACCAGAACTCACAACGGACGCTCGCCATCCACGGAAAGGACACACATGTGCTCTCCACACACACTGGACGCTCACTGCAGGCCTCCCACGCATCATGGATGTTCACTGCATGCTCCACAGGCGTGGTGGACACACCATGTGCTCTGCTAGAAATAAAAAGGAAGTGGGCTCTGGCTACATTTTGGGCAAACTTTAAAGATGTTTTGCTTGTTGCAAAGGCTGACAAGCTAGCGTTCTTGTAGCTCATGACCGACCTCAGCATTAGGAAGGTGGATGCAGGAGGGCTCGGTTTACAAGGTCAACCTTGAAGCATAGGACCATCTCAAGATTGTGTGCACTAAAGGACATATTGGGAGGATGCAGGAGGGCCACCAAGCAGCCGCTGTCTCCTGCTGGTTTTGGAGGGGGTGCAGACCTGTGAGGGCCCAAAGTGGACCTGGTGGCAATAGGAAAGAGACATACTCTGTTGAGTGTGCTACGAACTTCCATGGAACCTGCAGAGAGGGTAGCCACAGAAGGGGAAGGGTGGTCTGAGACTAGGCCAGGCACAGATGTCTCAATTGCATACCTGTATGTCACCTATTTCCTGTGGCCTTGGCTTTTCAATAAGGGGCACTTGGAAGCAGCGCCATGCTGGGTACCAGAACATTCTGCAGTGACCAGTGCAAGGTCTCTGAAGCTTACAAAGCAACTTGACTGGGTACCAGGAAAATGGGAAGAGATTGTTGTTATAATCAAAAGGGAGGTGGAGATGGGGGAGAAAGGGAGGAAAAGGGAGGGAGGAGGGGGGAGGGAGGGATAGAGAGAGACAAAGGAGAGGTGCGGGTCGGCTAGGGTCCTGCTTGTGCACACTTACCTGAATGGACGGGGTGACTGCTGTGGGAGGCAGGGTCCTTCCATAGCCCCAAGCCTACTGGAGAGGCAGCTGGGGCACCTCCCAAAAACTCAACCAAATAAAATCGAGCAAGAGCCAGTCCTCTCCATGTGGCTGCTGTCTGCACCCTGGCGTCTGGGTCACTGCAGCTGTATTGTCACCTCTGTTGGTAACTACCATGGTCAGTCCACGACATCCCATCAGCTGGGAACACCAGCCTGTGTCTTCTCTCTAATCCAATCTCCACACTATTCTAAAAAGAGTCCCCTGTGGTGGTCTTGTCCAACCTGTCATGGCTTTTGGTGTCCTGGGCATTTGACTTGCCTGGGTGCTCAGGTAACACTGCTCACAGTCTGCTGGGATTACAGGAAGTAGGCTGACACCAGCGAGCTCAGGGAGACGGGCTCTGCAGCCAGACTGGCTCCTCTTTTCCCAGCATCTTGCTTCTCATGGCCTAGCATGCCAGATAGGAACCACTATCACAGGGGACTGCTGGCCAGCAGGCGGGCCTGGTCTCTGAGCTCTTCTACCTGATATTCAGCGTAGGTGCCTTACTGGATGTTCCCTGTGTTCATAAGCATGCTGACGTTAAAAATCAGATTTGGGGTCAAGAGATGGTTCGGGCACTTGCATGCAGGCCTAATACATCTGAATCCCAGATTCCATAAGGTACCAGGTTAGAACTGACTCTCAAGAGTTGTCCTTTGACCTCCACACAGTGAATCCAGACTTTGAGAATTGAAAAGTTAGGACACCTAGCCAAGGAGGGTGATCTTGTTCCCGTGTGACAAGAACTAGAAACTGAGCTGTGATCTCAAAGGGGGTTGGGGGGGGACCCACACTCTAATTTGCCACAGTTGTCAGGACTCCCTGTTGCTTTCTGGGGTAGTTTGGATCCTAGGTGTCCTGTAGCACAGTGAAGCTTCCTGTCACCAGAGTTTCTCTTCCTCTTAGTCACTTCCTAGCAGGAGCTCAGCAGATTTGCCCTGTCATGTACCACCACAGTTCAATGCTCTGCCTCACCCAAAGGGACAGTGTCAGCACTACAGTCCGAAGCTACACACTGAGCTAAAAGAAGCCCAGGTGTTAGTTACAGTCACAGAAAGCCGACTGACACAGCCTCCAGCAAGCAGCTGCTGTAGGATCTTGTGGTTTCCACGTAGAATTTGTTCCTTCCTCTTACTGTTTTAGTTTGTGGTCTGGGAATCAACCCCAACCAAGGGCATGAGCTTGCGTGGAAAGTGTTCTCTACCTCTGAGCTACATCCTCAGCCCCAGAGTTTATGCTGACTTGTGGCTTGATGGGAGCCAGACTCTTCCTATCTTATTCTCAAAGTCACTGTCCACGTGAGGCAGTGGATTCACGGTCTAAGATGGCTCCACCATCAGCAACACATTTCAACCAGTGAAATGAGGGGTGCAGGGGGCGCTCTTGATCCTTTAAGAACACAACCTAGAATTCTCATGTGTGTTCCTATCTGAGAGTCATCACTGCGCAGTAACTAGTCAGCTGCAAAAAAGACACCCCCTCCCCTTGTGTAAGTTTAGCCAGGTCCCTGGACCTGTATGCATCAGCTTTTTGTTACTATAACAAAAGACCTGCAGTTGGTTACCCCCCCCCCGCCCCTTGATTACTTTGGGGGGCAGGGAGTTGGATACTTTTTAAAAGATTTGTTTGCTCTAATTTTGGGAGGCTGGAAGCTAAGCAACATAGTGCTGGTTCTGGTGAGGGACCTCAGCCCTGGGTGTGCCACTTCATGGTGGGAGTGGTGCTGTGAAAGGCTATCCTCTAAATATGACATGGCTCCTGCACATAAGAACTCATAGCAAGGGTTGGAGAGATGGCTCAGTAGTTAAGAGCACTGATTGCTCTTCCAGAGGTCCTGAGTTCAATTCCCAGCAACCACATGGTAGCTCACAACCATCTGTAATGGGATCTGATGCCCTCTTCTGGTGTGTATGAAGACAGCTACAGTGTATTCATACATAGAATAAATAATTTTGAAGAAGAAGGAGGAGGAGGAGGAGGAAGAGATGAAGAGGAGGAGGAGGAGGAGATGAAGAAGAAGAAGGAGGAGGAGGAGAAGAAGAAGGAGAAGAAGAAGGGGAAGGGGGAGGGGAAGGGGAAGGAGGAGGGGGAGGGGAAGAGGAGGAAGGAGAAGGGGAAGGGGAAGGGGAAGAAAGAAGAAGAAGAAGAAGAAGAAGAAGAAGAAGAAGAAGAAGAAGAAGAAGAAGAAGAAGAAGAAGAAGAAGAAGAAGAAGAAGAAGAAGAAGAAGAAGAAGAAGAAGAAGAAGAACTCATAGCAACCATGGTCACCTGCACAGCATCATGTCTAGGTGGCAACAGCTCCACCTGCTGGGCCATTTTGCCACCTTCCTTCCTCCCTAGCATCCATAGGCATCAAACACATCACCCACCGTGGGAACAGGGATGTCAAATGGAGTGTTAGCCGCCTATGTGACAGCAGAGGCTAGAGCCTCTGTGTCCAGGCATGGTGGCCTTTGTTCAGGGGCAGGCAAACCTCTGCATTCCTATTTGTGTGTGTGTGTGTGTGTGTGTGTGTGTGTGTGTGTGTGTGTGTGTGCGCTGAGGGACACTCACCCTTGCATTTCTGCCTTTCCTGTGAAAGGGGCAGGAAGCTGGGAGACAGCAAAGCATGCCCAAGGTTGGCCAATCTCATCCGGCCCCCCAGATGGCTTATGAAAGCCAAAGAACTCATCTCCTGCTTGCTGCTGTGTGTTACTGAGATTCCATAGTTTGTTACTTTGTTACTTAGCATTATCGTGGCTGTTGCAAACTGATACAAAAAGAATTATAAATAAGCATGTATATATGACAGAGACAATACGATAGTAACAATTAGATGAGTGAGAATATGAACCAGGCTGTGTCCCCTTAGAATTCACACTTCTAAACTCTGCCTTCCCTCCTCCCCACCCCCAACCCCGACCCTAACCGACTCCTCCTGGACTCAGTGCTAACTAACATTTTTGTGAATAAAACGAATAGTTTTCCCATTGGTGCCTCAGGATGCACCATAAGGACACTCATCCTTGACCCCTGTCCACCTCCACTGGTTACAAAATAGTCCCACTCTCAAATCCCAGGTGGCCCATAAGAGCCACGTGGCTCTCAAAGGTTGTTTCCAACCATGGCCATCTCCAACTCCATCCTTTCCCTGACATGATCTAATTCCTCTTACCTGAAGCTACATTGTTTTTAGTGTTTGTTTCTGTGTGAGGAGGGATTAAATCTGGGGCTTCAGGACTGTCCTCCAAAGAGGAAGTCCTGGTGCAGGAAGACCAGGCTAACCCTGGCTAGAGCAAGAACCCTTGGTGTGACAGATGGGAACTTGATTTCTTGGGGAAGCAGAAGGCTGGGTGTAAGAGGAGTTCTTCCAAGAGAGACCCATAGTCTGCTGGGAAATTAGTGGCTTTGCCATCAACTGACAGATCCTGAGCCTGATGCTATGTAAGAATCCCTTAGCTAGCCAGGTGGGGGTAGGACAGACCTTTAATCCCAGCACTCAGGAGGCAGAGGCAGGCTGATCTTTGTGAGTTTGAGGCCAGCCTGGTCTACATAGTGAGTTCTGGGACAGCCAGAGCTACACAGAGAAACCCTGTCTGTGAAAAAAAACTAACAAAACCCAAAGAGAGTCCTATAGCATGCCTTCCACTTCTGAGCTCTTACTTCCCTGAGTCTGAACCAAGGCTAGCCACCCACCATGCCCTGTTGTGGGAGACATAAAAGGGGGTCCTGAAGATGACTGAATCTAAAAATACAGATTCCCTTCCCTGAGCTCAGCTTGAGAAGGAAACTGGGCAATTCCCACCCTAGCCACCAAAGCCAGGATTCCTTGTAGACAGACCTGGAAAGCAGAACCCAGTGTGGGATGCTAGAGTGGTCACTGCAGGGATGTGTGACCTTTACTAGTGAACATCTGTTCCCCTTCCACGGTGCTGCTGTGGTTGTTCAAGGAGGAGAAAACCACAAACAGATCCGGGTCACAGAGTCTGGTCAGGAGGACGAGGTCACAGGCTCCATGGCTGCTGCCTAGCAATGGCCAGTGTGGTCGTTTCTTACAATGAGGTCTGCTCAGCATACTGTCCTCTCCTCTATCTCTGTCCCTAGGTACCGTAGGCCCATTTAACATATCAAAAGTGAAAGGGCCAGGGTGGGCTGGACGGCATGGTGGCAGCCCCAGGTCTGTCATATGTGAGTGCCACATGCTGGAGGGGGACCGGGACTGCACTGTGACTTTCAGGGTCTATATTTACCACGACTGGTCCATCTGATCCCTGTCTAGCGCCTGCCTGGCTCCCGGGGCACTGTTATCATTGGGCTGGGCGCCTTATCTCCATGCAAGGCTCGGGCAGCCTTCTGCTTCAGGTTGGAACCTCCACAAACCAGACTTCGGATGCTTTCTACGTGACGGCCAGTGTCCGGCAGTCATCTCCCTGGTCCCTCTCACCTTGCTCTCTGCCCCTCTTCCACAATGGCTCAGAGAGGGCTTCCCGAGGAAACTCCCCGACTCAAGCCACTCCCAAACCATTCTTTGGCCCTCTGAACTTTCCTCCCAAAGTGGCTAAATACTGTCAAAAGGTTACCAGTGGTCCATGATGATCCCTCCTAGGACTGTTCTGGAAGCTGAGACTTCTTCCAGGGAGCCAGGCAGACGCTTCCCCAAGCTAAAAGATTACCTCCGGTCCTCTGCAGGCCCCTCCCATGCTCCCAACTATAGGATGCCCCCTGATTGTCTGCACACTACTCTACGATCTGTCTTCCTTCCCTGAACTCTGTTGGAAGCTGAGTCCTGCCCAACGGGAACCCCTCATAGGTCCCAGCAGTAGAACATAAGGCGTCCTTAAACAGCTGACTTTAAAGCCTGTAGTAGGACTTTGAAGACCTCAGGTGCAGTGGCCAGAACAGATCTTAGAAGGAGCCATTGAAAGGACCCAAGCTCATCCCCAAGAAGAAGACAGAAGCAGTAAGAAAACCTCACTTCTGCTAGCAAGGACCTTGGCTCCCTATGCATGGATGTGGGTCCAGGAAAATGGGCCAGGGAACAAAGGCCTAGGAACAAAGGCCTTCTTTTTGCAGCCGACAGGCTTTGGCCTTTTCCCTTCCACTCCTTTATTGTGTTTTCGGTCAAAAAGGCTTAGTGGGGGCTGTGAGTGTGGCTCTGTTGGTACTGTGCCTGCTTGGTGTGCATGGAGCCGTGGTAAAACTGGGTGTGGTGATACATTCCTGTCATCTCAGCACTCAGAAGTAGAGGCAGGAGGATCAGAAAGTCAAGGTCATCCTCAACTGCACTTAGAGGCTAGCCTGGGCTACATGAGTCCCTACCTTAAAAGAGAGAGAGAGAAAAGAAAGCAATCAGTGGAGGGCCCATACGAGCTCTGCCAGGCTCAGCTCTGGGGTTCTAGGGGACCAATATCAGACTCTTCAATCCTTCCTTCCTCAGTCTCCCCCCTGACCTGCCTGAGTTCACATCCTGTCTTAGCCAAGCCTAATGTGGGAGGGGTGAATTGTGCTCCCCAAATATCTGTCCATGTCAAATTCCTAGATCGTGTGCATGTGGCCTCCTTTTGAAAGGGCTCTTTGCATGTATGATTAAGAACACAGAGATGAAGTTCTCCTGCATTACCCAGGGGGCTTGAAAGCCAACATTAAGTGTCCTTAACGAACGGTGCCCAGAGGGACCGGTGAGGCAGGAGACACTGCGTGAAGACAGAGCAGATAGTGAGGTAGCCTCATGCAACTGGAAGGGTCAGGAAGGACTCTCTCGTATGATCTTTGGTGGTGGCACAGCCTTTACATGCCTTTCTAGCTCCTGCCACCAGAACTGGGAGAAAATACACATGAGCACTTTATGCCCATTTGTGACAAGAACTGTCATACTAGACAAGGCAGAGTGACCTTGGGACATCCCAAGTCATGGTGCCACAAGATGGCAGTTCATGTCACATCTGGCCTTTCATAGGACAGGGGTCCAGGGAAGGCTAGCCCCTTCTGTTGGAAGCAAGGGCTGTTCTATAACGAGATTCCAAGTGGGGTGCTGAAACATGCAGATACAAAGCTCTCCTTAACTACCCACAGCCTTGAGGGCCACCTGTGGGGTGCTGTCAAAGGCCTTTGGTTCCTGGACAAGAATGAACTCTAAGAGGATCAAACACGCCAAACCCACAACACCTAAGGCAAGTGACACATGCCTGCATGTGTGTGTGCCCCGGGCAGCACCTAGTGAATCTGCCTGAGGGAAAACCCAGCAGAGGATTTCACTTTTAAATCTTACATTCACCGGAGGTAATTCCTGTTGAGGTTTGGTCTTGCCGAGTATTGTAATGCTAAGCGCGGGCCCCCACGTCTGCAGGTAGACCCAAGTGAGCTATGTGACCTTGCCCCCAAGTTATTTCTGATTGGTGCATAAAGAAGCTGACAGCCAATAGCTGGGAAGGATAGACATCGGTGGGGTTTAGGGTTCCTGGGCTTGGGGGGGTCATAAGAGAACCTCAGAGGAGAGGAAAGTGAAGGAGAAGGAAGAAGCCACCATGGGTAAGGGGAGCCATAAAAACGTGGTCCTGAGGGCTGGCCAATTGAAGTTAAGAGCAGCCCAGATAAAACAGCATATATTGGGGTTGGGGATTTAGCTCAGTGGTAGAGCGCTTGCCTAGGAAGCGCAAGGCCCTGGGTTCGGCCCCCAGCCCCGAAAAAAAAAAAAAAGAAAAAAAAAAAAAAGAAAAGAAAAGAAAAAAAAAAACAGCATATATTTTGTTTTTTCTTTTCTTTTTTTCGGAGCTGGGGACCGAACCCAGGGCCTTGTGCTTGCTAGGCAAGCGCTCTATCACTGAGCTAAACCCTCAACCCAAAACAGCATATATTAACTCAGGATTATCAATAGAAAAGTAGATATCTCTAATAGTATAGAGGGTAGATATCTGCCCAGCTCTTGGGCTGTTTAACGCTTATGGTAAAGCGTTTATCTGGGACCTAAATGATCAAAGATGGGGTAGAAACCCTGGACTGGGATTAAAAATTACCACAACAGGGGTTGGGGATTTAGCTCAGTGGTAGAGCACTTGCCTAGCAAGCACAAGGCCCTGGGTTCGGTCCCCAGCTCCGAAAAAAAGAAAAAAGAAAAAAAATTACCACAACAAATCCTTGCAATAGACTCAATGGCTCCTAGTGCCATTCTGCTAAGCCCTTAGAGCAGTGTCTTGCCCAGCCTTCATCAGAGAAGCATCTTCCTGCAACAGATGGGAACAAATACAGAGGCCCACAACCGAACAGTGTGCAGAGAGTGACATCCTAACTAGGATGTCTCCATCAAACTCCTCCCCTCGCTGCTCAGAGATCTATGAAGAAAAGGCAGAAAGACCGTGAGACCCAGAGGTGATGGATGACATCAAGGAGACAATGTCTTCCAAACACAACAGGACTGACGCACATGCGAACTCACAGAGACCATGGCAGTGCACACAGGGCTGCACAGGTTCAAGCCAGATGGGGCCCTGCCACATAGATGGGGAGGTGGACTGGGGTAAGCAGTTGATTGACTGATTGATTGTATGTGAGTACACTGTCGCTGTCTTCAGACACACCAGAAGAGGGCATCAGATCCCATTACAGATGGTTGTGAGCCACCATGTGGTTGCTGGGAATTGAACTCAGGACCTCTGTGAGAGCAGTCAGTCCTCTTAACCACCGAGCCATCTCTCCAGCTCCTAGGTGGGTAAGCAGTTGATACACACTGGCAAAAAAAAATAAATAAATAAAACCCTCCAAAGCAGTCTCATTATGTATATTAGCCACACCCTAGGGCGGGCCGGTGCCCAGGAAGAGCTGACTAACATAAAATGACCTTTTTGTAGAACTTTTGTCTCGTTTTGCTAAGGTTGGGCTTTTTCTTTTTTTTTAATTTTATTTTCAAATGTTGTTCCCCTTGTCCCTCTTCCTGATTTCCCCTCTGCAAACCTCCATCCTATCCCCCATACCTTCTGCTTCTATGAGGGTGCTCTCCTACCCACCCACCCACTCCTGCTTCACCACCCTCGCATCCCCCTAAGCTTGGGCATTGAGCCTCCACAGGACCAAGGCCCTCCCCTCCCATTGATGCCAGATAAAGCCATCCTCTGCTACATATGCAGCTGGAGCCGTGAGTCCCTCCGTGTGTGCTCTTTGGTTGGTGATTTAGTCCCTGGGAGCTCTGGGGGTGGCCGGGGTGCTGGGTGGTTGATATTGTTTTCCTTCCTATGGGGTTGCAAACTCCTTCAGCCTCCAGTCCTTCCCCTAACTCCTCTGTTGGGGTCCCCGTGCTCAGTCTGATGGTTGGCTGTGAGCATCTGCATCTGTCTTATCGATCTTTTGCTTGTTTATTTTTACTTTCATTTGTGTGTTTCTTTGTTGTTTTTGTTTTATTTCTATTTATTTGTTTTAAAGAGAGAAAAGACAAAGTTGGTTGGGTAAGGAGATAGGGAGAATCTGGTAGAATTGGGGGGGGACATGATCAAACTACATTATATAAAATTTTTAATAAAAAAACTTAGAAGATTTAAAATTTTTAATTGTGTGTGTGTGTGTGTGTGTGTGTGTGTGTGTGTGTGTGTGTGTGTGTGTGTGTGTACACATGAATGCAGGTGCCTCCACAGAAGATAGAAATATCAGATGCCCTTGGAGCTGGAGTTACAGTGGTTATGACAGATGTGGGTCTGGGACTTAAAGTCCTCTGCAAGAACAGCGTTCTAGTTTGTTTTCTGATAAACACCATGGCTAAGAGCAATGGAGTGGATCAAAGAGTTTATTTGGCTTACAACTTGTAGTTCATCATCGAGGGAAACCAGGACAGGAACTCAAGGCAGGAACCTAGAGGCAGAAACTGAGGCAGAGACCTGGAGGGATGGCCCTACTGACTTGTTCTCTGTAACTCACTCAGGAACACCCACACACAGTACACAGAGCCCTCCCCCAATCATTAATCTAGAGAGTGTTTCACAGTCGTGCCCATGAGCCAGTCTGATGGGGGCAATTCCTCAGGTGAGGTTTTCTCTTGTGTCAAGTTGACCAAAAAAAAAAAAAAAATTTTTTTTTTTTTTGCTGAATAAGCTATGTGGTCTAAACCATTCAATGATCTCTCCACCCACTAAATTCCTTTTGCTGGCCCTTCCCGTGGCCACATAATACGGGGTGGGCAAAAAACACCCAGAGGCCTGCCCATCGAGTGGCTGCTGGGAGCCATTACTGTGAGCAAGTATGTGGTGGACAGATGAAAGAGAGAGAGAAGCAGAATGGTTTGTGCACTATGAAGAGAGGCAGACCTGGAGGGTCGAGGGTAGAGAGGAACAGCCTGGTGTGAACAGCCTACATTGCCACCTATGGCCATGGTGATGTCCTGGCCTGTGCTACCGGCTAGGGTCATGTCTGGGTCCATGGTCCTGCTGCTGCAGAGGTCCATGTTGATGTCCATGACCCCTTTGTTACCACCAAAGGCCATGTGGACGTCCCTGATCAGGTCTGCTGCCTGGAGCCATATGGATATCCAAGGACTGTGCAGTCCTGGCCCTGTTCCTCCCCAGCTGCGGCACTTGGGAGAGCTGGCCCAGGTGGCATGGGCATGGGAGAGCTGGCCCAGGTGGCATGGGCACAGGAGAGCTGGCGGGCTGACCAGCTCAGACCCAGATCTAGGGCTTTGAGTTGGACCCACATCTACCCCATCTATGACCTGCTAGAACATGTAGAGGGGCAGGTCCAAAACTTCAGCATCTCCATGACACAGGGAAACAGTCCAATGTCTGAGAGGAGTCTCAGTGAGTGGATATTGTTTTCTTTTGGGTGGAGGTTGCAAGGGAGAGAGGGTGGATATGAAGGGATGGGGAGCTGAGTGGGATTGGGGTGTATGATATGAAATGCATAATGAATCAATAAAAAGGTTTTTTTTAATCCTTTTTGCTTAAAAATGACTGTAGAGTCATAGCAAGTTGCAAAAGCAGCAACTTTCCCTCTGTGGTATTATTTAATTATATTAAAATAAATATAATATTATTTATTATTTATTATTTAATCATGTCTTAGTTACTGTTCTATTGCTGTGAGGAGACACCATGAGCAAGGCAACTCCTGTAAAAGAAAGCATTTAATTGGGGGCTTGCTTACAGTTCCAGAGGTATATACATGATCATCATAGTAGGAAGCAGACAGGCATGGCACTGGAATGGCAGCTGAGAGCTTTACATCTTTGGGCAGCAAGAGAGAGAGAGAGAGAGAGAGAGAGAGAGAGAGAGAGAAGAGAGAGAGAGAGAGAGAAGAGAGAGAGAGAGAGAGAGAGAGAGAGAGAGAGAGAGAGAGAGAGAGAGAGAGAGAGAGAGACCAGTTCTGGTGTGGGTTTTGAAACCAAACCTCAAAGCCTACCCCTAATGACACACCTTCTCCTATAAGGCCACACCTCCTAATCCTTCCCAAATAGTTCCACTCCCTGGGGTCTAAGCATTCAAATATATGAGCCCATTGGGGGCCAATCTCATTCAAAGCAGCACAGTTATGTTCTCCTTAACATTTGGGTCAGCAACAGAACACACATATGATGGTGGTTATGTAGGATTGCACGACCTCATGCGACTAAGCCATCTTCATTTATGTAAATAAACTCTGTGACATTTGCAAAAAGATAAATGTCAGACTGTGTCCTTGCAAAGTGACGCACAACTCTTGTTGGAATTCAACATTAAAAGGCAAATGAAGCCAGGTGTGGTGGTCCAGACCTGCAGTCCCTGCCAAGGGGAAGCCTTAATGAGATCCTGCCTCACAAATAAGAAGTAACAAGAGGGCTGGGGTTGTAGTAATATAGTGTTTGCATGGCAAGTGCCAGTCCATGGGTTCGAGCCCCAGCACTGGAAAAATAAGAACTAACAAAAAAGTCCCATTCCACCACCTCATGGGAGCTCCCCTTGTCGCTGCACTGCACTCACCCCCCTCACCGCTGTCTCCTGGCAGGCAGCAGTCTGCTCTCCACATCAGTGGCGGCATCTCTGGAGAATGGGCTGCTGTGGGCTCTGTTGCACGGCACCCCATCCAACTGACTTTGCACTCAGCACTACTCCTCTGTGATCCACCCACACTGTTGCCTGGAATCTCCTGAGTGGTGCTCCACAGGTATCTGAAAGTGTGTTCGAGCACAGCTGCTGTGAACATTCGTGCACAGGAGTTTCTGTGGAAACACCTTTCCATTTCTCTAGGGCAAATACCAAGAGAAACTAATTTTTGTTAAAGGTTTGTTTATTTTATATATGTGAGTACACGGTCACTGTCTTCAGACACACAAGAAGAGGGCATCCCATTACAGATGGTTGTGGTTGCTGGGAATTGAACTCAGGACCTCTGGAGTTCTAGTCAATGCTCCTTACCACTGAGTCATCCCTCCAACCCCGAGAAACTTTATATTAAGCAGTGCCATTCCGCTCTTTAAATTGGGCCTGAGGTAACTGAATATGGGATCATGAAAAGCTTGACAACAATAAAAAGGTTTCTGAACACTAAATGACCAAAGGTCGGTTCAAAGTCAAATGAGTTAACAAGTCTGGGTTGTTTCTGGCAGCCCTCGCCTTGGGGACTCTACTCTGGTTCTGAGTACACAACACATGGACGCACTCTGCACTGTGCGCGCTGTGTGGTCATACAATGAAATGCCATGAATGCTGCTTGAACCATCTCAGCTCAGATGCAGATTCGGACCCATATATGCCGCAAATTGCAACGTCTCTACTGAATGTACAAAAATTTTCTTCCATTACAGAAACAATATGGTTTAGTCAGGGAAACACGAAGACCTTCGGTATCTTTGCACAGCACTCCTTAACACAGAAGCATCTAATTAGCACATCCTTGGTTGGATTGTGTTAGAATGCTCCATATTAAAAATAGCTGTCTGCATTACTGATGAATTTGATTTTTTAAAAATTATCCACGTGTTGAGTGGTTACTGAGTTTGATTCGCAGCGCCCACATCTGTCAGATCACATTGGTCTGTTACCCCAACTCCAGGAAACCCGACAACTCTTTTCTGGCTTCTGCAGGCGCCTGCACGCAAGTGATGCACAGAAACTCACATATGCAGACACAAACGCGCATAAGTCAAAAGAAGGTAAATCCAAGACTCATTCACTGAGGGGCTGGAGAGATGGCTCAGCAGTTAAGAGCACCGACTGCTTTCCCCGAGGTGCTGAGTTCAAATCCCAGCAACCACATGGTGGGTCACAACCATCTGTAATGGGATCCAATGCCCTCTTCTGGTGTGTCTGAGGACAGTGTAACTCATATACATAAAAGAAATGAATAAATAAATCATTCACTGAATTTTGCCTTGGCATGAGAATAGAATTTCTAGTAAGTTCTGAAATCGTCCTAAATATACCATTTCCATTTGTAACTGTGTATTTGT
The DNA here is from genome assembly GCF_011064425.1 of Rattus rattus. NCBI lineage: Eukaryota > Metazoa > Chordata > Mammalia > Rodentia > Muridae > Rattus > Rattus rattus. The sequence goes on from NC_046162.1 coordinate 4,643,370, forward strand.
GCAAAATAGCACACTCTGAAGTGACTGTTATAAAATTAAAATATTGGTCGATTCTGGAAGACATGTAAGATGCTGTACACCCCGCAGCATCAAATGTTTAATTTTTGTGGAGAAGTAAGCAGGCACACGCATGCCACCCACGGCCTCAGCCGACCCCTCCTCAGCCTCAGTCTTGGAATGTACTAGGTTCCGCCTTAAATAAACCTATTGCTCACTCCTGGGAGACACTCTGGAGACTTCTGCAACCACACAGTCAAGGTCAGATTGCGGTAACAGGAAAAAGAACGTCAAAGGGAAAGGTGATTCAGGAACTGGTCCCCCACGTACAAGGCGACCGCACAAAGGATTGTGGAGTGCTGAGTGTGGCCCGGAGGCGCTGGCTCCTGCCTGACGTCCAGGGTCTTTCACCAGTGTATGCATTACTCAACTGAAAGAGAGCCCCACTCTCTTAAATCCCAGCAGAAAAGATACAGCAGAGATGGGGGTGGGTGGACAAGAGAGAGTCCTGGGGTCAGGACCCTGAGCTCGGCCTGGTCTCAATGCAGGCCAGGCTTCCACAGCTTTCCCTCCAATCTGGGGCCACTCCAAAAGCTTCTAGTCCACTTTAAAGATGTGCTGCAGTAAAAAGTGCAGACATTGTATATCATGCACTCACTAAGCACGAAATGGTCTCTTCAGTTATCTTATGAAGTATTTGTCCTCTGGTTCACATCCATATTTCTGGCGTTTGTATCTGGAGTCAACCAAATAGAGATCAAAACCCTTCAGGAACGGGGGCTGCGGAGACGGCTCACCAGTTAAGAGGACTAGCTGCCCTAGCAGAGAGGACAGGTTGGGTTCCAAGCACCCACACAGTGTCTCACAACCATCTAGAACTTCAGTTCCAAAGGATCTTCTACCCTCTTCTGGCCTCCCTGAGCACTTCATGCATGTCATGACTGACACACATGTAGGCAAAACACTCATACCCATAAACATTTTAAATTTAAAAAGTTCAGGAAAAAAATACTGCCTACTCTTCCACCACAAGCTATCACACTCACCACGAGAAGCCACCCAGAGATGTTCACGGAAGCTGTGCACAGCATGTCCTAAGCAAATGCTACACTATTCTACAGAAGGGAGTTTGCACTGTGGGTTTTGCTATGTAAGCAGGGACTGGGCCCAGCACAATGGCTTGCACCTGTAATCCCAGCATTTAGGAGACAGACAGGAGATTCTGAGTTCAAGGTACCTACCTGGGCTACACAACAAGTTCCAGCCTACCCCAGAAAAGACTGTTTCAAAGAGAAAAAGTTAATAAATGAAAACTGGGCTGACAATGTGGCTGAGTTGACAGGGGTGCCTGCCTAGCATGTACAAAGCCCCGGTTCCATCCCTGGCACCACATACGTGAGTAACAGTTGTGCATTCCTGTCATCCAAAGTAGTCAGGCAGCGGAGGAAGGGGGACCTGGAGTTCACAGCCATCTTTAGGTGCATGTTGAGTTTGAGACGAGGCTTGGACAAAATAAAGTGTCAACCAGAACCACAGATACTGAAAGGTGATTGTACGAAAACACTCAACTAACCAAGCCCCCCCCCCAACTACTTTCCCAGATAGAGATAATTTAGTCCCAGGACATAGGTTAAACAGATATTCGAGAATCAAAAAGGTAAAAGAAAAGTGGATATGGGGGCAACACAGACAGGAGCTCCGCCCACAGCCACGCCCACAGCCACACCCAGGAGCCACGCCCCAGAGCCCACCAAAAGTGGGAAGGGGGAGGGCAGAGACTCCTGTATCTGGGGAGGGGTGCTTAGCTGTTTCTAGGGCTTCTGTGGACATTGTCAGAAGCAGGCTCTCAGAATGTGGGGACAAACCACAAGCCAGATCAACTACAGCTGTAAAATTTATCATCTCAACAACACACGCATGCACACACACACACACACACACACACACACACACACACACAGATTCATACTATATGTGTGTTTGCTGTTGTGTTTCTCTCCAGCCCAGTTCTAGCAATAATGACCATGTGTGGTAAGCTGTTCTCTGCCTTCCCACGAGTTGCTCTGTGCAGAGACCCACGTGATGAGGCAGGTCCCCTCATAGGTCACCTCCCACACTGCCACTTCCCACCTCTCCACTTGCTTTTGGCCACACTGCCCTGCCCTGCTGTAATCCTATGGCCTGGCCCTGCTGTAATCTTCCACTTCTGTGTCAGGTTTTTCCCATTCCTTCTCCCTAGCGACAGCACCTGGACTTCTTCGTGGAGATCACCACCCCACTTTCTTGTCCCATGTGTTCTACCACCCTCTAGCTGTATGACACCCCCACACATACACATATATAAAAATTAAAATCTGGGAACTGCATATGAAAGAAAGACCACAATATCTGAGTCTGGTTTATTTTACTTACTACAAGAACTAATGGCTCTATGAATTTTCTTTCTATGCATTTATCTGCATGGCTACACACGATTTCATTGTATATATCACCACGTTTTCCTTATCATTCATCTGTAGATGGACATCTTGGTTAGTTCCATTTACTGGCCATTGTGAACAGTGTAATAGTAAACGTGGATGAATTTAAATCTGTGGCAGGATTTAACCTCCTTAGGGGGTATATCCAGGAGAGGTATAGCTGGGTCATATGGTCTTCTTACTTTTATTTTTATGCTTATGTATATGTCTGTGTGAATGTATGTCACATGTCAGGTGACACGGAAGGCCAAAAGAGGGGCCAGGTCCATGGGAGCCGGAGTTACAGGCCGATGTGAGCTTCTTTTAATATGGATGCTAAGGAATGAGCTTGGGTCCTCTGCAAGAGCAACAAATTCTTTTCATCGCCGAGCCACCTCTCCAGTCCCAGGCCATTCTGGTTTGGATTTATTTATTCTATTTATTTTGGTTTTCCAAGACAGGGTTTCGCCCTGGCTGTTCTGGAACTCACTCTGTAGACCAGGCTGGCCTACCTGGCTCTGCCTCCCAAGTGCTGGGACTAAGGTGTGCACCACCACACCTGGTTTAGGTTTGGTTTGAAGGCTCTCTCTCCACAGTTCACATTCTCCCAGCACTGAATAAGAACTCTTTGCCAGGATTTGTTTCGTCTGTTTTCTCTCCCTCCTCTTAAATTTAAATTTTATGTATTTGGCTGTATGTGTCTGTATACAATGTGCCTGGTGCCCATAGAGGCAAGGAGTTGGTATCGGATCCCTTGGAGCTGGAGTTACAGACGGTTGTGGGCACCACACAGTGCTGGGAATTGGCCGAGTCTTCCGGAAGAGCAGCCAGCGCCTTTGACCCGGAGCCACCTATCCCTCCAGCCCTCATTTGCTTTCTTAGGGTTATTCTTGCTATCATTCTGACTGGGGTGAGATAAAATATCAGAATATTATTTTTATTTATATTTCCCCAATGGCTAAGGACATGGAGTGCTTTAAAGAACCTCCACTGACCTTTCTTTCTTTCTTTCTTTCTTTCTTTCTTTCTTTCTTTCTTTCTTTCTTTCTTCCTTCCTTCCTTCCTTCCTTCCTTCCTTCCTTCCTCCTCCTCTCCTCCCTCCCTCCCTCCTCCCCTCTCTCTCTTTCTTTCTTTCTTTCTTTCTTTCTGAGAACTGTCCATTCGGGTCATTGGCTCATGTACTGACCGGATGACCTGGGTGTTTTCTGATGTCTAGTTTCCACAGTGCTGTACAAATTCTAAACATTCACTCCTTGGGTACAGTAAAATTGAGAGGGGCTTCCTGTGGCTCCGCAGTCTGCACTCTGATCTCGTGTGCTCTCCCTGACAATTCTAGGCGCCGATGCTGAGCACGTGCTTCTGGACTCTTCTGGAAAGTTCTCGTCTGTGTCTTCAAATGTTTTCTCCTGGCAGTTTTGGAATTGGAAGTTTTTTGTTAAAGGCTTTGGTCCATTTTTAATTGTGTGTGGTAGAGAGGGGGGTGAGAAATATGCACTTGGTTTCCCTTGCTTTGGTATTTGGGGGTGTCTTTTGTGTTTCCATATAAATTTTAGGATTTTTGTCTCCAGCTCCCTGGAATTCTGATGGTTTTTTTTTGTTGTTGAGTCTGGAGACCACATCCAGTAATAAAGAGGTTTTCAGAAATTTCTGCCGGCTGTGGTGTGCACTCACTTTGCCTACCACTTACATAGTGTCACTAAAGGGCACAAAGATATGTTTGGGGCCACATGGGAGCCTAACAGGCACCTCCCTCCCTTTAATGTATTTGTCTGGCTTAAGGTCAGCCAGGCTGTTGGACCTCAGAAGGGAGTATGACTGTCCCCTTCCATCCTCAGGACTCAGAGGGGTCCCCAGCTGCACATCGACCAAGAGCAGGATGGACAGGAGGGGTCCCTCAGGAGCTTGGCATGTTTACAATCACGCTTGGTCCTCTAACCAACCACCTCCCAGAGGCAGATGGCCAGATGTGGCTGGTACCCCTGTGGTCAACTTGAATTAACCAAAGTGGGGAGATCCGATTTGAATCTGGATCTTCGAGGTGGGAAGACCAGCCACTAATCTGGGCCATGCCTTCTGCTGGAAGGACATGGAGGGTTTTGCTTGCTTTTGCCTCACGAGTGAGTCCATCCCTTCACCGGCATTAGAACCTACTTCTTCAGGATTCTGGCATATCCTGAAGACCAGCTAATCGTCCAGCCTCGTGGACTGACTTCTGCATTCTTGGACTTCAATTCACAGGCATCTGTTGTAGGATTAGTAGGACCAAAGCCTGTAAGTCATTCTATAAAGGTCCCCACCCCATATATACATATATATATATACATATATATATACATATATATATATATAGTGTAAATCCACAGAATAGCAAATTAATGTGACTGAAGTCAGTTTTAATTGAAGGATTGACATACATGTAAATCATATATATTTATATAGAGAGAATAGTGTGTGTGTGTGTGTGTGTGTGTGTGTGTGTGTGTGTGTGTGTGTGTGTGTGTATAGTTCCTATAGGTAGTTTCTCTAAAGAATCCTGACTAACACACCATTTTGGTGGGAGCACTCCTGTGGGTTTATTTGGGGGGGGGTCTTACCAATCAAGCCTTCAATGAAAACTGACTGGCAATTTGCTCATAATTCAGTCCCTATTATTTTGCTACTCTGTGGATTCGCTTTCTCTAGGGATACCCTGCCAGTAAACAAGACCACAGTGGAGGGAGAGGGGGAAGCTGGAGACCCAGATGAGAACCTCACAAGCAGCAGTTGTGAATTTCACCCGTTTGGCTCCCACAGAATGAGAAAGCTGGCGTATGGCTGGGCTGCACTGCTCACCTGAAAAGGTATGCCGTATCCTAGTGTATCAGTAAGGCTCTCTTGAGGAATGGAACCTATTTACTGAAATAGGTCTAGTACACATTCTAGAGGGCCTTTATTAGATCAGATTCCGCAATACAGGCTGTGTAGTCCAACAGTGGCTGTACATACACTGCAGAGGCTGAGAGTCTGGTAGTCGCTCAGTCCACCAAGCTTGGTGCCTCGCCTCAGCAGTACCAATATGGTGCTGAAGGCTAGGAGGATTCCTAGAGAGTCACTGGTGTTCACTCTATGTTAAAAGCTGAAGAAACTGGGTTTGGAGGCAGTAGCAGTAGTGGCGGTGGCGGCAGCAGCAGCAGCAGCAGCAGCAGCAGATGCACTTACCAACAAGGAGGAGAGTGGGCAGGCAAGAGCACAGCATTTCCCTCCGATTTCTTTACATCTGAGTGACTCCCAGAAGGCTCTACCGCACTGTGCCCCCAGCTCAGTTACTTCTTCCCCAGGAAGTCTCCTCATAGACTCACCCAGAGGCATCTCAGTTGATCCCAGATCCAGCCAAGTTGACAGTCAGAGATTACCCATCACACCTGGTCCTGATTTCTCTCCAACCCCAGCATCTTCTTTATTTAAGCACATTTTACTCAAAATGAGAAAAAGGATTGAAGCCATTTGCTTTTGCTTGGTGGTGACCAGAGTTTCTGCATAAGTGACTTGGGAGCAGCTAGCATGTGAGCAGCTGCTGAATTTACCGTGTGATCCTCCCAGGACTTCTGAGACACTGTTTCTGCCTAGAGGTGCCCTCGTCACAGACAAGGACGATAGCACAGCCCTGGGACACAGGCCAGGGAGAGTATGATTAGGACTCAAGTCTCCCTGACCATGCATGCTACCACGGCCCATTTAAAGAGCCAAGTACATAAACACCACACCCAGTGCTGTGGGTCCCCGGGTGACTGCAGGGACAGTGGTGTGATAACCCACCCCGCCCCCAGCCCCAGGCTGCAGCCCTTCATCCCTGACAGCACCACCAGACTGTCTATCTCTTAGATAGCTACAGCTATTTTTATTCTGCCCTTGCTCAAGCCCAGCTTGGGCAAAGCTGTGAGTAGAGGCCTAGGGAAGACCACCATTGGCTCAGGGAAGACCACTGTTAACCCAGGAAGAAAAACAATCTATATTGTTCTCTAAAAAAAAAAAAAAAAAAAGGCAAGGAGGCACACATCTTAGATCCCAGCACTCAGGAGAGAGAGTTTAAGGCTAGCCTAGTCTCTAGGGTGAGCACCAGGGCAACCAGGGCTACACAGAGCAACTCCCTAACAATCCTAAAATACCTTTGTTCCTTAAAGCACCTCTGAGGTGAATTGTCTTGCAGAGTCCCCCGCTGGGCATTAGAGGTCATCCATAGCTGGTAACGCAATGGCTCCAGAATGACCCGTCCAGTAGCAGTAATGAGGTCTTACTTCCTGGTTTGCTACAAGGCTTCAAGAAGATGGGGTGGGTGAAGGGACAATGACGAAAGAATGGGACTGGCCTGCTCCCAGGATCTCGGGCTAGGCTATAAACTAAATTAGAAAAGATTGACAGGAGGAAACCACACTTGGTTTTGTATGTGCACATGAAAATCTTGTAAACCAAGACAGTGACCGACTCCTCCATCATCTGAGACAGTGACTGACTCCTCCATCATCTGAGACAGTGACTGACTCCTCCATCATCTGAGACAGTGACTGACTCCTCCATCATCTGAGACACTGACTCCTCCATCATCTGAGACAGTGACTGACTCCTCCATCATCTGAGACAGTGACTGCTCCATCATCTGAGACAGTGACTCCTCCATCATCTGAGACACTGACCGACTCCTCCATCATCTGAGACAGTGACTGCTCCATCATCTGAGACAGTGACTGACTCCTCCATCATCTGAGACACTGACCGACTCCTCCATCATCTGAGACAGTGACTGCTCCATCATCTGAGACACTGACTCCTCCATCATCTGAGACACTGACTCCTCCATCATCTGAGACACTGACTCCTCCATCATCTGAGACAGTGACTCCTCCATCATCTGAGACAGTGACTGACTCCTCCAGCATCTGAGACACTGACCGACTCCTCCAGCATCTGAGACAGTGACCGACTCCTCCATCATCTGAGACAGTGACTGACTCCTCCATCATCTGAGACAGTGACTGACTCCCCCATCATCTGAGACAGTGACTGACTCCTCCGTCATCTGAGACAGTGACTCCTCCATCATCTGAGACACTGACTGACTCCTCCATCACCTGAGACAGTGACTCCTCCATCATCTGAGACACTGACTGACTCCCCATCATCTGAGACACTGACTGACTCCCCCATCATCTGAGACACTGACTGACTCCTCCATCATCTGAGACAGTGACTGACTCCTCCATCATCTGAGACAGTGACTGACTCCTCCATCATCTGAGACACTGACTGACTCCTCCATCATCTGAGACACTGACTGACTCCCCCATCATCTGAGACACTGACTGACTCCTCCATCATCTGAGACAGTGACTGACTCCTCCATCATCTGAGACAGTGACTGACTCCTCCATCATCTGAGACAGTGACTGACTCCTCCATCATCTGAGACAGTGACTGACTCCTCCATCATCTGAGACAGTGACTGACTCCTCCATCATCTGAGACACTGACTGACTCCTCCATCACCTGAGACAGTGACTCCTCCATCATCTGAGACACTGACTGACTCCCCCATCATCTGAGACACTGACTGACTCCTCCATCATCTGAGACAGTGACTGACTCCTCCATCATCTGAGACAGTGACTGACTCCTCCATCATCTGAGACACTGACTGACTCCTCCATCATCTGAGACAGTGACTGACTCCTCCATCATCTGAGACACTGACTGACTCCTCCATCATCTGAGACACTGACTGACTCCTCCATCATCTGAGACACTGACTGACTCCTCCCATCATCTGAGACACTGACTGACTCCTCCATCATCTGAGACACTGACTGACTCCTCCATCATCTGACTGACTCCTCCATCATCTGACACTGACTGACCCCTCCATCATCTGAGACAGTGACTGACTCCTCCATCATCTGAGACACTGACTGACTCCTCCATCATCTGAGACACTGACTGACTCCTCCATCATCTGAGACACTGACTGACTCCTCCATCATCTGAGACAGTGACTGACTCCTCCATCATCTGAGACACTGACTGACTCCTCCATCATCTGAGACACTGACTGACTCCTCCATCATCTGAGACAGTGACTGACTCCTCCAGCTTCTGTGGTTGCTCGCCCGGGAAGGGACGGAGACTTTTGGTTGTTTCATGTAGATGATGCCACTCAGGGAGTCAGGTGTCTGGAGCAGCTCTCTGCCATACAGATATAGCCAAATGTTGTTTTCAATTCTTTAAAAAAGATTTATTTATCTCATGAATGTGAGTACACTATTGCTCTCTTCAGACACACCAGAAGAGGGCATCAGATCCCATTACAGATGGTTGTGAGCCACCATGTGGTTGCTGGGAGTTGAACTCTGGGCCTCTGGAAGGGCAGTCAGTGCTCTTAACCACTGAGCCATCCCTCCAGCCAATTTTCAATTTTTTATAAAAAGGAGTGCCAGGCATGGTAGCACATACCCAGCACTTGGGAGGCAGAGGCAGGCAGATCTCTGAGTTCAAGACCGACCTGGTTTACAGAACAAGTTCCAGGATGGCTAGAGTGACACAGACGCCATCTGAAAACAAACAAGCATTTTTTTAAAAACATTTATTGTATGTGTACGAGCGTCTGCCTGAATGTATGTATGTATGTATGTATGTATGTATGTATGTATGTATGTATGTGTGTGTGTGTGTGTGCCTGATGCCCACAGGTCAGAAGAGGACTTCGGATAACTGTGAGGCGCTATGCGGGTGCTGGGAACTGAGCCCAGGTCCTCTGGAAGGGCAACAGCTGAGTCCCCAGCCCCCAGAAAAGTCTACCTTGAGTAGCCTTTCTGGTCTCACACACTCGCATTCTGGGATGGCATAGCCTTAGCCCTGAAAGCCTCCAGGAAGAAGGGTATTGGGTGGGGAAGATGGAGCCTGGAGAAGGGCTAGGTGTATGGCAGGAAGAGGACACAGGGACAGAGAAGCCTGCGGTCTGAGCTCCTGAGGAGGCTGTACTGTCCTACAACTCTGGGACTGTGGATGCTCTTCCTACAGACGACTAAAGCTGTGGGTGAACCTCGGCTCTGAGAGACTGTGCAGGGCAAGGCAGAGGGAGCTTAGTCTAAGTGGGCATTTAGTGTTCAGAGAGAGAGAGAGAAAGAGAGAGAGAGGGGGGGGGAGGGAGAGAGAGAGCGCTGACAGAGAAGTGGGGGAATAAAACAAGACAGTGTGCCACCCGAGAGCCCCCAGGCCTGCCCCCTCTTCTCTTACCATGCAGCCCAGCCTGGCAGGAACAGCATGTAGACCAGGCTGGCCGTCCTCTGCCTCTTGAGTACTAGGATTAAAGGTGTGTGTCACCACACTCGGCCCTGACCACACTTACTATTGCAAAGCTGCCCTCTCTCCTCCACCCAGATGCTCCATAGTGGATCCATTTTCCCCTGTACTTGGGGCCTCAAAGCCCTGTGCGCTCAGGGCTTGCTTCGCATCCGGAGAAGTTACAATAGTTACAGTCCATACAATGTAAAGTTGGTTGACTCTGCAGGTGGGGAACCGGAGGACACAGAAAGCTCGGCTGCATTTTCTTTTTTTTTTTTTTTTTTTTTTTTTTTTTTTTTTTTTTTTCGGAGCTGGGGACCGAACAGGGCCTTGCTTCCTAGGCAAGCGCTCTACCACTGAGCTAAATCCCCAACCCCTCGGGCTGCATTTTCTGACAGGCCCACTGTGCTTTCTGACAGAATGAGGACATATTTAGCACACACATCATTTACCATCTGTTCCCCTTGCCCACACACTGAGCTCCGCGACACATAATGGCACACAGTAGATGCTCAGCAAAATGCCTCTGGAATGAATAGCCCTTTGAAGGCTGCTCTGGATTTTTCACTCCATTACCATCGGCCAATCAATATGTAGGATATGAGCTTGCCCCATTGTTTAATCCAATATTAAAGGAACTTATGGAACACACCCCAACCAAAACACAGAGAGGCCTTGTGTATTTAGTTGTCTTTTTCTCTGCCCTCCCCCCTTTAAGGTGGCCTTAGAGCACTTCAGTCCCTGGAGACAGCTCTACTACTGTGAGAGTGCGCAATAAGTGTGGACACTGCCCCCTCATGGCTGAGTGCGGAAGGCTGCTCTCTGCACGGCTAACGGGTGAGGAAGTCAGGCTGCCAATAGGGGGCGGGGTGTGTGGTTCAAGATAAGGTCCCAGTGACCATGTCAATAGGTCAAATCAGACTCCAATTTCAGGAGGCAAGCAGAAGGGCCGAAGGGACACTTTTAGGGCAGAGTCCACACATTTCCACAGTGTGAGGATGTTGACAATTCGTGGGGGGAGTGAAGAGGAGTGTTAAGACAAGCAAAGTCCTTGCTTGAGAATCTCTGCCTGCCCTACGTACAGCTGGAATCCAAACGGGAGCTTTCATCGCGGCTGTGCCTCAGATTAATCTGCTGTAATCTGTGTGTATGAGTTAAACCTCCACGTGCCTTTGGAGGTCAGGAGTTGTTTAAGAATGTTTGAGTGTGTATCTGTGTGTGTATGTGTGGTGTGTGTATGTATGTGGTGTGTTTGTGTGTGTGATGTATGTGGTATATGTGTGGTATGTGTGTGTTCATGTGTGGGATGTGTGTTAAGTTCTCTTTTACATACCTTATCTGTGACTTTGCTCTTCATGGTTTTAGCTATCTATGGCCAACCACAGATGAAAATATAAAATGTTTGAAAATTCCATTACGGAACAGCTCATGGCTTTTTAGTCACACCATCTTTACTGAAATCTCGAGGTCTTCTGCCATGATGGAACAAATGACTTGGGTGTGCCCAGTGCATGCCCACCACTGTGTCCTTAGCTTTCCAGTCAGCAGACTGACTGTTCAGTGTGAGTGTGTGGGATTCTGTTCGACTGGGCCAGGAGTTTCCATCACCCATCATGACACATACACACACACACACACACACACACACACACACACACACACACGCCCCTTTCCACTTATAGCGTACTCAGTAAATCAGTCTGATGTATATAGCCAACAGCACATTCTTGGTCCCAAGACAACCTGTCCCTTCACAACAAAGACTCTGACTCTGACGTCTGCTACACCTGCTACTTCCTGTTTCTCCTCCATTCACAGAAGCCCTGTTTGGACTGACTCCCACTGTGTGGATGGGGAATGACAGCAATGTTAGGTAATTTGCTGAGGGCCATGAGGCCTGAACATTCCCAGTTCCGGCCTGTCATCTTCCTCACTCTACATCCTAGACCCTCCAGTGCTATGAACAGGATGTGAACTGCAAGGACAATGCCAGCCAGACTGACGGCATGGGGGACATTGGCACCTCTGGGGCTGACCTAGCTGGGAGCCTGTACCTGGGGCATAGACAGAACTGGGCACAGCTGGGTGTCACCAGTACTGGCTTCTCACTCTGTCATGCTTAGCCTGGACCAGAGAGAAGGGAGTCAGGGAGTTCCTCAGACACCTCAATGTCGCAGGCCTGCCAGGCTGCTGGGAGAAAGGCCCATCTCGGCCGGCGCTCAGAGATGCTGGTGTGCACTGCCCCAGTGGCGGCCCTTTGTGGTCCCTCTCACTGACACCGCTCTTCTGTTGCTGCTGGAGGGAGCGTGCCAGCTTTACAAGAACGTGTGTAAGTCTGGTGATGTCTCGGAATTAGCCTGCGGCAGCTGCTCCACGCTTCTTTAACTTTTTTCTATTTGTGTGTATGCAGGGACGCAGCACACGCCACAGCTGCACAACTTCCTGGCGCTGGTTCTCTCCTTCCCCTGCTGGGACAGAGGGGACTCAGATTTATGGGCAAGAACCTCTAACAACTGAGCCATCTCAGTCGCCCTCAGCAAATTAAACACGGCATGCACACGAGAGTTACTTTACATATAGGAATGCACCGTGTGCCTACCTGGGGTCCACAGAGGGCACCAGGTCCCCTGGAGCTGGAGTTAGAGGTGGGTGTGAGCCACCATGTGAGTGCTGGGAACAGAACCCTGGTCTTTTGAAAGAGCAGCAAGTGCTCTTAACCTCTGAGCCCTCCCTTGGCCGCAGTGCCTCCTTGGTGAATGAGGAATCTAACTTCATGTCTGAGGGGTCAGGACATGAGGAGGCGTACACAATCCCAGAGAGATAGCTTCTAATACTAAGCAGTGATCACTCTATTAAATAAATGAGGTTTATTCAGGGAACAGCCATGGGCTGTGGTCACCTCCCCTCCTACGGGCCTCGCCACTCCTCCCTCCACCACACCCAGCATTCACCATTCATGCCTCTGGACGTGGCGAGAGGTGCAGTAAGTCCGGGAGTTGACGTGTTCTATGTGGCAGCCGCAGTGCTTGGAAGCTGGGTGAGTGTGGAGCGCCCTGGTCCAGAAGGTTCCGGTCTCCTCTATTCTACTCACCCTTTCCAAGCCCCCTGGCAGGAAACTGGGCTGCTGTGTTTCCCTCTCTTGGATTCACTGAGCACCCAAGGCAGATGGGAAGCCCAGTTTGGCAGCCCGGCCAGTCCTTGAGAGCCCCAGGTCCTGACGCTGGAATGCACGGGCCAAAGCCGGCAGCTCTCCCTTACAAAAATGGGAAGAGGCGCTTTTTCACAATATAGAGGACCGTGGCAAGGAACAGGGCCAGGGCGAGGAAGATGAGAAGCTTGTCCGTCAGTTCCCGGCGGTTGTATTTTGTGATGAGCTTCCGGCCCAACTGAATGGTTCCTGACATGGACTTAAACTCTTCGTTTGCATCCAGGAGAGTCCGTGAAGAGCTGACTGCAACAGGAGAGGAAGGAGCCTGAATCAGACTATACCTCCCAGGTAATAAAGACCTGAAGCTGCTGGCTGGCTGTCAGTAAGGCCAGTGCCTGAGCTGTGTGTGTGTGTGTGTGTGTGTGTGTGTGTGTGTGTGTGTTTCATTCTTATTCTCGTTAACTATGTGCGTATCTGTGTGGGTGTATGCATGTGGGCACAGATGCCCACAGAGTTATACACATGGGTGCTGGGTACTGAATTTGGGGTTTCTTCAGGAGCACTTTCTGCTTTTAAGCATTGAGCCATCCCTCCAGCCCCCTTACTATTAGCTTTTAGATGCGCTGAGCTTTTCTCCGGGATGACGTCTGGGATAGGGGATGAACCAAGGGTAGACCTGAAACAAGGTGGCTGAGTGACAGCCGTGAGAGCAAGAATTTACCAAACCTCGTTGTCTACTTTGGTTGACATGTGAAGTCTCATGAACAGCACCTCCTTCCTGTTTCCTACACTGAAAGGCCCTGGAGGGGCAGTCTCTGCAAGGAGCCATGGCAAGAAGGCGCTTGGCAGGAATGCAGTGCTGTCCAACAGCCTCTCCCTGGCCACCAGCTGGTCCATGTGAAAGGAACTCACAGGAGTGGTCTTTCCAGGGCCCTAATTCCCAGACGTGCCTGGCAATACTAGACCCAAGAGCCCACGCTGCAACCAGACTCCCGGACCCCTTGCAAGCACTGCTGACACCATCTCCAGAGAGGCCAGCCAGTTCTGCTTTCACAGGAGCCTAGCAACGCTTCCTCTGGGAGGCACTGATGGCGCGCAGCGTGTCTAGCACAGCTGCACGACTGGAGGAAGAGGAGGAGCAGAACGCCTCCCTCACAGGATGTCTCACCATCTCCTAGGACAACTTGGGAAGCTTCGGGTGGGGAGAGCCGGAGAACTGCAGCGGTGCCAGGGCGTGTGCTCTGGAATAGCGTCCTCCTCCTTACCTAGAGTCTGCATAGCCTCCTCACTCTGCTGCACCTGCTGTGACATCATCCTGCTGATCCCCATGAGACTCTCTGTGATGGTGCTGGATGTCTGGGCCAAACTTTCTTTGGTAGTTTTCCTGCAAGTCCAGAGGAAGGAGCAATAGCAACAAAAGCCTAGCTTGCAAAATGCCCCATTTTTAACCTATCACATCAGTGCTTTTCTGTTTGTGCTTTGAGATGGGACCTCAAAGTGTAGCTCAGGCTAGTCTAGAAGGCAGAATGTCCTCACCTCAGCCAACCCCAAGTGCTCGGATGACAGGTGTGTTGTAACACAGCCAGCAAGCACACATTTGTTTCCTTCCTTCCTTCCTTCCTTCCTTCCTTCCTTCCTTCCTTCCTTCCTTCCTTCCTTTCTTCCTTCCTTCTCTTGTTTTTTGAAACATGGTTTCTCTGTGTAGATCAGGCTGGCCTCAAACTCATAAAGATCAATTTGTCTCTGCCTCCCAAGTGCTGGGATTGAATGTCTGCACCACTACCAACTGGTTTGCACATTTCTAAAACATCAGTCAGTGTGGCTAAACTGAACCCACGTTCTCGAGCCCCATTAGGGAACGGAAACCACATTGCTGTCTGTAAAGCAACTTGCAGTAGGTACACAAAGATTTGGAAATGTCTGTTCACTCCCAGAGAACTCCTTCAAAATAACCAGACAAAGACCTCCGTGATGCAACTCATATGATACTGAAAAGGCAGAATGCAGACACACCAACAGGACTGGTTAGTACCATAAATACTACTCATGTGTGGTTAAAATAAGTCTTTTAAAAACTATCAGGGAGGACTGGGACAGGCCACTGGGAAGGCCCGGTGGTAGAACATCTGTCCCTCATGAGTGAAGTCCTCGTTTAACCCCCATTACTATAAAAAACAAAACCAGCCCACCAACCAACCAAACAGACAAACAAAACCCCAAACCAAGTTTAATCAAATTTAGTCAGGGCTGGGAATGGAACTTGGTTGGTAGATGCTTGCCTTGTATGCACAAAGCCCTTGGTTAGATCTCCAGAACTGCACGAACTTGGTGTGGTGGTGCACACATAAGATCACAGTAAGTTTGAGACCAGACTGGGATGTACGAGACCCAGTATCAAAACAGAAAAGACAATTACTTACTTATACAAAAACATAAAGTACAAACTTTATGAAAACAAAAGGCCACCTCCCGTGGTGTTGAGATGTCAGAGCCCAGAAGGACATACGGACGATACCTCTGCCTTAAGGAGTCTCCTCCTTGCAGAAGTTCTGCTTTCTCCAGGTTGTCGATGGCAAGCTTGCAGGTAAGATTGGCTTTCCGCCATGAGGTCTGGTTGCTGGAAGAGGAAGGGTCACACGTGAGGTCCTGGTGGCTTCACCAGGCTGCTCCATCTTAACCAGTTCACCCTCCCTGGTGAGACCCAGAGTTCACCTCACCTCCTACCATGTCTTCTTCTTGGAAACTGCGTTAGCACAGATCCTAACATCTCTCAGTCGCTGGCCAATGTTTCTAGAATGTTCTGTTGATATCCCTCTCCTGCTTGGCACCTGAGAGACCAGAGTTGTGGCACTCTGCTAGACGCTGGCCCACAGTGGCTTTACTGCCTGATGAGTGTCTGGGTGTCGTCCTTGAAAACCAGGACTTATCATTGCCCCTCCATCCCTAGTACCCAGGCCACCGTTTCTCCCATAGGGCCAGCTAGAGGGTCAAAGCCACGAGAACGATATTCTTCACCATTCCTCCAGGTTTGCTGCTTTTTGCCCATCTGACAGCAAGCACGGGTACTGAACACATCACAGGGCACCCTGACTGCTGGGATTTATTCACGCTCTTCCCCTGTTCCTTTGCAAGTGACAGCTCGAATGTAAGCATTGCCTGGGACTGGAAGATCTTTCTTCACTGACAAATGAAAAAGGCCAACTGTATCCCTCTGAGGATCAAACCCACGCTCTGGAACGCTCACACAGCCAGCTCAAGACAAGCCTGCTAAGCCCTGGACACATACAATACTCCAACAGGGCACTTAACTAATATGGTGGCTTTCTTTAAAAAGAAAAAAAAAGGTTTTTTTTGTTTGTTTGTTTGTTTGTTTCTTTTTTTTTATAAATTATGTGTGTGCATGCTTGGGGTGGATGGCGCATGCCACAGTGCATGTGTGGAGGTAAGAGGACAATTCTGTGAGTTGACTTTCCCCTTCCATCTTTTGTTTTTGAGACTATTTAGCCCTGGCTATCCTGGAACTCACTGTGTAGACCAGGCTGGCCTTGAACTCACAGGGATCCTTCTGCCTCGGCCTCCTGAGTGCTGGGACTAAAGGTGATTTTCAAATGGGCGCCCAGATGCATGCACAGCGCCTACTGGCCCACTCTACGCACACCATTCCAAACAGCCAATTGCATCTTCAAACTGTTCTTTGAGGCACAGGGGTGCAAAGCTGAACAAGCGCCTGTCTCCAAGGAGCTCCCATTTCTCAGGGAGAACAGTAAGCCAATCCTATACAGCATGACGGACTGACAGCCTGATAACAGCCCTGCTGCTTCAACATCAATCCCCTGCTTCCTTCCTTCCTGCAAATGTTTAAGCCACACCAGGAACAGCATGCGTGGTTTTATGTTCACACAAAGCTGACAGTGTTTGGTACGACTTACTACGCTGCACTACTACACACACACACACACACACACACACACACACACACACACACACACACACACACACACGTCTATGTGGTGCTGAGGGTCAAAGTCAGGACTTGGTGTACGCTAAACACTGCACCAATGGAGCTATTCCCCCTAACTCACATTCTTAATATTCGAAAATAAAAGTGTGATTACTTTGGGGGTCTCGAGAGATGGCTCAGTCCCCATGACTGTTCTTTTGGAGGACCCGAGTTTCGTTCCTAGTACCCATGTCAGGTAGCTTACAACTGCCTCGAACCCTAGATCCAGGGTATTCAATGCCCCTTACCTCCATAGGCACCTACACTTCTGTGTATACCCCCCACATACATATGTGATTAAAATAATAAAGATTAAACTCTAAAAAATATGATTACTTTTATAATACAGGATGGATTTTATTCAAGAATAACTGGTACAAGAAAAGCTCACTGAAAGTGAGCCTATTCAAGATGGACCAAAATTTAGTTTTCAGTGTGGTATTATCTGAATAAATGATGCCCAGAATGTAAGTTTATGTCAGAATTGAGTTTGGGTGACATTGAGGCTGTGTGCTAATCTTTGATTATAAGGCTGTATGTGACATTTCTTAACCTCTAGTTCAGGGAATATATCTTTTTAAACAGTGTCTGGCAATATAAATGACTACTTTTTCCTTCCCAAAAGGGTCTTGTCAATGCAGACATACTGAGGACTCTGTTACCCTCCCCAGCTCGACAGTTTCCATGGCAATCTCTAGTCTCTGCTGTGTTGGAATTCCCACAGGTTCTCTCAGTCACAGCTATCTGCTTATGGCTTCGCTACTCTCCAGCTGCAGGCACGATCAGCAGCTGTGTGGATGACCCTCAGCTGCCAGGAGACACTGGCAGGGACACAGGAGTGAATGGGATGAGTGGTTCACTGGCGATGGCTTTTTATGCTATGCCAGCAAGGGATCTAAGATCACACCCTTGAACTCACTAGGCGTGCATGTGTGCAGTGTAGTAAGTTACACCAAACACCGTCAGCTTAATGTGGACGTAAAACCAAGCATGCTCTAACCCCAGTACCTGGAAAGCAGAGACAAGAGGATCAGAAACTCGAGGTTATCCTCAGCGCCATGTTGAGTTTGAGGCCAGCCTAGAATATAAGAGATCCTGACGCAAAAAATAAACAAACAACAACAGAGCCAGGGCCATGGAGATGACTCTGAGAGCGGAGGTGTTTGTGTAGAGATCTGACAAGCTAAGTCCCACCCCACGACTCACAAAGTGACAGGAAAAAACCAACACCACACACAGCTCCCACACCTACAAAATGTCCAACTCCTGGAAGCCACGAAGCCAGGCTTATCAGACAGATACATGTACACGCCCACAGTCAGCAGGGACCCAGCAGGGTGGCTGTGAGGAGCCCTGCCTACCTGAGCATCTGCTTTTTGTGGTTCTCCACTTCCTGAAGTAGAAGCTGCTTCTCCGACTCCTTGTCTTGCTCCTTTGCTGACTGCTCGAGCTCCTTGGAGGGGAAAACAGCTGTTAGCCAGGAGGAACCCCAAGAGGGCTTCTGTTTCTAGCAGAGGCACGAAAGCATCTGAAGCACCCGTTACAACAGACACCAGGGAATGGGAAGGAGCACGCCCCAAACAACCAAATATCCTTTTACACAGAGGCAAGTCTGCAGGAAAGAGAAGGAAATCCCGGTGAGCAGGAAACTGGGTGCTGGGTGGTCAGCTCTAGAATGGCCACCCTGGCTAGAGCAGGGGTTGCCCTACAACCTTGAGCCTGCAGAAATAAAGGAAGAAGAAAACAACAAACGAGAGCCCACTATCCCAGTGCAATGCCAGGAGGACACCATGCTATGTATCATGTGTTTCCAAATGCTGTCCAGTTCCGTCCTTTACTCCAACAGAGCTTTGGGGGTTTGAGCTCATATGTGAACCTAACACGGAAGCTAAGTCCGCCTGGGACTGACGCTGAGCCGGAAGTGTCACAAACCCAGGACCCACAGAAGGTTCCAACAGCCCTGGACAGTCTCAGGATGTTCACTCTCCAGCAGAGTGAAAACATGGACATGTTTCTGGTTTACTCTGGTTGAAGAGGATGGAAGCGGATGCCTGACAGACTTTGGAGAGAGAGAAAATTTCTCTTTCCTGAGTGGTCTGAAAACTGAGGAAGCAAAACTAACACAAGCAGTGTCCCCAGACATATGACAATCCTGGGGACTGGGAGATGTGCCCTGGCCTAGCCAGGCTGCAGGGACTCCACAAGAGGTGTGTAGAAGATGAATGTTCATGATCCCAAAATAACCAAGCACCAAGGGAAGGGGTCACCATGAGCAAAGGATGGGCAGACATGACCAACAGAACTCCGAGATAATGGAGCGTGAGGTCACCACTGTAAAGATGCCACGTGTCTCACACACTGTAAAGGTGCCACAGAGCTAAAACATCCACATATTAGTTTATTCAGATAACAATCTACTTATCCCTACACAAATTTGCATATGCTGGTTTGGAACAAGAATGCATACCTATATCAGAAATTACATTCAGGTTTATGCCCCATAAATACTGTTAGAGCAGAAAAAAGAAAAACTGACTGTGAATTGGGGAAAAAAGGGTCACTGGGTGTGGTCACCTTTAATCCCACTGCTCAAGGTAGAGGCAGTTGGATCTCTGTAAGTTCGAGGCCAGCCTGGTCTGCAGAATGAGTTTCAGTATAGACAGAACTATGTAGTGAGACTCTGTCCCCCACCTCCAAAGTGCAAATTTTACCAGTTATTTGCATAATTTTCTGTTTAGACCCCGCCCCATCCCCTACAATGACGTCACTGCACAGAAAGCTTGTGTCTATTTTTGGCTACACTGCTCTCTTTGCCTGACAGTGAGTCAGACGACAAGGAAGAAGGGAGAGAGAAGAGGGGAAGGAGAAATGTACAGTCTCCTTAGAAGAGGCCGCTTGGCAGTTGTCAGAGAACCCAGAGTCTCTAGAGAAGTGAAAAGTGTACTATTGCTGAACACAAAGGTATGTTTACACACGGCCCTGCCCGTGTAGACTGACTATGGAGGGAGCAGCTTCATTCTGAAGACAGGAGGCCAGTTCTCTCCCATTAGCATACAACCTTGCTGAAAAACAAAAGGCATTCACCCCAGTGCTTTTTGTGTCCTCAGGTCTAGACAGCATGCAAACGCCGAGGAACCGCAGATGAGAGCCGGGATCTCCTTCACGGGCTATCACCCTGCTAGGTGCCAGCAACACATTCATGCAGAAGGAGAGGCTGGAGCCAGGGGCAAGGGAAACACATATATCTGTGGCGAAGATGTTTACCTGGGCCCAGGGGAGGAAATAACCACAGGTAAGCAGGCAGGTACTTAGGCAACAGTAGTAGTTAAGAGCTGCAGAGTTTGAAGAGAGGCGTTTTAAGAAAACAAATTAGTTCTAAGAATCACAACAGGCAAGCGGTGCAAATGAATGCCTGCTGGTAAAGAAATGACTAGAAAACCTCACTGTATAAAGAGGCTGCTAGTAAAGAAATGGCTAGAAAACCACACTGTATAAAGAGGCTGCTGGTAAAGAAATGGCTAGGAAACCTCACTGTATAAAGAGGCTGGGAGGCTGCTCAGGTAGAAGCCCCCACAGCGTCAGGCTGCGGCATGTCCACTCCCACGTGTCCACTCCCACGTGTCCACTCCCACATGTCCACTCCCACGTGTCCACTCCCACATGTCCACTCCCACATATCCACGCCCACGTGTCCACGCCCACGTCCACTCCCACGTGTCCACTCCCACACGTCCACTGTCCACTCCCACACGTCCACTCCAGTGTCCACTCCCACGCGTCCACTCCCACGCGTCCACTCCCACGCGTTCACACTCCCACATGTCCACTCCCACATGTCCACTCCCACGGGGGAAACTATCAGTAAAATAAGCCCCGGGAAGATGTGGAAGTAAGAGATCAGAGCAGTGACCTGTTGGGAGGAGGGAAGTGGGAAAGAAGTAAAGGACACCACTGAGGACAACGGCTGTGGACATATAAACATAGCTCGCAGGAAACAAGATGCTTTTAAAAGTTCACATGGAGGAAGCAATGACGGGGACGGAAACCGCCTGGGTACAGTGCCAGTGCTGACATTCTGACGTCAGCTCTGATGGCGGAAGAACTGTTGAAGCTCTCCAGCCCGCCACCTTCCCCACCAGCTCTGGAAGAGACTGTCTTTATCTGCTAAGGAATGGTATCTGTTGAAGGACGGTTTGGGGACAATGTCATTTACCACATGCAGCAAAGCCAGGTGGTTCTAGACCCACCCAGCGATGGGCAGACGTCGCACCCATCCCGGGGGCACAGCAGTGGAGATGGCTCTGCTAGTCACATGGCTCCTTCTCACTCTCTTGTGTTTTCAGACGCACATACGCCATAGTGAGAGGCAGGTGTGGAAACCAGCGCAGGATGAGCGCAGTGACTCCAGAAACTGGGAGGAGGCTACTGTGCAACGTAGCGCTGGACACACCAGGGACACGCTGACAATGGATTCAAGTGAGCGTGCACGTTCCAAACTTTGATAGTGCAGTCACCCTCAGTGTCACAATGTTTCCTCCTCTCTCCAGGTGGCATGTGAAGGACCTGGTCAACTCTCAAGGGAAAGTTCTTCTAGGCCGGAGCTCCCGCCCCTGCCACCCACCCTCAGCTAACACTGAGTGGTTCTGCAGCCTCGCTTACCTGGATCCTGTGTTTTAACTGTTGAAACTTTTCTTTCACCTTAGTGTTCAGTTCGGTAAGCTCACTTAAGGGTCCGGAACAATCTCGAATATCCTGGAAGACAATGAAGAGATGAGGGGCCTTTCTCCCGTCGATGAAATGAAATGGCCTCATTGGCACAGTGAGAGAGCTGAGTCAGTCCGCAGCTAAGGTTGGCCAAGCTCCCTTGCTACCTCATCCTGCTCAGTGCTGTTCTGTTGTTGTAAAAATATAAAACAAACAAACAAACAAACGAACAAACAAATAAATAAATAAAAAAGTAAGGTTGTCTTTTATCTCCTCTAGGTCCACCACTGCAGTGCCCCAAGATATCTGCTTCTTAATTCTCAG
The DNA here is from genome assembly GCF_011064425.1 of Rattus rattus. NCBI lineage: Eukaryota > Metazoa > Chordata > Mammalia > Rodentia > Muridae > Rattus > Rattus rattus. Next base: position 4,665,313 of record NC_046162.1, read on the forward strand.
TCAGCAAAGCGTCTCACCCGCTCTGCTTCATCCTATATCACACTGCCAAAGGCCTCTCTCTGAGCTTAGCAGCAATCTCTCTACCTATCTAGTTCCCAAGGCAGGTTTCCATGCCAGAAACACACATCCCAACTCTGTAGTGGCCCAGACCAGCCGCCACATACTTTCTTACACTTAAATTGCTACATGAAAGAACACACAACACAATAACCTTTGACCCAATTGATAAGATATAATTGCCCACCTAAACACACAAAGCCCAATACACATCCATCCCTTAAAAACATTCGTAACAACCTGTAAAGGTACAGTGTGGGATCTTAATGTCACCTGCCATATTGTCCTGCCACAGCTTCTCTCCCTGTCCTTCCAGTCCCCTCCTCTTCCTTCAAATTTTTCTCCCGCCCATCCTTCCTTCTTGTCCAATGACAGGCCTCCTTCTATCTTTTTTTTTTTTCTTTTCTATTTTTCGGAGCTGGGGACCGAACCCAGGGCCTTGTGCTTGCTAGGCAAGCGCTCTACCACTGAGCTAAATCCCCAACCCTGGCCTCCTTCTATCTTGTACCTGCCTCACCTGTGACATCATCCCACACTGTTCTCCAACATTTTCAGTTTCCTCGCCCTCTTAAGATTAACACCAGAGGTCCTGAGTTCAATTCCCAGCAACCACATGGTGGCTCACAACCATCTGTAGTGGGATCCGATGCCCTCTTCTAGTGTGTCTGAAGACAGCTACAGTGTATTCATATAAATAAAAAAATTAAAAAAAAAAAAAGATTAACACCAAGCCTAATAGGAAAAAGCAGGCTGATTCATGGCACAGCACTTACAGAGCATGCTCTGGGCCCTGGCTTTCATCAGCAGCAAAACATGCACATAAACACACACACACACACACACACACACACACACACACACACACACACGCGCGCGCGCGTGCACACACAAATACATGCACACACACTCACACTCATGAACGCATATACTCGGTACGTATTGTATGTGTGTAATAAATAAACAGGTAAAGCTCAACCTTGACTTAGAAGTTTAACAAAGTGCTATTCACTAGGAAAGGCTTCATCAGCTTCCATGTTCCACAAAAATGGACACCTAAAAAAAACCCTGAAACTTCAGATCCTTCCAACTCTAAATCCCTGGTAACATGGAACAAAATTAATTTAGTCTGATTTTACAAACCATCTGTTGCATGTCAAAATGTTTAAAGATGGACTGAGAATTTGCTTCTGGAAAGAAAGTCAGATTTATGAGAGCCAAGTTTTAGAGCAGGCTCTAGACTTAGGCTGTGTATATTCAAATCTAGGTTAGAGCAATTTATCAGTGAAATCTTGGAGTGGTTAAGTTCCCTGTGCCTCCATTTCTTTATCTTACCTTTCTCAGGATCGGTCTGCCTAGAACACTTGACAGAACAGCCGGTGCACCATAAGAATACAATGTACGGGGCTATGCTTACTCATCAGTAACTGTAAGGACCCAAAACACATAGGTCACAAGAGACCTAGCTAACAGAAAATTTTATGAAAATACAAAGTTTTATGATATTATATAATTTCATACTATGATATAATATGAAAACACAACTTTTCAAAATTTTGAATGTAAGGGTTTTTTTTTTTGAAGACAGATCACTCTGTGTAGTATGGGTTGGCCTCAAATGCATGGTGATCCTGCCTATGCTTCCCAAGTGCTAGCTAGAGCCACCATACTAGCAATTTTGTTTTATGTATGTATATGTTTTCATAGATGCATTCTGAGGACTGAAACCAGAGCCTTGCACATGGATAACCTTTAACTCTACACTCAACTAAATTTAACCCCCAGCCTCTGGTAATCTCGCTTGTATAAACCCAAACTTGTTTATTTTTCTAGAAGTGGCCCAGATATTTTTTATTTACACATCTTAGGAGTGAAGTGGGAGAGATGTAAAGTTTGCGGCGTTTCTTCACTCGTTCTCTAGGCTTACTCACGAAATCACACTTCCTCACAGCATCACAACGGAGACTGTTAATGTGGTACAGTGTACATCTGGCTTAGCAGAGAATACTACTCCCCACCCTCCTTTTTACAGGGGCTCGCAAAGCAAAGCATAGGCCAGCAGCCAGGCACAACCCATTTATGCAGCACTGGGGATGGAACCCAGCGCTAAGCAAGTGCTCACCAGCAGAGCCGCACTCCTACCCAATTCTTATTTGCTGTCACAGCTTGTATCCTGAGCCGATTGGGTTCTTTTTGCCAAACTCTGGAGTCATTTCTACATTCCCTTTTCGTGCCCGTGTTCGATTTCTTACGCGCTACAGTCTCTACTTACACCTGCTTCCAGATAAGCGCCTCACTTTCTGGTCTGTTCAACCGGATAGGGAAGCTCTAAAATGCTTTTCCTAGGCTGGCTTTCCCCATCCAGGTCCTAGTACTGGCACTGCCTGCCTTCTGACCCAGAACTTAGCACAATATTTGAATTCTTCATTCAAAAAATTACAACCACGTCCTAGGTTAAGTTAGCTTGGGCCAGAACTCCCGGGTCAGGTGGCCTTGGGTGCCCTCCGGGCCCCTAACTCAGGGAAGTGGGCGTGGGAGAGGGGCAGGGCAGGGGGGAGGGGGAGGGCGGGGCTACCTCCGAGACTTCGGGTAGCCCCCAGGACCACTTCAGTCCAAGGGACAAGAGCGGCGTGTTAGGCTACTCCAGATTTGGCCAAATCAACAGTACGCAAAAGAAACGCGCTGAAGGTCAGTGTTCTCGGGGAACCGACCGAGTGGTGCTCGAGGAGCCATTCTGGAGAGGGACTGCGGGCCTGGGAAGCTGGACCGGGCGTGAATGTCCTGGAAAATGCCAAGGCAGCAATCGAGAGCCGGACAGGAGCCTACTAATATGTACCTGGATAAGTGCCTTCACCTCCAGGTCGAATTTGACAATCTCCTGGTTACAGATCCGGACGTGGACATCCTGGGGGGCCGCCATGTTGGAAACGCGGCTACGGCGAGCGGCGGCAGCCAAGCTGAAGCGCGTTCGCGTGGCGCCTGCTCGCCTTTCCGAATCTCTCCGATTGTGGCGCGGAGGGGAGACCCGGTGTAGATCAAACCAGGTCGCCAGCCCAGACCTGGAACTTTCCTTGACTCGTAGAACACGCACAACTTCTCTGGTCTGCTCCTACTAAACGGAAAAGTGAATTGTGATTATGAAGAACCATTAGGGTTGGGGTGGAGAGGCGGGGGCGGGCTTGGATTACAACTCAGGTGATGGGCTGGCCTGCCACAAGGACTTCAGTTTTGTTCCCAGTACTAAGGAAACATCCCCCAAGCCCACCCTTGCTAAACAGTGGGCACTTTCCATCATTCGGAGACCAGCTATTCTAGTGACATTTTGAATAGGAAAAATGGACCAATTAGGATGTCACCAAAGTTGCAGGGTTTTTTTCTTTAAAATTTAAAGCGAAATTTCTACAGAAAGTATGAATTACGGAGTAAGACACAAAGTTTGTAAAGATGCAGAATTAAATACAGGTCACTGGGGCACCTCCATTAGTATGACCGTAGTCCTGTGGCTTTCTTATATTCAGAATCTACACTGCCTTCCTCACACATTTCTATGGCTATGGTTCTGCCCTTTGTGTAGAATTGGATTCCAATTATCTCGTAGGAGTAGTTCTGATTGTGCAATGTAGTTTTAGTAGAAACAATGTCAGTGCAAACCTCAAAGAAGGGTAGTGCTTTTTAAAATTATTTCTTAGTAAGTCCTCACACCATTGGCCACTTTCCTTTCCCCCACCTTCCGGGATTCTTCAGGCTCTGTAGTCTTGGGTGTGGGGTTCCCTCTTTTGAAAATGTTTTTCTCAAACTGCACACACAGCCCCTACAAGTCAGTCTCCACACATGCCTTTCTGGTCCAAAGCAGCCTGTACCACCCATTTCCTAAAAGGTGCTCAATAGCTCACTGCAGCTAACGAGAGCCTGGATTCCAGCCTAGTAGTCAGCAGCCTGGCTCTAGTTATTCCCTGAAGAATTCCATCATCAGTAGCATCCATCACTCCTAAGGTCCCCTGGAGGGCGGAATGAGGTAGGACACCGCTGATAACCCATAGTATTGAACTCAATGCTTGCTAGTTTCTGTTCATGTACTGCCAAGCCGCACTCTGGGAACACTTCCCTATGTGCAGCCATTTTCTAAGTGCTTCTGCCATGTAGGGTCTCATGTAGCCCAAGCTGGTTTCCACCTGCCAAGGATGACCTAGAACTGTTGATCTTCTTGCCTCAATCTCCCAACTGCTGGAATTATAGGTACTGATGAACACCACAGCTGCCAGACACGTATTTTAGCTCTACACAACTTTCCTATATATCCTTTCTATCTGGGTGGAGTGGCACATGACTATCCCAGCACTCAAGAAGTAGAGGCAGAGAGAGCCCCCACGACTTCCAGGCCAGCCTAGTCTATATAGTGCGTTCCAGACCAGCCAGGACTGTGGTGTAGAGCCCTGTTTCGTCAGACTGGTTGTATCAGTTTACGTTGCACCAGCAACATTGTGGAAATGCCTGTTTCCTTTAGCCCCACCAGCTTGGTGTAGTCTCTTTCTTTTTGCATCTCTCATAATGAATGAGACTGAGAAACGTTTCAAAGGTATCACGTTTACTTTGCTCATTTTCCTACTGGGTCATCAAGCTATTCCATATTAGTTTCCAGGTTCCCTTTTTGTATTAGTATTCACGAGTTGCAAAATTTGTAGACTTTTGACTTTGCTGATGGGTGGTGTTTTTTTGTTTTTTGGTTTTTTTTTTTTTACCTTAAAGAGGATTTAAATTTGGCAGATCTTTATGACTCTTGGACTGGGTCTGTGTTTTAAAGTCCTTTCCTACTCTACAAGGATTTAGGATTGTCCACATCCCCTTCTAGTGCTTACACTTTTGTAAAAACACTTGTATCCTTAGCCATTTTAAATATATTTGCTTCATAGTGTGAGATGCAGAACCAACTTCTCATTTTCTAGGTTACTCGGTGGCTCCAACACTAAACAAGGGCCCTATTTGTTTCACCTTGGTTCTAGAGCCACATGGACCATGCTGTGTTTCTGTATATTTCAGACTACTTTCAAACTCTACTTGCCTGTCCACTCATGCACTCAATGTTTCTATACAGAGACTTCTGTATGATAGAGAATTAAATACTTATCTTCTCCCAACACCACGTTTCAACTATTTTTCCCTCACAGCTTTAACACACTCATTGTTTGTCTCATTAAGATGGCGTCACATTCTTAAGGTGACTCAGTAACTAATAACTCATAAGTTGTTGACAGGTCCTGGTCTGGAATCCGGTGTGTATTTTCATTCTTTTCTTCTGTACTCTCCATAGTATACTTTTCAGTTTTGTACATTTTCCTGTTCTTTAATCCAAGCACTATTTTAAGATGTTAAACTTTTAAAGAACTACATTGCCATTCAAATCACTGTAATGTTCTGAGTAAAGTTCCCCATTTAAGACACTGGAGAAAACCCAAAGTCAGCACTAGACAGATTTTTCATGCCTTTGGAACTTCGACTATCACCCTTCATGGGGAAATTTCTATGCCACAGCTGTCTGTAGCAGCCAAAACAAGGAGCTCCCTGTATCTGCTTTCTGAAACATTTTCTAAGACAACCCTGAGCTCAAGGCTAGGGAGTGGTCGCATGCCCTCTGAGCCCAGTCCTGAATTCCTTCTGACTGTATTTTGCTCCTTTTGTTCAGTATCTGTCTTTGACTACTCTAGCTTTAGATCTTTTTGACTTTCACATTCTAAACAGATTGTTCTCCTCTGCATGGGCATTGTTCCGAATACTGGTCAAGGTTTGGCCTGGTAAACCTGAGGTTAAGTATGAATTGTCCTCAGAATGCCTCAGGCAGACTGGAGTGTGAACTGAACTCTATTATCCTTGGCTGGAATATAGGGCTTGTCCTATCACCTGAGTGCTGTCAAGACTCTTCGGTATTAGGGACAAGGCCACCACCCTCACCAGGCCTGACAGTAGCTGAGGGCTCTTATTAAGACAACTAGCAAGGCTTAAGGGGTGCCACTCCATACCTAAGGATACCTACTACCTTCTACTTCTGAATCTTTTAGTGAATTAGGACAGAACTTTTCAGTATTTTCCTTTCAAATTCTTCATTGTACTATAGCTTAAGAATAAGAATTCACCAGTTAAACATGTATGGTGGTGCCTTTAATTCCAGCACTCAGGAGGCAGAGGCAGGCAGATCTCTGCAAGTTTGAGGCCAGCAAAGCAGGTTGAAGGATGGACAGCCAGGACAGAGAACCAGATCCTCCACACCCCAAAATAGAATAAAGGAGTTCAAGAACTCACTAGTTGCTGTATCTCATTGATGTTATCATGGCAGACTTAGTTTGCTAAAGACCGCACTGACCTAGCTCACCTAGTTCCCAAGAGCAGCCAATACTTTGAGAAGGGCCCTTGTAAAGGGTGGTCTTCAAACTTAAGTCCTGAGGGAGAATCCATCCACAGGAAAGTACATTTACAAATGGGAGTGGGGGTATCAAAAGGTCAAGTCTTATGTGTCCGTGTATAGGCCAGAGGTCAGCTTCAGGTGTCATCCCCTCAGGTGCTGTCCTGTTTTGGGGATATGGCACTGGCTTCCAAGTTTCCAAGAAGGCTCCCCTGGCCTGTGGGCCTCCAGGATCTACCAAGTGTCCACATCAGACCTTGCTGATCATTTGAGTGTAGGGGATGGAACTAAGGTCCTCATGCTTGCCTGGCACTCTAGAAACCTTGCTCTCTCTCCAGCCCTCACTGTCTTCTTTAACATCCCCACAGGATGTTATACCTTCAACTTTTCTTTTGTTTTCTGGCCACATGCCACCCCCTTTGGTGGACTGACTGTGGAGATCTCAATACTTCTGTAACCCAGCATTTACACACCCATTCTGGCAGAGTGGGTTCTCAACAGATGCTTGTTGCTGAAGAACACCTAACTCCTATGCCACCTTCACCCCGGCAGGTTCCACTGGCATAGGCTCACAGCTCCCCTAGCCTTGATATTTGTTTTTCTTGAAGAAATCTCTTGTCCAAGTTATCAAAGGACAAATCAAGTATAAACTATTGTTTACAAAAAGCAAATGTTTCTATCAAATTGTTTCTGTATAGCTAAAATCTCACTGAAATTAATTAAAAGCCAGCTTAGGGTGTCAATAAACCTTAGCTCTCTGGATATGCCCCAGAGAGAGGCAGCACAGTCAGCTCCCTCTGCTCTGTGAGGCTGGAACAGTCTTTGAGCAGGCTGTCTTGAGGAATGGATGGCTGCTGTGTCACAGGCAACGGAAAGGAGAAAAGACAAAATATGAGGCAAACGATTCAAAACCTTTTCTTTTCATATTTTTTATTTTAAATTACAAAGGGTGCTGCATACACTGATGATTCTGTGTCTGACTACAAGTGATGACAGGTAGAGGGTGACAGAAAACAAAGTAACCTGTGCATGGCCTTCTCCTAAAAGGAAAACTGCACGGCTATTAACCAACATTGAGTCATTTTGAAACAGCTCATGCGTGAACAAAATAACAATTCTTTCTAGACAAGAGACAAGACTGAATCCAATAGCGTGTCACAGCTCCAGCTGGGGGCAGGGACTAAACAAAAGTATGGAGTATTTATGATCATATCACATACAGGATCCTAAGCGCAACTGTTCGAAGAGGCTGCCAAACCATAGGAACATGCTTTTTATTCTTGCCCTTCCGTGTTGGCAGCTCCGGAGTCATTGTTAACGACAAATGCTACGCCATAGGACAGACTCTAGGGCAAGAAGACAATAGCAGGCAGTGGGAGTACAGTGTTGTAAAACATGTGGAGAAGCAGATACAGTACACATACAGTTTTGTTATTTAGTTCTGAAAACAAACAAACAACAACAACAAAAAATCCCAAAGGACAAAGGGCCAGACACAGAATCAGCCCCACTCCTGGCACCGGAACTGATTAACTATACTAGGTGTTTACACTGTTACTGAAGAGGCAAGCCCAGTTCACACTTGGCACACTGAGACATAAACCTGGGTGCTCTTTACTAGCCGCAAAGTCTTCAACTCCAAAATACTATTTGGAAGTAGCTGTGAGGTTCCATCACCTTGTTACCACCTCCAAAAGTCTCTTCCAAACAAAATGGCAATTTGGCATAGTGCAGTTCCTAGGTGAAATTCTATTTCAGTCAGTTTCCTAAGCATGGGAACTATGCTTCAACACATAATCCCACTTGCCTGTGGAAGTGTGTAGCTCTCAGTAGTACATTTTCATCACATTCCTCCAACATGCTTACTCCTTAAAACAAAACCACCATCCTACTTCTGACATTGTTGTTACATCTCACTGTGTTTGAAATATTAACAAAAAAGACATGGCATCATTTTCTCATAATGCCCTTATTTAAGATGACAAAGATCACGGTAGAATCCACAAGTATTACGGCACTGTGTGAGACTCATTTGTCACGATCCAGGGAAGAACAAGACTGCAGTTCTGTGCAAAGTTGTGCAAGTGGTCGCAGTTCCACGGGAAATGGTATTCCACAAAAGACTCCACTACAAACATAGTTGAGACCTTTTCCATTAACACTGAAATTCAATGCATTCTCAAAATTCAAGTTTCAAGATTTAGAGAGATGCTAACATTCTGTCACATAATTAACTAGAAAGTAGTTAAACAGAATTTTAGGAAGACTATATAAAGAAAGGGGACATGAGTTTTGTTAATTCTTGCTGAAGGCAACTTGAATTCATTTCTTAGGAAGTTAACTAAATCTTAGCAGCTAAAATATTGTTTAAATGTATGGAATAAAGAAAAGCACATCCATTCTTGACATTTTGGTGAATAAACTAACAGCTTTATTAATGAAGGCAAACATCAGATAATTGTATGAATATTATATATAAAAGAGAAATTCATACCAATAGCATTGTATTTCAAAAGTACTGTACTTCAGTTTCTTTTAAAGAGACTTGTCATCGGTTGTAAAAAAACAAACAAAATGGGTATTCTTCTCCTAAAAAGTTCTGGAAAACAAAATAATCACTTTCAAGCAGATGAAGTGAACACACCTGTCTGTAAATGCAGACCTTCGCTAAGGTGCGAATGAAGCCAAGCATCAGAGAGATGCAGGACAACCTCACAAAAGCCAGTGAGAAGGGATGTAGCAAGATTACTCAAAGATCATTCAAAACTGGTCTCTCATAGAAGTATAAAACAATACAAAGAGAGGGAACTATGAAACCACACCCATCTGAAATCCTTCATGATGCTTCTGGAATAGTTCTGATTCTCTTACAAAAAGGACAAAGTTAAGGTTTGGGAATTGGGAAGGAATGAAGATGTCTCATTTAAGTGTACAAGTAAGGCACAAGATTAAGCCACACCCGAATCTCTCATGAAGGACGTGGAAAGGACAAGAACCATACATGGTACAGCACAGCAAGCAACCACACTGACTTGAAAAACTCACACATGACCTTAACAGGAGCAGCCCAGCAGCATGCTCTCATGTGGGCACAGACTACAAGAATCCAGTGTATCTGAAACCAGGAAGCAGAAGGTTCATTATTATTTTTTACTGTAGTAGTACTATAGTCAGTTTTGGTTGCTTTTGGAACAGTGGGTTTTCTGAGGAGAATTCACAATGCCTTCACTTGAGGGAAGGTTCTGGACTTCATGAGCTATCTGTATACCATGTAAGAACACAGACAACCTTTAGACAGCTCTCACTCTAATGATTTCCACCCAAAAACACATGCCACGATTTTACAAAACACAACATGTACAAGTGCTGGGTTTTTACATGCTTGTGAGAACTGTCGTGACACACTAGGTATAGGTATTTTAAAGACAATAGAGGAAGCAGTTCATTACTGGCATTAAAAGTACAGCCATTTCTAGACGGTTTTAAATGCCACAGAGTCCCCTGGTGAAAATGTAAAGCTGCACAGCTTGCCTATGTCATCTCCAACAGCAGGAGGATTAACTTGCACTCTACATTTCACTGCCAGGTTTGACTAGATCAAGTATCGCTGCGGCGCTCTGACCAGCCCAGGTTTAGCAGCAAATGGCAGGAATCATATAAAATGCAATTTTATAACAAAGTGCTTTTCTAAGATATACATACATATATAAATAGGTACAAAATAAAGTGTCAACATTAAAAAGCTCAACTATTTAAAGGCTTTCAACTATTTAACTTAAGGAGTACATATAAAACACTGAAATGCACGGGTATGGAATCTACTAAACAGATTCAAAGTTTTTTGAAATGCAAGACCAAAAAATCAAATTCTGGTTTGCAGACAAGAAAAGGGTATCAAAAAACCAGAATTCCTAACAGGATAGCTAGAAAGGGGCAAGTTTATAAACTTTACCAACTGAATCGCTATCATGAAGCGATATGCACTTGACTGCAAAAGTGCCATACTCTGGAACACCTTCAAGACTTCTTATACTTCCATTTGTGAACCTATGGTTTGCTTTTTCCCACCTCAAAAGTAAAACCTTGAATTCTACTAACCCTGTGAGCCATGTGAGCTTATTATCTGTTAGGATGAATGAACTAACAGGTACATTTCCACCAAACACACAGGAACCTTGTCACAGTTTCAGCTAACGTGTCAAGACAAGTCTTGGTTTCTTAGGATTCATGATGTCAAAGAGGCAAGTAAGACACATTTTTGGATTGTAACTGTGTTCTCTAATTGAACCTTCATGTGCTATAGCTTACAGAAGGGGAGGAAAAAGAAAAGGAAAGAAACTCCTGTGCAGACCAAGAACAGCTACCTTAGTTCTACCAAAAGGTGGTGGAGAAACAGCAACTATGTCTGACATGTCAGGCTTTCCTTCTAGATAGTTTTTAACTTTTGAAGTCACCAGTTTTCATAGTTCCAAACACAAGATTTGAGATAAAACAGTCAAGAAAGACAGGATGGAAGGATCTGTGGCAAAGGTTTATAATGCTGCCTTGACAGAGGAATTCTCATCAAGAGGTAAAGCTTGAGCACAGTTAGGAACTGACTACTAAAGCCGCTTATGTGAGCAAAGAAGAGCACCTAAAACTAAACGTGTTCATGTTCTCAAGTCTAGAGACTACAGAAGATAAGTCACATGGAAGTTTGAAGAAAATACCTGTACAAAAATATAAAAATTTATAAATTTGTTTAAGCTTGTGTTGATCTTTGAAAATATTACATGCACAATAATACATCAATTGGAAAAGTGGCAACTAAAGTATTAGATATTTTTAGCTCTTTTCTTTCTTTACATATATATACATAATACAATAAAAATAATCTGTATTTTGGTTGTTTGGTGGAAGTATACTACAATAAGCTAAATAAACTTTAATTTTCAAAGTCAAAAACTATTTTATCAATAGCTTACTAATATGAAATATATTAAAATTTCCTACAATAACTGCAGAAATAAAAGACACCTAAGTGGCCACCAACTTATCTACTATGGAAGCAAACTAGAGGACAGCAAAATAATATTTGTATGTATGGATGCTCCTTCTGTAGATAATTGGACCCAAACAGAAATAAAATTCACAGTTGAGTAAGATCCCTAACCCTGACCTTTTAATTTTTTCTCTTTTTTTCATACATTCATACAGTATCATGTAAGCTGTGCAAAACTTTACTTAGACTGGCAGTCTGCCATACCAGTTGCATTTGTCTTTGGTAGAAAAAATAAAACAATCGTAATAATGTGCAAGTATTTCTTCCGGTCAAGTACCGAAATAGGAGTTTTCTAGAGCCATCTTTTTTTGTTTGTTTTTGTTGTTTTGTTTTTTATACAATACACAGACTCTGTGGCATATATCTACATTTCAACATAGTCCTATATACATTCAAAAAATCTGAAAAAGAGTTGGAACAAAAAGACATTTAAACCCCATAATTTTCTCATCTATATATCTTGGTTTTCCTCATTAGGGTTTTCATCATACAAAATATTACCAGTTTTAGAGTTTCCCCAAAATACAAGGCACAAAGAATATGCTTTTTCTTACTTGCACAGACAATTATATATATATATAATCTATATATTTATATATATCATATTGAGTTCTGAAAATAAACATCTAAACATGGTACACATGTGAGTGCTGGGTGCGCCATGTACAAGTGAGATTAATGGCTGTAAAAAATTAGAACAAAAAGCAGTCATTCTAAAAACAATCTAATGGACTTTGAAAAAAATGCTTCCTCGGTATTTTTGTGTGGTTCAGAGCATAAACCCACCTTAACACTTAGCATCATACTAATATATTCACTCATCCAAAACATTCTGCTTCAACAAATGTTTATAATCTGTAACTCACATTTACTTAATGTGTGAGCTTCTTTCTAATGCCAGCAGCAGGGTCACTGGTTTATGCTCTGAAAATGCAATAATCAAGTATTTTGGATCATGCTTCACTTATGCTACAAGTTCTCAAAACAATGTAACCTAATTATAAATGTTTACATAATGCTAATTGACATGCAAAACAGAATGAAAATTTACAATGGATAACGTGACAAAAACAGACATTTCTGACCAGTGGTCCAATGAGGCTGATTACACTTTTGATGCTGGTATCCTTAGTCCTACAAGGCCTCCAGTGGGGTTGCCTTCGGCAGTCTTCCCTAACACTTGGTTAACAAATTCTGAGGTTTGCCCAGCGACTGGGAGACCTGAAGAGAATAAAAGGCACACTTTAAGACACAAATATGGAGAAGGCATAAAGGAAAGGGAAGAAGTCTGAAACCCGACACTGGCCCCCAAACAAAGGCTCCACTACTTGCTACTGCAGCCCAGAAAACCATCCTATGGCAGACTTTTCTCCCAAGGAGACCCAACGCCAAGAGTCATGAAGCACTTTAATGTGGTAGATGACAAGTAGCCATCCACAAAGAAACCTGAGCCCACTGGAAGGTTGTTTCTTTTTTTTTTTTTTTTTTTTTTTTTTGGTTTTTTTTTTTCGGAACTGGGGATCGAACCCAGGGCCCTCGCGTTTGCTAGGAAAGCGCTCTGCCACTGAGCTAAATCCCCAACCCCTGGAAGGTTGTTTCTTAAGCCCGTGAGTTTGCTACCTGTTTCCTTCAACTGTCTGGACTTCACTGTGTTCTGTATTATATACATATACACAACTACAACTATAAGCACAAAAGATACACCTGACAATTTTTAAAATTACTATATACAATGTAAGTTCTCTTTATTTTAAATAAAAATGAGTAAGAAAAGGTAGACTAGACAAAGAAGAGAAAATAGGAACAGCACAATATGCTGACTTCCTCATCTTCATTTTGGAAGGCCAGGAAAATATTTAATGTAAGTCCTTAAATAGCACAGGTATAGGAATGTTACAGGTATAAGATTTTTTTTAAGTATTAAAGAAAATAAAACTAGGCAGGATAGCACAAGTAATCTCAGCACTCAAGTGGTTAAGGAAGATGGTGAGTTCAAAGCTAGGCTGAGCTTGTCTGAGGGTGAAATGGGGAAATGGTGACACATAAGAAAAAGAAAAGAGAGTGGAAACAGAAAACATTAGTCACTGACTAAAAGACATAGAACAAATCATAAAGATATCAATGCTACCTTAACTCAGTCAAGCTCAGGATGACCACTAATACAACGAACTTACACCACACTCTTGGTTAATTGAACATGAGAGATCTATTCTTGCCCATAAACTTAACTCTATCTTAGGCCCAATCAGTGACTCCCTTGCTCCCCAAGCAGGAGAACCTGAGCTAGACGACAGCACGTAAAAAGCTAGGTTTGGTGTATGTGTTTGTATATCCCAGAGCAGCAGAGTTGGAAACAGGAGAACAGGAGGATCCCTGGGGCTTGTCGGCCATCCAGCTTAGCCTAAAATCTTGGTGGATGACTTCTGAGGAAAGAATTCTAAGGCTGACATCTGACCTCCACACAGGCCCCCACAATATATGCATGTACACCGTGCATATGTGTGTACCTGCACACATACAGACAGAAAAATCACCCCACTTTACATGAAGAAACAGGTAAATCCAAATGTCGGGGCACTCAGAGGATCAATTACTTAGAATTTTTGTTTAAAAAACAGGGGAGGGGACTGAGAAATAACAGGGGCAAAAGAGATGTAATTAAATACAATGAATCATTCTCAAATAGAATAGACACACACAATAACACGAGAAGGAGGGGGTGGAGGGAGGGGGAGGGAGGGAAGGAGAGAGAGAGAGAGAGAGAGAGAGAGAGAGAGAGAGAGAGAGAGAGAGAGAGAGAGAGAACACACTGAGCAGGCAGAAGCTCGGGCTTGATATTGGAGATCACTTCAGTACTCATAGGAGTAGATATAAATCTGGTACTGTGGCTAAGACAACACACTTGCTGGATGAAGTGGTACCCACAATTAATTCCAGCACCTGTGAGTTTGAGGCCAGCCTGATCTACATAGCGAGTTCCAGGACAGCCAGGCTACATAGAGTGACTCAGTTTTAAAAACAAAACCATGTTTTTTGTTGTTGTTTTTTTTTTTTAAAAAAGATTTATTCATTTATTATATATAAGTACACTGTAGCTGTCTTCAGACACACCAGAAGAGGGCATCGGATCTCTTTACAGATGGTTGTGAGCCACCATGTGGTTGCTGGGAATTGAACTCATGACCTCTGGAAGAGCAGTCGGGTGCTCTTAACCGCTGAGCCATCTCTCCAGCCCTTTTGTTGTTGTTTTAAGAGATACATGCTGAAAGAGGAAATTAAGAATCACAATACTTAGCTCCAAATATTCCCCACAAATACACATGTACACATGAACAGAAAGAAGTATCAGCCATTGGTGAAATGAGGGCAATGAAATACAGACATATACTGTGCTCCATTTCCTTCTCCTCTTCCACTGTAGGATTCAAATCTTAATGTATAATGAAGATCTAGTAGTACTAACTCCTATTCAAACATTAAGCATTTCAAAACAAAATAGGAGTAAAACTCAAAACATATTTGTTAGAGGCTTTCTCAGTTCTGTTAAGAACATATGGACCTATAGGCAAAGAGGAAGACAGCATAAAAGAAAAAGGTGACTTAAGAATTTCACCAGTCAACAAAACATACATGGGAACTGTGACAGCATCTTTTCAGATGCCCACAAAATACCTAAAATTGCAATTATATATTTGGTAGTTAAAAAAAAAACCTCAACAAATAACATGACTAAAAGATAAAAAATAATGTTCTATCTTTTGGGGAATTTTATTTTACCTTTTTTTTTTTTCCAGACAGGGTCTTGTGTAGCATAGGTTGCCTAGAACTCTTGATGTAGCTCAGGATGACCTTGAACTACCATCTTGCCTCTACCTCTGACCCAATGATGCAGGTGCCAGGAGGTCAACACTATGATAGTCTGGGATTCTGTGATGATAACAGCTGTCTAGAGCTAACAGATGTTCCTGCAAGCAACTCCTTATTCATGGTTTCTAGTGTACTGGTTTACCCAAGGTGGACTTGTGAGAGATCATTGCTTTGTTCTGTTATTGGTGTTCATCTAGCCTTAGACATGTTAGTTCATGTCTCTCCAAGAAAAATGCACACCACTATCTATAAGTAATTGATCCAAGAAATAAAGAACAGCAAAGCACAACACACACACACACACACACTCATACACCTCTCTCTTTCTCTCCCTCCCCATCCACCCCTCTCAAATACAGCTACCATGGGCAGAGAGAAAACTAAATAAATACTACTTTTTCACAATTTTAGTAAATTTAAGGATCTGAAAGAAGTAGGATTTTCTAGAACTATTTAAATATTCAGCGGACTCAACAAAGTTGCAATGTACAGCTTTCCATAAAAGAGACAAGATTTCCAGAAGAAAATTTCTCACACGCATTAGCCAAAGAGTTGCTCCAAATGTTCTAGCAAACCAGTAATACAAAGAAACCCCAATGTTTTTAACCTGACAGAGACTGGGGGGATGATATTACTCAGGCATTCTTTCATTAATTTAAAGTGTTTAGGATGAGTGTTTCTTTGTATTGGCCAGGATGGTCATGACATGAATTCAAGTAATTGTGATGTCTGGGAATATGTCATCACATCTGTAGTGGCAGAGATGGATTTTGTTTCTCCACCTAAAACAACAAGTAGACAAACAAGATGCCACCTAAAATCCATGCCTTCCATGGGTACATAGCAAGATCCTGTCCCCAAAGCAACAAAATAAAACAAACTCTACAAAAATTCTATCCCTGGAAAGCTGAGCTCAGTGGTGTTTGAGTCTACAGTCCCAGCGACCCAGAAGGCGAAGTAACAAGGACCACTTTGGCTCAGGAGTTGGAAGCCCTGGCCCCCTCCCCCGCCCCCGGAACACACCTCCATCAACTCTTTCTTTTCTCTCTTTGAGAAGAGATCTCCCTTTGAAGCTTTAGTTCACTCAAAATTGGGCTTTTCCCGACTTAGCCTCCCAAGTGCTAGAATTATGGACATCCAGCATCACACCTGGGAGAAACCACTTCTAAAGATAGCCAGCCCGTGGCACATCAACAGGTGAAAAGGAATCTCCATGAGATCTGGACTCTCCTGCATCCCTAACTTTCAAGCTGTGAACGAGGTACCCTTATCTGCAAGACCCACATGATGTCAACACTAACAGCCTATACAGAAGGAAACAACTGACTTGAGAACAAAATGTCTAAAGCAGTTAAACAGGGAATTCCCTAGAAACTGAAGTCAACAAGGTCTGTGTATGAAACCATAGGGATTTTGTTAAATCAGGGAGTAGTAAGTGTAAGGCTAGTGTGAGGAACTTCAGGAAGATGCAAAGAAATTTAAAAAACCTTGTCTGGTCAGAACTCTGCCAGGAGAAGAGAGAAGAGCTGGTAGTACCACAGTTCTTATAGTAGCACTGGAAATGAAACTGACAAGAAAGGTAGATGTATAAAAAAAACAAGATGGACCAGATAAAGCAGAACGAAAAACTGTAGAAATAAGCTGTTATTAACGGAAAAGAGAGGACTTCTTGAGGCTAGAAAAGCTAATCTGAGCCAAGGCAAATGGATAATGAAAAGGGTTGTAAGTACACAATGAAATTTTGTAAATTCCACTTGTAAAGAAAGCTGCAATCATGACAGCCTCAGGAAAATGAATGAATTTACTAAGCATTTTGTTAACAAGGTGACTCAGAAGGACATCTCATGGCCTCATGTCAATCTTAAGTTATGTCTATGAGTATAAATGTGAGTGGGGAGTGTGGGGATATGAAACTAAAGAAGGGTTAAGAGTCAGGGAGGACACCAGGACAAGATGACATGGAAATGAAAAAGTGACCATAAGCAGTGAATAGAAGGGGATGGAAAAGAACAGAGGAGGAGAATGAACAAGAATAAATTTGTTTGAAAATGTCCTAACAAAACCTAATGTATTATTTTTGCTAATTAATTTTTTAAATAAAAAATTTCAAGAAAAAAAAATGGAGCCACCAGAACACTGTCAGGACAGCAGGCACCAACATTAGCATATGAGCAGCTGGAGAGAGCTCAGAAGTTAAGAACATTGTCTGATCTCTTTTTAGACGACCCAGACTTAGACTTTCCACAAGCACCACAAGGCAGTTGACAACTACCCCAGTTCCAGGAGTCCCAAGGCCTTCTGACCCCTAATGGCACCAGGTACCTATGTGGCATGCACACGTATATGCAAGCAAAACACTCATACACATAAAGATAAATCTTTTAAAAAAAGATTACTGGGGTTGGGGATTTGGCTCAGTGGTAAAGCGCTTACCTAGGAAGCGCAAGGTCCTGGGTTCGGTCCCCAGACCCGGGAAAAAAAAAAGAAAAAAAAAAAAAGATTACCATAGGAAAGAAAAACTGACATAAAAGAAGACTGGAACAACACCCCCATCACCATTCTCCCAAAGGCTACATGTGTGGGACAAGTATGTGAGAGAAAACCTCACTGCATATAAATGTGACATACAGTGGGCACTACATAAATGACCCACAACAAGCCATGTCTATCCTTACAAGTGCCTTTCTCCTTCAAAAGCTTTTCTTCTGATCAAATTTCTGTTCAGGGGACCTAAGAATCTAGCAACATCAGCAGGTGCCCTCAGAACTCCAATATTCACCCCTAAAATACCATGTAAAAGTTGTTTAAAGAAAAAAAGAGAATAAAATCTTATCTACGAGCAATGGAAGGATGAATAAAGACTGGATCATGAATGCCCTAACCCATTATTATTTCAAAATAAACTAAACTATATTAAAGAAAATGTCCATAAATGAAAGAAGACAGGTAAGACAGCTCAGTGTATAAAGGCATTTGCCACCAAGCCTGATAACCAGAGTTCTATCTATGGAACTTGCATAGATGGTGCAAGCTGTCCTCTGACCTCCACACTCATGTTATGACATGGGACACACTCCTACACATGAAAATGTGTAACTATAAAAAATAAAAAAAAAACAAAAAATAAATGAAGAAAGTAAGCTAAGACCAGGATTGGTTAAGTTTGAAGTCAGCCTGAACTATATAGAAAGACCCTCAAAAATGGAAGGGAACTGGAAATATGGTTCAGGGGGTAAAGGATGCTGCAAAGCCTGACAACCTGAGTCTGATCCCCAGGACCCACATGGTAGGAAACAACCATTCCTCCAAGTTGTCCTCTAACCTGGTAAACATAGAACACAGAAAATAAAAGGAAAATTCCTTTAATTAAAAAATAAATAAATGGAAGCAACAAGAGGAGGTGAGGCTATGACTCAATGGTAACATTCTCTGTTCTTGTTCCTCCTCCTCCTCCTTCTTCTTCCTTCTTTGTTCTTCCTTCTTCTTCTTTCTTCTTCCTCCTCCTTCTTCCCTCCTCCTCCTTCTTTTCTTCTCCTCTTCCTCCTTCACACTCCTTATCCTTCTTCTTCCTCCTCTTCTTCTTCCTCATTTTCCTCCTCCTCCTCCTTCTTCCTCCTGCTCCTCCTCCTCCTTCTCTTCTCATATATTACATCCAGTGGTAGTATTCTTGCCAAGTGTATGTGACTTCCATGCCCAGGGAACATATACACTCATACCCCACAACATGACACAAGAATACTGAGTAAGAAAAAGTGACGACAAAAAAAGTAAGGAGATAAAAAAGGTTAAAGAAGAAGCAACAGAGAGCAGAGATGAGCAAAGATGACCCACAGGTGAAAAGATGTACCCAGGAGAAGCAGAGCAAAGTCAAGTAACAGACTCAAAGTGTGGAGGGGAGCATGGCCTGAGGACAGTCTGTACCTAGGCAAAAGTAAACAACCCACCAAGAAATACCAATGAAGTATCAATTCTTTAATAGAAAATAGTTTATGCCATAAGAGGTTCTAGGAGAAACAATCTCAAGATAGGCAAGGAAAGAAAATGTGTATCAAGCACTTTGTAACATGTCAAGTTATCTGTGTAGTATAAGAGAACATACACTAGTGGATATACAAAAGCTTTTAAATTAAAAACCAAAAAGGTAAAAAAGTAAATTTTATCTTATAAAACTAAGTTCTCTCTCAAACTACTACATTAAAAAAATGAGGTGCTTTTAAAGAAAAAGAATAATGGAAGTACTTTAAAAGAATATATAAGGTTGGGATTTAGCTCAGTGGTAGAGCGCTTGCCTAGGAAGCGCAAGGCCCTGGGTTCAGTCCCAGCTCCAAAAAAAAAAAGAACCAAAAAAAAAAAAAAAAAAGAATATATAAAATCATCCATCTACTCAGGTCAAGCAAACTGCCTTACTGCTTCCTATATGCAATTTCACAGGCACTAGGTGATTTTCTAGGACAATACTGGTGTTTAAGAGCTGCTCTTCATCTGAGATTGTTTTTGATTGTACTCAAGATAAACACCTGGCCTTTCCATGTGATATGTCTGGGATTTTCTGGGACAGCAATAAGCTGTGCAGCCCTCAAGGCAGTGTCTGACAGGTGACTTGCTCTTACTGCAGCTGAGCTCTGACCTTGTAGCATCTCAAATTTATGTACTAGATATTCCTCCCACAGGCCACCAACCAGCCTAGCCTAGCTTCTCTGTGCCTGCCTCCCTGATCCTCTCCACAGTGTACAATCTTGTCAGGGATGAAAAGTCAGATATGTAAGGTGTGTGAATATACTAAGGAAGATAAATCCCTACCAAGAGGTGGGAGCAGATGGGGCAGGAACGGAGGGGGACAGAATTCCTCTTTGACTCTGGCACTGTATATCATAAGCTGGTGTTATCTAACAATGTTCTCCTTACCGAGTGTGTCTTTAATGAGGATTTCAAGCTTCTGCCCCATGCTGGGTCCTCTCTCCTCTCTTGGATTCTGAACTCGGTTTACAATGTCTTGCTTGATGGAGTTGATTACAAATAATAAATTGTCTATAAAACAGAAACAAACCACTTAGAATGCCACTAACATGAGAGAATTTACTTTTAAGTTTATAGTGAAACCATATTCAGTTGAAAATGGAAGGGCTGCAAACACAATTCCATGGACAAACACTCACCTTACTTACTAACATGCACAATTCCGTGACAAACACTCACCTTACTTACTAGCATGCACAAAGCCTTGAATGGATTTTTTACCATGAAAGAAAAAAAAAAAAACAACAAAATAACCCAGAATCTGGGGAATGTCAAAAATATGGATTATGTTGGATATAATGGTGAATCTCTTTAACCCAGTCCTCAGGAAACAGAAGCAGGAGAGTCTCTGTGAGTTTGTGACCAGCATGATCTATGGTAAGTTCTAGGCTAGCCAAAGCTACAGGCTTGAGATATTCAACGACAACCAAGAAGAAAAAAAGGAAAGAAAAGAGAGAAAGAAAAGAAAAAGAGGATTCCTGGGTTCCCTTATAATTCAGAAAATCTAAGGAAGTCCAGGACTCTGTATTCTCATAAAGACACATGGATTTATTCCTGAAGAGCACAGAGCACACGATCTATCCAATTCAGGTGAAGGGAGATCCTCAAGTCAGCTGTCCACACTTGCTAGAAACACAACTCCAATAAGGAAGACCTAACCATGGGTTAGCTCATGACAACAGTAGTGGCATCTATCTAAGGGACCAGAGATCCAGACAGTCACACTTACAGACAAGAATGAAACAATGCTGGGCATGTGGTGTTCTGAATAGATAAATGAAAAATAGGAGAGCCAAGCTGGGTGTGGTGCACCCCTTTAATCCCAGCTCTCAGGAGGCAATAGCAGGTAGATCTCTATAAGTTTTAGGCCAGCCTAGTTTATACAGTGAGTTCCAGGACAGCTGGGGCTATGTTGTCTCAAACCCTCTCCCTCTACAAGAACAACAACAACAACAACAGAGGGGAGCTAAACAGTATACAGAGCTCAGGGAAGAATATGCAAACCAAAGAGAAAGCAAAGCTAAGACTGAGGTTTACCATATTCAGTGTTGAGGCCCCACAGCTTCACTTTATTGGCTTCATACTGGGCTTTCTTCTTCAGCCTACAAGCTCTGTGAAAGGAAGAACTATTATTAGTTCACTTTTTCCTTTTAAGACTTCAGAATGTATTTCCTTAAATAAGAATAAAAAATTTTTAAAAAATGAGTATCTTTCTTTTTATCACTATCAGATAGTTTTCTCTTTGAAATTTTCTTTTTCTTGTGTCCATGTTAGAGAATGAACGTATACGTGAGTGTGTGGTATGTGTTAGAGAACAAGAGAGTGAAGAGAGCGAGTGTGGGTGAATGAGTGTATGTGTATGTATCTGTGTGTTCAGACTTTAGAAGGTGGCTCTCCCCTCTACTGTGGATCTGGGAACTGAACTGCTCACGAGGCTCTGCTGGCAAGTGCTTTCATCTGCTGAAGCCATCTCGCCCGCACCTTTTCTTTTCAAGACGCAGTTTTACTTACTTTGTGTGCCAGTGTGAGTATAATGCTGTATGTTTGCAGGTGTCTGCAGAGGCCAGAAGAGGTCATTGGATCCTCATGGAGCTGGAGTTACAGGCAGTTGTAAGCACTATGTGTGTGCTGGGAACAAAACTTGGGTCCCCTGAAAGAGCGAGTGTACTTAACCTGAGCCATTTCTCAAGCCCCCAAATGCCTGTGATAGTTAAACAGCAACAGACAAGGCCCCAGCCGCTGTAGAGGATGTTAAGCAGGCAGAGCTCTGTCTGTCCTGATGGGTTAAAATAGTTCTCTGGGCTACTGGAAGACAGTTTGCTTTGTCTTTGTTTTTAATTTTTTGAGACAGGGTTTCTCTGTTGTAGCCCTGGCTGTCCTGGAACTCACTCTATAGACCAGGCTGGCCTCGAACTCAGAGAGATCCACCTGCCTTTGCCTCTGGAATTCTAAGATTAAATATGTGCCCCACCACTGCCCAGATGACCAGTAGGTTTATTTGCAAAGATAAACCATATAGGCCTGGGAATTTATTAAAAAAAAATGTAACTCATACCTACACAAACATCTCTAAGTCAAAGTTTATAGTAGATTTATTCAAATATGCCAAAAACTGGGAAGATCTCAAAGGCATTCATATGATAAGCAGATAAACTGCAAACCATTCCTATAAAGACTGTCTATATGGGGCTGGAGAGATGGCTCAGTGGTTAAGAGCACCGACTGCAGGGTTGGGGATTTTGCTCAGTGGTAGAGCACAAAGGCGCTAGGTTCAGTCCCCAGTTCAAGAAAAAGAAAAAGAAAAGAAAAGAAAAGAAAAGAAAAGAAAAGAAAAGAAAAGAGAAAAAGAAAAAAAAGAGCAAAGGCGACTGCTCTTCCAGAGGTCCTGAGTTCCAAAATGGTGGCTCAAAATCTGTAAAGATTTGATGCCCTCTTCTGGTGTGTCTGAAGACAGCTACAGTCTATATATATAAAAAAAAAAAAAAAAGACTGTCTATATAAGTAATAAAAGAAACTAGTTGTCCATGTGACGACATGGACAGATCTCAAAGGCATCCCATTAAGTTAAAGACAGACAGATTCAGGCTACTAAAGTACATTCCATCCATGTGACATTCTGGAACAGATCACTAGGAGAGACACTGTTAATTTATAAAAAGATCTTGGGGTCTTGAAAGATCCAGAGGTGCCTGAGGTCCTTGGGTTCAAGTCCCAGCAACAATCATCACATGGTGGCTCACAAAAACCATCTGTAATGATGGATTTGATTCCCCTTTTAGTTTTGTTTTTCAGAAGGGTTTCTTAGTCCTGGAACTAGTTCTGACCATATATACCCACCTAGGCTATTTGCCATTACCACCCAGGCTTTGTAAGTTTTTAAGGTGATGAGTATGTTAATATATTT
Organism: Rattus rattus; assembly: GCF_011064425.1. Taxonomy (NCBI): domain Eukaryota; kingdom Metazoa; phylum Chordata; class Mammalia; order Rodentia; family Muridae; genus Rattus; species Rattus rattus. The sequence goes on from NC_046162.1 coordinate 4,688,590, forward strand.
TGACCATGTTAGCAGTTATTTAACTAAGTACATGTCTCAAATTCATAATAGCATACTTAAATTAATTTTGTTAACTATATAGTCAAATTGACTTACCAAAAAACAAACCTAAGTTTTAAAACTTTCCAGTAATACCATAATACATTTACTGTGTTTGCCTTACCCCCAAAACTTTTTCTTAAAAGCATAAATGCCTCTTTTACTTAAAAACAATAATTAACAACAAAAAAACTCACTACAGTAGTTATTTAACAAGTAATTTCTGAAGGTCACTTCCTCTATAACATCTCAAGGTCTAATCTTACCTCCTAGAGACCATTCACATGGGTGAACATTATTAGAATTTACCTGGAAGCCAGCTTATTTTTTTCTTTCCTTGACCTTGGCCTCGCTGTTAAGGGAAGCTCACTAACTGGAGTCAGGTCACTGATCACCTTATTCAGTTTCCGTAGTTCATTACCAATCTGGAGTAGTTTTTTAGGATTTGGAGTCAGGTCTTCCACATCAGTTCTCCGTGACTTCTTAACTGCGTATTTCCCTACAAGTCATTTGAAAGGAGTGTAAGTTACATCATCTTAGTGAACAAGACATGCCATTTCTGGGGTTGGGAATTTAGCTCAGTGGTAGAGCGCTTGCCTAGCAAGCACAAGACCCTGGGTTCAGTCCCCAGCTCCAGGAAAAAAAAAAAAAAAAAACATGCCATTTCTATAGCCACCAGCAGCCATCGCTTTTCATTTTAGAGCTCCTGGTACATTTCAGGAGGCACAGAATATCCTAACTTAGAAGGTCTAGCCCTCTCTCTCCATCTAGCCCTGTGGCTAGAGACAGGAAATATCCTAGGGCTATATAGCTCAGTAAGCAGCAGAACATTAGCTAGCACACCCAAAGCCCTGGAACCAGTCTCTAGCTAGCAACAAAACAGGCTGACCCCCTGCTGTCAACACTTCCTCACTGCTGCTCTCCTCGTGGTCATATTCCCAGTGCTACAGAGTCCTAACTCTTTGCATACTAGGACTAAGAATCTTACATCTCAGCTTGGAACACAAATTCAACTGCACACAAAAATCCAGGAGAGTTTGCCTAAACCAAGTTGTGAGTCTGGGAGTAAATAAAATAAGACAAAAGCTCTACTTCAGCTTCCTTACTCACTCCCGTCTCTCCTCCACCATTCCTAAGTGCCCCAACTCAATAACCACAAGGCCTCAAGCCTACTAAGTAAGCACTGACCGCTGCACCACGCACACCAGTGCATTCATCTCAAGTAGTACAGTACACCCAATGACTTTCCTAAGATTTATCCTGAGCTACATGGAATTATTTAATGGAACTTATTTTCTTCATTTATGATTTTTTAAAAAGCCTGAATATAAAAATTCACTGAGAGAGTAGAGTAATAGACCTGGGACTAGGGAGACAAGGCTATAGAGTAACAAACATGCTGGGAGCTAGTTCTCATCTTCCAAAATGCTCAGCAAGTAAAGTCTGTGGCATGACTGTGCTTTCTTTACTGAGCTCATTCATACCTTCTCTCTGCCTTTTTGGCAGACTAATTGATGTCAATGTGAAACAATAAAAGACATTCTACTCAATCATAGTTTTCTGGATCCACAGCTCTAGATTTGATCTCTCTAAACCATAAGCTTCTCCTGATTCCTATAAACTCCTCTCTACTCTTTTTCCACAAACATGTTTCTTTTTTCCCCTGTTCTTCTCTCCACAGCCATTTAAAGTTAATCTCCCCATTAAATGAGGTCTGAGGTGGGTGAAACTGGAAGAAACTGATGAGAAAAGTCTTCTCCTTTCTCCTCAGTGTGTTGCTTGTTTTTTGACAGGTCAAGAACCAATAATCTCTTGGCCATTTCTTGAAGGAAGTGGAGGAAGAAGGGACCAGAAAAGATGGTTCTCCACATCGATGGAAGCTATGTGTAAGAGGAAGCAGTTGTGACAGAAACTCTTTGATGCCCACTCAAGCTGCCTACAAATGGCTGAAAACCCAAGCACACTAAGCATTTTGCTTCCTTATCTCCGTTTACAGTTGAGTGACGGAAGACAGGTGTGGTGGCATATACCTTATAGTCCCAGAATCTAGGAGAATGAGGCAGAGCATTCAAAGTTCAAGGCCAAACTGGGCTACACAGAGACTTGGAGGCCAGTCTAGGCTATACACTCAAAATAAAAACTATCTCCACCCACTAAAAAAGACAGAAGGGACTAAATATTTTTTCAGACCCTCTTACCGTGATGTAAGCCATTTTTCTGGTACATATTACTTGGCAAGGTGTCTCGATTCCACTCAGATGGCCTCAGAATCCTCTCTTGCTGTGATGGCATCAACTGCTCACTATACTCCCAGAAGTACCTTCTTTTCCCTCTCTTCCGAGAAGATATGGAAGTCATCTCCTTCAAGTCCTCTACAGAGTCGTTTTCATAGCCTTAAAAAACATGAACCCACAACTGTCAATAAGTCTCTTAGAATAAAAAAAAAAATCCTTCTATTTGTAACATAAGATATTTCTTTCATCTGAAGCATCAACATCATGTCAAAAACAATAAATCAAGTTTATAAGGTCCAGTATATAGACATCAAACTCATAATATCCAGAAATTAATAAACATTTCATAACATAGCTATCTTGCATGGGCTTCTTTTCGGTTTTTGGAAATTAGTATAGGATATTGTAGTATCTTCACATGATTAAGAACACAACTAAATACTACATAGGAATTAACATGCCATTACGATAAGGAATAAGAAATGGTGCCAGGCACCATGTAGAAACTTAACATCACTGACGTCTAGCTTTTTACAAATCAAGAATGCTGGATGTTTATAAATTGGTTCTGATGGTGCAAAGCTGGAAGAGATGCCACTGCTGTGATACACTGAGAAGTTCTCACACAGGTGTGTGTGATTTGAAGGCGTAACTATGAAGGAACGTGAAGGGACTTTCTGTATCTTGATTGTGACGGTTATTACACAAGTGACTACATTCACTTGTCAGAACTCACACATCCAAAGTAATACAATGGTGCATGACGAGCAGAGTCAAGTTTTGCTCAATACACAGGATTTAAAAACAAGTCTGGATTGTAACTCAGTAGTTGGGGCCACTTAGTTGGCATATGTGAGGTTTGTACTCCAAGGAAAGAATAAGATAAATTCACAAATTGGTGTCTGAGCAATGGTGCAGACAAGTTTTGTACTTCATTCTTAACATTTACAGCACATGCTGTATAGCTCGACAATGTAGAGAAATGTGAAGTTAAGTTTCTTCCTCTTCTGGCCTTCCAAGAGAATGCACAGAGAGATAGTAAGGTACATGCGGATGTGTGTGTTGAATGTATTTCACTTCACCCCTGACCGAACTACGTCAAAATCATCGTAGACTACCTTTCATCAATAACAATGTGGAATGCAGTGTGACAATGAACCCTAGGTTTTCTTTAAAAAAAAAAAAAAAAAAAAAAGGGCTGCCTGGGTGAGGGAGATAGTGAGAAGGTTCTGCAGGTGAAGACACTTGCTGCCGGATTCAACAACCTGAGGACCCGAGGATTCCCAGGACCCAGATAGTGGACAGAGACAACTGACTCCTACAAGTCATCCTCTGACCTCCATCTATGTACTGTGGCACCTACACATACACAATAAACAAACAAACAGCGATAGATAAATGAAATAAAGATATTTTAAAAATGGTATGGTATACATATTTTATTTTAGATAAAGGATTTTACCTTTTCTAGTTATTAACATATCTTTGGGAAAGAGAAAAGGGTCACATTATGGCACCAGCTGAGGCGTTTTTAATTGGCACTTGTTCCACAGTAACTAAGCAAAAGATACTGACTTACAGAGATTACCCAACCCCAAACAGACAGATGGATAACCAAAAGAAATCGTGTCTCCCTACAAGCACCCATAACCAGTATTTTACACATTTAGCTCTACCCCAGTCCAAAGCATAGGGACAGATTTTATTCCATTTCCACCCCCTTTCCCTCCTCCATATTTCAACTTAGTCAGCATAATTCCCTTAGTCAGCATCTACCTTTGCTAGTCTGCAGGTGGCAAGACACATTCATTCACTCAATGCAATTCAATTCATTTGATGTTTCTAAGAAGCGACTGCCTCTGCTGCACAGACTGACATGATGAGGAGCCTGGCATGAATAGCAGAGCTGAGCTGGGTCAGCTCTTACAATTCAGAGTCCAGCTCTGAGTCCACATCTCACTCCCTTGCCTAACTGGTTGATCGGTCTAAACGTCTTGCTCACTTTATGCTGAATTCAGAGTCACAGCAACGCTTATTTCTTCATCCCACCCAAATCAGGTATTAGATTTACTTATGTGTTCAATCTTTTCTCAAGGAACACTTAGGAGCTGCCAGCTTTTTGACCCAACCTTTTCTGCTAACATGTCCCATAAATTTATTATCACCCCACTCCCAACACTTTTCAATATACAGGCCATGGTGACCACGTAAAATATAGAAAAATGGCATACTTACTCACTGATCTAACATCCAAGGCCATTCATTCTCCTCTTTTCTGTAACAGAAGTCTAACCACCACCACCACCCAAAATGAATCTGTGGCCAAGTTAAGTTTTATAAAACCATGATCCTGCATCCCTGGCTGGCAAAGCCACAGAACACATAAACATATTAATAGACTTTGAAAGAGCCTGGTATAGTGGTACACACAGTTAATCCCAGTACTCAGGAGGTAGGAACAGGCAGGTCTCTGTGAGTTTGAGGCTAGCCTGGTCTATCTACATAGTGAGTTCCAGGACCCAGGGTTACAGAGAGACCTTGTCTCAAAAAAATAAAAGTAAACTAAAAGCAAGACTTTGAGAATATCTGGGGAAGCTACTTCATGGTAGAGCAAGCTATGGCATACCATGTGGAAGGGCAAAGGCTCAATCACCACCACTGCAATGGTAGAGAGGAATGAATAAACAATCCCCAAAACAAATTCGACTCTAAATTCTATTAAGGATTCCATTAATCTCCATATAATTAATACCTAATATGCACAATGCCTAACATAAAAGATACTAAAACATGTTCTGATAAATGATTTCTTGATTCCCTTCTCTACCTCACTTCTTTTTTTGTTTGATATACTGCCATAATTATCTAACTCATTTCTTGCTGACATGATTAAATTAAGATAGGAGTGTGGTATCCACTTTATCCTGGTACTTGGGAAATAGAGGTGAGAGGATCAGGAGTTCAAAGTCAACTGTATGTATATACCAAGTCTAGGCCAGCCTGAACTACAGTAGATCTCGTGTCTTAAAAAACAAAACAAACAAACAACAAAAAGCCCAACAACAACAAACAATGACAACAAAAAGGAAGTAAGAATGCCGTATTTACAAATGGCAAGCCACTCATCTATGGTCTGAACAGACTACAGGTAAAGTCAACTGTGAAAAATGCTCAGTGAGATTTACAAAATAAGCTCTCACTTTTAAGGAAGTGAGTTCTTGTTCTTGAACCTTGCAATTTTACAACTCAAAACAGTTGTCGCTGGTCTACAGAATAGGCTCTATTAGCCCTTGGCAGGCAGTTCAAAAGAGAGACCTATTTTGCACCTCTCCTGGAACTTTGCAAGCTCACTAACTACACAGCCATTTGCCAAGAAACAGAATCTCAGGAGCTGGTCATCACAAAAGGGCCTTTGTAAACCAATCACCCAACCCCAGACTCATGCTCTGACTGGAGTATAACTAGCCTTACTTTATTGATTAAAAAAAATTGTCTTCCTATTTCTCACCCACAATTTCTTTTTGCACCCCTCAAGTTGGTTTAAATCTTTCTTTCAAGAAAAAAAATAATTTGCACCAGAAAAAATTTTAAAGCCCAATTAAGTTCTACAAAATTGTGTTAATTTTATGGTTCAAGTATGTCATTCACTAACATCTAGAGGACTGCACATGCAATCCTAATCAAAAGATTCACTTCAAGTCAACTGAAAATGAATGGATTTAAGTGGCATATTCATCCAGACATTAAGCAGCATTATCACTTGGATCCAGAAAGAGCACCAGATTCCACTAAATACTTACTAATACATAAAGCCACTGCCTAGCTGCTCAAGAAGAGCAGCAGTTTCCAAGCAAGGCTTATGCTATGGAAGATAAGGAAAGATGATGTGATCAGACAGACTAAAAGACGTGTAGTCTCTGTATAAATCAAAATTCTGAGAAAATGGAAATGGTGCCAGGAGGACTCAGAGTTCTTGAGTTCACCTATGTGATCTCAAAACACTAAAAATGCAAATCCAATATGGTGGACATACCAATGTGGTCTGTTAGAAGAATCTCTGGGGAATACCTGGGAAAAGCTAGATGCCAGCCATTTGAAGATGTGCATAGTAGCTGCACATCCATAATCTAGTAGCAAGGAAAACAGAAATGTATAAAGTAAAGGAGGACCTTTCTTATCTGCCAGCTACAGTAGACACAGTCTTTCATAAAGACCCTCATGGGACAAGCCATCACACTCCTGCTAAACCCTCAGACACTTTGGAAACCATAAAGGCCACAATCCAAGATAAGGAAGAATTTTTCCTGACCAGCAAATGTTGATCTACATCACTACAAGAGTGATGTGCTTTGTCTGACACAACATTCAAAGAAGTACACCTCCACCTTTTGTTGAGACCTTGTGGTGGTGCTAAGGGAAGGAAGATTACTAAAAAGGTTAAGCCGACGCTACTGAAATTAAAAAAATAAAAATAAAAAAAAACCACACTCTTCTAAAACACAGGAAAAGCATTACTGGGCTGTGTGCTGAAACCTGGCAAGCAGACTGACTAAAGAAGTCTGCATCAGAACCACTCAGTATTCAACGACCTGGCTGGAGACAGAGTTGGCAAAGACACAGAAAAGACGAACGCTCCAAGCAGCCTTGAAACACTGAAGAACCATCCCAAAGACAGACCAGTGACCTGTGACCCTAACTGTGAAGGGCAATTCGGAGTTTAACAGACATCTGGGTAAGCAAGAAGGACCACAGAGAGTTGAGGTTGCATGCAGCAATCAGGAGAGACTGTACTCAGACACTACACCCCATCAAGCTCTTCCCCTTATATTTAATACCCTGTGCCAATTTAACCAAGTCAGTCTGCTCTGTGCTTCTTTCACCCTTACTCTCTGGTCCTTTCTTTTCTCCTAAGCTTATATTCTGCCTTTTCACATCCCATTTTATAGGTTATCCCAAAAATGACTGGCCAGCCTGATTTGTAGTTTCCTTATCTCATCCTACTAGGTCCTGGGACTCTTTTAAATTATCTTGATGTATTTCTTTCCATCTTTCTTTTCACTCTCCTTTAGGCAGAATGCCTCACTGTGTCCTTATTTCACCTTCTCAAGAGAAGGTACGTACTTTTCCTTCTTTTATTTTTTCTGTATCAACCCAATACTAATCACTCACTTTTTTCCCTACTTCTACTCATTTTGACAGTAACTGACATCTTAGTCTATCATGCAATCAGTGTTCCTTTATTTCCTAAAATAATTAGAGCTTAGGGGCTGATTGTTACTTAACTATGACTGTAAATTCATAGTAGGCCTATATTTTGCTAGTGATTTTTTTCTGTAGACAATATTTTAGAGTCCTGGGGACTTCACTTCAAGCACCAATATAGCACCTCAATCCTATTATGTCTTAGTATCTCTTAAATGTTTTAAACATGTCTACTAGAAGAGTAAGAGTGACTTAGAAAAAAGTCAATCAACAATCTAATCCCAGATGCATAAATCCTTATCCAAAAATATAAAAACAACAAACAAAAAGGCAACATGACCCCTCTCAAAATTTACCAATCTGACAGTAATATCCTCCGATGACAATGAATGAGATGAAATTCCAGACAATTATTATATTTAAAGAAACAAAAGGACATAAATTCCTGAATGAATTCCAAGAGAATATAAACAGCTAAACAAACAAACAAACAAAAAAGTAGCACTAGATGTAAGTGCTGGCTAGTTTTTAAATGATAAAAACAGACTAGAGATTTGTGATCACCTAACCAGTTCTACAGAAGATACTTGAAGGAATGCTCTGAGCTAGAGAGAAAGATACATCCCATGAAGGATCTGTCTATCTTATAAGGACACATACGTTTTCTCTCATTTTGATTCCCTAGATTTTGCAGAGAGATCAAATCATCTCTAACATGGAAGTACAAGTGACATCAACCAGAGGGAAAAGAGGACACACAGGAAGGGGAAGCACAGAGAGAAGGGAGAGCAGGAGCAGCGCAGTGCTTCTCACCCTTCCTAATGTTCTGACGATTTAGTACAGCTCCTCATGTTGTGGTGACCTCAAACCACAAAATTATTTTGTTGCTATTTCATAACTGTAATTTATCTACCTTTATCAATCACAATGTAAATATCTGATATTTAATACCACCAACTGGGAATGGGTTTACTAAGGTATGAAGGGAATGTACTCAGTATATATTTGTGTGTGTGTGTGTGTGTGTGTGTGTGTGTGTGTGAGAGAGAGAGAGAGAGAGAGAGAGAGAGAGAGAGAGAGAGAATGAATATGAATATCAAAGAACTAAAGACAAAGACTGGAAGTGTACCAACAGTGGTAGAATACTTTCCTAGCATATGCAAGCCCCAAGATTTGATGCTAGCACATCAAAATTACATGCTGACAGTCAGAAGCCAACAAATTAAATAAGCCCTTACCTATTAACACTTAATTACAAAGTATAGCTAAGGGGTTGGGGATTTGGCTCAGTGGTAGAGCCAAGGAAGCGCAAGGTCCTGGGTTCGGTCCCCAGCCCCGGAAAAAAAAAAAAAAAAAAAAAAAAGGAAGAAACAAAGTATAGCTAAGTGTGATAGGGAAATGCCTCTCACCCAGTACTTGGGTTACTTGGGTGGGTGAGGCAGGAGGACACAAGTTCAATGCCAGCCTAAGGTACACAGCATTATTTTAGGCAGAAAAGACAATGAAGTGAAAGTGGATGGGAAGGCAGTCCGTGACAGTGTGGGTGCTAAACTTGGAGCAGACTTTTGCAACAAGCTATCACTAAAGACAGAAAAAAACTGTGTATACTGATAAAATGGGTTAATTCATCAAGAAGATATAATTTGTAAATATACACACATCAAAACAACTATATAAAGCAAATAATAGCATTATGGACAAAAAATGCTTAATTTAGTAGTGAGCAACTTAAATACTACCCATCTTTGATAATGGATGGGTCAAAAAAGAATAAATAAAGACACAGCAGACTTGAACAACATTAAAGACAAGATGGACACACACAGAACCTTCCATCCCATAGCAATGAACTTCAGAATCTAGAGAATAAGCAGCATTCTCCAGGACAGACTGTTAAAATTACAAAACTAAATTAGTCTCACAAACTTATGAAGGATGAGACCATATCATTTTTAAAATTTCTGATAAACACGCATATTGATACGATGAAAAACAAAAATGGTTTAAGAATTTTATTGCCAGACATGGTGGTTCTTGTCTGTAATTCAATTGGCTGTGGGAAGAGTGCCATGAATTTAAGAAAAAAATCTGTGCTACACAGCAAGTGCCAGGTCAGCCAGGACAATACAGTAAGACTTTCAGAAAGAGAAAGCAAGAAAGGGAGGGAGGGACAGACAGGAACTACAGAACAAAGAGCAACTGAAGTTTTTCCCTTTAATTCCTGTCTTAGTCAGGGTTTCTATTCCTTGCCAAACATCACAGCCAAGAAGCAAGTTGGGGAGGAAAGGGTTTATTCAGCTTACACTTCCACACTGCTGTTCATGACCTAAGGAAGTCAGGACTGGAACTCACACAGGGTAGGAAGCAGGAGCTGATGCAGAGGCCATATAAAGATGCCACTTACTGGCTTGCTTCCCCTGGCTTGCTCAGCTGGTTTTCTTATAGAACCCAAGACCACCAACCCAGGGACAGCACCACCCAAGATTGGCCTCCCACCCTTGATCACTAATTGAGAAAATGCCTTATACCTGGATCTCATGGAGGCATTTCCACAGCTGAGGCGCCTTTCTCTGTAATAACTCTAGCTTGCATCAAGTTGACAACACAAAACCAGCCAGTACAATTCCTTTTACACAGTGTAGAGATTGTACATTTAACACACAAAAGTTGTGTGCTTTAGGAAGAGTTTAAAAAGTAACCTTAAGTTTAATGTGAAGGAAAACAGCAGAGAGGTGGAGTAGATAGAACAGAGAAGAAAAGGAAGGAGAAGAAAAGAGCAAGAAGAAGTAGGAAGGAGATGAGGCAGAGTGGAGAAGGCCATAGATCTACCCTAAATAACAAAGGTAATAGAAAAATCATGGGGGAAGCTTCCTGATTTTGATCTGGTAGATGAAAGAAAGTCTTAGGAGTAAGACTCCATAACACAGGTGATGCAAGCAGAAACAGTGGAATGGGGTTTTGTCAAACTAAAAAGTTTGTGAACAAAACCAATCAAAATAGTGAAGAGATAACCCATAAAACAGAAGAAATATATACTAACAGTATATACAACATTAAGTTAATATCCAAAACACACACACACACACACACACACACACACACACACACACACCAGAAGATAATGAATCTTACAATGATGGTAAAGATCCTAAATAGGCATTTCTCAAAAGATATCCAAATGACCAAGTATATGAAAACATTCTCAATACCACTAGTCATCAATAAAATACAAATAAATATCAGAGAGACACTGTATCACATAGGTCATAATGAACTTGGACAGACACTATTGTCAAAGAAATGGGGAAGAGAGAACTCTTTTCATTGTCAGTGAAAATGTAAACTGGTATGGTTTTTATGGAAAGCAGTACATGAAGTTCCTCAAAAAACTGAAAACAGGTAGTATGGCAGCATGAACCTACAATCCCAGTATTCAGGAGCCTGTGCTGCGAGAGAACTCCAAGTTAGAGACCAGCCTAGGTTACATATTCCATGCCAGTATAAAGGAGAGAGGTAGACCCTAGCTCAAAAAGGGCAGGCCAGACACTGGGGATGTATCTCACTGATACAGGACCTGTCTAGCACATGGAAAGAACAGGGTTTGCCCAGTACGGAAAAACAATACAGAAACCAATGGCCATAGATATAGCTCAGTGGAAGCCCAGCACAGAATACACAGAAGCCCTGAGTTTGAGCACAAGCATCTAAACTAACTAAATAAAAATAAAAACATCAACTCATCCAGCAATGAAAAGTGGCCTGAGGAAATGGCTCTGCTCTTTCAGAAGACCTGAGTTTGATACTCTGTATCCATGTCAGGCCACTTACAACTGCCTGCAACTCCAACTTCGGGAATCTGACACCTCTGGCCTCTGAAAGCATCTACACTCAGGTGAGCATACCAACTCACCCACCACACACACACACACACACACACACACACACACACACACACACACGCACATAATTTTTTTAAAAATAAGATTTATTTTATGTGTAAGAGTATTCTGCCTGCATGCATACATATACACATGTGTGCCTGCTGTTCAAGGTAGTCAGAGGAGGGCATTGGACCCCATGAACTGAAGTTACAAATGGTTGTAAGTCATGGTTTGGGTGCTGGGAATTAAATTCGGGTCCTCTGTAAGAGTAACAAAAGTGCTCCTAACCACTGAGCCATCTCTCCAGCCTCTCCAAAATATAGTTTAAAATAATAAAAATAAATCCTTTTTTTGGTTTGTTTTAAAAGGCCAGATGCATACCTTTAATCAGAAGATATTCAGAAGACAGAAGCACACAAATCTTATGAGGTGGAGGCCAGGTTGATCTTACAGCAAGTTCAGGACAGCCAAGGCTATATAATAAGACTATGTCTCCAAAAATATTAATAAAAAATAGAAAGTATTCTCTTGAAAGCTACCTGTACTCCTACATTTACCACAATACTTCTAACATCCAAGCAAATATACAGATACAAAAATGGAAGTACATACAATATAACTCATTCTTTAAGGCTTATATTTATGACAAGTTGAATTTACTTGTTATGCCAACCTAAACAAAACAGGCACAGAAAGACAGACTGCAAAGTCTCCACATGTGAGACTAAAATCAAACACATAGAAGTAGAAAGCATGGTTGTCAGGAACTGAAGACATGTGGACATGTGAGGTGTTCATCAAAGAGCAAATTGCTGTTCTGCAGGGTAAGTTTGCCTTGGTGGCACTGAGATTTATTGATCCTAGGATCCATCTGCTTTAAAGCACTACTGGAGAAGGCACTTCCTTCCTCACATTCCATTCCCCTTAGTTCTCTATGCTCTCCATGCTAACACACCTGTACTGGCTGGTTTTATGTGTCAACTTGACACAAGCTGAAGTCATCACAGAGAAAGGAGCCTCAGTTGAGGAAATGCCTCCATGAGACCCAGCTGTAAGGCATTTTCTCAACTAGTGATCAAGGGGAGGACCCATTGTGGGTGGTGCCATCCCTAGGCTGGTAGTATTGGGTTCTATAAGAGAGCAAGCTGAGCAAACCAGGGGAAGCAAGCCAGTAAGTAACATCCCTCCATGGCCTCTGTATCAGTTCCTGCTTTTTGACCTGCTTGAGTTCCAGTCCTGACTTCCTTTGGTGATGAACAGCAATGTGGAAGTTTAAGCTGAATAAACCCTTTCCTCCCCAACTTGCTTCACGGTCATGATGTTTGTGCAGGAATAGAAACCTTGACTAAGACAGCACCCCTTAGCCAACAACCCACCCTAATTCTATACAAGACTCTACTGTTTAGATCTAATCTGCCAGTCTTCAAGAGTCACACCCGAACAACAGATGGAGCTACAGAAACTACCCCTACTATACCCAGCCAAATTTCCCTCTTACATCTCAATGTGGATTTTATCAATGTACTATGAGAAAAATGGTCCTCACAAAGAGAAAAGACAATTCTATCTAGTTTATCCAGGACTCTAGAGTAAACCAAAGCAAAAAAGGTATAAGCCCTTTTCCTCCAAGTTAAACTTGAAGTCCTTTTTACTTACTTAAAAAATACCCAAACCAAATAATCTGTGGCATCAAATGTATAAATCTAAGTATTTGAATTAAAAAATTATCAAAAGTGAGAAAATCTCTGATGAAAATGCTTTGAAAGGGTGCGGCTCAGAGGTAGAAGGCTTACCTAGTGTATGTGAGGCTGCTGCTTTAACCCAACACTGAATCGGCCGCAGCCACCTGAATGCTCTCGCACACACATACACATACACGGACACATAGACGCCCACACATATAATACACATACGGGCACACAGACACAGTGCTGCACACTGACATAGTCACTGTCCACAGTTTCAGAAAAATGTCAACAGAGTGCCTGGAATGCCAGAAATCACCATTTTAAACAAAAGGACTCTTTGATAACTTCACTATTAATTGGGTTTATGCAGAATTATTAGTATCAAGATTAATTTTGAAGCAAGTAACTTTTGCTTAAAATTTAAAATCTTTACTTCTTTGTTTAACTGTGTGCTGCTTGGCCACAATGTTTTTATGAATGTTTATAAGCCAATAGTGGCTCTAGCCCAAACATGTAAATGCTGAAGTGAGTCAGCTCCCCACAGATGTTTCTTTTTCTCTTTTGTTTATATGTACTGTACACTAAATGAAGCATCCTCCTTCATGCTCTTCAAACTGCAGCATGAACTTTCTTATCTTATAGTTGGTTTTTGGCTTTTTTCCTATTTGTTGCTTTTTAGACACAAGGTATCACTATATAGTCCTGACTGCTCTGGCACCAACTCTGAAGACCAGGCTGACCTCAAACTTATGGTGATCCTTCTACCTCTGCCTTCAAGTGTTGGGATTATAAGCATGTAACGTATCCAGCACAATATGTATTTTCTTAATACAGTAGACACAAAGGAAACGCTTGTCTTCGAACTGCTCACTGAGTAGGGTTTTGTTAACTATGAACATGAGTGATCCGAGCGGACACCACTTGATGCTATTCCATATACACCTATCTTAGTCACAACACATGCAAATCAGGGAAACCTATTTTAAACAAACATACTCTTGGAATCTTTATTTAAGTGCTCAAAGGGCAGAAAAGTAGATCATTTATCAAAAAAAAAAAAAAAAAGAAAAGAAAAGAAAAAAGAATAAGCCCTCAAAGAATCAAGATACAAACTATAAAAAAAAGCTACTTTTGATCCAAATTAAGACATTAAGTTATTTATTTATTTAATCCCCAAACTAAAATATAGCAATTATCCAAACAAAAGCTTCCTATTTCCAACAGTGAGTAGAAAGGTTAATTTAGTAGGCTCCAAGAGTTATACCTGGTTCAGAGAATGTGTCGCTGATATCATCATCTCTGTCATCCTCATAATCCTCTTCCTCTTCTTCCTCCTCTTCATTTTCAGAAAGCTCATGCTCACTGCCAAACCCTTCATCATGGTCCTCATCATCAATATCATCTTCATCATCCTCATCATCTTCAGGACTGTATTTGGTTGGCTGTTCTCTCATGTTGTCAGAGACAAAAAGAGAATAATTGTGCTCTTCTTTTTTCTGGGACGAATCTGAAACAGAAGTGCTGGCAGAAAGGCTGCCACTCTCTGCTGTGGCAACCAACCCAGGACCATCCTGGGCCAGAGGACTAAGTAATAGTTCCTGGGTTTCTCTAAAAGGCAAAGCAGGAGTGCCATGACCCTGGTGAGGCTCCACCCCCCTCTTCTCCTGCCTCTTTGCCACAGCGCCACAGTAGCAGGTGTTCTCCTTTGCTGCATCTATGTGCACCTGGCTCAGCAAGGGCCGGCCCTGTTGCACGGGGTTGATCTTGACTTTTGCTTTTTTTACATAGTCTTTACATTCGACATGAAAATTCACTTTTTCATTATGATACATGTTGGTCTTCACCATGATCTGTGTGCTTGAAGTAGGTTTGCTTGCTTTTTGGACACAGTCTGACGATGGGACCTCAGCCTGAAGTATCTTTGAAGAACACACAGGGGCAGCTGCTCTACTTGTGATCTTTTTACTAGGAAAAGAAGAGGGGGGCAAGGGGTTTTGTTTGACACTGAAGAGTGAATCAGGATAATAAAGGGAATCAGAAACAGACTGAGAGTCCTCACTATTGAGCTGGGCCAAGGTTGGAGTTTTACTGATGACCTCTTCATCTTGGTAAGGGCTAGAAAAGTCATCAAGACCCAGGTAATCCACTTCTTTTGTCCCCCAGATGTCACAGCTGGTTAGTTTGGTGTACTTAGTTAAGTCTTCACAGTATGTATCCCACTGTTCCCAGTTTGAAGTTAAAGCATCCTCATTGTCCAGGACATCTGTGAAAGTCTCCAGATTTTCAATGTCTTTGCAGTCTTCCAAAGAAAGGAAGTTGTCTCTAGGATTCTGTTGATAATTCATCTCTCTATCCTAAGGAAGGTTTAAAACGGGAAGTCACATACCATGCTTTAGGAAGAAATTAGTCACCTCCACCCATACCTAAAAATACCAAAATAAATAGTCTACTTCTTGTCTGTTTTAAGATAAAGGCTATTGACATGATACCTTCCTTTTATATCTATATACCTTTATTTCATTGGGCAAGAAAAAGTGGGAAAATACTTTCTTTGAGAGGATAAAGTATAGGTCCAAACATCAAAGCCTCTTCTGATCTCAGAGGCATTCTTTAGACATGAACTTCAAGAATCAGATATTGAAGACTACCTTTATCACAGAACTCTTCCACTTAAGGAGGACATTAAATATGGAGACAAAGAGCCCAGAGAGGGTTGAAAGTTAATTGTAAATTGTTACAACTTGGATAAGACCTAGGTAATCATTCTTGGCATGGTAAGTCAAATATTTTTGACACATTGCAAAAATGTGATTTTATAATGTAGTAAAAGGCCTGGAGTGGTGGCATACACCTTTAATCCACTCAGAAGACAGAAGCAAGATCATCTCTGTGAGTTTGAGGCCAGCCTGGTCTACATAGCAAGTTACAGGCCAGCCAGAGTTTCATGATAAAACCCTATCTCAAAAAATAAATACATAAAATGTAGTCATATTCTATAGCCATGGGAAATGAAGTTGAGCCCTAATGTACTATCACAAAAGGTTATCCATCACATGTTGTTTTGTTTAGAAAAAGCAAACTCCAGCTGAAGAGAAGACTCAGGGGGTAAAGGCTTAATGACAAGCCTAACCACCTCAGTCCAACCCCCTGGGACCCATATGATGCAAGGACAGAACCAGTCTCAGTTACCCTCTGACCTAAACATATACACTGTGACATGTATGGAGACACATACAGACTAAATAAATGTGTGTGTGTGGGTGGGGAGGTGAACTATATATTATCCATCCAAAGTAAAAGGCATATTCAAATGTTTATATATTCATTTGTATCTGCTAGCAGTAGTTACCTTTTGGGGAAAATCTGAAGAATGAAGGATCAGAAAAAAAATGGGTTTTCAGTTTTCCAATTTACTTTGTTCCCATAGATTTTCAGTTTGTGTATGTGTCTGTGTATGTGTGAGCAGCTTCAGTTTCATAATTTATATGCCATACTCTATGCTTTTATCAGGTACAGAATTCAATGATGTTTAATGAACTCAACTTTACAAATTTTCAGCATTTCTGTGTTGTTTAAATAACATGTAATTAAAATTCTATTGGGGCTACAAAAATGGCTTAGCAGATAAGAGCACTTACTGACTTTCTAAAGGACCTAAGCTAGGTTCCCAGCACTGTTGTCTGGAAGCTCAAAACCACCTTTAACTTCCAGCTCCAGGGATATCTGTTACCTCTGGCCTCCTTGGGCACCTTCACTCAAGCACACAGTTAAAATGTAAGTCCCCCAACCCAGACCCTTGGGCCCAAACACTCATGAGGCAGAAATAGGCAGGTACCTGTGAGGTTTCAGGCCAGTTCTAGTCTATTTAGCAAGTTCCAGGCCAGCCAACGCTACAAGTGAGATCCTGCCTTAAAACAACAACAACAACAACAAAAAGTAGTGGGGTTTCAGAGATGGCTGAAGTTAAGAGCAACTGATGCTCTTGCAGAGGTCCTTGGTTCCATTCCTAGCACCCACTTGGTGGCCCACAATTATCTAGTTCCACAGGATCATATATGCTTTTAGCCTCTGTGGGTACTACAAACATGTAGTGCACAGACACAAACAGGTAAACTATCTCTGGGCTGGAGAGATGGCTCAGTGGTTAAGAGCACTGACTGCTTTTGCAAAGGTCCTGAGTTCAAATCCCAGCAATCACATGGTGACTCACACCATCTGTAATGGGATCTGATGCCCTCTTCTGGTGTGTCTGAAGACAGTGACAGTGTATGTACTTATATTAAATAAATAAATAAATCTATCTTTGAAAAAAACTATCCCTGCACACAAAATAGTTGTTTTTTACCCTGGGAACTTTGTATCTACCTCGGAAACAAGTCACTACCCTATGATACTGCTTATAGTTGCTAATTTGTCTTACCATCTCTACCATACATCTTGTGCATGTATCATCCCGTAATTTGTGAGCTAACAAGTCCTTTAGCAGTTTACTGTATCACACACAGCTTACTTTCTTCAGGAACAACTGGACAGATAATCTCTTCACATACTACGTTCATCAATTTGGGTATCTTTCTAAAATTACCAGACTTAGTCACAAGAATCAAACCTGGACCCAGTCACATCTCTTTTCTTAAAACCAGATCTGTGTGGTCCCCACAATACTCCTTCTTCAACCTCTTGGATAATGGTTTTACCTGTGTGAGGTTCCACATCATGGAAAATCTTTTCTCTTTCAGACATTTATAAATAAAAACTCTATTTATTTGATTCAAGTCAATTAACACTAAAACAAAAAAAAATGTTGCTTACCAGCTCATACATGAAATCTGGATCAGAACTGTTGGCTAAGAGATCTGTGCTCATCAGAGTCTGTTCTGAAAAGGTGTGGCTTCGAAAGGCATCCCCAAAAGGCGGATCCATTCCGCTTACGCTGGGCTACAACAAAACCATTTTCACATTTCATTCACAGATAGCTTCAAGCCCAACTTACTGCACATAAGACCATCCTTACCCCAATATATAACTTACTTCAAGAAATAACCCTGTCTCTTTTGTGTAGCACACCAAGAGCGTTCCTAGTACTGAACATAGACCTCTATGGGGAAAAGAGCTAAGATGTATATAAAAAATCAGAACAGAAGAAAAAGATCAGAACAGTAAACCTTAACAACAACTTCTAAAAATCCGAGTTTGGTCACTAGAGTCAGCATACAACACTGGGCTCTTTATTTTTAAGCTATAAAAACATTTCTTAAAATCCTTCTCTAACAAGACTCTGTTCTAATTCCCCTAAAGAAAAGAATGCCCTCCTGTTTTCAAGGGCTGCAGCAATAGTAAGTCAGACCTAAACTATATTCCTGAGTCCAATGTCTTACTTCCCCAAACAAAGAAATCCTGGGTATCTTTTTATAAGTTTTGTGGGAGGGGAGTGTGGAAGTCAGAACAACTTGCTGAAGTCAATTTTCTCTTTCCATCATGAGGGTCTGAGAGACTGAACTCAAGCCAGTCACCCTCTGTGGTAAGGGCCTTTCTTTACCCACTGAGCCATCTTGCCAGCCCAATTTAGATATTTTCAGTCTAGCCAACAGGAACAACACAATAGCCTCCTAAGTCCTTAAGGCATGGCTAGAAATATACCTCTCCTGTTTTCCTCTCTCCTCTTTCTACATTTCATCACCTATCCAAACCACTTCAGCTGCACACCCTGGCTCAAATAAAAGAGAAGCCACACTCTGAAATCTAACTGCAAAAACTAAAAACAGTCTTCTTACTCTGCCACACGTTACAAGAGTTCTATAAGCATTAGCTGCCTGCCCACATACTTTCCACTTACATGCCTCCCTGTTTCCTACCCTGACCTGTCTTCTCTGTTCTCCTAGGTACTCCCACAGCAGGGGTGCTCTGCTTTGTCTGATTTTTGCCAGACTCTCCAAAACTTTGAGGGCTTTCTTTTTACAAAAATGTAGCTTAAGCAAATAAGTTTTAGAGACCTAATTCAAGCACTCAATAGACAGCCGACCACACTTCAGAGATGTATGGCTCTTTGGACACAAAGGTTGAGATGGGAATGACTTCTGGTCCTTTAAGTGTCAGTTACCAAGTATTCCTTGTTAGCCTCTGCCGCAAAGTCACCAAGCCATCCTGTTTTTTGATTCCTGTGCTCAAGGAATTGATTATAGTGTACAGTACCACTTGGGAGTCTCTATATGCTCACTGTGTCTAGATTTCTTCCCAGTACTCGAACTAGGGGGTGGGGGATTAGTGTGAAAATTAACCAAGAAAAGAAATAGGGGAGAGCTTTCCTAGCACTGAACATAGACCTCTATGATAAGAAAATAGGGACAAATAAGCTTCTGGTTTTTATTTCAGTGATTGTCTCAAACTCAAAGAGACC
This sequence comes from Rattus rattus, assembly GCF_011064425.1. Taxonomy (NCBI): domain Eukaryota; kingdom Metazoa; phylum Chordata; class Mammalia; order Rodentia; family Muridae; genus Rattus; species Rattus rattus. The sequence goes on from NC_046162.1 coordinate 4,708,031, forward strand.
AATTAAAAGGAATTTCCTCAGCCTGATGTGGTTGGTCCCCTGTATGCCTATGATTATAGCATTTTCAGGGCCAGGGCAGAAGATGGTAAAATTGAAGCCAGCTTCACCTACACAGCAAGACCAGGTCAAAAGAAAGGAAGAGCTAAACACACACACACACACACACACACACACACACACACACACACTCTCTCTCTCTCTCTCTCTCCACAGGGGATGAGGGTAAGAAGATGAATATACCACTCTTGTATTTACAGAACATACAGTGTGTGTGCCTCTATATGTGAGACACAACTACCACTTATCAACTGTTGTAAATGGGAAAGTTGGGAAGCAAAATATCAGAATACTAAAAATGAGATTTGGGTGGCAATTTAATTTCCGAGTAATTCATTCAGTCCTCATAAGACCAGCAGGTTTAGCAACTAGCCTACTTACTTACCATGCTGCTTGTGTCAAGCTCATTGAAATCTTCAAGGCTAGAGCAAATAAAGAAACCAAAGAGCACATACTCACATCTAGGTGAGGGCAGAAATAAGGTGTCTTGGAAGCTAGTGTGTCAAGCTGTTAAGATACAGAAGGCTTCCAGCAGCAGCACTTTTCTTTTCTATCACCACAGAGAATCACATTGCACACTACTCCACATGTGATTTACCTGAGGCATTTCCAAGCCCAGATCCTGTGAGTCCAATTCCAAACTTCTTCTTTTTCTTGTTTGTAAATTCCTTTCCAGCTTTACTTTTAATTCCAAGATCAAAGATGATTTTCACAATAAACAGCAGATTTCCCCAGAATACCTTCAGTTCAACTGCTTGGGTCACCACTTTTTTAAAAAAATAAATGTGCGGTTCTGTCAAATAACAGAGAGTAACTTCACTGAGCTCCATTGAAAACAAGTTGACCTTTCAAATGAACATTAATAAAAAACACTGTGCTTTAAATGAGTCTTATAGTTGAATTGTCAAGAATTTCATCATGCAGTAATATCTACTATTTTGAAATATAGCCTTTAACATTATTTCTGAAATAAGCTTTGTCAATAACCAACTAGCAGATTAAACAACAGCAACCACCTGTAATGGATGTAGGGCAGCACTCTGGAGATGAGACAGGAAGATCACAGGCTACCCTGAGCTACAAAGCAAGTTTTAGGCCAGCCCAGGCTATTCAGAAAGACTTTCTAACAAATAAATAAACAAATAAATTAGTAACAGGCTTTTTAAAAAAATTAATATATCCTCATCTTTTCTGGGATTTGAAAGATATAGTAATTCTAAAGTCAAGTTTTCATTCCCTTTATCATTGTTGTGAAGAAATAAATCTTAACATTTTACTGTATAATCACTGACTGTAAAAGTGATCTACAGTTTATATATCTTATAACTATACAACTGTCATGAATAAACAGAAAGAGAAATTAACATATCCTCTACATTAAACATTAACATCTGTAAATACATCATTATCCTTTAATTTATATATATGTGAAAGCTGTCCTTCAAAAATTACTGTTTTAGGCTACAAGGAGCTAGCTACTTACTGTCCAGACCAGTTCCCTCATGAAGTATACTCTAAGCTATTGCTCCCAAAGAAAGAAAATGTATATGGTAAATGGAACAAGAACTACCTTGCAGAGTATTCCCAAAGGTTGGGTTAGGCTGACAGTAATCGCCTGACATGGGGTCTTAAAGAGGTGGAGGCTTTCTTTCCTTGCTTATGAAGACCTTAATGGAAAGAAACTGAAAAGCTACACCCACCTTCATCCTCTCCAAAAAGTGATTCTCGAGGTATGATCTTAGAACCAACAACATCAACCTGGATGCATTAGATTTACAGAATCCCAGGCCCTAATTTCTCCACCAGAACATACACTGGATGGGGTGGAGCTCAGCAATGCAGTTTAATATGCTCTCCTGGACTCCATAGGGACTAAGAACCAGTATCCTGGTCTTGTTCATTCCAGACACAATATCACTTCTTTAAAAAGAAAACAAGGCATCACTTCTTAAGTTGAACTGCCTTCTGCAGTTCTCACATTCAGCAGATTAGAGGATAAGAGTGGTACACTGCTCTGATTTCAAAGATTGATTGCTTGAACAATTGAGAGTGGCGAAGGAACTCTAATTGTTCATTTAATTAGACTAATGAATTAACAGCCATTTGTATTTCCTGGATGTCTGCTGGCCCTTCCATAGCTGGCTCTCTCACTCCTACTTAACACTGTCCCAGCTGAGGAAAACAATGGAAGGATAGGCCCAGAAACAGAGTCAACAATGCCTTTCAGTTTAGTGCAACAGTCTAAGGCAGTGGTTCTCAAATGTAGGTCTTGATTCCTTTGGCCTCTGAAAGGTCTACCTCGAAGAATATTTATATTACAGTCCATAACAGTAACAAAATTAATTTTAAAGTAGCATCAAAATAATTTTATGGCTAGGAGTCACCCCAACAAGAGGAACTGTATTAAAGGGTTGCATGCAGGGTTGCATGCAGCATTAGGAGGGTTGAGACGCACTGGTCCAAAAAGAGAAAAGATTATGCACACACCTGACAGATAAGCTTTTGCTCAGGTAACATCCTGATGAGGCCCTAGGGGTATGCAGCCTAGTCCTACTCTGATCTTCCCACCTGATTCCTATGGGAAGAAAGTCATGTCATCTTTTCCAGACCGATTATTTAGTTTCAAGAAGACAACTCCCTCATGCTACATCACTCAATCAAATGGACTAGTAAAATCCTGGTAGTCTACATTAACAGCTGAATTTGGGGTTGTTACTTTCTAAAACCTGAAACTTACCATTAGAAGCAGCAGGGTTTAAAAATGTAAGAAGAAATAGAAACCTAATCAATACACACTTACTGGTGCCTACTAATGATGCTACACTAACAGCCTGGCCTATCAGAGCAGCCAGAAAAGGGGAACTCAGTCACAATTTTCACTTGCACATTACACAGCACTGAGTCAGCTCTAAAAGTAAAAAGAAAAAGAAAAAAGGGAAAAAGAAAGGAAAGGAAAAGGAAACACATAATTGGTGAGACGCCATGTCTGTAATGCCAGGTACCCAGAAAACCTTCAGCAGAGAGGGGTGAATTCAACGCCAGTCTGGAAGCAGAATTCTACACACAACAGAATTCTAGCTCAGAGGAGGTAGGAAGAAAAGTCAATGAAAAACATAACATGAAAGTAGAAGGGGGAGGACTATTTAGAGGCAAGAATGGGGTAGAATAATGGGAAAAATGAATGAACAAAGTATAATTACTCATATGTACGAAGGTGTTGTGTAATGAGACCCATTACTTTGTAAGCTACCTTTAAGAACTAATTAAAGGACTGACCAGCTAGTTCAGAGGGCAAAGGCACTTGTTCTCAAGCTTGAGTTCCATTCCCAGAATCCACATAAAAGTGGAAGGAGAGAAATGACTACACAAAGTTGTGCTCCAACATGTACACTCTGGCATGCACACACACACACACACACACACACACACACACACACACACACACACACACACACACAGCATGTACAACAATACATTTTTAAAAATTGAAAGGGACTAGTGCACAGCTTTCATACCAACTCTTAGGAGACAAGTAAGCAAATTTCTTTGAGTTCAAAGCCAATATGTCTACATAGTGAGTTTCAAGCCTGTCAAGACTACATAGCAAGAGACCTTGTCTTAAAATAATGTCTTACTACTTAGAGATCTGTGATGTGGGTTATTTTTCTTTAATTGTAGAACAAGAGTGGAAGGAAAAATAAAGATATCTATAGCATTTAGCATCACACAGCATCTCCCATAATGAGACACTGCTCCAAAAATGTACCCTCTAATGACCAGCATTTAAAATAGGACATTAGTATCTGTTGAGCCTTGAAAGAGTCCAGGTACTCAAAAGATGGCAGAATAACACTCAGGGAAGTGTCTAACAACCTTTACTTCATAGGCCTCAAAAAATTCAAATGTTTGATATCAAAATACATCAAAAGCAAGGGTTTTAACTTCCCAAAAATGTGACTAAAAAAATACTGTTACAAGGTATAGTTACTCAACCAAAGGGCTATTATGGTTTAGGAAACACTGAACAAAAAACCTACTGCCATCACGCAGGACTCCTCGGACTTTTAAGGAGCTGCTATGCACTGTAAATCTCAAGAGCAGAACACAGCACATGCCATTCTCTAAAACTGTTCATGAAACCTTCCTCCGGCCCCAAAGACTACTTTTTCCAGATAAAATACAAATAAGGAAGAAGTTCAAGTTTCCCAGTTACCCCTCCTTTTGCTCACAGCACAATGGCTTATCAATTCTCAAGACAGTTGTGTGTGTTTATCAGAGGAGACAAAACTGGACCATCAGAATATTTGCCAATAGTGATTTTGTACTTGGCCTTAAAAAAAATACTCAGCAACATTTCTTAGGTAACATAATCAATTCTGCACCAGAGAACCAGCAGTCTGAGGCAGGGCGGGAGGGGGGTCAGTAAATGTTGAGGAACATCAGTATACTAAGAAGATAGTTCCAATCTCTTTCACAGCCCTGTTTCTGCTCTCAGGTTTTTCATTCTCTGAACATATGCTAAGGCTTACTATATATGTTAGACAAGGCAACAGCTGAAGCAAGACAGTACACACAGTCAAAGGTCAGCTTACAAAAACTGATTACTAGTGCCCTGCAAACTTCATCATAAATGACTTCAAAAGCAGATCCAAGAGTTGACTGGTGAGCTCCAAGACCCTCTGCTCCTGAGTTTTGGCATACTTCCTAGTCACATCAAGAAACATAAAGGGCTGGAGAGATGGCTCAGTGGTTAAGAGCACTGACTGTTCTTCCAGAGGTCTGGATTCAAATCCCAGCAACTACATGGTGGCTTACAACCATCTGTAACGAGATCTGATGCCCTTCTTCTGGTGTGTCTGAAGACAGCTATAGTGTACTTGTATATAATAAATGAATATTTCAAAAAAAGAAACATAGAAGACTCTTTATAGACTATTGGATAATGGTGACTCATGCCAATAATCCCAGCAATTGGGGATTTAGGCAAAGGGATCATTGTTCAAATTCCAGGCTAATCTGGACTACATAATAAATCAGTCTCTCTCTCTCTCAAGATAAAAAGGAAAGGAACACACACACACACACACACACACACCCCTCTTTATAAATGAAGTATCTTATGAATGAGTAAGCAGATATTATACATGACAGTAAGAATTCCTGTTTATTGCCTTAGTTTAGGCCACTGACTCCTTTTAGTAATTTGTAAATAGCTCCTCACAGCAAATAGTAAACTGCTTTCTGAGTCATCCAACATCATCAGAATAATGTTTAAAAATTTTGACACACCCAATAGTATAGCTATTATCTTAAAAAAAAAAAGAACAACAACAACAAAAAAAAATGTGTTGAAGAGGACAGGAATAATCAGACCCCTCATGAAGTGCTTGCTGGTAGAGATATAGATATACAGATGGTAAGGGAGAATCTGGCAGTTCCTCAAAAAGGTTAAAGGATTATCACATGATCCAGCAACTATTCTTGACTTAAACAGCAAAATCCAAACAGATGTGTACTCCCACATTCAGAGCAGCATTAAACACAAGAGCCAAGAGGTGAAAACAACTGAAATAGCCATGTGTGGACACACAACAGAATAGTTTGACCATAAAGATGAATGCAATTCTAACATATGCTACAACAAACTATGAAAACAATGTGAAGTGAAATAAGCCTAATACAAAAAAACAACTGTATGTGACTCCATTTATATCATGAGCCTAGAAGAAAGAAAATTCATAAACACGGGAAGTAGAACAGGGGTTACCAGGGGCTAGAAGTTGTGGTTTAATGGACAGTTTCTTTTTAAGATGGTAAATCTAAAATGTTCTAGAAACAGTGTTGATGGCTATACTATACTGTCAATTACACACTTAAAAATGGTAAAATGGTACCGGAAATGTTGGCTCATGCCTGTAATCCCAGCACTCATGCATGAGGCTGAGGCAGAAGAATTTGCACAAGTTTGATGTGACCCGTAATAACACAGCAAGTTAACAGACCAGCCAGGATCACACAGTGAGAACCCCTAACAAACAAATGTGAAATACTTTTACATTTATTTTACATTTCTAAGCTGTTATTAGTTAACATTTTATTATAAAGAACTTGTAAATAAAAGATACCACATAGAAAGATTAGAAAGACCTAAAGTCTATCCATCTCAACGAGCAGAGGTAAAGCAGCCATGTTGAAGCTATGAGAACCTTTTTGGATTTACACTTAAACAATCTGTATTTATCCATCACACAAAAACAAAAAATCCATGACAGTTAAAACTTAAAAAACAATTCGCTTTCTAGCTTTGCTCTTTTCTCATAACTCACGTGTCCGTTACTTGAATTCCGTCCTTTCTCATCACCTCATCACACACTTGACTTTCCTTGATCTCCTACGGGTTATACCCATATGTGCATTGTGAGTATATGTATATACACATTATAGACTAGGAACTGTATGAGGAGACGTTGACTCCTTCTTTCTGAGATTGTGTGGCCTTAATCAATACATAGTAATCCACTTTATGTATGTACCAGATTTTCATTATCCATTTACCTGCCGATGGACAACTAGATTGGTCCAATTCCTTGCTATAGTGAATAAAGCGGTAAATACTGAAGGTGTGTGTACAAATGTAATTCACAGACCACTGTTTATTTTGATCTGTCCTAGTCTCTACTAGTCTGTATTCAAGGTTTTTTTCAACATGATAAGAGATTTTGGTATCTGTCATTTTTAACTGTACAGACTAACCATTCTAAAGTAAGGAAACTGAGACTGGTTACATTGTTCACAGCTACTATGCCAGCATTCAGTGAGCAGAGGTAGGAAGATCTTTGTGAGTCTGAGGCTAGCCTGGTTTACACTCAAGTTCCAGGGCAACCAGAGTAATGTATAGAGAAACCCAAGTTCAGAAAAACAAACAATGGGTGGAACTTTCCCAACAACTGATTTAAATAATAGGTTTTTCCAAGGGCTTAAAAGGAAGAAAGGAAGGGAACAAAGGAATAAAATTTAGGAAATATGTGAAGGAAGGAAAGAGAAGACAGAAGTGAGGAGGAGACAGTAAAGCAAAAGACTAAACTACTAATTTGGATATGTAGAAAGGTTTTACAGTAAATGAACCACAGAATTCCCTTGTTTGGCAAGAAAGGCAGCTTACTAGTCATCTAAGTACCTTAGCAAACCAGAGCCCATCTGCCACACATTGTCCCATCCTGTTACACTTCATTCACTCTCTAACAATTCTTTCCCTTTTGAAAACTACTCTACTCTGGTCAAAATAATCCTTTAGACATTATTAATTAAGTCACTGCTTGCTAGTACAGCAGAGCTAAGCGATCACAAGACCTTTACACCATTGACAAAGCAAAGGTCTCTTCTGCAAGGATGCACTGGGGCAAGGTCAGGGTCAAGAGCCCCACACAGCACAGTCCTGCCTTGTTGAAGAACTTCACTACAGTTCACACTTTGCTAGAGTTCTTTAGACTTAAGAATTTACAGACATGTAAATCTCCAAATAGACAATTACAGGTTCTATCAAGAATTGTTAGTAAAAGACCCTCATTGTTTATTTCTCAAGTCCTACTGCTGGTAGATCTTAAAGAGACAAACAAAGAAAGACAAGACAAAGAAAACAGATTAGATACCTTTTTTTCTTTAGGATCAAGGGAGAGGAGTTGAGATTAATATGATAAAAATGAAGTGTGTGCATGTATGAAATTCTCAAAGAATAAATAGTATTAAAAATAAAGGTCAAAAGGTCATTTGAGTAGCCCAAACAGTATTGAGCCACTGTGATTCTTCTGTACTTCTACCCTGTAAACTCCTTTATTGCAGCCAATTCACATATTATATTAGCTTCACAAATTTTAAAAATACAGGGGCTGAAATAGGTTTGCAATCAAAATAATAAAGAGAATGAAAGTCACATTTTGCTGAAAATCCTGAGGAACTAAGAGTATCTTCAAGTCTCAAAAGTGCTTTCTCTTGGGGATGGAGAGATGGTTCAGTGGTTAAGAGGACTTGTGAATGAGGCAGTGGTGGCACATGCCTTTAATCCCAGCAGAGGCATGCAGATCTGGAGGCAGAGGCAGGCACTGACAGTCTATCTACAGAGTGAGTTCCAGGATAGCCAGGAACACAGAGAAACCATGTCTTGAAAAACGAAACAACAACAAAGAAACATTTGTTATTACAGAGGTTCAGTTCTCAGTTCAGTTAACACACAATCATGTGTAACCCAGTAGTTCCAGAGGATCCAAAGCCCTCATCTCCCATCTGTGGGCTCCAGGCACCTGCACAGTGCACATGCATATACATTAAGCAAAACCCTCATACACATAATAAAATAATCTTTCTTTTAAAGTGATCTCTCTCCTTGAACTCAAGTCTTGAAGACTTCTTGCACTTTGTTCAGTTCCTTTGGAAGGCTAGGCTATAACGTCCTTTTAAAGCAACAGGGAAGACATTAACAAATAAATCTAAGTTAAATGGAAGGACTACTTCTTATTTCTAAAAACTAATGACTAGAGGATGTTATGGTTTGCCCTGGAGTTATCTGTATTTTGATGCTAATTCCAATGCCCCAAGGACAGTTGTCCTGTCACGTACTCAGGAATCAGGTGACTTCACCAGAACCTTCTCCCCATTCAATTTGTAAAGTACAGGTGAGGGGCAGGTACAGGATAGAAGGAGGCCTATCATTGGAGGAGAAGGAAGGATGGGCAGTAGAGAAGTTTGAAGGAAGAGGAGGAGACTAGGACAGTGAGACGGAGAGTGAGAAGCCATGGCAGGTGATGTTAAGATTCTGCTCTGTGTATTTACAGGTTGTTATTAATGTTCTCAAGGGATGGATGGTACCGGGCTTTGTATGTTTAAGTGGGCAATTATATCTTATCAATTGGGTTGAAGATTATTGTGTTGTGTGTTCTTTTATGTGAGGGTTTGAGTGTAGGAAAGTGTGCGGCTGGGATGTGTTTCCTTCACGATATCTAGCAGATATCTTGGGTACTGCGGTTCAGAACTTAGATAGGGAAAAATTAGTCACTAACTCCAAGTAGTAGAGAGTTGTGATAAAATGTCTATAACACCAGAGAGAGTGAATGCAGGCATATATTGTAGAAGTTATTAAGGTTAAATAAAAATCTGTGGCTCCGGGTAGAGAGCTTAACAGATGGATATATTTTGGGCTACCAAGTTTTAAGTTGTTTGTTGGTTTTAGAAAAGAGATTACCTGAATCAGGTGGGGATTTTCATCCACAGTTCAGAACTTAGGGAAAAATTAGTCACTAACTCCAAGCAGAGAGTTGTGATGAAATGTCTATAACACCAGAGAGAGTGAATGCAGGCATATATTATAGAAGTTATTAAGGTCAAATAAAAATCTGTGGCTCCGGGTAGAGAGCTTAATAGATGGATATATTTTGGGCTAAAGTCCTGAGTTTTAAGTTGCTTATTGTTTTTAGAATAGAAGGTGTTTAAGTTTGTTTTAAGGAGAGTAAAGAGATTACCTGAATCATGTGGTGATTTTCATCTATGGTTTGGAACTTAGGGAAAAATTGGTCACTAACTCCAAGTAGAGAGTTGTGATTAATGTCTGTAACACCGGGGAGAGTGAATGCAGACATATATTATAGAAGTTAATAAGGTTAAATAAAAATCTGTGGCTCCGGGTAGAGAGCTTAACAGATCAAGATATTTTGGGCAAAAGTCCTGGTTTGATATGTTGCTTATTGATATTGGAATTGATAGAAGGTATTTGGTTTGTTTTATGAATTACCCTGCTAAAGGCCATATGGCTCGTTGATGCCGGCTAGCGAGGGTTTGTGGTTACTTTTGATATTTACCACAACAGGAAGCTTGAATTCTCTTAACATGGGCTCCACGGGAATTTTGGGTTAATTTCCTGATATCACAAAGTACAAAAGCCTATCAGGCTCATTGTTTAGCTTACTTCCTTTTTAAAAATTTGTTTAGTCTTCATGATGGGTGTGACTTTGAGTTTTATGGTTATATTATTACTCTGGGAGAGAGTGCAAGATACAAGCTTTTCTGGTTTCAGACTAAGGAACACAGTATTTTGGGAGAAAGATTTTGTCTTTGTGTTTTTAAAAAGTGTGATTAGGCTCTGGAAACCTCACAGAGTCATACTGATCAGATTTGATAGAGGTAGACCGCCTGAAAAATTTATTCAAGAGAATCAAACAAAAAGATATCTCGATTCTAAACTTTTGTCTTGAGAGTTGTATTTTACAGAGTGTGCCTACTTGGAATCCTGGTCTCAAGGACTTTCAGCTGGGACCAGTCAGGACACATCAGCTACAGCATTTGTTTCATTCTTCCTACCCCCATACCCCCAAAGACATCTCGGTGCCCATGTACAGCTTGAAGAAGTTATAGAGGAGTCGTCGCCCCAATTCCCTGGACTTTGGGGGGCTGAAAGTGATTATTCTAAAGTTGTTTTTATGAGGCATTTAGAAATGGTAATTTAACAGGGAGGAATTAGCTAGATTGAACTGTACAGTCATAATCTCATTTGGTAACTAAGCTTAAATCATATCTTTGGGTATAGAATTTATTTGTCAAAAGAGTTTAAAAGTACAAGGTTTAGAGCCAGTCCTTCTATTGATGTCATTACAAACTTCTGAGTTGATTACACATGTGAATTAAGGGCCAAATAGCAAACATATTACTGACTTTGTGAGAGAACTTTCAAGATATTAATATATAAAGACAACAGTCCAGATTGTCCTATATAGATAGATGGTTTTCAAAAATGTCAGAAATCCACAAAATTTGAGATTTAAAGTTATTTATCTTTTGTTGAGACATATCTGTTCCTAACAGTTACCCTTTGGTGGATTTAATGAAGAATTTGAACATCTCTACCTCCAGGTGAGGCAATACTTTGTGGCTAGGCAGCCGCTGGACAAAACTGCAGACAAATACTGTCCAGAAAAGGACACATTATGCAGAATAGTTGACTGATAAACTCTGCCAAGACTGGGTGATCAGCCCTTCAAAATCTGCATTTCAAGAGTCTGTCAGTTGATTTTGGGCCAGAAGGCTGAAGACTTGCGCTCACATGTTGCTAACAGGGGGCTTTGCTAGTGGAGATTTGTCTCTACAACCTCTCAGTTCTGGAAGCCGTGTTAGGCTTCCTTTGTGTATAGATATTTGGTCATTCTCAGATTTCTGACGGGGTTGAAGACTGATTATAGTCTCATAGCTTATCAGGCTGTATAACTCTGAATATACATATTTTATTGGACAGATAATATACAAGCTAGCCAAGATATAATATAGATTTTAAGCCTTTCTCAAGCTGGAATAAATAACTAAATGTTCTGTCTAACTGATATAGTGATGGACTGGGTGTTGAGTATATTATATGCTTTATAAATTGTAGAATGGTAATAATTGTACTCAATTTACATATAAGTAAAAAGGCTTTTTAACTGGACAAAAAGGGGGAAATGTTGTGGTTTGCCCTGGAGTTATCTGTATTTTGATGCTAATTCCACTGCCCCAAGGACAGGTGCCCTGTCTTGTACTCAGGAATCAGGTGACTTCACCAGAACCTTATTCCCATAGAATTTGTAAAGTACAGGTGAGGGGCAGGTACAGGATAGAAGGAGGCCTATCATTGGAGGAGAAGGAAGGATGGGTGGGAGAAAAGTTTGAAGGAAGAGGAGGAGACTAGGACAGAAAGGGAGACAGAGAGAGTGAGAAGCCATGGCAGGTGATGTTAAGATTCTGCTGTGACTGAAGGAACACCCATTCAGAGCCTGCCCCACATGTGGTCCATACATATACAGCCACCCAATTAGACAAGATGGATGAAGCCAAGAAGTGCAGGCCGACAGGAGCCGGATGCAGATCGCTCCTGAGAGACACAGCCAGAATACAGCAAATACAGAGGCGAATGCCAGCAGCAAACCACTGAACTGAGAATAGGACCCCCGTTGAAGGAATCAGAGAAAGAACTGGAAGAGCTTGAAGGGGCTCGAGACCCCATATGTACAACAATACCAAGCAACCAGAGCTTCCAGGGACTAAGCCACTACCTAAAAGACTATACATGGACTGACCCTGGACTCTGACCTCATAGGTAGCAATGAATATCCTAGTAAGAGCACCAGTGGAAGGGGAAGCCCTGGGTCCTGCTAAGACTGAACCCCAGTGAACTAGACTGTTGGGGGAGGGCGGCAATGGGGGGGAGGGTGGGGAGGGGAACACCCATAAAAAAGGGGAGGGGGGAGGGGATGTTTGCCCGAAACCGGGAAAGGGAATAACACTTTCAAAATGTATATAAGAAATACTCAAGTTAATAAAAAAAAAAAAAAAAGAAAAAAAAAAAAGATTCTGCTCTGTGTATTTACAGGTTGTTATTAATGTTCTCAAGGGATGGATGGTACCGGGCTTTGTATGTTTAAGTGGGGAATTATATCTTATCAATTGGGTTGAAGATTATTGTGTTGTGTGTTCTTTTATGTGAGGGTTTGAGTGTAGGAAAGTGTGCGGCTGGGATGTGTTTCCTTCACGATATCTAACAGCTATCTTGGGCACCGCGGTGCAGGACCTAGTGAGGTAAAAGACAACCGTACCGTTTTATTTTTATATTTTTACAACAACAAGAGGACATTAGGGGCATTCAGTAGAGACCGTGTTTTCTATTTAAATTGTTCCAGAGCACACAAGCAGGGATAAATTACTGACAGAAGCAGAGACTTCATTTCTAACCTAGTGGTCGCTATCAACAAAATATTCAATAGTTGTACTGCTGTTTACAGATTCAAAGTACATGACAGAATCTAGTGAAGTAATAGGAGTCACTGTTGTGATAAAATTATACTGGTGAAAGTTCATCACTTTCCCCTGTTATCTATTTTATACTAATTTTAAAAACATTCAGCAAGAGAAAGAGACATACCTAAGGTCATTAACTAAATGATGCCTCTAAACAAACCTTCCACTGCAGACACTATGTGCTCACAATTCCCCAATGTCTACAAGACTCCCAAATTCCCTTCAACCTCCACATACGCATGCATGTGCCTACCATCTTCAGCTAGGCTATCTCTGTGCTAATATCCCACCACCTCACAGATACTATGCCAGCAACTCCATCAAAGTCCTATTAAAAAACAGAACTATCTCTCTGACAGTTAAGTGTGGAGGGCTGATCTCAGCTTCAACTCTTCCCTGAGCACTTGACTAAATCATGTTGCTGACTTATTAATAAAGATCTACTAAGCACACAAATACATCCATCTAACTGTAACCTGTACTTGGCTCTAGTTACCTTTCATCATTCTAGCATTTGCCTATACATTTTCCTCTCTCCGGTCCTTAGGCTTTACTCCTATTTTTGTTATTTTTGAGACAAGGTTTCATTGTGCAACCCTGGCTGGCCTAGAACTGGAACCCACTATGTAAACCAGGCTGGCCAACTCACAAAGATCCTCCTGTCTCTGCCTTTCTGGGATTAAAGGTATATGCCAGCCACCACACACAGCACTATTTCCCTAGAGAATCTCAGGCTGGTCTTGAACTCAATCCTTCTGCCTGTGCCAGTTGGATGCTAGATCCCAGGTATGTGCTATCACGTCTGGCAAGAGGCCTATTTTGAAGTTAATCTCCCTTGCCTGCCAGATCTTACTTAGCACTGTACTCTAAAGTCTTCTGCAATATCTAAAATATTCAAGATAACAAGTGAAACAATCTTCCCAACCTTATCGTCCACTTTAAATAAACATGAATATTATACTGACCTCATCAGTTTCCCTGGCACCCTTGAGGTGCTTACAATTCAATTTTACTTCCCCTAAGGCTCTCCAACAGTGAGACTTTGGCTTGTGTATTTTTGCTCACATTTTTCTTCTTCCTTGCTTTCGCTGACAGAGATATCTCTGAGACTAATCATCATATTCCTTTGTCTATAGTGCCAAAACCAATGCCAGACATTGGGTAGCTTGGCTGACAATGAATGAAAAATCTCTGAAGACCACAAGTCCTTGGGGACAATGAGTCAGAGGTAAAGCACTCTTACTTTCATACTCAATGAGGTCACCAGAGAGAACTCTGACATTCAATACTTACTTATTGAGCACTCTGTATGTGTGCCAAAGAATCTTACAACAGCTTCCTAATTTGTCTTAAAAACACTAATATCAGATAGAGAAAACATTAAAAGTTGAACTCTCCAATTTTTTTTAATTCCCAGAAACCCTATATGAACTTGAGTTGATTTCAGAGACCTGAAATAATTCTTGTGTAGGGAGGAAAGGGTGAAGGAATAAGATTTAAAAAGTAAAAAACAACTCAACACATGCTTTGAACTGACATAGATGTCATTTGTTCAGATTGTTTAAAATAATCCATCTCCCTTCACAGATGGTCTTCTCAAGTGTTCTACAGAAAGCTACAGAACACAGGAAGAGAAACTATGATTAACAGCTGCACCTTGTGCACTGCAATGTGTGCACACTGCAATGTGCACGTGCTGCAATGTGTACCCGTGTGCACCAAGACAAGAGACACCTGAAAGCACCCTCACAACTCTAGCACTCCTGTCCTCAGTAACTCGGGCTGCTCTTCAAAACTCATTGTTCCCCTGTTTCAGATTTTGCACATTTCAATGATAACAAGCTGCAACGTGAGCATGGCACTACAGCAACAAGGTCTGACAGGTTAGACATGGGGCTGGAGGAACTACAGAGTCAAGTTTGCAGTCACCTCTTCTCAACTCAAAAGACAAGAGCTGAGTGTTGTTTTAGCTTAGTGCCCAGAAAAACTTCTATGATAAGGAGATTCTAGATTAAATATTCTGCTTCAGATGGACATAGTAGCCTACACTTGAAATTCTTGCAGTAGGGAGAGGCAGAGACAGGGGCAGAGGCACCAGCAGCAGCAGGATGATTTCAAGCCATCTTACTTGAGTACTGAGTTTCAGTCTGGGCTAAATTAAGACCCTGTCTCAAATACTAACTCTAAGGGCTCAACATAACAGTTTAGGGCTCTTCCAGAAGACTGGAGCTTGGTTCCTAGTAGCCACTTTGAGTTGCTCACAACTGCTTCCATCAAAACCCACATGCACGTGACATACACAGTCATAAACACACACAGAAATAAATCTTCAGGGGGGAAAAACTGAGGCTGTTGAGATGGCTCACTGGTCAAGAGTACTCACAGCTCTTAGAAGTTCTTGAGTGGGGTTCCTAGAACCCATATCAGAAACCTTAAAACAACTTCTAACTCCAGCTCCAGGAACCCATGCCCTCTTCCGGACTCAGTAGACACATGACACACACATGATACACATCACACACACACACAAATTTTTTTAAATCCCAAAACAACCAAATCAAGACATAATGAATTAAGCCTATGTCCCAAAGCTCAAGAGGCTGAGGCAGGACTGCTCAAGACTGAAGGCTAGTCTTACACCTTCTGAACCCACAAGTTCTGGGCCAGCTTTGGCTACAGGGTAAACCTTGTCTCAAAAAACCAAAACAAAGAAAAGCTCAAATAAAAACAACCCTAACTACCACCAGCCTAAAAAAGTTTAAAAAAATATTTTTAAGAAAAAAAAATTTTAGTCAGGGTCTCACTATATAGTCTATGACTTACTATATAGAACAGGCTACTGGCTAGACTCCCTTTTTCACTGTTCACTTTTTTTTTATTGTTGCTGTTCTTTGTTTGAGACATAACCTCACTAATACACAGCCCAATCTGGTCTCAAAGTAATGATCCTCCAAAATGTTATTAACCACCATGCGAGGAAAGGGCTCTATTTCTTAATAAATATTGGGGACATCATTCCAGATATTTAATTGCCTTTTTATGTAAGAACTGTTCCAGCTTACTTTGTAGGAATATTGTAATTCTGTATTAAACTGTATAGCCAGAACACAAAAAAGACTATCAATAAATGAAGGCCATTTTCTCAGACTCTTTCTTTGGTATTTAATCAAGCTCTTGAGATTCTGCTGTTATAAAGTTATAAACCCAAACCAAGTTCACAATCTAATCCTTAAACTTATTACAAAAACTCAGTTGCCTGGAATTAAAGCGAGAAGATACTCAGAGCTGAGACTGTGGCACAAGCCCACAATCCCACCTTCGGGTGGGGGCTCAACCTGTGGGTCAAGACTCCTTGGAGGCTGAACAACGTTTTCACAGGCATCACATATCAGATATTCTGCATATTAAATATTAAGATTATAATCCATAATAGTAGCAAAGTTACAGTTATGAAGTAGTTACCAAAATAATTTTTGGCTGGAAGCATGAGAAACTATCTTAAAGGGTTGTAGCATTAGAAAGGTTGAGAACCACTGTTGTAGAGAATAGATAGAGGAGAACTATAATTTTAATAAATACATTTACTCAGGCCATTCAAGGTTATTAAACACTCTTGTCTCTGTTTTCTGATTATGATTGTGAATTATACTGGCTTAATCAACAAAGTGATCTTGGAATTCACAAACAGTTCACAACCTGCCAACTAACCCCTAGACCCTACATGTTGTCCTTCCCTTACAGATATGTGGATGAGCTCATGCACATAAAATATGTAAACCTGGGGGTTTGAACAATAACGGAATTATTATGCTCAGCTATGTAAAAGGGGGAGGAGTTCAACCTAACTAATGCATTCTACCGTAGAGAGTGCATTTCAAAGCATAAGGCTGGGTTGAGGACGTAGCTCAGAGAGAATGTAGTTCTGTTGGCAGATTGGGCACTTGCACAGCATACCCAAAACCCTGGGTTCCATCCATAGGATCAAATAAACCAGCCATGGAAATGCACGCCAATAATCCCAGCACTAAGGAGATTTAGGCAGGAGGAGTGCCAAGATCAGACTCAATACATAGTGAGTTCAAAGACAGCCTAAGATATGTGAGACCCTGTCTGGACAGTAAATAAAACTGAAGGCAGAAGTCATCGTTTTAAAGCACAAGTCCCAAATGGACCACACTCACAAATCCATGTCCATAGAATGCTTCTGTTTAGCTCCCATACAAAGGTTGCTTGGTTTTGGGTTTTTTTGGGGGGGAGTGGTGGGTGGTGGGTGGTGGGTGGTGGTGGTGGTGGTGGTGGTGAACTACCAGCACTTAATGTAGAAATTTCAATTAAAGTTTCTAATTCCTCCCATCACTCTCTTGCTGGTAAAAATCAGACCCAACCACACCAAGCACATATTCCTCAGGTCTACTGAACCCTGAAACTATTTCCTCCACACTGTGCTCCCTAGCTTGCTCCCCAGACCATTTACACACAGGCATCTAAGCTGAAAGATGCTCCAAACTATAGACCTCACAAAGCCGAGTTATGAAGGTAAACTCTAGGAATTTCCTTTCAACAGTTCCGCAGGGATACCAAGTAAAAGATGGTTAATATTAGAAACGTTATTTAAAAGACTAGCACAAAAAAGTTTTCACCCACCATCAACAACAGCCTAAAACCTGGATCAACTCAACTACCACCAACTGGTGAGCAGAGAATCATTGTGGTATATACCCACAGGATAGCTGACAAGGACAAAACTGACACCCGGAGCATTTCAAGAGCATTAGAGGTCAGACTCAAAAGACAATGCAGTGTATGACTTCATATCTAGGAAATTCCATTGCTAACCGTAACAAGAGAAACCAATTTCATGCCTGGGGCCAGTAGTGAGGGAGGAGGGCTAACCGCAAAGGAGGCACCATGGAGTGCGGTACAGTGTGAGAGCATTACACATTTAGTCACAGCAGTGGCTGGATGGTAGCATTTATTAAAGCTCAAAATTCTGTGAACTTTCTTCTATCTTTTTTTGGGGGTGGGGGAGGGCAGTGTTGGGTCTGTGCTGATTTCAAAGAGCCATGGTGGTGGCACATGCCTGTAATCTTAGCGCTCAAGAGACTTTGAAGGGTGGATTGCCACGAGTTCAAGGCCAGCTTGAGCTACAGAATGTTTCAGACCAACCTGGGCTATATTATGAGTCCCTCTTTCAAAAAGCAAAGTAAGGTGTGTGTGGTGGTGCACTCCTTTAATCACAGTCCTCAGAGGAGAGGTAGATCTCAGTGAGTTCTCAGCCAGCCTGATCTACATAGTGATCGTAAGACTACATAGTAAGACCCTGTCTTACTAAAAATTTTTTAAAATTTTAAAATTTTTTTGGTTTAGGTTTAAAAAAAATAAAAAGGCTGGCTAGGACAGCTCAGTGGATAAAGGCACTTACCACTAGGCTTGATGATCTGAGTTTAATTACTCAGGACCCACATGATGGAAAGGAGAACTGACTCCTCTGAATTTCCTCTACATGCACATCATTGCAAACATGTAACACAGGTACACATTCATAAATAAATGCAACAGAAATACAAGGAAATTTAGAAAGGTTAATGAAAAAGTGCAACAAACATGTAAAATTAGTTAAAAACTTAAAAAGCAAAATGAAAGGGTAAAAGTAAAACCTTGTAAGAGTGAAAGGAAGGAGGTATCTGGGAACCTATAAATCAGGAAAGAAGCAAAGAGGTGGGGTAGGGACAAACTAGCCAGAGACTAAAAGAAAAACTAAAAACTAGGAAAGAAGTTAAATGTGGTACAACATCCCTAAAATCCTAGTCCTTGAGAGGATGAAATACAACAAACAGCGTAAGTTTGTGGCCCACTGTCTCAAAACACAATGGAACAATCATATGGACACAGACACACACACACACACTCACACACTCACACACACACACACACACAGACACACATACACACACACAGACACACACACACACCCTCCAAAAAGAAAGAACTGTGAAAAGAGAACTAATCAAAGTTAAGAGCATGTGGGGGTGAGGGGAAAGAGAAAAAGAGACAGGTATCAGAAACCTAACCATATAGCTGTCATCTCTCCTACTCCATTGACAACTCACTTCCAAGAGAACAGGCAAAAACTTTACTGAAAATCAGTTGAAAGACCTACTGTAAAACGCTGAGTGGTAACAGGCATGCTTTTAATCCCAGCATTTGGAATTGAAGTGGCTGGAGGATCTGAGTTCAAGGGTAGCCTGGTCTAGAGAGGGAATTTCAGGATGGCCAGGGCTACACAGAGAAATTCAGACTTGAAAGAAAGAGAGATAGAGATAGAGATGGGGGGACGGATGGACAGACAGATAGACAGACAGACATAACCTGTAATAAATGGGCTGTGAAAATGCTCAGTGGATAAAGGGTCTTGCCACAAACACACAAAAACCTAAATCAGGTCCCCAGAACCTATGTAAAAGTCACGTGCTGGCGCTGCATTAGAAACCTAACCATACATTAAGTTTAGGTTGCTGCCCAGCACTGGGACTATGTGTGGTGAGGGAGACAAGCAGCTCCCTGGAGTTCATTAGCCAGCCAGTTATCGAGCTCCAAGTTCTCTAAGTTCTATCTCAAAGTAATCTCCCTTTTGACCTTCCCACTCTTGGGGAATCTTTTTTTTTTCTTTTTCCTAGTAAGTCTGTTCACTTTGCTAAAAATGGAAAGAAAAAGTGAGGGGAGAAAAGATAATTCAGTAGGTCTGATGTGCAAACCAGTTACTCTGAGTTCAATCCCTGGGACCTACATAAAAGTGGGAAGAGAAATCCACAAAGTTGTCATGCGCACACACCCACCCACAAACATCATGCATGCTCAAGAGCATAAATAATGTGAGAATGACTAAGGAAGACACTTGAATAAAAGTATCACTTTTACCCACGCATACATTATAAACACATGCCACCATGCTCATGTGCCCAAACCCATGCCCATGAACACACACGCACATATCCTCCACCACCACCACCACCACCACAGTAACATTGCAGTCTACCTGACTTTAAATTTTTTATGATGTTTCTTTGTGTGAATGAACAAATAAATCAGAGGAAATCTCATCCAAGTCTGATCTCTTTCCACCAGAGTACTGAACTCATGGTATCAAGCTTGTGGCAAGCACCTGTAGTCACTGAGCTATCTACCTCCTCAGTTCTCCTCCATCTGACTTTACACTACTCTAAGCCTTGCTGTTTTAAGGTATTCTGAGTCTCTGTTGAAAAGATATATTCATTGTATTTATGTGTACAAAGTGTTCTGCCTGGATGTATGTCTGTATTCCAAATGTAGGAAGTGCCTGGAGCAGCCAGACAAGATGTAGGATCTCCTGGAGTAGGAGTTAGAGTTGTGAGGAGCCATGGGAATGCTGGGAACTATGGTGGTCTTCTGCAAACACAGCCGTACTCTAGCCACTGAACTACCTCTCCAGCCCTTCTACACTGAAACTTATGAACAGACGTCCACACTATCCATAAGGACTTTTTAAATTTTACTCTTGTAGTGTTTCAAATTCCTCAGTGAACAGCAAGTCTGTAATAGAGGTGACAGGTCCATTAGGAAGAGCAACCAGCAGCAAACCCTTAGACAGTATTATCCTCGAGAAGGTACGTGGAGACTCCCAAGAAACTGCTTACCAGTAGTGGTGGCACACACTCAATATTCAGGCAATTAGATCTCTTGAGTTCTAGGCCAGCCTAGACTACAGAGTGAGTTCCAGGACAGCCATGGCTGCACAGAGAAATCCTGTCTGAAAAACTAAAAGATCAGCAGGCCTAGCAAAATACTAAGACCTTTAAACCCAGCACCTAGGAGACAGGTGGACCTTTTTGAGTTCAAGGGCAAGGACTGTTACATAGTTAGATCCTATCTTAAGAAAGAAAAGTCCCTAACACAAGATATCACATTAGTGTTGGTGTTAATAGTTAAACATGGTGTCTCATGCTTTTGATCACAGCACCTGAGAGATGGAGGCAGGATAACTTGGAGCTCGAGGCCAATTTCAACTATAGAGAGCACAAGCCTAGCGCCTGAGATAGTCTCAAAAAAGACAGATGGAAAGAAGAATTGGATATCAACAGAAGCTTAGAGAACTGCTTACAGAGTGACTTCAGATACAGACTTTGGGGAGAAAGGCAGACAAGATGTGGCTAGTGATGCAGAACCGTACTACAAACATGAAGTAGCACCGAAGTCCTCTGCAAATCTCCTGTCTACCTTGTCCCAAAAGTATGACTCAGACTAACCAGCAAAAATGGCCTTACAACCTGGCAAGACAGCTCAGTGAATACAGGCACTCACTACCAAGCCTGACAGCCTTGGAGTTTAAACCATAGGACCCTCACAATGAAAAAAGGAAGACCAACTGCAAGTTGGTGCTTGATCTTCTTGTGCATGCTGTAGCACATGTGACCTGTACAAACAAATCCAATACATTTTTTTTGAAAAAGAAATTGTGTTTCCCCCTCCCCACCAAAAGGGACCTTACTATATAAAAGAATAATTATCACAAACCAGATTACATCTTTAACCCAAGTACATGGGAGGCAGAGGTAGGCAGTCTCTGAGTTCAAGGCCAGCCTAGTTTACACAGAGTGTTCGAGGACAAGCAGGGTTATGTAGAGAGACCCTGTCTCAACAACGACAACAACAACAACAGCAAACCCCTAATTATCACAAACCAGTAAAATACAAGGCTCTTTTGAGCATGGTAGTGAACACCTATAATCCCCTCTGGAATGGGAGATGGAGGATCAGGAATTCAAGGTCATATTCCTGGACACATAGTTTGAGGTTAGCCTGGCCATCAAGAGACACTATCTCAAAAAAACAAACAAAAATCACACAACAAAAAACCAAGTTGTAGGCCAGTTCAAAGCCAGTCTGGAATATATACCAAAAAGAAAGTTTCAGAAATGGGGTGGGGGACGACCTCTAAAACACACAGAACTATGCTAATATACACCAATAGTTACTTTAAACAGTTTCAAAACATCTACATGGATGTAAAATTTCACAATAGGATTGTGCCCTATGTTCTTACAATGATACTTTCTCAAGGTAGGAGATAAATACATTAGACTGTTGATCCAATATTTATATCCTCTGCAACTCCCTCTGCAAAAACTACAAACTCAAGACGATGTCTTTAAAAAGAGATTAAGAATGACCATGATGTGGTCCGACACTACACATCTTATTCTTGTAAATAAACAAACTACAGAGGTAAACCAGTCATTATAGATTATTAAATATTTACTATTTAGTCCTGTGCAGTAAAAAGTTGAATTACTCCTATACTGGTATAATTAGAACCAACTGGGCACTGTGGCATATCACTATCATTCCAGTAATGCAGGAAGCTGAGCAAGAAAATCATGAAGTTCAAAGCAACCTGGGCCAACACTGAAAGCCCCCAAAACAAAAGCAAACAAAATAGAGTGACAGATTTATGACAAGCCCATGTGTTTACCTCAAAATGAGACACTATTAAATGTAGTAAAAGTCAGTGAGATCTTTGACAAAACAGTCAGGAACAAACCTAACTGGAAATGAGCCTATGCTGATAACTCTCAAAATTCTCTCATTAGTCTTGACTAAAAATTAAGCCTTAAAAGCTAAC
Source organism: Rattus rattus (assembly GCF_011064425.1). Taxonomy (NCBI): domain Eukaryota; kingdom Metazoa; phylum Chordata; class Mammalia; order Rodentia; family Muridae; genus Rattus; species Rattus rattus. The sequence goes on from NC_046162.1 coordinate 4,730,556, forward strand.
AGTGAATTCAGGTTACTATTTTAAGAACCACTACACTGCCAAGTATGGTGGTTCACACCTTCAATCACAGCACTCAGGAGGAAGAGGCAGGCAGATATCTGTGGGGTGGGGGTGGGGCGGGAACCAACACAGAAAAACCACTACACTACACTACACCAATACAGATGCAATGTATAACACTACACTATTACAGTTAGGATACAATGTCTCTGTACTCCCATCATCCCATGGATTTAGTCACCACTACCAACACCAAGGACCTTTATTAGTTATCCTTTCACTCCAGAACTTACACCAATCAAACAGGTTATTTTCTTCATCAGTTTGTATGCAACATACAGAACGACAAGGTATTAAGCATATGACAGAATTTTAGCCCAAAATAAACTCTAGTGTATATATTTGCCATTCTTAAGAAATTACTACATAAGTAATGAAACTAACTTTTCAAACAAAATGACAATGAACAACCCTTGATTAATTATTCTAGGTATCATCAAAACAACTCTGCTTGGTTTTAACTTTAGTTATACCCTTTTATCTGATTGTGGCATTATGATAGATTGGGACTTAGCAATACAACATTAAGTGATAAAATATGGGGCTAATATTTTATTTACTACAAAAACTATATATAGTTGAGTGGTGGTATGCCTATATATAGGGTGGTTAACCCTAGGACTTGAGGAGGCAGAGGAAAATGGATCTTTTAGAGTTCCAGGTCAGCCTGGTCTACAGGGTAAGTTCCAGAACAGCTAGGGCTATATAGAGAAATCCTGCCTCAGAAACAAACAAATAAATAAGAATTAAAATTAAATGTAATTTTAAAAGTATATCAAATAACCTGGGGTTATATTTTTACAGAGTTTTAAAAAAAAAAAAAAAACTGAGGTCAGTCACATAAAACCAATACCAAAGTTGATGAATAATTTATTTACTATTTGTTGATCTTCAACTCAACTCTTGAAGAGTCCCCTATGGTGATATATCTATAATGTATTCCTACTCTTAAGTACTTAACCAAAGATGTATCAATAGCCTAGTACTTTTGACAATATGAATGTGGTCACAGGTTGTAAGCTCATCTTAAAAGGAGCTTGAAAAAGCATTTAACAAGGATAACATGGTGCCAAAACAATTCCAATTTTGTATCCACAGCATTTTCCCCTTTTGTGTATCTCTCAGCTATTTTAAACTGAGAGAACACTGAAGAATATTTTAAAGTACAATCAAGTAACAATCATTTTACCATAGATCACAAAATTTATAAAGAATTTCTATTTCTGCCTTTTAAAAAATAAGTCAGACATTAATTCTTTTTTTCACCTGCTGGTAATGGAAAGACAAAAGTCCTAAAGACTCATCAGACCTAAATACTTTTCTCAAGGTTCAGTTTTCTCATGAAGCTGATGCAAGTTAGCTTCGGATTTATGTGAGCAAGGGAGACAAATTAAGACTTGAAGCACAGGGGTCTGATCTTTGGAAGGTATCTACGTGTGGGGGAAAAAATAGAAACACCGCTCGTCCCTCAATTTTGCTTTTTCAGTCCCAAATTTCTCTCTGCAATACCCAGAAAAAGCACAAGTTCCTCTGAATGCCTGTCTCTACACGGGAGGTCTGGTACAGAAACACACCCCTAACTACCGAAATAGCTCCTTAAGGTGGTCCTTAAGACTCAAGCCTGTTCAGAAACTGTTTACTTTCTTGGGTTAAAGAAGGGCGATTACGGGGTTTGGCGGCAGGATTTATCAAGCAGCAGAGTGCCTACCAAGAAGCCAGAGACTAAGCTCCATCTAGTCCCAGGAACCGCCCCCTGGGAGGCTAGACTGCCCTCGGTACTTCCCTGGCCGCCTCCACTCGGGAGCGGCCGAGCCGGGTCAGGCTCCTCCGAGCGGCTTCCGGGTCCTCCGGGACTCTAGCCCACACCCGGCCCGCCCCCAGCCCCGCTCAGTTCGGCTCGGCTCTGCGCCCTTTGCCCCGTCTCCGCCCCGCTCAGTGGCCCCCCAGGCCCGTCCCCTCCCATCTAATATGGCCGCCCCACCGGCCCAACCCCCAGCACAACCTAACTTACTGGGGGCCCGCGGCACCGCCTCCCTGCGCCCATTGGCGCCACGGCCCCCGCTCGCCTCCTCCATTGGACAGCATCGGCCGCCACTCGTCAGCGAGGGCTCCGCCTCCGGACCTTTCAAGCTGCTTAGAGAGGACATATAAACAAATCCCGAGAGGGAGGCCCCCGTCGCCCGCCGCCTCCGGGGAGGGGCCGGGGGGAACAGCAGCCCCACGACGCCCCTGCCCTGAGTTCTCCCGGCCCACTCCTCCGTCCCTGGCCTTCCGAGCGCCAGCTGTGCCGGTCTCCCTCACACGCCCCTCTCCTCCCCTCCCTCCCGGCCCCTCCCACCCGCTCGCCGCTGTGACAGGCCGGTTGCCGGCAGTCGCGGTCTCCGGTTCCCGGGAGCGCAAAGGGCACGGCCCTAACGGGGCCGCCCGCCCGCGCGTGCCCGTCTTTTATATAACGGTCGGCCGCGGGGACAGCCCGGTCCGGCTCGCATCGGCGACCCCGTTCCGCGCGCCCTCGGCCCGGCGGCCCCCGCCCCGCTTGCCCGGAGCCGGGCACCCGCGCCTCACTCCCGCGGTTCTCTGCCGCCACATCCCGCCTGCCCGTGCGGCCGCTCGGCACTCACCTGAGGCTGAAGGCGGTTCAGGCACTAGGTCCGGCCGCGTTGCAGCGGCCGCGGCCCCTCTCCATGCTGCCTCGGTTTGTTTTGTTTATGTCCTTCCTGACGGGTTCCCGGAAATCGCGTGACTCGCCCCCCTCACGTGGGCCGCGGCGAGGAGGAGGAGGGAGGCGGGGGCCCGCCGCCCCAGGCCAATCGCAAGGCGCCCTGAAGTCTGGCCAATCAGGGGCTCGGCCCGGCTGGCGCCCTGTCACGTGACACCCGAGGGGCGGGTTGCTGGGGAAAACCAGGAAGAGAGGGCGGAGCGGGGGCTCGGAGACTGCTGCTGAGCGTGGGCGTGGGCCGCTGGGGATGGAGAGCAGCGAGCTAGCTTTCGCGCGTGATGTTCTTTTCAGAGGCTTCCATATTCAGTCTGTAGGCTCAGAACTAAGATGAGAACCGAGGATTCTGAATGCCCACTTTACAGTTTAACTGAACCATGGGAGATTAAAGGAATATTAATTAGTAGGGGGCTACATCGACATTCTGTTTAGTAAATGACGTTCGTGTTCCCCGATAGAATTGGCCTTCAGTTGTTTGTTCATTCATCAACTCATATTTATTGAGTCTGGATCCGCAGACCTTGAGTCAGCTGCGGGCATCTAAGGGATAGGGACCCCTGTATTCAGCTGTACAAACTGCTACTAGATGCTCTACGGACAAGGCTGTTTAACAAGTGATGATGTGATTGATTTATGCCTCTTAATCCGGTTGACAGTTGATCGGATGTGTAGTTTGGGGTAGGTTCATTATCCCAAATAGTTCTCCCAACAGACACAATAAGAACCATTTTTCAAAAGAAAAGAAACCCTCAGAATTATTGTTCAAAGAAATAACCTACCTAATTATCACAGCCTGTTTCCAGGATTCTCTTTATCTCTGGATCCTCCTGTCTTAGTCTTCTGGGTGTGGGGTTACTGGTCTGCACCCGCACACACATATCAACACAGAAAATGTATTTTCTTAAGCATAGGAAAAGAAGATTAAAGGACAGAGAAACTTCATCAGATTCCCTTCGAATATGAGTTTTGCATTGGGAGAACCCGTGGCTTCAAAGCAGGCAGGGATCGAGGAAGGGGGTGTTGTGGTTGACCCCTGTGATCTCAGCACTGGAAAGGTGAGAGCAGGAGGATTGAAGTGTATTCCTAGCTACACCGAATTACATGCAAGGTCTTTATAAGAGCAGGTCTCAAAACACCCATAAGCTCCCTGCCAAAATAAGAAACCCCTCCCCCATGCACATAGATCCAGGCAACAGTAGAGCAACCTTCCTAATACTGTGACCCTTGAATGTTCCTCATGCTGTAGTGACCCCAACCATAAAATTATTTTCATTGCTACTTCATCACAGTAATTCTGCTACTGTTATAAATCGTAATATAAATAACTGTGTTTTCTGATGGTATTAGGCAACCCCTGTGAAAGGGTCATTCGACCCCCAAAGGGGTCACAATCCACAGGTTGAGAACCACTGTGGTAGCATCTCACTATTACAGTCATGGACTGGGATGAGACGTGATGACACACATCTGTGACTCCAGCACTGGGGAGTCACAGGCAGGTGGGTCTCCATTCAAGGCAAACAGGAGCTACATTGTAATTTGCTCCCTAATTCAAAAGCAAGCAACCATGGATTTGGGAATAAAAAAGTTTACCTAGATCATAATCCTGACAAAGGTTGGGTGGGACTAGTAATGTCCCCTTGTCCTCCACCCTCCATGTTAGACATATTATATAGCCGGTCACTATGTCACTGGCTTAGTAATGACCTGGATTGGAATCCTTGTGTCACCATATGTGGACCATGAAGGTAAATTTCTACCTTTGTAAAAATGGGATTGGTATAAGAATTGGGTCAAATAATACATAGGGTTGGTAAGATGGCTTAGCGGGTACAGCACTTATTACACAAATGTGAGGACCTGAATTTGAATCTCCAGAAACCTATGTTAAAGCTGGCTGTGTATCGGGAACAGCTGTAATCCCAGCATCCTTCAGGGAGATGGGAGTCTGAGACAGGAGAACCCCAGAAACTCACAGGCTGGCCAGCCAGCCTGACACGCAGTGATGGTGAGACCCTATCTCAAACAGTGTGGACACTGGAACACACGTGCATGCCTGCATTCATGAGTTCAAGCAAACACACGCACACACACAAACTGTATCCACAGATGCATATACATAATATAAAAATGCCAGAGCGCCTGCCACATAGTTAGTACATAGTGAACAGCAGTAACATTAGACTATCCCAAGGGCATCGTTGGAAGACCAGCTAGCTGTAGACCGAATAGCACATGAGGAAAATCCTAGGCGACTCAACAATTTAACAGCCACTAGACCAAGCTAACCTCAAACTCGTGACAATCTTCCTGCCTCTGCCTCCTGAGCACATGTACTACAAGTATGAACCACCATGTTGGGCTGAAACAAATTTTTGGGACTTCAGATGAATAGGTAACTGTAAATCTCTCCCCCAATATGCCAACCACAAATAGGACCCTGATATCCAACGAGGCAATGAGTAGTTACCACACGGGAACTAAAAGGATTATAATTAACTCGTTAAGTCTGACCATAGCTCCTTCCAGTTTTCCCCATTAGGTGGAATTGAAAGTTGGTGGGGAAAATCCATAATAAAATTGGCTTGGGGAATTGGAGCCAGGTTCCCTGGACTTGTTTCTGTGGGGCTCATGCTTTCAAATGCCAGGAGTTTGACCCTCGCTTATTTATCTTCTCAGAGTTCGATCTTTGGAAGCTCTACTGCAGAAGGCTGGCCCTTCTGCTGTCACACTACCTACCTTTCAGACACAGGCATTTGTATATCTGCAAATACAAGTTCCCGTCCTATCACGGGGCTCTGCCATGAGTAGCGTCTGCTGATCAGTTACACTGTTGTCCAGTCTTCATGTTTTCTGTTATCTAGGAAGGGATGGAGTTTGGGCAATGGAGACTTTCTATCAAGGTCTGTTATTGACTATACCCTGCTCTGAATGGAGTCAAACCACAAGCTCCTAATTGATCGGTGGTTTTGGGGCGGGGGCTTGATGCAGCCAGATTCTACCACAGAGTTGGCAGAAAAACTGTGGGATAGTGTTGGCTTGAGGGGTAAAAGGTTTTTTCCTAGCCACAAAGTGGTGACCAGCTGACGTGCCATTTCCGAAAGTGTGTAATGATGCTCCTAAGGAAAGTTTATGTCAAGAGGCTGAATCAGAAAATCGAGAGTTTTCCACAAAGGTGAGACAATGGCACAAGCAAGAGATACACTGGATGCCGCTAAATTCTCCAAAATAATTTAAAAGCTCAGAAAGAAGCAGGCACAGTGGCTCATGCCTCTATTCCAGTAGGTCAGTCAGGACTACATAGTGAGGATGGATGGACCTTGCCTCAAAAAACCAAAGTACAAAACTGTATTTGATGAGCATTAACTCGCTAGGGCTCTGCAGAGGCTTCTCAGGTATTCACTGTGTACGTGGACATCTCCCTCACTTTAAACCTTAAGTGCAGGAGGCTGGAGCAAGTGAACAGCTTGAGGGTATTCATTCCCTCTCAGAAATAGAAAGGAATGGTGACACACATCTTTAATCCCAGTATTGAGGAGAGGGAGGCAGACCTATGTGAGTTCTAGGCCAGCCGGAGAGACACAGTAAGATACTGTTCTCAAAAACGCATACACAAACAAACAAATGAAAACAAACTTTGGCCTAGTTTGAGCTATGAGATCCAAGGCAGCTAGGTTTCCGGTTGTTCTCCATCATTCTTTATGATCCTGTGTGCTCTAGTGGAGAATTAAAAGCAGTGGCCAGCCATGCAAAGTAGTGCTGGCACGTGCAACCAAAAATTCAGGTGACATGAAAAACAGAGAAATTATTATTCTTTTTTTTTTTTTTAAATCATCCGTCGAAAGCCTAGCATTTTCTCACTATTTCTGATTGTTTGGAACCAGGGCCTTACGTGGCTAAGGCTGTCCTTGAACTCCTGATCCTCTTGCCTCTGAATCCCAAGTGCTGGGATCACAGGTGGGCACCAGCACACCCAGCCCTACATTGCCTTATGACCTAAACATTATGCTGCGTGTGAACCCTCATTAGCAGACTGGGTTCTGCTTGCTGACTCCCGACACATCTTTTTAAGTGTCAACCTTTCGGGACTAAGCGTTTCTCTCTGGACAATCTGGACTGTGGGATACGGTCGGACGTCACAGCTTCAAAAGTGGGACTAATTAACTCAAACCTGGCCGATCTCCAGGAGAAGCCTTGTTGCTCTGACATTTGGCACCGACTTTTTCTTAAGAAGATGGCAGTTTTGCTGAGTAGCCTAACAGAGAGTCATTGACGCTGGTAACTGGATCCCATCCCTCATTCATCTCATCTAAGATGTATTCTTTGGGGAGAACTTGTCCCCTCGGAGGTCTCTCAATGGGACAGTGTCCTTATTTGATAGCTCTGAGTGTCAGTTTCTCTTTCTCTCTAAAAATACCAAGTTCGGCCTGAAACGCCCCATTATTTATCTATCCTGATTCCTCAGTCTACCCCACACTCAGCAGCAGGCCTGCCGTGGCACAGGACAGACTCGTGGATCTGATGAACTAAGAGATCCAAACCCTAGCCCATCTTCCAAGGTGCAAGACCCCCTTCTCCTCCATGCAGTCTGCTTAAACCCTCCCTCCTCTCCTCTTCCCCCTTACCCATCTAAGCACAGCATATAACACTTGTGATATTCATGCTGCGCATGCTGGAGCTATTCGTCAGTGCGCCAAGTGGGCATTCAAGATAGCTACTGAGTTAGACAGCCAAGCCTATCTTTACTGACGACTCAGGAGAAGGAGAGAAATGGACATTTGTTTGTGAAATACTGAACGTGTACACAGGAGACACTGTCCTCCCCTCGAAGGACCTCAGATACTAGTGAGGGGAGATGATCAACCTCATAAGAAGGGACCCTCACGCTGACGGGAGTGTGGGCCACAGGCTTCAGTGCCCCTTTCTGTCAGCTTACTCCGGCAAATTCCTAGCCCATCTGATACTACATCCCTCTCCCCACTTGCCTCCCAGGTTGATCTGAAAGACTATTGGTACATAAGAGGCTCCCCCATCTCCGCCTCTCAGGGAGGAATGTGACCAGAAACTTCTTAGGAGAGAGACGGTTCGAAAAGAAAAAAAATGTCTCCTGGCAGAGCGGACACGGCGGGCAAGCAAGCTTGCTCCCTTATCTTTCACTGCGGCGTTCTTGTCAAAATTGTTTCATCTCTTTTGCTGACCGAACACTCCTGGGACAATGAATCAGGTTTTTAATTTTGTTTTATCAGTGCTGAGCTGAACATACACTGTTCTGCTCAGTGGCCGTACGTGATAGCAAACCGGGAGGCCAGGGAGTGAGAACAATCTAGCGCTTGTTGTAGAAAGACTCCCTACACACAGGTATAATAAGACATTCTGCTGGCGAGGCCAGAGTGGGAGGATAAAAGCCAGAGTCAGAGGGACAGAAGATTAAGAGGCAGGAACCCAGACCCACAGCCACAATAGCTCGAACTAGGAGAGGAGGGAGAGGAGGCTTGTTCCAAAAATTAAAACAAAACAAAACAAAACAAAAAAACCCAAGCCTGGTCTAACCACAAGGCTAGCTTCTAGAGGGCAGGAAGTAAACAATTCAGAAAGATTTCTAAGGGAAAGAAGTAATACTAAGTTAAGAGAAGGGAGGGTAGAGCCAGGGGCCCTCTGTAACCGAAGGTTTGATTTAATGCAAATTTACAAGGTCGAAAGTTTCTCCCCCCAGATGCAGGAAAAACCCAGGACATGCCCATCAGCTATGAGACTACGATGCCCATCAGCTTTTTAGGTTTTAGTTTCCCTTTTGTTTTCACAAAGCCCAGGCTCACTAAGTAATTAATGGGTTCGACAAACCACAGCTACATCACCAAGTTGCAAACATGATTAACAAGACATGAGTAGCAGTTGCAGATTTTTGTCAAGAGAGGGAATGCTAGGAGAAGGGCCAAGTCCCCATCTCCGCACTTAGCCTAGCCTGCAAGGTGTCTCTCTCTAGGTCCCCCCAGGGGTAGCCTGCCCTTCCAAACAGTTCCTGCCGGCACCTGCTAATTAATACTGCACTGAAGTTTGCTCCCTTAGGTCAGGAGAGCCAGAAGAGCCTGCCCACAGAGCTGGCTGGAACTCACTGGCTCCTAGCAACTAGCGCCTGTCTGCCAGAGAGTCCCCTCTTCCCAGCCTGGCAGAGGAGGCAGCCACTCCTGTGAGAGTGGAGTAATGAGGGAACTGATGTGGGGATTAGAGCAAAGCGTAGAGTGGTTACCCCTTCTCTTGACAAGGGAGGTAAGGGCAGGGTTTAGGCTCCTGCAAACACCGTGGGAGAAGGGAGGATCCAACGGTGGGTTCTTCTGTTGGGAGGGTTGGTAACTGAGGAGCTGAGATCAGGAAGGAAGCAAGTGCTCTACTGCTCTTTCTTTGCCTTGATCCAGCCCAGTCACAGTCTGGCAACATATACAACCAGCCTGGAACATGGCAAGCAATGCTGAAATGTTAGCGATTAATATTGTAATTATTTTGAGGAACAAAGGCTTGAACCCTACCCCAGGGCTCTGCTATGCTAGAGAAACACCCCACCCTGGCGTCTTTTATTTTTTTATGTGGAATAGAGTCTCACTAGATTGCACAAGCAGCCTTAAACTTGTGTTCTTTCAGCCTTCTGAGAAGCTGGGAGTGAGGCAGGTACCACCACTGGCTGTTATCACTAATAAAAATGGTTCTGAACATTTCTGGGTGGGGGGAGGCTAAAGAACACCATAGATGCAGGAATTTAGGGATCCCACCTGGGAACCATGGAGCTCAGAGAGAGGCACCTTGTATGCAGGACCAGCTATATAATCTTCAGAGTCAAATAAGAAACGCAAAGGCCACGACCCAGGCTCAAAAATGATGGACAGACCGAGACTGTCCTGGTGACGCACGCCTGCGATCCTAGGGACACTGGGACAGGAGGTTCAAGTTCAAGAACAGGTGGAGGTGGGGGAATTGGGACTGCAGCTCAGTGGCTATGCAGTTGCCTAATACAACACGTGCACAAAGCTTTGGGTTTAGTACTAAGCACCATAAATACAGAAAAGAAGAGAAAAAGTATTCATTCTCTCTCTCTCTCTCTCTCTCTCTCTCTCTCTCTCTCTCTCTCTCTCTCTCTCTCTCCTATTTTTCTAGACAGGGTTTCTCATGTAGCCTTGGCTACCCCGGAACTCACTCTGCAGACCAGGCTGGCCTCTGTTTCCTGCCTGCTGGGGTTAAAGGTGTGCATCACAGCTTTCAACACAGAAAGAGCATTGAAAAGTCTCTGTAGCTTTAGAGCACTTGTGGCATTACTTTGTGTTAACTCAATTCCCAAAGATCAGAATTTACTAAATTAGAAGTCATCTCCCATGAGATTCTTTTTTTTTTTTTTTCCCCATAGTAACTTTAAGTAAATGAGCATCGCTGAATGCCTCCTGCAAGCTCGACTGTGGGAATCAAATGCCAGAATAGGCCAGGCAGGTCTGGTGGCTCACTCCTAGAATCCAGGCAGGATTTCTAAGCATTCAAAGGTGGATTCATCTATGCCATGAGTTCTTAAGCAAGCCAGGGCCACACAATAAGACCTTGTCTCAAAAGAACCAACCAACCAAACAAACCAAAACCAAATGACAACTGTGTCCACAGAGATAAGCAAAGATTGCTGTGAGAAGCCAGAGGCGCCAAGTACCCTTAGGAGAGATCCTGGGCTTTACAGAGCTGAGCTGAGCTGAGAGAAAGGAGGTGTTGCTGCCAAGGACAGACACTGGCCTAGAACTCAAGTTCCTCCTCCCCCAGTCTCCTTGAGTGGCTGGGATTACAGGCATGTGTCACCAGTCCCAGTAGGCTTCTAACAGGAGGTATGGCACATGTTTAGACACAAGGGATCCATCTGAGCTAGGGAAAGCTGTAAGTACCACGTAACTGAGAGGGGAGAAAGACCATGACTGATCAAGGGGAGGAGTTTTACTCTGGAAAAATGTCAAGGACACTCACTGGCAGCTTTGGGCCCTAAGAGCAGACTCTCCTGTGTTTTGGTTTATTTATTTGTTTATGTTTTAATTATCATGTGTGTATCTATATGTGGGTGTGGGCACTTGTGAGTCTAGGTGTCCACAGAGGCCAGAATAGGGCATTGGATCCCCTGGAGCGGGAATTATAGGTAGGGGTGAGTGGCTAATGTGGGTGTCAGGAACCAAGCTCAAGGTTTTTTGTTTTTTTTTTTCCAAGAGCAGAAATGCTCTTAACCAGTGAGTCATCTCTCCCGCCTTTCACTCAACTGCTGTTGCACCCGAGGCCCAAGCACTGGTAAATGGAATTGCCACATTGTTACAGGAGAGACAAACAACAGTGAGCCAAGGCAACCCCCAAAACAGCTCTAAAAGCACCAAGGTCTCAGAAGCGGGGTGAGACATGGGTATAGGGTGAGTTGAACAAAGTCTGGTTATTTATTCTTGGTTTAAATATCCCCCAAAGCGTTCTGTATCTAATGTAGGTCTCAGCTGAATGGTTGGACCCTCACCATGGTGTTTTGATGCCTTTGGGAAATGGTGGAGATTAAAACCTTTCCGGTGAAGCCTCTGTGCTGGAATCTCCTGGTTTTTATAGGCTGGACGTGTCTCATCTTCTGCCGTGTGACACATTGTGCTGCCTTTGGACACTGTCCCTACTGTCAGCACCAGATGTGAACACTATACTTCCTACCTTCAGAAGTGTAGGCTAGAATAAACCCTTTTTCTTTATAAAGTAGCCTGCCTTGTGTATTTCATTACAGTCCCCCAAATGGGCTTCTATAACTTAGGACTTTCAGGCAGCAGAGCCTCAGAGAGGAGAATTCGATATACCATTGGCCTGTTTTTCCAGTTACAATAGGATTGTGGTCTGTTTACTTCATAAGTTAATGTCCATACAATTTTTGATACATCATAGGGGAGGGTGGTGCTGACAGCTACCTGGGCCATGGGCCTTTCAGACAGCTCCTCCTTACAGACTTCTTCCTTGGTCTGCCTCTTGGGGAGGGGTGCATGAGTGTGACGACCACTAGACAGCTCCTTTCCTCACACAATCATGAATACACATGACCCCAGCTGTCTGTGTCGGCTTCTTCCATTCTCATCTCCAGCTAGACTTTCTTGGCCTCCAGACCCCATGCAATGGAGTCCCGGTCATTATCTCACGCAGACACCCGAGCCCTGACTATTGCTGAACTTCACTCTGTGTCCTGATCACAGCTGAAATGCTGTAAGATCTGCTCTACCAGGGACCTGGATGCCATCCTTAGCCTCTCCCTGCTCTCCCTATCCCTGTCCTGCAGTCAGTCCATTGCCACTCTGATCTTTAGGAGCCGACAGCTATGGTCAAGGCAGCTGTTTCCCAGCTTCCATTTCTTTCAGTTTACCATATCCCTGCATGTTTACCTCTCCTGAGCCATGCAACCTCTTCTCTTCTCAGCCTGGAATTCTTTAAGCTCTCTCCTTCTATGGGTCTGCCACTAGAGGCCATTTTTTTTTTCCTTCAAAATCCTTCCTCCCAGCATTAAAGCCTTACTTAGTAAATATATTTTCCTAGGAAGCACTGGATGGGGTGGGAGTTGGGGTAAACACATAAGGCAAAAAGATTTAAAATTTTCAATTATGTGTACATGTGTTGTATGTGTCTGAGCACATATATATGGGTGCCAGCAGAGGTCAAAAGAGGGTGTCAGATCTCCTACAGCTAGATTTACAGGCAGTTTTGAGCCGCCCAGTGTGGGTGGGTGCTGGGGACTGAACTTTGGTCCTCAGGAAGAGCAGCTGTACTATCTCTCTAGCCGTTTCCCATTCCCAACACTCCCCAAACCCCATCCCCACAAAAAGGTCGATGGGGATCAAACTCAGGGTCTAAGCTTGCTAGACAAGCTCTGAACTACCCCTCCAGCCCTATAAACAACGCTTTATCATGTGTCTTCCTTGATGCACGGGGCAGGGTGACCAGTTTGTTTATCATTTGCATGTAGGCTCCTCCTGCACAAACAGGGGCTGGAAATACCAGCTGAAAGCACAGGGGTGGAGGTGGGGTGGGGGGGGTGGGGATGCTGAGAGAGTCAATCTCAGCTTCCTAAGTCTTACTTCCTTAAACACGGGCTTATAAAACATCTACCCAGCTTGTTCCACTTTGGAACGGCAGCCACGGTATTAGTGCTCTCGGTCAGTGTGAAGACACTTTGGAAAACATGCCAAAATCCTGATGATAGTCTAAAACAGTCTTGTTTGGCTGGAACACTGGGGCTTTTCTTTAACCAGTGTGGGACCCCAGCACATTCGCAGCCCCACATTTCCACTTTGTATGCAGGCAGAAATCAACATCAATGTTCCCTTTCATCACCCCTACAAGGTCACTGTGAACACCTACACGAAAGGAAGCCCAGGAGAGGCCTCACACCCTGAAGGGTCTGACGTGCCAGGGCCGTTCACAAGGTCCCTGTGAGCCCACTGCTTTCTAGCTGATTCAGAATGGCTTCTGTGTCTCAGCAAATCTGACTTCACTTCCTCTGATCCTGAATGCTCAGGGGGTGTGGGGGAGGAGGGAAGTACTAACTTTTCTGACAGTAGTCCACAAGAAACGCCCCCTCCCCCATTAAGAAAAGCATACATTGGGGTTGGGGATTTAGCTCAGCGGTAGAGCGCTTGCCTAGTGAGCGCAAGGCCCTGGGTTCGGTCCTCAGCCCCGGAAAAAAAAAAAAAAAAAAAAAAAGAAAAGCATACATTAAGAAGAAATGTGGGCTGGAGAGATGGCTCAGTGGTTAAGAGCACTGACTGCTCTTCCAGAGGTCCTGAGTTCAATTCCCAGCAACCACATGGTGGCTCACACCAGCTGTAATGGGATCTGATGCCCTCTTCTGGTGTGTCTGAAGACAGTGACAGTGTACTCACATACATAAAATAAATAAATAAATCTTTTAAAAAAAAAAAGAAGTAACGCATGCTTTGGGACAACTTGAAAACTCTACAAAATTGTGAAAGAAATAATCATTTATGATAATACGGTAGACTACTTCCTACCATGCATTTTTCATTGAACATTTATAATCCACAGTTATTGTCTTTTAATATTCTATTATAACTTATCAATAAATGGGTTTTTTTTTTATTAAGTTATTACATTTGTGTTGGTTGAGACAGGATCTTGCTATGTAGTACAGGCTGGTCTGGAATTCACTCTGCAGCCCAGGCTGGTCCCTGATTTGAGACTCTCCCACTCCCCAGGGACTTACAGGCATGCATTACACTTGCCTTTTAAATGTATTGTTTCCTTAGGGGCTGGCCAGATGGCTCAGTGGTTAAGACACTACTGTTCCTCCAGAGGACCTGGGCTTGGTTCCCAGCACCCACACGGTGGTTCACAACCACCTACAATTCCAGACCCAGGGGATCTGATGCCATCTTTTGGCCACCAAGGTGACACACATATGGTACCCGGAAATATATGCAGGCAAAATATCCACACACATAAAAACATTTTCAAAAGTTAAAAATGAAACATTTCTGTATGTGTATGTGGGCGTGTCTATATACCACATGTAAGTAAGGGTCTAAAAGGCCAAAAAAGGCTATTGGATTTCCTGAGTTGGGTTATGAACAGTTGTGAACTGACACTTGGATCCTCTGGAAGAACAGAAATCCCTTTGAATTGGGACCCACGCCCTCTCTCTAGTTCCCCCATAAGTCTTTAAATAGGATATGTTTTTGCTAAAGAATGTGCTGTAAAAGTTAAAAAAAATAAAAAAAAGAACAAAAACAAAAAAATCAAGTCATTTGAAATTATTTAAAGGCACAGTGGTTTCAAAATTCTATGGGGAATGGCTCCCATAGGCTCACGTTTGAATACTTGGTCCCAGTTGGGAGGACTCTTTGGAAGGAGAAGTTGTTGGAGGAGGTGTGTTACAGGTGGGCTTTCAGGCTTCACACTGTCCCTAGTAGGCTGCTTCCTGTTTGCAGATCAGACTCGAGCTCTCCTCTGCTGCTCCGGCACCATGCCTGTAGGCCTGCTGCCATGCTCCCTGCCAGTGACCATGATGGACTCTTCTCTCTCTGGAACTTACCTCCTCAATATATCCTCCCTTCCCTACGTTGCCTTAGTCCTGGTGTTTTATGATAGTCACAGAAAAGTAACCATTATAGATGTTACTCTGTTCTCTTTCCAGTCTCTTCTAGAGATAGTTTTAAACAGATGGGTTATTGAATCAGTAGGAGGGACAGCTTCTGTTTACCGGTCCTCTCCCCTCATCTATACTAACCGTGCACCCCCACAACTATTTAGTTACTCATTCTTTCATTCATTCTCGGCTTTATGGAGAGATAGGCTTCTCTGTGTAGCCCTGGCTGTCCTGGAACTTGCTCTGTATGCTGGGTTGACCTTGAACTTAGAGATCTGCCTGCCTGGCGAGTGCTGGGATGCAAGGCTCCTGCCAGGGCCACCCCAGCTCACATCTGGAGAAGCCTTTGGTCTAGGACAGCAATGCTGCTGCCAGCTATTCTGTGATAAATAGCCTTTGTGCAGTATTTTGTGTCATCGTCTTTTTGAAACTGTGGATTTTCTACAACTTCATGCACTTAAGTAGAAAGCTTTAGAAGGCACGCAGCATGGAAAAATAACGCATACTTGCCGCTTAAATCATTTATACTGTAAGTACATCTGTTCTCAAATGGGATGTGAGTTGTCATTTAAAAATGCCTGGGTCTGACAAAGCACTGACATACATACATACATACATACATACATGTTTGTATGTATATGTATACATGTATGTATATACTATTTATTTGTTTTTATATCTATGGATGCTTGCCTACATGTACATACGCGTGCATCATGCACATGCCTGGTGCCTGTGGAATGGGAAGAGGACATCGGACCCCCTGAATTAGAGTCACAGATAGTTGGGAGGACCATGTGGATGCTGGAAACCACACGTGGGTGCTGGGTAGAGCAGCAGTGTTCTTGACTGCTGAGCCATCTCTCCAGCCTGTCACTGACTCTTATGCTTAGGGAAATCATCTCCAGTCAGTTTTCAGGGTCGCAACAGTAATTGCAAACAGTTTCAGAAGCTAGGTGTGGTAGCCATGCCTGGAATCTCAGCACTCAAGGAGCTGGGACAGGAGGACTCTGCCAGGTTGTCCGCCAATCTGGCCTTGAACAGTGAGTTCAAGGTCAGGCTGGAGCTACATAATAAGACCTTATCTCAAGGGGATGGGGGAGGATAATATTTAAATTCTAATTTTGATTTGTCATGGACAAAGTGCCTTCCTTTGCTAAAAACCTAGGAAGATGTACAAAGGAGTTATGTTTAAGGCCACATTAAGAAGAATATATTAGCCTGGTGGCTGTGAATGCCTTTAATCCCAGTGCTTGGGAGGCAGAGGCAGGCAGATCTCTGGAATCAAGGCCATGTTGGTATACAGAGCTAGTTCCAGTCAGTCATGGACACACACACACACACACACACACATCCTGTCTCCAAAACACAAACAAACAAACAACCCAACCAAGCTATACTGCCAGGTGGTGGCCGCAGGTTCAGATAGCAAAGGCAGGCAGAGCTACAGAGTGAGTGCCAAGACATCCGGGCTCCACAGAGAAGCCCTGTCCCAAAAAAGCCAACCAACCAGCCAAATGAACAAAGCATCTTTATATATGTGTGTGTGTGTGTTTATATATGTACATGTGTGTATGTATATATCACATATATGTATATGTATGCATATATTTATATATATGTCTGTGTATATGTGTATATTTATATATGTGTATGTGTATATTTATATATGTATATACATGCATGTGTATATTTATATATGTATATATGTGTATGTGTAGATTTTTATATATGTATATGTGTGTATATGTATATTTATATATCTATGTATATGTATATGTATATTTATATATATGTGTAGTAGCGTCTGCAAGCCAGGAAGGGTGAGGTCCGACCACTCGTGATCTCAGGGCTCAGGCCGGGCACAGGTGCCTTTTATTGATTTTTCGGGAGCCCTCGAATGACCCATCAAAAGGGAAATCTAGGTAGGAATAAAAACCAACAGAACAGTCAGCTGTCCCTCCGGGTCATCCTATTCTAACAGGAAAGTACTGCCAGCATGCTCTGAGGATTTGGCACTGACTGGGCAAATATCCTCTGTGTGTTATTACAGTTTACAGATTAGTATCACCATCTCGACTTCATTTGGTAATGGCTTTGCATAATAGAAAGGCGGGTAGAGGCCGGGTGTGTTGGCTCCCACCTGTAATCCCACCTCTTAGGGCAGAGTTCAAAGGTCAGCTTGACCTTTTCACGACAAAAAGCATAAGGCGAGCAGAGGGCGCCCCTGGCAGGCATCTCCAGCATGCCAAACAGATAGGCGAAATTAAATTTCTTAAAGGAAGAACTGGGGCTCGAGAATAAACTGACTTCCTGGGTAAAAGCACCTTACGAAGCTTCCCCTCCGCCTGAATAGATGTCATTAGCGCTTCATTTCAAAGCCACTAACATGGCTGAGGGCTGAACAAGAAGAGCACCTGCCCTTTCAAGGCTTGCAAGCAGTCTTTCTGAGAAGTTTTCCATCTCCAGTTTGGCCAAACTCCTTTCTTCACCTCTCATGCTCTCCGGTTTCACACTGGTACCAGGGGCCTCACCAGGAGAAAGTCACAGGAAGGCTGAGAGACAACACTGTAGGCCCAGGCCTTTCTCTTCCCTTGAGGGCCCTGGAGCAAGGCAACCAACCGCTACCTCAGAACCATCAACACCTGGCTGGCCCAGTCAGCCCCGGAGCCCTCCACACACACCTCTGTCACTGACACTGTTGCCAGGCAACACAGCAACCACCCTTACTGATGACTGCAGGATTTGACCCCACCAAATTGAAAACAAGATCACAAGCAGTGCAATCAGGACCACTTCCTGATGAGTAACTTGATTAGAACAAGGGAGAAGCATAAAAGTAGATCAGCAAAGTCAACCCTCAGGCGTAGGTCAGCTGGGGTTGTGAGTGCCATCAACTGTGCAGCCATTAAGCCAGGCCATCAATGAGAAACGCCCCCTAAGCTGCCCTCCGCCATCACTGCAAGGCACACCACAGCTATAGTTCTCCTTCACCTGACCAAGCGCAGCTACCCCACAGGACCAAGTGTGGTACAGCTTGAAGAACCCGGCTTCCAAGTCACTGAGGGGGACTCAGTGGAGGGTAGCCATGGCAATATGAGGAGACTGTCTTCTGCGCCAATATTTGGGCAGACGCTTCAGTGTGCTGGAAAGGGGGATACAGTGGAAAATAGAAGGTTCTGGATGGATTATCGGTGACAGTGGGCTGCAAGGCTTCTCAGGGAAACCGTGGGCATGCGGCTACAGCAGTTAACACTGTAGAGTGCTTAGTGGTGAAGCCTTAAGAGCCACGTGTACCTGGCTTTGCGTTCTTTATAACAAAGAATCATTAACAGTCACACAAGTTGCTCTGGAGGGAGGCAGCATGGTGATCTGTAATGGCAGATTCCTTCCCTAACCAGATAGCCGGAGAAGACTACTGGCCAGTCTGAGTGAGGCAGGGGTGGCCAGGTGCAAAGTACTTTTGGGTGGAAATTCTAAAGCATAGATCCTGGGGCTGGAGACTGCTCAACAGTTAGGAGCACTCGCTCCTCTTGTAAGAGGACCCTGGTTGGGTTCCCAGCACACACATGGCTGCTCACAACTATCTGTAACTCCTGCTCCAGGAGATCAAATGCCCTCTCCTGGCTTCTAAGGGTACTAGGTATAGTATAGTGTATAAATATACATGAAGACAAATCACTCATATACATTACCATGGCAACTTCAACCTCAAATCTTTAGTGTTTTGTAGAGTCCATGAAATTAACTAGAGGTTTTTGGTGGGCCACTGAGATGACTTAGTAGATAGGAGCTTGCTGCTAAGCCTGACAACCTGAGTTCAATCCCCACAACTAACACTGTGGAATGAGTGAGAACACCAACTTCTGCAAGTGACCTCCACATGTATACTGAGGCATATCCTTCTATCCCCCAAATAAATAAGTGTAGTAAAAATATTTTTTATATTTATAAATGCTTAAGTATAAAAAACAGGAGTATTTTAAGTATAAAGCACGGAGGTACCTAACTCTAAAAGAATCCTCTGTGTGTGTGTGCGTGTGTGTGTGTGTGTGTGTGTGTGTGTGTGTGTGTGTGTGTGTGTTGGGGGCGGGGGGAAGAGGGTAGGCTGAGAGGAACCCAGAGCTTTGCATATACCAGGCCATCTACCTGAGCTACAATCCCCAGCTAAACTTTTAAGTTCAAGTGACAGTAAAGGGCTGGGACTAAATCTCAGGGCCAGAGCACTCACCTATGTGAGTTACCTCACACCTCAAACTCACCTCACACATGTGTGAGGCCCTAGTTTCAAGCCCAGTACAGTAACCAGAGAGGGTAGAAAGCAGGGTGGAGTCAAAGCTGAAATACAGAAACGAAAGCAGAAGACAGCTGGGGGGCGAGGCAGGAGGATTATAAAACTCTAGGTCAGCCTAGTGAGTCCCAGTTCAGCCTGAACTCAGACTCTGTCAGTGTAAGAGAGCAGGACAGACGTTTCAGCTTAAAACTCTCTTTGGTCCTATGAACAGAAGCCACGAATTCAGACAGTCCAGGACGACCAGAAAAGCGCAAACTGCAAAACAGGAAATAGCTCTTGGCTAGCTGTCAGAGAACTGTGAGCTGGTGAAAATTCAATCTATTTTAATTTTGAGTTTCTTAAAACTCCAAGTATGTGCAAGACCCCGGTTCAATCCAGCACCGTAAAACAAAACTAACACAGCTTTAACTTAGCAAATTAAGATGTCTACTATTAAAACACCCCTCAGCCCAAGCCTTTGATCAGCCTACATCTCCTTTGTCCTATTTCTGGGAATGTGACAGTTCTACCCAAGCCATATTTACCATCTTGTTCCTGTGGCTGGACATTGCCCTCAACTAGTCTCTCTGTGTTGCCTGGGCTGGCTGCCAAGTCCTGAGCTCAAGTGGCCCTCTTATCTCAGCCCAAGGAGCAGGGACTAAGCAGTATGTACCTGCCTCTCACCAAAGGTCAAGCATGACGTCATCCGACAGCTCTATGCATTAGGAACAATCTCTCCCCAAACAACCCGTGGGTTCATGGGCGTGCAGGTACCCTGTTTCCAACACCTTTGTTTCCCCCAATGCCTTGCCTGCAGTAGGCACTCAAACAGTTACTGAATAAATGATCAAGAAAAGTACTTACCGATCTCCTTAGGTCTCAAACTACAGGGCCCGGAAGGATTATACATCCGACCTAAGGTTAGACAACAACTTCATTTTGAAAAGGCATTATCTAGAGACAGAAGAGCTTAGCAAACTGAGCTTTTTAAACACTGGAGCCAGATTTCCATAGAAAGAAGAAAAATAATTTATTCCAAAAGATGTAGAAGTAAGAAATTCATCCTGAAAATAGAGTTTGGTGTACATCTGCTGGGGTAGAGCTTCTCTCGAGCAGGCCCTCCTGACTGTCCCACTGAGTCTCGTTTGTCTTGCAGCAATTCTTAAACACATCGCTGACTCTCATGTTGTGAGCAGGCAAGAGCCATATTCAAAGTCGCAGGCTTCAAGGCAAGAGTAACAGATTTCCCAGAACAGCACCTTTTCTCTCAGCCGAGGGCAGACACATCTCAGAGTCAGCTATGCAGGCACGTAATTCAAAGTGTAAAAAAGGTGAAGGAGAAAAAATACTGTATGCAGAGGAAGGCCTTCAACTGTAAGGCAGGTAATGGCCGAAGTAGGCTGTAAGGAAGGAGGTCGGTGTGCAGGTGATTCTGTATCTAGAAGGCTTCTAGCTGTGACCTGCAAAACAAAACAGTTCTAGTAACTTAAGGTCCGCTAACACCAGGTCCTTCACCCTCTTTCAAAAGAGCAGAAAGAGCAAACGAGCTGGAGAGATGGCTCAGCAGTTAACAGCACTGGCTGCTCTTTCAGAGGACTTGGGTTCAATTCCTAGCACAGATATAAAAGCTTACAACCATTTGGAACTCTAGTCCTAGGGGACCTGAGGCCCTCTTCAGGCCATTGAGGGAACTACATGCACATGGTGCCCAGACAATCACGCTGTTGAAAACATTCATACGTACAGGATTTAAGGAAGGGAGGGAGGTGTAGGGACAGGGACAAGAACTAAAAGTAGCCAGGGTGACAGCATACATGCAGCAAAACAATGTACACATAAAATTTAGAAGTGGAGGGCGGAGAGCAGAGGAAGTTAGAGGAGAAAGCAGGAACGCAGTCAAGCCTGCAACCCCAGCTACCCAGGAGACAGAGCAAGGAGTCAGAAAGCTGGCCTCAGCAACGTAGTGAGAGCCTCTCTCAAAATAGTGAGTGAGCCAGGCGGTCGGCACACCTTTACTCCCGACCCTTGGAACACCGAGGCAGGCGTGTGGGTCTGAGTTCTAGGCCAGTTTCAAACTAGTACCAGTCGAGCCAGAGCTACACAGTGAGACACTGTCTCAATGACAGTAAAAAGTAGAAAGGAGGATCAGGGACATCGTATTAAAAATTTCTAACCAAAACTAGGCACAGTCCTAGCACCCGGGAGGCTCTGGTGGCAGATGCTGGACTTGAGGCCAGCCCGGGCGATGTAGTGGGACTCTGTCTCACCCTCCTCCCCGTCACACAAAGTCAGCCAGATCAATACTTTAAACACTCAGGTGAAGAACCGGCTTACTCATCTCACAGGTTTTGTAGGTTCTAGAGCATGCCCAGTTACCAATGACATTACTCTCATATAACTACACAGACAGCAGGAGACATGGAGCTGACTAACACAGAGCTGGGACTCGGCGAGTGCCTGTGCTTTTCACTTCCCTCTCAGAGCAGACAGCTGGATGTCAATATGGGCACTCTCCATTCTGCCTTTGCTGGCCTCCCGACTAGCAAGCTCCTTCCATGACATATCTGCAGGACTCCAGGCTACCTTTCAGGCTGTTCCCTGTTCTGACTACCCCAAGTCCAGGTGAGAACGACAATGCCAGCCATTTAAAGATGGCCAATGTTTAATGTCGGTATCTTCACGTGCTGGGCTGCTCAGTGGGAGCAGGACGTCCTTAAGGTGTCCAGTGGGGCTGGGCAATGGCCCAACCTTTGAGAGGGCTGCTGCTGGGTGGCAGTGGTGGCTCCACCATTAAAGCTGGGCTCACAACCAAAGAGACGAGTGTTTGCAGCTCTTCCAGAAGATGAGCTTGGTTCCCGGCTGTGCCACCTGGACACTCAAAGCCACCTTCTGGAGTCCCATTAAGCCCCAGTGCAGGATACTGCAAACAATATGCATTCAACTCCAGATTTAATGAGAGGAGGTGTGGGGCTGTGGCTCCCTCACAGACAGCTTGACAGACGACACGGACCCTCAGTTCAAGGCCCAGCACCAGAAGACACAGAGCAGAGTGGAATAACTCAAGGATGGTTTTTACAGTGCACAGGGAGAGGGGCACCAGGGTAAGGTGGCCGCTGTCAGAGCAGACAGTTCCTGTGGTCACTTTCTGTCCCGGGTCTGTGCTGGCAGAACAGCTGCTCGGTGCACATCACAAAGCTGGCTGAGAACGCAGATGTTCCTGTGGGAATCTTCTATGAATGGCACACTGACTTTTTAAAGGTGTATTTTCTTTTTACTTATGTGTATATATGTGTATCTGTGTGTGTACACGGCCCTCTGTAAGAAGAGCATACACTCTTAGCTCCTGGACCATCTCACCAGTCTTGCTTTTGACTGTTTTTTTTTTTTTTTTTTAAACAAAGAATCACAAAGGAGGGAAATGACCTTCACTTTTTTTTTTTTTTTTTTTTTTTTTTGGTTCTTTTTTTTCGGAGCTGGGGACTGAACCCAGGGCCTTGCGCTTCCTAGGTAAGCGCTCTACCACTGAGCTAAATCCCCAGCCCCAGACCTTCACTTTTTAATAAACCCATAACTGGGAACCACTTTTTATTCAGCTTCACTCAGGCGTGGCTCTGTGGCTGGGTGAGCTAGGAAGCAAGGAATCCACTCTGTGATGTGGAAATAACTGGATGTGGATGGAGCTGGAACAATCAATCCAGACTTCGCAGTACTGTGTCGTAAAACAAAGGAATCACTAAAGTAGCCAAGAGAAGACCCAAGAACAGTGATGGGGGAAGGGACCAAGACGAGAGTAACTTCAAAAGACCAAGGCCAGCTGGGCAGTGGTGTGCACACCTTCAATCCCAGCACTCAGGTGGATCTCCTGGAGTTCAAGGCCAGCCTGGTCTACAGGTTGAGTTTTGGGACAGCCAGGGATACACAGAGAAACCTGGTCTTGCAAACAACCAAAACCAAACAACCAAACCAAATAAACAAAAAACAAACAAAAATGGCTAGAGTGAAGAAACCCATTCAAAAAAGGGTATGTGAATGAATGTCTCTGTCAGACTCTTCTAAGTCTTTATTTTAGACAAAATTTCAATCCATTCATTATTATAAAATGCAAAGGCAGTCTTGTACAACTACAAGACCAAGCCAGCCAGAAGCACAGGCATTTAACCTCAAGGGAATGTAGCAAAAGAGTGGTTAACAATAGCCATATGCATCTAGAGATGAAAGGACTCACTTAGAAACCGTGGTCGGGAGGCAAGCCCAGGATCTGCAGGCTGAGCCCTGAAACACCCGAAGCGCTAAGAGCAAAGCCAGGGCCACACCGAGAGATGTGCCCTTGCTGACTTGGCTTCTAAGCGCAGTGAACTCAGAGGGCATCGAGAGGCAGACGAGCTAAGTGCACCACCAGGTGAAGAACATGGAAAAAGCGGCCTGGAACCTCCAGGTCAGGAGCAAAGCGAGGAGAAAGAAGGAAAGGCGGTCAGTCCCTGGTGCGCCATTAAGACTATTTCCTTAGGTCAAATGAACAAGAGCTGAGCACCACAGCCCAGAACTCCGCAAAGCTTCTAGGCAAATGGCAGTCTTTCTCAAGAAGTGCTCGGGGGCTGGAGACATGGCTACTTTCCGGAGTCCGGCTCCAGCACCCACAGGCAGCTCACCCCAGTGCCAGGGGAGCTGATGCCCACTGCTGGACTCCCCGGGCACTCCACAGATGTGATGACAGACACACATGCACGCAGACATTCGTACATATAAAAGTAAAGTAAGTATGTAAATAAATAAATAGCTTTAAAAAGCAGGCCAAGAATATGGCTCAGCTCTGTTCTGACACTAACGTCCATTTAATTAGGTAACAGAGAAGAAGGAATCTGATGACAGTGACCTGCCACTCAGCCAGAGGACAAACTTTTGCACGCTGCCATTGTTTACCACCTGGACTCGGCATCGAATAAAACCTGCAGTGTTGTCAGCTTCCTCTTTGCTCTGTGCTGTTTGAGACAAGGTCTCACTCTGTAGCTTGAGCTGGTCTGGAACTTGCTATATAGCCAAGGCCGGTTTTGAACTTAACATCCTCCTGCGGCTGAAATCAGTGCACACACAATTTCCAACCTTCACCGGCTGCTTGTCTCCCTCTCCCCAAGGCATTTAAAGACATTAATTTTCAATAGTTTAGCCACTTCTCCCCGTTGCTAGGTGCTATTAGACTAAGAATCTAGTCTGCCGACAGTCTGCCTGCGAGCTAACTGTCATGAAGCAGGTGCACAGGCATCAGGACAAGTGGCGGTTTCAGCAGGTGGGTTGTCCCAGGGATCAACCCAGGTCTTCAGGCTCGGCAGCAGGTGCTTTTACCCTGTGCACCATCCCTCCAGCTAAACTACACTTAAAAGGGCAGGGTAATCACAGAACCTAAGAGAACTTACGGATGAATCCCTAAGGTACACGCAAAAAGAACAGTTTGCTCTAATTGTGCCCTTGTTCTTTAGACCATATATATTTTCAAACTACAGTCTGCTCTTCCACTGTCTTTAAGTGGCTATGAAGTTCTGAGGAAGAAGCCACAGCAAACGCGCTGGCTGACCGGCTGGCAACATTCACGAGAAAGGGCAAGGGCATAGTCACCTCAGTGCCTGCACTGTGCAGCATGCCTTCATCCTCAAGGCCAGTGATACTTCAGATACCAGATGGTTTCATTTTTCAACTGTGGTCCAAACAGAGGATTGAGCTGCGCCAGAATCGCAATCAGCCAACTAAAATTCATGGGAGGAACAGAAGCAGAGAGCTGTGAAATCGGCTGGAACAACCATGTTCATATATGATGGAAAAACCACGTTAGTGCAACCTCACTGTAGCCCATCCCAACCAAGCCTTCACTACACACTGTTCTCCTGGGACCAGAGAACTCTTCCCAGGGCGTTTGTGACTTCGTTTCAGACGACGATCCACAAAGGAGGGAGGCTCCGTCACAGCTGAGTCTCTGCCTTTTCTCCATGACTTCATTACTGAACATCTGAGCTTTCCCAAATTCAAGACACCTTTATGGCCACCTTTGCTCGCCTCCTCAGGTTGTCACTATCCAACTCCCAAGCAAAAGAGATTTACCTTCTCCAGTGTGCAGACATCAAGGTACTATTTGAGGGGTACAGTTAAGATCTGATTTCAGCCCAAGAGGTTCCTAATTACCATCACGATAAAACATGACAAAGCATTTTGTGGGCCCCATCACAGGGAACCAAGCGAGCATTTACTCCTGCATCTAAATCACAAGGTGTGTCTCTGTACTGCCCACAAGTTACAGAGGAGATAAAGCACCTCACGCTTTCTCAGAAGCTAAAGCAGCAGTTTTTTCTTTTGCTGTTCACAAAGTTCTGTATAAGCCATTTTACATCTGATAAGGTAATTCACAGGCCCAGTGACATCTGAGAGCCAGGCTAAGGACAAAAGCAGGGGATAACAAGAAGAGCAGCCTGCAGGTGTCCGGCTGTTCAGCCATTCTGCCTTACTTACTGAACAAATATTTAATGAGCAATTACTAGGTCCCAGGCCCCAGCCACACAGGGACGATGACACGTCGGTCTCCTCGGAGATCTTATGTAATATCGGACAGTAACCGCTCTAGAGAGAGGGAAAGCAGGGGAGAGGGATGGAATCGGGCTGAAAGGGTGGCTAAGCAAGAATGGAACATCTGAAGAGACCGGACTGATACCGAATCCACGCTGCCTATGGAGGGGAGAGGGAGGTAAGTGTGGGGGTACATCGTGCTGATAGACAGGCCCTAGAAGAATGAGTTTCCGTGGCATAACCCCATGTTATCCATCTCTTGAATGTAGTCTACGGAGTTGCTTTCTGAGGAAGAGGAGACAGATAACCAAGAAGGGGACCAGCCAAACCCAGCTAGACCTTTCTCAGGCCGGGCCTCTTCCTCCTTTGACTGCCATTTTTGGAATCCTTCCAATCATAAGACCAAGAGGCCGACTCTAATCACCAATGGAGAGACTGCAGGAGAAGCAGCCAGCACAGCGCCAGGAGCTGCTGCCCACAGACACAAGGTGTGTGCAGCTCCCCAGCCCACAAAAGGTTGTTTTGTGATGAGAAACGTGATACAGAAGGAAACCAGGCCAAAACAGATACTTTAAGCTGACTCACTTTACAAACAAAGAGTTAATTCAGATGAGAGTCTCTGATCACCCTTAGAACTAGGGTATTAAACATAAACACAACACCAAGCCTATCAGTAAGGCTTCATACATACAGGCAGGCAGACAGACAGACAGACAGACACACACACACACACACACACACACACACACACACACACACACACACACACACACACGGCAGTGGGGGGAACAGACAACACAGCCGGACACTGCACTGCAGAAAGGCTCTGTGGCTAGAGAGTCATGGAAAATTCCACCCAAGCACCGGGCTTCCCTCTTTCCCAGCAGGAGAGGCAAGCTGCCTGCAGGGACAGCTCTGTGTTTCATAAGAGACTGAGCTAACTGGCAGCACTTAGAAACATCAAATTAAAAAGATAAATTAGAGCCCACGCTGTCCCCACCGTCCTTCCTTAGCAAGAGTGTGTAGTAAGCAATTAAAACATCATCTTGGCGCTGGGCAGATGGCTCAGTGGTTAAGGGCAAACACTGCTCTTCAGAGGACCCAAGCTTGCTCCCCAGCACCCACACTGGACAGCTCTCACCTGCCTATAACTTCAAATCCAGATACAGCGCCCTCTTCCGGTCTCTGCACTAACGTACACACAGACAGACACAGAGCTCCCAGCATTTCAGGGTGTAGGGTATGTGTGTGACCAGCCTCACACTGGTCATGTGGGAGCTTTTCTGAAAATCCATGGGGCAGGACAGAAAGAGAACTAAAGCACTGTAGGAAGGGAAAGGCTGGCCGAAAACCTCGCACCAGCAGCACAACTGACAAAGTTTGCTGGGAAGACTACCTACATAGACACAACATTCCTTTTTTACAGAGATCTTTCAAATAAGAGCATTAAACTATGAATAAACTACGCAGAAGGCCAAAGCATAGCTGACCTTTGACCTTTGCTTTAATCTTATCCCTTTCTTGGCTGTAATCTGTGACTTCCTGTAGTTCTCACCAACAAGATCATGAGGTTTGTTTATGGTCAGAAATGTCTTAACCTCCCTGTGCTCAGAGCCACTCCGACCCTTGTGACCTACATACAGCTTAAGAACCATCTATGGTCTCATTGGCTACTAGAAGCCTTTAAAAATGGCACCTCAGAAGCTACCAATATCAAATATATCACTATGGTTAAGACATAATCATGAGATACTGTCTTATGTAGCCCAGGCTGGCCTTAAACTCCTTTAAGTAGCCAAAGATGACCCATACCACCCTAGGTGCTGGGACCACAGGCTCGTCCACCAGACACTGTTTCTCCCCAGAAACTGCCTGGCAGCACCTGTTTCTTGATAAACACCAACTTTCCTTCATAATTGACTCATCCTAAAATCCTTCATGGGGGCTTGGCTATGAGCGACTAGTGAGAGGAGGCCTCTGAGGGAACCGCAGGCACCTGCAGAAGGTAGTGTGGAGCTGTGTCTGTCGCGCGCGCGCGCGCGCGCGCGCGCGTGTGTGTGTGTGTGTGTGTGACCACACTGTACTCACAGTTATGGAGCCTCAGGCAAAGGCAGGCTAAGTGACTCGTGGATGTTCACAATACTATGTAGGCAGAAGCAGGCAGCAGGAGACCAGAAATGAGGCCCAACTAGTGCTGAAAACTGGTCTGAGGTGCTTTAAGTGAGGACTCGAGTTTAGCTAGATCAAAACTGATAGTGGATTACAGAAGTAAGAATCCAGCCTCTGGTGCCTGTTCACAGGGAGAATAAGGATTAGAAGCAGGAATGAACGAAGGCCACTTTCTTGCTCAGGTTAGTCTCTCGAAGCTTCCAGAGTTTGACATGCCTTACTTGTTCTGCATTTTTTGGGGGGATGGATCTCATTATTTTTTTTTTTTTTTTGGTTCTTTTTTTCGGAGCTGGGGACCGAACCCAGGGCCTTGCGCTTCCTAGGCAAGCGCTCTACCACTGAGCTAAATCCCCAACCTGGATCTCATTATTTTGACCCTGCTCGTTTCAAAGCCCTAGGGTCAAGGGAGCCTCCTGAGTAAAAAGTAAGTCACCATCCACCAACCATCCAGCTTGTAGCAATGGCATAATTTATTTTGCTTTTCCAAACTGTTTGGAAGAGCGACAGAGCCCAGAGCCTTGGGCACAATAAGCAAGTACTCAAACACTGAGCTACAGCCCCAGTCCCCAACACTATTTTCAATGTTTCAAAGCAAAAAGGGGAAAAAAACCAATCTCAACCCCCCACCCCAACCCCAATACGACCACAAAACAAACACAGGCTGTTAGGGAAATGCCTGGAGAAATAATACAGGCTATTTCAGTTGAAATTTTAGAGGAAACTCCCTCTCCAACCAGCTGAGTGAACTCAGTGCCTGCCTGCCCTTCTGGCTACCTACAGACTTAAAACTTCCCTTTAAAGCTGATAAACACGCGGAGCTTTGGAAGGCAGAAAAGCCGGCTGTGACCCGATGATGGGAGCGGTGGAGGAAGGGCCTGTGCTCTGGCCGAGACCCGGCTTGTTGTGTAACCAGAAGGAACGAACTGTACCCTTCCGCTTGCCCAAACTGTTCCACATGGTTCCACAGCCCAGAGGCCTAATAACCATCAACTGAGAGGCGCCTATGTGACCGCGGTGGCACAGCGACAACAAGGGGAGCTGGAGAACTAGGGTGGACCCAGGGCAAATATAAGCTCCTCTTTTTAGGGGGTTACTGGATTGAAAGTGGGGTCTATAGATGCTAGGCTATAGACTCGTTCCCAGACTTTCGTCACTGTTCTTATGTTCTCCTTTGGGTTTTTGAGACAAGGTGTCTCTGTGCCCTGGCTGTCCTGAAACTCCTGTACACCAAGTTGGCCTCCAACTCAGAGATCGGCCTGCTTCTGCCCCCCTAGTGCTAGGATTAGAGGACTGCGCCACCACCCCTGCCCAGCTATTATTTTTCATGTTGAAACAAGGTTGCAGTAAATTGCCCAGGCTGTTCCTGAACTCACCGTGTGGTTCAGCTGCCTAAAGTGGTCCCACCTATTCCACAGTTACTCTCAGGGGCCACGGTCATGTGGGACTCTGAGGATGCCAAGAGGCTGGCTGAAGGGCCTGATCCACCAGGGAGGGCAGAGGCGTGTGCTCCCCACAGCCAGGCCAGTGCCTCCAGCTCAGGTGGGAGAATTCTCCAAGTGCAGAGTACACTGCTCTGCACACGAGCCGCACCCAGCCCTCCAATAATCCTGTTTAGGGCTTTGGTTCCACACGAAGAAAGAATAGGGAACATGGGTGCGGCCTAGCTCCTGGGGAGGCACAGGTGGGACTTCAACTTCCTTGTAGGCAGGGAAATCTGGTCAAGGATGGTTCCTCCATCCTTTGTCCTCCCAGCACAGGCAGCAACAGGAGTGACCTCTGCCGGTGGGTGACAGCAGAAACATATGCAAATGCCCAGGGCATCAAACCCTCTCCAATCCAATGACACAAACACTTTGAAAGGGAGGGACGCTACACCGAAGCTACCAGAAAACAGGGAGATTTGGTCCTGGACAGAATTGGATTTTCACTCCAAGCTGCTGGAATGGCCCTAGGCAAGGGACCTTACAACCCAAGCTTGTCTCCCTTTGTAAAATGAAGCCAGCAGACTTGCCTCCAATGGAGTGTCAGAAATTAAAGAGGTAATAGGGGTTTTTGCAGTGGCTGGCAGGCCCTTGGCTTTTCTTTATCAGTGAGACAGCTTCTGATGTGCCCGAGCCACAGAAGGGAGCATAGAGATTTACTTTGGAGCTCCTCAGAAACCGTGGCACTGGGCCGTTAGCAACCTCTGCACCCCTGGCCCCACAGTCCACAGATGTCTAACGTATCCCCCACACCTCCCAGGCGCCCTCTAACATAACAGTGCATGTGACAGGTGCTCCTGTAGATGGCATCATGCCAGATAGTAGGCTCAAAGACTGGGAGGGGCATGTATGTTCCTGGGTGGAGACCTGAGGTAATCAGGTAACTTCTGAAAAGGAACTTGTCAAAAGCTGGCTGGTTTATGAACTCGATGCTCTCCGAGAGTGGCAAGGAGACACTATAGAATTCCCAGACTGACCCTTAAAATGAGCTTGATTTTTTTTTTCTCTCTCTCTCAGAGGACAGAGCTGAGGAGACACTGAAGGCGCGGGCTGGAGGCCACAGGGTAGGTGTGAGAACACTGTGAGAAGCTCCTACTTCTGAGCTGGAAGTCCTTGGCCTGGCAGTAAGTTTTTTTGCAGCTTTTGCAACATGGAACCAGGAACTCTCCCCAACCCATGGGGAGCATGGGCTCCAGAGACTGGCACAGGGGCACCCTGCCCTCCTGACTGTCATCTGGATCGTCCACTGCCGGGCAGCTCTAAACCAAGTTAGGCCTGGCTTGATCAATGAACATGGCTCCCTCATAGCTGCCCCCCCAGTGGCATCTGAATCCTATCTAGGGTTTCCTTTCTTGGCTAGTCTCCCTCCTTCAGACGGTTTCCCTCTAGTGCTGGGCATGGAACCTAGAACTTCTTGCATACTAGACGAATGCTCTGCCACTCAGGCACAACTCTATAACCACTGAAGGGTGAGCAGGGCTAGGAAGACGGCTCTGGAGGTGGCAGTGGTGGCTGCCGAGCCTGACAGCCTGAGTTTGGCATAACCCCTCCCTCCAGGATCAGAAGCCACTCCGTGTTGACCTCTAACCCCCAGCTAAAAAAATAAAAGGTAGGGAACTAAAGGGTCAAAGGAATCACACACGAAGGGGATGCTGCTGCTGGCTTTCAAGACGAGGGCCAAATGGAATGTGAGTGGTCCGTAGGGCAGGGCGTTGGCTAGCCATCAGCCAGTGAGGAAACAGGGACTTCAGTCTTATTACCACAAAGAACTCAATTCTGGCATAGCCCGAGGGCCTGGCAGAGAACACCAAGCTCCAGATGAGAAGACACAAACATGTTTTCTATTAACTGGCTGCCAACCTTACCACTGTGGCCCCTTTGCTACCACAGGAATACGCCCTAATTTTGCTAATTTTAAACTTGAAATCTCTTCCCTTTCTTCCCCCAGGACTTCAAGACAACTCATTTTTCTAAATTCAGCCTTTTAAACCAAAGTTTCTAAGGAGCCCTTTGTGTGTGCTAGGGATTGAAATTAGGGCTTCACAATACGAATGGAGCACAACTCCAGCCCCAACAACCCCCTTATCTGACATATTATAATGGAAAAGATTCTAATATACGCCTCCATACTGCAGGTAGCGAAACACGCTGGGCCTTGCACTGTGGTCTCCGTCCCCCACTCATAACCATCATAAATGTGCCTAGGAGAGAAATGAAGCAATTCTCAGATGGCAAATTAAATGATGGTGGCTCTCCGGGGAGGAAGAAGGCTCTCCAGGGGCTCTCTGCAGCTGAGGGTAGACAGATATCAAACCACAGGAGCCTGGCCTTTCACCTGCAGACCTCGCCAGACTGAGAAACACCAAAGCCCAGGGCCAACCAGGAGCAGAGGGTCTGAGAAACCCAAATGTCACTCAAGAACATTGGAACCCCAAAGCCTTTTATTATGAATCATGAATTAATCAGACAGAGGGACGACTGGTAAGATGGCTGAACTACTTGTTGCCAAGCCTGACAACTTGAGTTTGATGTCCAAAACTCATAGGGTGGAAGAAAGAATGGATCCCTGAGGACTATCTTCTGAGTTCCACACACCTGCTCTATCCCAGATAAGTAAATTAAACATGTGTTAACAAAAGGTGGTGGCACTGTGTGCTTGACAGTGTGCATGTGTGCGTGCGTGCATGCGTGCATGTGTGTGTGTATTACCAGGATGGCTTAGCAGTTAAAGGCACTTGCTGCTCTTCCAGAGGACCCAAATTAAGTTCCCAGCAACCATACTGTGTGACTAACAACCAACCTCCTGTAACTCCAGTTCCAGGGTATCCACTGCCCTCTTCCGGCATCCACAGGCAATGCACCCCTGTGCATGAACACACATGAACACACACACATACATTTTTTTAAATTAAAAAGTATGTTAATATGGTCTTAAAGAAATTTAAAAATCACTAACATTCAGTTAATATTGTTTAAAAGACAAGACAAGAACAAAAATCTGATTAAATAATCAAAACAATAAAATAGCCTAAAGCTAGCATGCTAATAATTATATTGATTTTATATATTTAGAAGATATTCATAAGATAAAGACTGCTGGGTGTGCAGAGCCGTGGGCCTGCAATGCTAATACTTGGGAGGCTGAAGCTCTGTTAGCTCAAGGCCAACCTGGAGTATGTAATCAGACTTGTCTCAACAAACCAAAACTAAATTAAACTGAAAGGCAAAGACCCCCAGCATTGACTAGGTCTACAGACTGAGTTCCAGGCCAGCCAAGGCTATACAGTGAGACCCTGTCTCTAAAAGAAAAAAAGGATCAATGACAGAAGACACAGTCAGGAAGGAAATTCATACATATATAGCAAAACTATTTTGAATAAAAAAAAGTAAAAAAAAAAAACAAACCCAAAAACAAAAAACAAACCCATTTAATGTAGCAAGGAAGTTCTCCAAATCTGGCAGAGCATGGAGTGGGAGCGCATGCCTGTGACGCCTCTGAGTAGAAGGCAGAGGCAGGAGGATCAGGAGTTCACCGCCAGCCTTGGCTACCTACTGAGACCCTCTCTCAAAACCCAGAAGCAGCAAGGAAATGGTACAAACGCTGAGAGCGTGGCTGAGCCGTGGAGTGGGCTCGACCCCTGGATTCAATCCCTAGCACTAAACAAAAGACAACTGGGACTCGGGCTGCAGCGACTGCCTGTCTGGAGTGGGAACCACAGCCAGCCCTGACCTTTTCAGTGCCAGCAGCCTAGAGGGGCAGTAGTGCCTAAATGCTCTGCCTAGTACTGTGGGAAGTCTGCAGACCCAAGGCCCACCTAACAGGTCTACAGGAAATAACTCCCATGGGTCTCCTATCTTTGCTTACCACAATTTTGCCAGAAATCCAAACCTCCCAGGTTCACCCCTCACGATCTAAACCTCATTCCCTTGAGGCTGGAGTGAGCTCTGCATGGAAGGTGTGCGTAGGCCCCAGCTCAAACTCTAGCAGTGCAGAAACAAAACCACCCAGGCTGTTCCAAGTCTCATCACTCCCTCAACCTCTCTCCTAAGTCCCCGCCCAAGGTCTCCGTAGCTCTAATTACCCGCCTCAGTCACTTCTCCGTTCTGGTATTTTCCATTGCTTCCAGGTGACGCTGGCTCCTCCCCCACTTCTCCCAAGCTCTCTCAAGCAGAAAGCTGACTACTCTTGGGCAATGAGGTCAGAGACCTCTTTGCTCCCCCTGTGTGACAGTTCCACTCCACCTTGTGCAGAAGGGCTCCTCTAGAGAGCATGCAGCTGGTTTCCCACCAGTCAACCCTTTGGCTTTCGCAGCCCAGCCTCCTGATGTAGAGGCTGTGCTATGTGGCCCTTCTCAGTCACATTTCACCTAAACAGCAATCCCACCTCAGTTCTGTGGGTCCTGCTCTAATACATCCAGTAGGCCCTGGATTACAGATAACCAACCTTACCCACACAGTTTCCTACACACACACACACACACACACACACACACACAAACCTCCCTATGGGAACACCGAAGTCCCCATATACTGAAGCTGGGATTACAGATAACCAACCTTACCCACACAGTTTCTCTCTCTCACACAGACACACACACACACACACACACACACACACACACCGAAGTCCCCATATACTGAAGCTGGGAACAGCGAGACAGAACACACCACAGTGAAAGACACCAGATCTCTCCTAAGGGAATCGAGACCAATACTAATGTTTTGGGGCTGCAGCTGATCTTGAGTGACTGGAACTATAGCAAGCAGAGGCCCAGGGAAGAGAGGAAAGACTATGCCACATATCAACATGGGTACTGCTCCGGTTTCTCTTTTTCTTCTTCTCTCTCTCTATCCCCTCCTTGAGGTCAGGGTTTCTCAACTCGGGCACTACTGAGTAAGTTCTGGACCACAAGCTTATTTACAGGAACGAGAGAAGCGTCCTGGACAGAACATAATGTTTACTTATAAGGATGCCAATGGGAGTGCCAATGCAGCACCTCCCCAAGAACATGTCTACAAGGCGCCGGGCTTCTGTGACTCCCACTCACGCAAACTCGAAGTCAGGAAGACAGTCGGGAGTGAAGTGCACAGGATACTTGGTGAGACAGAGGAATTAACTGCAGTGCATGGTAACATACTGTGTTTATGTCTGACGTGGTGGTTACAGAATGAACTACATTTGCCTCAAATTAATCTGAGGTAGAAGAGAACCTGAGAGGGTGAAACAGGCTTGCCTGTAAGTTGGTGATTTTTGAAGGTTGCAAAATCACAGAGAGAATATAGTGAGTTTAGAATGTCAAGATCAGGCTGAACATGAATTTTTAATCCCAGTGCTTGCAAGACAGAGGCAGGAGAGTCTCTGTGAGTTGAGGCTAGCTCGGTCTACATGGTAAATGCCAAGGTAGACAGGGATACAGGGAGCCGCTGTCTGTCTGTTGTTGACACATGAACTTGTTCTTTCCCCCGCAGCTAGCTACTGTAGGAATACCATTCCATTTGGTCTACGTCAGACTTCCACCATAGAGGCTAAGCCATCAGCTGGAAACCCATTTAGTCTCTAGCTGAAACTACCCAAAAGGTGAAGAGAAAACTTCAGCCAGTGCCACCAATGAGCTTAGTGTTGGCACAGCCTAGCACCTTGAGATCATTTAGTACCTGTAGGACATTTTACAGAAACCTTAAGCCTTGCTTAGGACTCACTGAAGGGGTGTGCAGAAAGCCAAGAGTCTTAGCAGTAAACTCCTCACTACACATTTCCTTAAAACCTTGGTGCAGAAGCCCAGTGTACCAGACAGTGTAGGTGCAGGGGCAGAGGGGACCAGCCCTTCACCCCAGCATCGACTGGGATTGCTGTTTTGTGCTCATGGCTACACAAAATAATACTCGGGCCAGCGCTTTCACCCCACGACATGAGTCAAGTTCCAGGGGGCTGGAAAGCTCTCCATGAGAAGAGAATGTGTGGACACGGTAGCTCATGCCTATAACCCCACAGTTGGGAGCACCCTAGTTTCATTTCTGCCACGGTGATAAAAACCAGACAGAAGCAAGTTAGAGGAGGAAGGGTTTGTGTGGGTCTTGATTCCAGGACACAATCTGTTATGGAAAAAGAGTCAAGGCGGCAGGAACTGTAAGCGCTAGTACCAGCCAGGGAGGGAGGCCTGGTCCATATTCTACAGGAAAGGAGAGAGTAGAGTGTGGAGAGCTGTGAGACACGTCTTTCAGATAGCTCAAGGACGCTCTGCCGTTTCTCCATTCATGAAGACGGAAGAGCAGCATCCCACCATGGGCTGAAGGGAAAAGCTACCCTACACGTACGGAGTCAGCTTTCATCCAAAATAGATCCAAGCCACTCAGACAGAGGCGAATTAGTGTTCTTAGATACAGCTCATAATGACTTAAAAAAAACTATCTTTACTCTACCTTAGTATAATCCTAGTTCTACTTCTGTTCATCAGATAAACAAGCGTCTTAAGGAGGAATATGTAGACGTGTGCGCCTTTCAATCCCAGACCTTGGGGGACAGAGGTAGGCAGATCTCTGTGAGTTCGAGGCCACCAGGGACTACATAGTGAGACTGTGCTCAAGGGAAAAAGTAAAATTAAATGTATACATTTAGTAACATATGTTTATTTAATAATTATATTTGTTTAATATATAAAAAAAATGAAAGAATGTCTTTATTTAGGGATGGGGACTCAGGGATTACAAGGCCCTGGGTTCAGTCTTCAGTACCACGTCTCAAAAAATTTCTTTAAAAAGCAGGTTAGAGACAGAGATGGCTCAGCAGGTAATAGCTGTTAAAAAACAAAACAAACAAACAAAAAAACCCAACCAAAAACCTTACTTCACATTTAGCCCGGTAGTGGAAGTCCCCAGTCACAGAGGATCTGTATGTGTGATAATGATGAACGTTTTTAATTAAGGAAAAAGATAGGACACTCGTGTGAGATCGTAAGTAAAATGAGTAGACTTAAATAAATACTTCACAATAGTAAGATATGAAATAGTATAATTATAAGCTCCAGATAATTGTAAGCATTACATTTGTAGCAATTAAATTACATTTAT
Organism: Rattus rattus; assembly: GCF_011064425.1. Classification (NCBI taxonomy): domain Eukaryota; kingdom Metazoa; phylum Chordata; class Mammalia; order Rodentia; family Muridae; genus Rattus; species Rattus rattus. The sequence continues at coordinate 4,766,996 of NC_046162.1, forward strand.
ACTCCTGTCTTCAGCTCTTACCTAACACACTGGGCGCTTGAACATGTGAAATTCTGAGCATATTCAATCTGAGGATACTATTTGTAGATGTTAAACACATATTAAGTGCCGGTGACCCAGAATGTATCAGTTACTGCTTTTAAGAACAACCATGTGCAAGAGACAAGATACTTACAAGAGATAGCAGCAAACGGAACAGGTCACCAACATGGTGATGATAACTCTAGAAAAGAAAGAAAAGGCCGATGTTAGACACCAGTGGCACGCAGACCTTGCAGAACGATTGTACACTCCTTCCTGCTCTCCCGGACTGCGGGAACACATGCTGCATACCAAGACAACGGACCTGCACTTGTCCCAGCATCCATTGCATCACAGTGTGCCCCAGGGTAGTAAGGGCAGGTGTAAGTACATAATCGAACACGTGTGTTTAGGGAGTATGCTGAAACCACAGTTTGATCAGAAACTGAGAAGTCTGGACCAACAACTCATTTTGGCAGAGCTAAAACTATGCTCACTAGCTGGACCTCTGCCTGTCTCTATTTATTTATAAAGAGTTGGAGCTCCGGCCAGCTGAGTTTCAGCATTTCTAAAGCAGAACTCAACTCGGTCAACCCTGCTCTTGCAGAGGACTGAGTTCAGTTCTCAGCACTCACAGTTGCCCTTAACTCCAGGAGATCTGACACCTCTGGCCTCTGTGGGTACCCACAAACATGTGCATATACACACACGTAAACACACACACACACACACACAAATTTTAAAAATAAAAATCAATCTTTAAAAATCTCAATTAAAAACCAAACAATAGAACTCACTATCCCCTCTCCAAGACCCCTCCTCCGAATCTTAGTACCCAAGGCCGGGGTATGGCTCAGTGGTAGAGCGAGCACAGGGGAAACCTAGGGTCCAATGCAGACACAGTACTCCTCGTAAGCACTGTCATTTCCCCCAACTAATCTGCTCTTAACTCTCATCTCCTGCTCCAGCCTCCTCTGCACTCCCACCCACACCGTGGATCTGACCTTCGAAGCCTCTCTCTCTCTCTCTCTCTCTCTCTCTCTCTCTCTCTCTCTCTCTCTCTTCTCTCCCCAGTGGTTCTTTGTTCCATTCTTTTGCTAACAAGAAAATCCACTGCTTTGGTTTGCTTAACTTATTCCAGGCAGATTCAAAGCTTTCTTCCAGTCCTTTTATTCTCTCCACAGTCACTCGGATTAATCTTTCAGAAATATCCTTTCATTACACTCTTCACAGAGGCGGTTTCCCACAGCCTGATTGCCACACCCTGGGAGCAAACCAGACAAACAAGGAATGCCAGCTTATCTTTGCTAAGCAGTGTGTGTTCCTGCGGTCCTGCGCTTCTGGTAGCTGGTATTGATACATTCTTTCACCCCACAGATCTACCTGAGCACCCAGGGTATATCAAGCTCTAGAGAAGTAGCCATGAATTAAACTGACTTAAAATGGCTACCCTGGTAGCTGGAGCGATGGCTCAGGGGTTAAGATCACTGGCTGCGCTTTCAGTGGACGCAGGTTTAGTTCCTGGCCCTCACATAATAGGCTCACATAGTGGTTCACAGACACATATAATAAAAAGTAAGTTTTTTTAAAAAAAAAATGTTTTTTGTTTTTTTTTTAAAGTCTATCCTGCCCTTCCCTGGGAAGCTTACAGGCTGGAGAGGAGGGGAGAGCGGACCACACACAGATGAACAACAGACAGACAACAATCGTCATGAGCATGTTGAAGGATCAGTGGCTGTTGATCTCAGAAAACAATGTGGGGAAGGAAGACATGTGCCAGGGCTGTGGCAATGTTAAACAAGTGTGATGAGGCCTTGGCAAGTGATGGGGTCTGACTGCAGACTTGAGTGTCCCCAGCAATGAGACACCAAACTCCGGCATGAGCTGAGAAGGGTCTAGGGGGTTCAGAGGAAGGAGCCTGGGCGGCCGAACAGACAAGCAAGGCCTGCCTGGGAAGCAGGAGGTAAGGTCGAAGAGGTACATCTATCTATCTCACGGCCTTTGCAAGGCCTCTGCCCAAAAGGTTATCAGGAGGGAGCAGAGGAAAACTGGTAAAATCTGGCCTGATTTCTGCCTCGATCTCCCCACCAGGTTGAAGCAGGCTGGGGAGATAGAGGCAGAGTGATAAAAAGGCAGACCAATTGGAGTGTGAGGTAATAAAGGCTGAGGGTGCGGCACATGGTGAGGCTTGCAGCAGTGTGGGTAGCAAATACTGGTCAGACTCTCGACGCCTTTCATTTTAATCATGTGAGTGAGGGTGTGCACATGAGTGCAGATGCCCATGGAGGCCAGAGGGTTTAGAGGGCCTGAGGCTGGAGTTACAGGTGGCTCCGACCTGCCCAACGTAAGTACTGAGAACTGAACTCTGGTCCTCTACAAGACAGCAAAAGCTCTTGACTGCAAAGCATCTCTCCAGCACCTCTGGATGCATTTTGGAGACAAGAAACATGACAGCTGTGCAACAAATTAAGAAGCTGTGTAGCCACTTGTAATCTAGGCCCCTCGCCCAGCTGGCTATGGCAGCCCGTGCCAGTGATTCTAGCGCTTTGAAGGCCGAGGCAGGAGGATGGCAAGTATGAGGTTAGCCTAGGCTACATTAAGATGGACAGAGAGAAGGCCATCCTTCCAACTCTTCCTTTTAACCCTTTATTCTGAAGGCAGGTGCCTTGACCACAACCCCAACACATGTGTAAGAGTCTCGGTGCCAAGTTCCTGCTCATCTTCTCCTGAGCCTAGCCTAGAATCTCTGCTGTCTCCTCTCTTCCCCAAAAGAGATCTCAGAGAACACAAACAGCCGAGGAGCCTTTGTATTACACATCTCGTATTAGCTGCCACAGAAAAACATTCCCCTTAGAACAACTGCTCCAGGGGCTGGAGAGATGACTCCGAGGTTAAGGACACCGACTGCCCTCCCAGAATTCCCAAGTTCAATTCCCAGCAACCACATGGTGGCTCACAACCGCTGTAATAGAATTCAATACCCTTTTCCGGTGTGTCTATAGACAGCTACAATGTACACCTATACATAAAATAAATAATCCTTTAAAACAAAACAACTGCTCCATAGGAGCTAGGCAGGAGTGGGGAGTCCTAAGCTGCAAATCATTTTCATGTCTTAGCAAAACTTTACACAACTATAAACACACGTTCACACGCACTCATAAGGCAAACATGTATAAATCTATTATGACATATGGCCTTGGGATGTGACCTCTTTAAAAAGATTTATTTTAAGCTGGGCAGTGGTGGCCCACTTTAATCCCAGCACTCAGGAGGCAGGGGCAGGCAATCTCTGAGTTTGAGGCCAGCCTGGTCTAGAGAGAGTTCCAGGACAGCCAAGGCTACACAGAGAAACCCCGTCTCGAAACAAACAAGCAACAAAACAAATGATTATATTTTAATCATGTGTGTATATGCATGCATGCACACAAGTGCACGAGCCCTCAGAGGCCAGAAGAGTGAGCTGGGATTCCCCAGAGATGGAGTTACATGGGTAGCTGGTATTGAACTCAGGTCTTCTGGAAGAGTTCTAAATGCTCTTAACATGCCATGGTGTGCAAGGGGGGATGGGAGAACAATTTGTGGGGTGGTCAGACACAGCAACAAACACCTTTACCCCTTGAGGCCACCAGCCAGCTTTTCATATGTGACTTTCTATTTTCTACACACTCCAAAATGTTGATGGGGGAAAAAAAAACCCAAACTGGAGCTGACATAAGCCCTGGTCTACTAATTCCTGCCTGATCCTCCACATCTGGGAAAGAGGGCTTGCAGCTTGTGGTGAATCTGTGAGCTCCTAAAGAGAAAGGTGTGCTCCGGACAGCAGGCACAGACCGGATTTTGTCCTACCATGTGCCACTGCAGAAAAACATCCAAACAATTGCAAGGGACTGGCTCCCCACTTCCCACACATTCAGCAGGGGCCTGTTCCAGCCAGTCACCTTCTTGCTGTCTCATCAGGTCCCAATACCCAGCCTCAACAGAGAAGTCCTGTTTCGCTCTTTGCACAGTTCCTTATTTCCTGAATGAAAATCTCCTAATCCCACAAGTCAGAAATGCTTTCCTGTATTAAATATTCAGTTCAGCGGCACTGGGGGTACAGCTCAGTGGCAGAGTGCTTGTCTAGAAGGTGGGAGGCTCTGGGTTCACTTCTTAGCAAACCCCACCCCCATCCCCCACTCTCACCACACACACAGACACAGGAAAAAAATCATCAGAGTTCGTTAAGCAGGCTGGTTCTTGTATAATTAAAAAAAAAACAAAACAACCTTATAATTAAAAAAAAAACCAACCCTTTGACTTACAATCTTTTGGGGAGGAGGACGTAGCAGGGACCTGGTATTAATAAACCCTAAAATGTCCATGTTTCAAAAAAACGTAAGAACACGGAAAAGCTAACTAAATCATCCAAGGTCACCAGAGCTCAGCCATCTTGGAGCAGTGATTCCTAAACTGTAAGCCTGTATAACTCCCAGGATGCACCATTGCAAGACTTGCTCAGTCTGCCAAGAGCAAGAAACGCAAGGATTGCAGTGGAGCCTGACTGTGGTGAGCATCAGGGGTTTCATTACTCTGCATAATGGGAGTGGCTGCACCTGATGCCAAGGATGGAGAGAATGGTTTTAAGAGAGGTGTGGTCCAAACCAGGAGTGTTAATCAGAGCTATTCTGGGGATGAGGGCCAGAAAGACAGACAATGGTGGAATCAAACAGGGTTGGTTTAAACACAACTGAGGCATTTTGTTGTCTTTAACACCAAGAGGGGGAAAAAAAGGGGGGGTCTAAATGAATTCAATTAATACAAATTGCTTCGATAACTCCAGAACCCAGATGTCACATCAGCTGCTATAAACTGAAGATGATCCTGTAGAACTCTTATCAAGAGGTGGACCTTGACGTTTATAAATGACAGAAACCCAGCTATCAATTTTCCTCTAAAAAGCCATTTATTGGGGACCTGGAGAGATGGCTCTTTGGTTAAGAACACTTGTTCTTCCAGAAGATCTAGGCAAGTCCCAGCACCCACGTGACAGCTCATAACCATCTGTAACTCCAACTCCAAGGGATCCAAAGCCCTCTGTGGGCATTGCATGCACGTGATGCCCTTACATACGTGCAGCCAAACATACATAAAAATAATAGACGAATCTTTAAAAGTGTTTTCTTAGGCTAAGAGAAAAAAAAATTTTTTAAAGTCAGTGTATTCCAGACTGTAGTAGAAGCCATCATCACAAAACAGTAAAACTTCCTCTAATCAAAATGTCCCACTTGATATACATTGTCCACAAGGTGCTGTGAAGTTAAACACTATCTACCCACCACTTAGTGTCTAATCCATTAAAGCAAGAGACGTTTCTGACACACTGCTACTTAAGTACAAGTGTCACCTCCACATGATCTTGAGTTGAGAGGGAAAAAATTGCACTTAATTCAAAAGAGGAACTAGAAAGAGGGTATCCCAGGCTCCTCTGAAGAGGTCTGTTTTATACTGCAATACCAAGAAAGCGGTATTCAGCAAAACCTTAGGTGGGGGAATGAAAATCTATCTTGGCCAACCACTGTAAATACTCGTTTACAAGCAAGGGCAGGAGCCCTGGAAGGTATGACGCAGAGGTTTCTAAACAATACCTTCGGTTCTGGGTGATTTAACCTCACTTAGACCGGGCTCACCCAGTCCTGGGTTGGGCCCACTAGAAACAAAGGCTGAGCTCAACGCTATGCAGCAAGCTTGTCAGAGTCCGCAACTGCGACAACATGGGGGCAGAGAGGGAGATTTCTGTTCTCAAATCCCTTTCTTTGAAGTTTAGGCAAAAAGCCTCCCGTGCGTGAAAGACAGGGCCAAAGCAGCGAGAGTGCCTTGGGAGGCACCCTAACTTCTCTTCAGTCGATGTGCACGCTTTTGGTCCATCAAGACAAAAAGCGTTCCCTAAAATTCACTTCCGGGAGGGGCTGCCAAAGGTGACCTCAACCTCTGGCCAGGGACACTGACAGGCTCTCAGGAGCGCATGCGGTCCTCCCCTCTGTGGTCCACCCCGCCTCATCCTCCACACACGATCCTTCTCTCCATGATCCTCCCACCCGGGTCCTCCGCTCCCCACCACCTCGGGCCTGGCGCACTTACCCCCGGTTAGGACCCTTGGGGATAAACCAGGGCACGAGGAGGCCCACGAAGCCCCAGAACACGCTCATCACGATCAAAGGCACAGTGAGACCGTGGTATGCCATGCCTGCGCCCCAGGAGCCGAACCAGTCCACCGCCTCACTCTCGTCCCACCCGGAAGTGTCAACAGAGGCTCACGTGACCGGCGCGCGAAAGCCCCACCCCCTGCGCTTGGCGTAACTCGCCCGTCGGACTCCGCCCCTTGGACTGGAGCCCCGCCCTCACCTAGCCTGTCTCAAGGCTGTTCCTTCTTGGAGCTTGTCAGAGGTGAAGTGCCAGCCGCCAGGGAGGGGATCAGCAAAGGTTTCTGGCAAGAACTTAGGCCCATTTTGGACTTAGGCCCATGTGGTGTGTTATTTACAGTTTTATCTATATTTTACGCGCAGACGTAAAGACGTAAAATCGACAATATTGAATTACTGATCTAGAGTCCTAGGCTCCTGATTCTAATCGCTGCATTCTTCTATAGCCCATGAAGTGCTCAGAATTGCCACCTCTACTGCAAGTAAAGGACTTGATCACAGTCACATTGTAAGTGGTTGTAAGGCAAAGCGTTGGTCCTGCCGTGTGTCTTGTACAGTGTGCCAGAGTCTGAGTTACAGAAGTATATCTCATAGCCCTCTGAGAGAGATCACATCTCAGAAGAACATGGACCGGCAAATAGGCCACGGTGCAGATAGACAGCTGAGGATGACCAAGTCCTACTTTGCATTCCTGCCTGTCGTCACAACAGCTTCAATAAGACTAGGAATTAGCCAGAAATATCAGAGTTGTGGTACTGGCCAGAATTGTTGCAGGGTCATTGCACCATGAACTTCCTGAGTCACAGAGGAGAGGAGCAGTTCTTGGACCGTTTTTCTTTTTTCTTTTTTCTTGGGGTAGGGACTTGTTAGAACAGGCCGGCCTCTGGCTCCCAAGTGCTGGGATTACAGGTGAACCACCATGTTGGGCTGAGGTTGATTTTGAGGAAGCTTGAAGATAGAGCAAGATGGAAAGATCTGTGAGCTGAATCCAATGTGCTGGACTGTGGATCAGTTTCCTAACAATAGCCACCTCTCCTCATTTCTTCATCAAGTAGAATGGATTCCTGAATTAATCGGAACCTTTAGCAGTTGTACCAGCTTTTCACATGATTTTAAGACTTTAACTGAGCCAGCTGTGGTGGCCACACACTTTTAATCCCAGAATTTAGGGACTGGGGGCTGGTGGATCTCTGTGAGTTTGAGGCCAACCTGGTCTACAGTGCCAATCTAGGACAGCCAGGGCTACACAGAGAAACCCTGTCTCAAAAAACAAGCAAGCAAAAACAGACTTTAACTGTCCAGCATACTTGGTAGTTAAAACTAGATGGCTAAACGGCCTTAGAAACAAAACATTAACTTATTCTTTCAGAATTCTATATACTATGTACTTTGTTTAAGGGAGAAATGTTTATTTTGAATCTTTTGGTATTCTTTGTGCTGATACTTTCTTTCCTGCAAAACTTAGCTCAGCAGGAATTATGATGCTTATAAGTCCGAGCCAAGCACCACCAAGGCCCATTTCATAGTGTTAGCACATCTGTGTGTCTGTGTATGACCTTGTTCAAAACTTTCAGCATCCAGCCTATCAATGAATGTGGCCAAACACAGAATCTTAAACACACTTAAAACCTTCTGGTGGGGGTGGGGATGGGTGGCTGTCACACAACTGTGTGAATCTCAGGCGCAAACTTTGTAGATGACGATGTCATATTGTAATGATAAGTTCATTACAGGTGCCTACAAGTTGCTCCTGGAGACTAGGCACTGTTCAGCTGTCTGTTTCTGGGACTTTATAAGACTTAGATGTGCTCACTGGACCATTTAGCATTAGACCAGTGGTAGAACCACTTGCCTAGCCAAAATGAACAGACCCAGGGTGAGGTCCCCAGAATTGAAAAAAAAAGAAAAAAAAAAAAAAAAAACTACTTCTTGTGCTCACTATACCATTGTACACATTAGACCTAGAGTGTGCCTGTGGAACCACTGTGCCTCCGGCCAAAATGAACAGACAAGACAGGGTGAGGTCAGCCAGAATTGACGTAGAGAAGGCGGCTCCTTCCAGTTTCCCTTACCATACTACTTCTTGTTTCCCTAAAATCTGCTACGGAGCATACAGTACATCCTCAAGACTGTTTTCAAGCAGTTGCTAGCATTATTGTTCCAACAAACTCTAGGACTCACTACAGAGCCTAGGACAGGCTTGACCCTGTCTGTCATCCTCCTGCTTACAAGCAAGTGCTCTCTAGATGTTTCTCATATCCCTAAAATAACATCGGCCTCCCCCTGCCTCCACCCCCCTCCCCCGGCAACCACTGGTCTTTCTGTTTCATTGTATATTGTTAAAATTTGAACTGTTAAACAGGAAACTGAGATCAGAACTCAGTTTGAACAGTGGCCCATCTATTTGTTCATGTGGGCTGGAATAGTTTGTTTATTTAAAATATTCATGTACAATTTCTTCAGGGGGTGTTTGTGTGTGTGTGTGTGTGTGTGTGTGTGTGTGTGTGTGTGTGTGTTTAGGTCAGCCGGGACTATATAGAGAAACCCTGTCTCCAAAAACAAAGAAAATTCATGGAATTTGGATGCCTATGTGGTGTTACAACTCACAAAGCACTTTTATATTGGAATATGTTGGTAAAAAACCAATTCCTAGGAAATAGCATAATTTGAATTTACTGGTAAGAGGTACAAAGTATGAGAATATAGTTATTATGTGACTTTTCCTGGGTATACAGGAACAAATGTCCATTCATACATGATAAGGCGTGGATGACAAACCAAGTAATTCTACACAAGTCTACCTTACAGAACCAGTGACTATTAGAGTTAATTACAGGAGCATGGGGACACTGACATCTCTGGAATTCTCTGCACAACTTGCAAGCAGCTCAACAGGCCAGTTTCCTCTCCTCAGCAATTGTTACCATTCATACAACTTGGGTAAGGAGGTCTTGTGAGTCTTGTAACTTTCAGAGGATTCCTGAGCCTTCTGTGTTTCCTTTATTTCCTGTCTGATGAGCCTTGTTCCAAGGAAGTGTTCGCACAACATACAGTAAGGGGCTATGTGATTGGATTTTTTTGTTTGTTTGCTTGTTTTTTAAAGATTTATTATATGTAGCCAGGTGTGCTAGTACATGTCTTTAATCCTAGCACTTGGGAGGCAGAGGCAGGAGAATCCCTGAGTTTAAGACCAGCCTAATCTATAAAGCAAGTTTCAGGACAGCCAGGGCTACACAGAGAAACTTTCTCTAAAAAAACAAAGCAAAACCACAAAAAGATTTATTGTATGTAAATATAAATTGTCTACATGTATGTCTATGCAACAGATGTATGCCTGATGCCCTTGGAAATCAGAAGAGGGTATTGAATACTCTGGTATAGGAATTATAAATGGTTGTGAGCTGCCATAGGGGTTGCTGGGAAACAAACCTCTTCAAGACCAACAAATGCTCTTAACCACTGAACCATCATCTCTCCAGTCCCTTCCCCAGGTGATGATTATTTTAGCCATAAAATTTCTGATTTCAAGTGACAAAATCTATTAAAATAGGGGAGGGAGAGAGGCTTCCATGACATGTTCAAAAGACAACACAACAGATAAGCCACAAAACCAAAGTGAGCCATTCTCCAGCCCCCCCCAACAAATGGGGCCTCTTAACCACTGAGCCATCATCTCTCCAGTCCTTCCCAGGTGATGATTTTAGTCTTTTTGTTAAAATTTCTGATTTAATGACAAAATTTTAAAATAGGGGAGGAGAGAACCTTGGACATGTTCAAAAGACACTCACAACAGATAAGACCAGGCTGCCTTGAAAGTGCAGGTGGCCCTTTCTCAGCAGACCACACTGGGCCTGGGATTATTTATCTACCAGTCACCAAGATCAGCAGATTTTGAGTCTTGATTTAAAAAAAACAATTGATTAATTAATTAATTTTCAAGACAGAGTTTCTCTGTTAAGAGTAACCTTGGCTGTTCTAGAACTCACTCTGTAGACCAGGCTGCCCTTGAACTCACAGAGATCTGCCTGCCTCTGCCTCTGCCTCCTGAATGCTGGGATTAATGGTGTGTGCCACCACCTCCCAGCTTCATTTTCTTCTTTGAAAAATAATCATTAAAGATTTATTTTAAATGGATGTGTATGGATGTGTACACTTGTGAGATTATGTGGAGCTCTGCAGAGGCCAGAGGTCGTCATAACTGATGTGGGGAGCGGGGTACTCTGCAGTAACCTTGAGTGCTCTTAACTCCCTTAACTGCTGAGCTAACTCTCCACCCTCCCTTCTGCTTTCTTCTCAATTTTTTTTTTAATGGTGAAGCTCAGGAATCCTGTATGTTGCATCAAGCTTGCCCCTGCATGTTTTGGCAGCAATTGTCTGGCATTCCCACCTCACTCCTGTGCTTCTTGGCACATGCTTTAGCATACAGGTAAAGACTACAAATCACACTAACAAGTTAGACTAAGTGGCTCCCTGGAAGCCTGTGGTGGTTTGTATAGGAATGGCCCCCATTGGTTCATAGATTTGAATACCTAGTCAACAGGGAATGGCACTATTTGAAAGGATTAGGAGGCATGACCTTAATGGAAGAAGTGAGTCACTGAGGGTGGGGCCTGGGTTTCAGAAACTCAAACTGGGTTGCCTCTCTGTCTCTCTCTCTCTGTCTCTCTCTCTGTCTCTGTTTCTGTCTCTCCTCTCCTCTCCCTACAGCCTATGGATCTGCATGCAGACCTCTTTGCTGCCTCTCTAGCACCATGTTTGTCTACCATGCTTCCCAATCCTCGGGGACTATAAGCAACCACCAGTTAAATGCTTTCTCTTAATTGTTGTGGTCTTGGTGTCTCTTTACAGCAATAATCACTAAGCTATCAGCCATAATGTTAACCCTGTGAGAAATATTGGGCAGGCTGGATTGTGTGTGCTTGTGGGGAACTCAGTGAGAGCCTCATATAAAACACTCAAGTCACCATGCCCACAGTAACCACATCTGTAGACACTGTTCTTAAGCTCCCAGGCTGGGTGGTGTTTTTCGTGTTGGTTGGCAACCTGCCTGAAGCTGGAACTAACTGAAAGACGGTTGGACACACGTGCAGAGGATTTTCTTGATCAGGTTATTTGAAGAGAGAAGACCCAGCATAAAAGTGGGTGGAAACTTTGGGTGGCAGTCCAGACATGAGATCCAAGGGGAAAGCTTGTGGATTAAGTGTAGTGACAATTTTAGAATTTTAGATTTTTTTAAACACAAAAATATTAAAAGAACGCGCTTTTGTTTTAATCCCAGGTGTGGGATGTAGGGTTGCTTTAAGACTGTTTAAAGCAGTTGGTGATGGTTTGATTCCTGCTCTAGCAGAGGTGTGATTTTGCCAACTGTAGATAGTTTCTGCAAGTGTGTGAAGTTTGGAATTCTTGGGACTTTTCAGAGGAGATATAAATGCTAGGCCCCTGAGAGGCAGGGTACAATTGTTGGTTGGTTGGTGGTGGTCATGGTTTTGTTAAGTAGTAATGCACAAAGAAGAAACAAGAAGAAATTAGATACCTTGATGGCAAAGATCAAACTTGCCCCCTAATTAGGGGAACTCGACACCATTAATCAGCAGAAAGTAGTCTAACAGTAATGTCAATCCCTTTCTGACCCCTGACTTTATTTAGGGATCTCCTTCATTTCCCTTCTATCTTTTTTTCTCTCTCTTATCTAGTGTTAGGGAGTTGAAAGGGTTGAAGAAAAAGGTTGGAGAGGCTGGAAGAGTCAAGAACCCACAAAGCAGCCAAAGTGACGCCCAACACGGGACTAGGCAGAATAGGAAATCTGATTTCAAATGCCTCAAAGGAAACCTCAGGGGATGAGGAATGGATTTTCTTTTTTTCAAAATGCCAGCAAAAACATTACTGTGACTGCTACTGCTAGGATATCCCCTGTTGTGCTCCCAGAGGGGATTTTCTGAGTTTTTGGGTTTTTTTTCTCTCTATTTTCTTTTTCTTCTCCCTATAATCTGTTTCAGAAAAGGTTGGGAGAATGGCTGAGCAATTGGAAAAACTGCTGGTGGAAATGGAGGGGCCTGAGAAACAAAAAAAAATGGCTGAAATGGAAAAACAACAACAACAACAAAAAGATCACTCTGCTCTCTCCATTTCTGAAAGGGTTGCAGAGTTGGCCGTGCAACTGGAAAAATTGGGGTTGGAAGTGGAAGTTCTGAGGAGGTGAGGAGCGCTGGAAAAGGGAGAGCAAAAGGGCAGCTCAATCCCAGTGACTGAGCAAGAGAACAAGAGTTTCCTGTAGGAGGAAAGAGGGAAAACCACTGTGACAGAGGGCAATTGGCTCAGAGAAAAGCAGGAGGGCAGTCTAATGAAACAGCCCATTTTGGAAAAAAGGGTTAATCTCAAACCAACCATACCCATCAGAATTAGAGGAGGGGTGGCCTTGGGTTACAAGATGACCATCAGTTTCATGGTAGTTGCACAACATAAACCTGCTAATGGTGTGGAACAGGTTATGATGAGATAAAATTGTGTCCTAATGAAATGATTTAAGGTGTTTTAAAGAAGCCATGATTTCATATAAGGATGCATTCACCCTACGAGAAACAAATTCTAAATGACTGGACTACTCAGAAGAGAATTATTCCCCAAGTCCAGAGGCTGGTCCGCAGTTGCAATGTAGAGAAGAAACTTTGAATACTAAAAGTGAGATATTAATTGGCATGGCCTATCACTGGATTAACTACTCATGGGAGACCAGACCAACTCCATCTTGGATTCATGCTCCATCTTATAGAACCTGTCCTAAGGTTGAACTCGAGTTAACCAAGACACCTGCATGTAGCACTAGTTTCCAGGTCACTCCCTAATAACCACCCAATCAGGAGAAAAGCAGAAGTTTATGGTTTGGCTCCCAGCACCAGCCAATCACTTTAAAGGGTAGCAAATTCCATAATAGCCCTTTTCCCCAGTCAGATGTGTGCTAAGCTGGATGCCCCCTTGCTTGTTTGCTTGCCCCTATAAATGCTTGCTTGAAACTGGGCTTCACCCTCCCATTCTGCTGAATCACTGACACAGACCCTAGTGCAATTGCATTGGGATCAGCTCCTTGGTGGTCTTTTGGGGTTCATAAATGCTTCCTGAATGGGCATAACACTCGAGAGTTAAGTAATTTGCCTCAAATGTTACAAAAAGTTTTGTACTCACAGTCCAAGACGGTTAACAATTGAAGAAGAGAGAGAGAGAGAGAGAGAGAGAGAGAGAGAGAGAGAGAGAGACAGACAGACAGACAGACAGACAGACAGACAGACAGTTACCTCTGGTGGAACAGAGACTGCAAGATGCATATGTGGACCAAACTGATCCTAAACTTGATTGTACTCTGGTCATTTTGCCTTCAATTCATCCTTCTACTGGGCTCATTATGCAAAGGGAAGATAGCATTATAGGATGGATTTTCTTAAACACAAACAAAGTAAAAAATTAAAGGCATACATCAAAAAAGTCGCTTTTTAATCATAAAAGGTAGAATAAGACACGTCGATCGTCAGGAACAGGCCTGACAAAGATTGTAGTACCTTACGCTAACGCTGAGATCCTGCAACTATTGGGTATTCAGAAGTTTGGCAAAGAGCTTGTCAAAACTGTTTGGGGGAAAACGACAACAAACTTCCTAAAGGCAAGCATCTTTAGTTTATATATTTAAAAAAATTGGGTTTTCCCACGTATTATAAAATTCCCGAAACACCGCTTTCTATTCGGAGGCCAATAAACGGGGAATGGCAGATTGTAAGTCAGACAAAAATGACCAAAGTAATTCAAAGCCCATATATCTCAGAGTTGTAGGCAATCCTTATGGTATGATTAGATTTTCCTGAACCTCTTAATATAATTACTGACTCTCAAGATGCAGGAAGAGTGGTTTTGCATGTAGAAACTGCTGAATGTATTCCTGATAATTCAGAATTGACCTCGTTATCTATGCAACTGCGATGGAAAATCAGAATTAGAAACTATCCATCCTATATCACCAACATACAGTATCAGACAGGCTTGCCAGGGCCATTAGTACAAGGAAATGAAGAAATTGACCAATGTGTTAGAAGCCTCAAGATTCCATATAAAACATCATGTTAATGGTAAAGATTCAAAGAAAAAAAGGTCTTATCACTTAGCCAAGAAAATTGCAAGGAAATATCCTACTTGTTTTTTGTGTAACCAAACTCCAGTGCCCGCTGGAAGTAACCCTAGGGAAAGTAACCCAAGAGGTGAAATCTGGCAGATAGATGTGTTTCATTTTGCAGAATTTGGAAAAGTAAAATTTATATGCCATACCATTGATACATTTTCAGGGCTTCAATGGGCAACTGCTCTGAGTTCTAAAAAGGCTGAATTCTGTTATTACACATTTACCAGAAGTAATGACTATTATGGGGTACCTGTGCAAATTAAGACTGATAATGCCCCCCGGATGCCTCCAGTAAGATGCAGCAATTCTCTGCATTTTACAATATAAAGCAGATGACCAGCATAACACACAACTGAAATGCTTATAAAACAAAAAGGAAGAAGAAAGCCCCCACCCCCGGGATATGATAAATAGTGCTGTTAACTTTAAATTTTCTAAATGTTTATGAGAAAGGAATAACAGCAGCTGAGGAGCCCTGGGTTATAGAAGACTGGGAAACCAAACTGGCCTCTACATGATAAGAATGTGTTAACATCAGATGGAAGCTGGGGTTGCTGATTGGTTGATATTTCCATAGGAAATGCAAAGCTCTGGATATCAAAACTGATAAAACTAAGAACTGAGCAGAAGTCTCCCGAAAACCTTGGCCACTGATCCAAAAGGCACTTATTTCATTAAAATGTCTCCGTTTATAATCCCTCCCCCACCAACACACACACACACACACACACACACACACACACACACACACACACACACACACACACACACACAGAGCCTTAAACAGAGGGGGAAGATGTAGGGACAATTTTTGAATTTAGGTGTTTTTTTAAATCACAGAAGAACGTGATTTAAATCTTTATAAGAACATGCTTTCATGGGGTTGGAGATTTAGCTCAGTGGTAGAGCACTTGCCTAGCAAGCGCAAGGCCCTGGGTTTTGGTCCCCAGCCCGGAAAAAAAAAAAAAAAAAAAAAAGAACATGGTTTCATTTTGATCCCAGGTGTGGGATACAGGGCTGCTTCAGAATGTCCCCAGCAGCTGATTATGATTTGACTCATGCTCTAGCAGAGGCGTGATTTTGTCGGCTGCAGATAGTTTCTGCAACGTGTGACATTTGAAATTCTGGGAACTTTTCAGAGGAGATATAAATGGATTGTGTTTGGCTGGTCGTTGGTCAATGGTTTGTTAAGTAGTCATGTAGAAAGAGGAAATTTGATATTTTGATGGTGAAGATCAAACTTGTCCCAAGGAACTCGACATCCCTAATCAGCAGGAAGTAGTCTAACAATAACATCGGCTTCTTTCTGATCCCTGACTTTATTCTGGGATCTCCTTCATTTCCTCTCTGTCCTTTTTTCTCTCTTATCTAGTGTTAGAGGGTTGAAAGGGCTGAAGAAAAGGGGGTAGAGAAGGGTGGAAGAAAGGAGAACCCACAAAGTTGCTAAAGCCAGCTACAACTGAGTAGCTACTGGGTTCTTGGCTCTCCAGTGTCAAGATGGCCACTTTTGGATTACCCAGGCCATACTGTGTAAGGAATTTAATAAATGCCCTTTTTGTGTACATTCATTCTACAGGTTCTGTTCCTCCAGAGAACCCCTGCACAGTTGTAAACTTAAGCTTCCTGAGAGTGAAGACAAATCTTGATAGAAAATATCATCAATGTGGCTCAGCGGTGAAGAGCACTGGCTGCTCTTCCAGAGGACTCTGGTTTCATTCTCAGCACCCACACAGTGGCTTCCAACCCCTTTGGACTTTGTGATGCCCTCTCTGGCCTCCTCGGGCACTGCATGGACATGGTACACAGATATACATGCAGGCAAAAACACCAATACTAACATAAATGGAAATAAATCTCACGATACCCAAAGTAACAAAAAGACACAGAACTGGGGTTGGGGATTTCCTCAGTGGTCAGTGTCTAGGAAGCGCAAGGCCCTGGGTTGGTCCCCAGCTCCAAAAAAAAGAAAAAAAAAAAAAAAAAAAAAAAAAAAGACACAGAACTTCCTAGTTAAGTGTCTCGTTCTATCACTTGACCTCGCTCAGCAGGTTACCGCTCTGATGTGGCAGGCAACCACTCTGTAAGCTGGGTGTATATTCTACAGGCACAAGTCAAGTTTGTGGGGATTTAAGAATGACTAAATTTCACGTGAGGCATACACTTGGCTCTCAGGAATACGAACAAGTAAGAGGATGGAAATTAAGGGTAACAAATATGTCCCCCCAACAGCCAGGCTAGGTGGGTGAACTGATACGTCAATAGTCACAGCCTTCAAGACAGGCACTGCTCACCTAATGTCTGACATTCTGGAGGCAGGGATTATGACTTCAAGGCCAGCCAGCTAGGGTCACATAGACCTTATGTAAAAATAAATGATGAAAAAATAAGTAAAACAAGAAAGAGTTCTTACTTTTAATCTTTTTTTTTTTGAGCTATTGTTTCTCTGTAGACCAGGTTGCCTGCCTCTGCCTCCCTGGTGCTGATATTAAAGGTGTGTGCCGGGCTGGAGAGATGGCTCAGAGGTTAAGAGCACTGACTGCTCTTCCAGAGGTCCTGAGTTCAAATCCCAGCAACCACATGGTGGCTCACAAACATCTGTAATGGGATCTGATGCCCTCTTCTGGTGTGTCTGAAGACAGTGGCAGTGTGCTCACACGCCTATCAATTGTTGCTTTGTGTACAGGGAGAACAGGAAGTGGAGTTTGGTGGTGCAGCCTGTGTCTGACAAACTCAAGGTCCTGTGTTCTATTTCGGCATGCAAAGGAATAAAATCTGTCTAATGCTTTCTGATCAAAGGATGACTTCCTGGGGGTGACAATATTTCACATCTATCAGAAAGCTCAATCTTAGTAAAGTCTAAAATCCACTTGCCAGGAGGAGTCAAAGGCTCGGCCTCATGCAGGCATTCTTTTGAATCTCACATTGTAAAGGTTGGAATTGGGTAAAAACTAAAAATACAAGGACAACGAGATGAAAGTTGAATCTCAGCACAGGTTGCTAGTTCTGTGTTAGCTCCAGCAGGGGAACACTTCAGTGAGAAAACATATTTAGGAAGTCTAGACCTTGAGGAAGGGAGTCTGGTCAAGGCACTGTAAGTGACTTAGTTCATGAAGGGATCTGGGAACAGCAGTCAGGAAGCCTGAGGACCATCTGTTGGGCATGGAGTGCAGACGGACAGCAGTAGGAACCCAGTGGGTTCTGAGGGTGTCAGCTAGTGTCCCGATACCAATCAGCAACCCCCTGCCTCAGAAACCAGAGCCCTGCCCCGCCCCCTCCACAGGCACAGAGAGTGAACGAGACCTATCGCTGCTGCTGTGCTGCTCCACATATAAATATTGGAGAGACCCACAGAGGAGCCAATGAGTTGGCTTTTATTTATGAAATAATGCAAGTGCCACGTGGAATTAGGAGATGGCTCCAATTTTTATTTGTAAATCATCAAAACTGCGAAAGGAGATTTACAGAATCAGGAGCAAAACAGGTGGACAACGAAACACCTCAGACATACTTTGCAAAGTTTCAAAGAGGCTGCACGAGGCCTCACTGGTCAGCCCCTGCCGCACAATTATGTTCACTCTTGTATTCCCAGTGAGCTCCTTATATCGGCCTTTCTCTTTCCCAACTTTCGGAGACTTGGCTTTGAGTTCAACAGTTATCTTCTGGTCTTTGTCTGATTCCAGTGAGGTGATAACTGCCTGTTAGGAGACAAAACAGAGTCATAAGTGGAAGGGATTTATAATCTCCACAATTCTGAGCAGTGGATCCTCCCTTGGGTTCCTCCTGCCAGCCACTCTCAAGACCCTGGATCTCTTGAGGCCCCCACAGTTCAGTGATGTGATGACAAGGGACGGAAACTTTGCTTACATCCCTGGCTGGTGAGATGCAGTTTAGAAAAAAAAATCTGGATTCTCACCAGCTGCTGGGTACCAATGCGGGGACTAAGAAGATGGGATCCTAACCACGCAGTTTACAGATCTGAAGCTCAGGGAAGGCCTCTCTAGCATGTGAATGAGAGTGAACAGCGCTTCTTAGCTGGGTGGGGAGGCCCGGGAAGAGAGCTCTGCCCTTTCCTCTCAGGATTCTTCCTGGTAAACCAGGGCTACTTTGAATGTGTGGGCCCTCTTGCCCTCTGCTTGGGGGTACAGCATTGTCAAGAAATGTCAAGACAGAAGCACCTCTACAACAGTAGTTCTCAGTCTTCCGAGCACTGTGACGCTATAATATAGTTATGTTATATTATAACTATAATACAGTTTCTCATGTAGTGGTGACCCCCCAGTCATAAAATTATTCCATTGCTACTCTGTAACTGTAAATTTGCTACTGTGATAAATCGTAATGAAAATATCTGATATGGAACCCCTGTGGGATCTTGACCTGCAGGATATAAACTACTGCTCTAATCCCTACTGATGCCGCTAAGCCTGCCTGCCCTCACCCAGCCAGGGATCCCCACTTTGCTGGGTTATTATCTGTGCTGGCTGGTTTTGTGTGTCGACTTGACACAAGCTGGAGTTGTCTCGGAGAAAGGAGCCTCCCTTGAGGAAATGCCTCCATGAGACCCAGCTGTAAGGCATTTTCTCAATGAGTGATCAAGGGGGAGGGCCCAGCCCATTGTGGTGATGCCATCCCTGGGCTGGTGGTCCTGGGTTCTATAAGAGAGCAAGCTGAGCAAGCCAGGGGAAGCAAGCCAGTAAGTAACATCCCTCCATGGCCTCTGCATCAGCTCCTGCTTCCTGACCTGCTTGAGTTCCAGTCCTGACTTCCTTTGGTGATGAACAGCAGTGTGGAAGTGTAAGCTGAATGAACCCTTTCCTCCCCAAGTTGCTCCTTGGTCCTGATGTTTTATGCAGGAATAGAAACACTAAGACAATATCCATGTAGACAGTTGTACCTCAGCCTTCTTATGCTGTACCCACTTGATGTAGATGACATACTGGTTTCGGCACACTAGGGCTACCTTGCTGACCTGCTGACTTTACAGTCTCCTCAAACCACCTAGGACAGCACAGCATACGGAGGAAGCTGTCAGGAACACGTGGGCTGGACACATAAACTTCTGAACGACAGTCTTGGTAGTCAGAGCTAGTTTTTTTGTGCTGTACGCTTGTCCTGAGGTTGCCTGATGTCCTATGTTAGACCCCAGCACCACAACCCCAAAACTACCCCTGTGGCTGGGAGTGAAGTCGGCGGTGGGGACTGTGTTTACCACTCACAGGTCCCAGCACTGCGGAGGTCTACCATGGTAGCGCATGCCCGTAATTCCAGCACTCGGGAAGATCAGAAACCCAGCGACATCCTCAGCTACATGTTCTGTATTATTTAACTTGAGTTTCAGTTTCTTCATACCTAAAACACAATTCATATATATATATGACATATGAATATGAATATATTTAAAACTCATTTATATCATACTTTTTATATTCATCTAGTTAATACATTATATTTTTTTCCCTACCCAACAAGTATTGACAGAGCCCTGTTAGGAGCCAGGGCTGAGACCGGCCAACAAACAAGATGGCGGCTCTCTGGCACATGTGAGAGGCAGGAAACAGTTAACAAGTAAATATATAAATGTCATCGCTGATGAGAAAAGGAGACATGAGAAGTGACTAAGCTGATACAAATAGGGGCCGGAGAGATGGCTCAGTGGTTAAGAGCACTGGATCTTCTTCTGGAGGTCCTGACTTCAATTCCCAGCAACTACATGGTGGCTCACAACCATCTGTAGTGAGATCTGATGCCCTCTTCTGGTGTGTCTGAGGACAGCAACAGTGTACTCACATAAATAAAAATTAATTAAAAACCAAATGGCTTTTGCCACAATAGGACAATAAGTGGGACTACAGGGAGATGACCCCACTCTGTTTGGGGCTGAGTGCCATGTCAAGTCTTGACATCTGGTGAGAGATGTCACTTATAAGATATAGAAGCTGAGAAGAAAATCAGATTTTAGAAGCAGCTGGAGTGTTAGGACCAAAACTGCTCTAGGAGTCTGAGCCCGTCTCATGAGAGCAGCAGAGCGCTCGCCTAGCAGGCTCACCTCCTAGCATAATTAACAAAAGAAACTGCAGCTTAAGCTGAACAGTGACATCATGTCCCAAATTATAGCCAAAAGGTGGGGAGTTGCTACCACATATCTCAAGCTCGGAGAAGACAATGCTGCCTCTTGATGTATGTGTGTAGGTAGAGAATATCAAACAAAGAGAAATATTAGACCAGACCCAGGCCTCCAACTCCAGGAGTTAGGGATCAGAGGAGAGAGATAACCAGAAAAGGAGTCTGAGACATTGCGAGCATTGTGAACATGAACATGCTTACATGGAGGGGGGGCGGTGCTTCCTCCGATGAATGTGGCCACTGGATTTAGCCACACAGGTTACTGGCAACCTCAGCCTAAGCAGCTGGGAGACGGATGAGACTGAAGAGCATCCACTAGTGAATGGGAGCGGAGTATAGGCCTCTCTATCCCTTTTCGTTTGTGTGTGTCTCTCTCTGTGTCTGTCTTTTTTAAAAAAAAAAATATTATTTATTTAATGTATAGGAGTACACTGTAGCTGTCTTCAGACACACCAGAATAGGGCATCATCTCATCACAGATGGTTGTGAGCCACCATGTGGTTGCTGGGAATTGAAATCAGGACCTCTGGAAGAATAGTCAGTGCTTTTAATCACTGAGCCATCTCTCTAGCCCCTGTCTGTCTTTTGAGACAAGGTCTCCTTGCTGTCCTGGAACTTGCTTTGTAGACCAGGCTGGCCTGAGAGATCCCCATACCTCTATCCCCTGAATGCTGGGAATAAAAGAGTAGATCACCACGCCTGGCAGATGCAGACAACTCTTTTGAGAAGCCGGACTATGAAATGGGGGAGCAGAGCAGTAGCGGGAAGGATATGTGGAGAAAGGAGAGAATATGAATTTTCCAGCTTGCTTGCCAAGGAGAGCAATTTCCAAGGTTGCTGTGGCCTGAAGGCTCTTGACTTTCTCCTTTAAAGAAGGCAAACATTTTCAGGTTCATGTTGGTTTTCCAAGACAGGGTCTCTCTCTATAGCTGTCCTAGAACTCGATCTGTAGACCAGGCTGGCCTCAAACTTAGAGATGTGTCTGCCTCAGGCTCCTCAGTGCTGGGATTAAAGGCGTATGTATAATGATGTGTATAAGTCTGTGTGTGTCACATGACTGCAGTGTCCATGGGGCCAGGGCATGGAATCCCCCTGCAGCTGGAGTTACAGGCCGTTGTGAGCTGCCGGACATGAGTGCTGGGAGCTAAACTCTGATCCTCTGTAGGAGCAATGCACACTCAGAACTGCTCAGCCTGGCCTGCCTGTCACTGGCCTTGCTCTTTTCACTTCACTCCAGTTATATTTCCTTACTAACTGACCCCTCAACCATCAGATGTCCAATACACAAAGCTCCTCACTTTATCTCACATCATTCCCTAAAACAATAACTCTCAACTGGGGAAGAGCATCTAGCAGTACCTGGAGATAGTCTGCTTGTGACAAGGGCAAAGGGGGCTCAATAATCCTGGCACCGGCTGAGCAGAGGCCAGGGATGCTGTTGGCATTCTGCCATGCAAAAGGTAAAAAGGAGCTTCCCACAACTACCCTGCCCAAGAAGCCCTGTGCAGTTGCAAGCTTCCCAGAGGAGGGCTGCCTCAGTCCTGCCATTGCTATTGTCCGAAGAATGCCTGCTGAGTGAACAATAACACTCTTTGGGCAAACAATCTAGTCTCTGCCTATTCTGTGTTATTCCCCATCCCCAGTCCTCATCCTGCCACGCCCCCACTCAGTCACACCCTATGCTCCAGTCCCAGGGAACACGTGGTCTCTGATTATTTTTGTACTTCTGATCTACAGCTACCAACTCCTTTCCCTTGCCGCATCTATCTAGTATCATTGCATGGTAAATTCTTACAGATCCCTGCCCACCAATTCTGCTAAACTCAAGAGACACTACAGCACTTTCTCCCTTTAAAGACTGGCTCAATGAGCCATCATGAGCTATAACTGGCAAACTAAAGACTAGTGGGCTAAATTGAGAGAGATGTTTTCAGTCCTGGCATAGTATTCTATGACCATTATCGAAAACTGAACGCTCCTAGGCAGGACAGGCACAGTAGTGGCTCCGTTCTAACACGTCTGCAGTACTCTGCTGTCTTGATTGAAGTCTTGGGGCATATGACAGGATTTCATGTTAAGAGGGTGAGTGAACTTTATGCTCCTGGGGAACTAGAACTCGAGGACGCTTGGGTGTACCTGGACCTTGTTGTCCTTGCGAATGGGCATGGAGCAGACGCAGTACTTCTGCCGCAGTTCCTTGGACAGCGGCAAAGACATAGTCTTTCGGAGCACGTGGGAGGGAGCATTGAAATAAAGTTTGAGGCTTAAGCTGCGGTCCGAGGTCAACAAGGGATGAAACTGCCTGGTGATCGCCTGCAAAAAGCGGGAAAGGAGGTAGTCCAGGGCCGGTTCTGGGTCCTAGAGGAACCACTACTATTCACTCATCGGTTCCGGTTCCGGTGGTGTGTGCGCAGGCCCGGAAATGACATTTCCTTTAACCCAAGCACAGAAGGAATGCGGGTCTCCGCTTCCTGCCGCAGGAAAGCGGAACAGCGCCCCCTGCGGCTGGAGTTGAGTCTCAGCATGGTCTCTCGGGGAGCGGAGTAGGCAGGACCTGAGGCTGGCGGCACCCCTAATGAAACCGCTTTGTAGGACCTGAAACAGAAGCTCATCGATGCTTCTCTGGCTTCAGTTTCTGGTGTTGTGTCGGGAACCGAATCCAGGGCTTTGGGACCCTTTCTAGCCTGGCTTGATGGCTCATTCCTAACATTCCTATCACTCCAGTACTGGGGAGGTGGAGCCAGGGGATCAAAAGTTAAGAGCTTGCCTGGACCGTCATAAACAAACCAACTAACCAGGACATATTCTGTTGGGTACTTAGGCATTAGCCAACTCGGGCACCACTGAGGATGGACTCCCTCCAGATCTATTCGGCCTCCCCCTCCTCCTGTTCCCTTGATAAAACACCAATTTTAAGAAAGAGAAGCACTGGGGTTGGCGCAAGGGATTTAGTCCCTCAGTCAAAAAAAAAAAAAAGCAAAAAAGTCTGTTTTAGCTGACCTGTAAAAAAAAAAAAAAAAAAAAAAAAAAAAAAAAAAAAAAAAAAAAGGAAAGAAAAAAAAAAAAAGAAAGAAAAAAAAAAAAGAAAGAAAGGGAAGCACTGCAAATTGCCCCTCTTTAAGATTTAAAATTTCAAAGGAAAGAGGACGCTTAGTAAATGACTAAAATACAGATCTTGTTTGCCATGACACCTTGGGCATTATTCCCAGAAGACAACTCTTCTTTACCCTTTTACCTTGCCCCACACAAGCTGCTTTGAAACCTTTTTTTTTTTTTTTCCCCTCTTTTTTTCGGAGCTGGGGACCGAACCCAGGGCCTTGAGCTTGCTAGGCAAGCGCTCTACCATTGAGCTAAATCCCGAACCCCGCTTTGAGAACCTTCATGACCCAGCCTGCTGCGTTCTTAGACCCTGAACCCTGTGGGAAGATGGGAAAGGAAAGGGGAAGGGAGAGCGGGGAACCTAGCACCCCAGTCAGGAGGCCAAAGGTACAAAAAGGAGGGGTGGGTAACCAAAATGTCTGGGTTACATAGGGAAGAGCCTCTGGGGGAATCAACCCAACTTCAGGGTAGAGGGCAGGGAGTGCCAGCCATACCATGTAAAGTATCCCAAGGGATGCTGGGAGAACCTGGAGGCCGGGCGCTCTTTAATATGCTAATTAGGCACCTGAGTCAGGGTTTGAAACTTAACAGGTGTGCGGCTGCACTGCTGTCCTCAGCATCCCGGTTACCGACCCTCCATCCATGGATATTCAAGTCTAATCCATCATAATGTTTGCTTGGCATATGTATGTAAATGTGGATGCATATGTCTATCCTGTGCATACATACTTAATCATATCTAGATATAACAACCAGTACAATATAAAGGCTCTATGTGTTTTGATACTGTATTGCTTAGGACATGAAAAAAAAATGTGTACATATTCAGTAAGGATGAACTTTTAAAAAAAATTTAAATAGTTTTCACCTGTGTCTGGTTCAGTTTGGGAGAACCCTACCCATGTGACAGGCTGATTGTACACTGTCCATATTTTTTTTTTTTTTTTTTTTTTTTTTTTTTTTTTTTCGGAGCTGGGGACCGAACCCAGGGCCTTTGCGCCTAGGCAAGCACTCTACCGCTGAGCTAAATCCCCAACCCCACTGTCCATATTCTTTAAACACCATGACACACCTTTCAAAAGCCATCTGTCTGGCTTCTTCAGAATTACTAAGAAGTTCTATATGTAACATTTTGGGTCCTGCTACAATTTTATAAAAACACATGGTCGAAGGTCGAAGGTCAGGGTTATATCTGAATTATTTTAAATTAAAATAGAATGTAATTTATTGATGCTGGGGATTGAATCCAGTAGTAACATATTAAATACATATTCTACCACCGACTCACACTTCCTTGTCCCTTAAATTTGAACTTTTAAAAAAGAGTTCTCTCACCTTCCAGGATTTTTAGGGTGAACCAAGGCTTGTTGCCCCCCCAACCCCTAAACCCCGTTTGTTTAGCTCTTGCTTGGATCATAAAGTCATCCCTGGTACCAAGTGTGTCTTTCATGCTGGACCTGGGAACTGCCAGCTTTGTAGTCCTAATTTTCTGATCTGTAGAATGAGTATGATCTTAGTAGGTTGTCATAAGATTTAAACGACTTTCCTAAAGTGTTCAGAACCGCGTGTGGCACGTAGCAGTTATAATCAGTCTTCATAAGAAAAATCAGATATGTGGGCTCACTCCGGGATAGTCCTTTGCATTTACTGCACTCTTCAAATTTAGGCTTTTTATGCCGAGGACTGGCGCTCAGTGCGCAGACTCCTAAAAGGAATCACAATGATGCGAACCATTAGCTTTGTTTGATGGAAATATGTGCGATGCGCCACGCTGACGACAATGTGAAGTCTACTTTCTCTACCGTTTATTTTTAATTTTTGTGTTTTTTTTTTAAACCGATTGACAGCTTTGGGAGAGAGCCAGCTCAAAGTCTTCAGTCCGCGGCCGCCTCCGTTCCACCTCTGGGTCCTTGACCTGCCTCTCTTTAGCCTTGCACCGGAGCGCGTCTCCTCTTGTGTTGGAAGATTGCTGGTAGCGCGGGCGCCACCTGCAGGCTGGTCAGATTGAGGCTCGCTGCGCATCCTCTGGGAGAGAAGTCTTATTCCTTCCTGGCTGGGCCTGAGCTGTGAAGGAGACACCGGCCCACAAAGGCCCCTCCCTGGCACTGTAGCAGCGAAGAGGGAGTGAAAGAGCTTCCGGTTTCTGCTCTTTTCATCTTAAAACCCCAAAGTGATTATTCTGTATAAAGTGTTATTAATACGTTCGTCGTCTCTAGCCTTCCACTCACGGTGCATAGGCTGAACACCTACTTTGTGCCAGATTCTGGATATGAGGTTGTAATGTTCACCTAACAAATGGAGACCCTAACATAGAAAAGAGGTCTTGCCCAAAGCCGAAAAGCCACCTTCACACTGGTCCTGTGCATATTCCTAGTTTATTAGAGTGGGTAATATGGAAGAGAAACTGTCCAAAACCAGTATTACTGGAGCTCTGACGATTGCAGGGTACTGTTTAGTACTTTATTCTAGAAGCCTCTGGGATCAGTGTTGGAGATTTTTGGAGGAAGCCTCCATCTGGACAAGGCATGCTGCTGTGGTTAAAGTTGTAGAGACTGTGGCAGCAGGAGTGCCACCCACTGTCAGTGTGACCAGATCGGAAGGGTCTGGGAAAGGTGGCTATCAGTGATCTCTACTGTGATTAAAGGTGAGTGCCATTGTGCCTAGTATCAGTCACTTTCTATGTTTCTATGGAAACGCGGGGGCAGGTGCCAGCATGACTGCGCCCAGAAGGGTCACAGTTGTCCTCACAGCAGACCTTCATGGGAGTGACCTCATTCATTCACTCGCTCTTTTGTTCAGACTCTTCTACTGCACATTCAAGGCGTTCCCTGCTGGTTTCCTCAAATGTTTAATCAAGTAGTGATTTATTTAGCATCTCCACAAAGCCCGCACGGAGCTTGATAGGAGATGTGGGAGCATTTTCATTCCGTTATGTTCTCATTCCCTCAAGGGGGTGGTTTAAACCTATGGTTCTCAACCTGTGGGCCACGACCCCCTAGCAACTCTACTTTCAAAAGGATTTACAATTTATAACAGCAGCAGGATTACAGCTATGAAGTAGCAACAAAAAACAATTTTGTCGTTGGGGGTCACCACAACATGAGAACTGTATTAAAGGGTCTCGGCGTTACTAAGATCGAGAACCATTATTTTAAAGGGGAAAAGACAAAAAGAGACAAAAGGCCCTCCTGCTCTGATCCTCTGGCGTCCGTTTCTGGCCTTCTGTGTTGACACAGCTCTGATGACGTTGGGGCTGAGGCAGCCCCCACTCCCCACCCCCATGTTTCTTCAGAACCTGCAGTCAGGCAGATCTGGGTTGGAATTTCAACTTTACCACCTGCTAGTTGTGTGGCCAGGGTGTAATTACGCCTCTGTTTCTTCCTGGCATGCAGAGAATTCCCAGTCCTCCCAGTGATGGGTTAGAATGAAATGCATGACCTCACCAGCAAAGAACTGGCAGGGAGCAACTGTGGGGAGGAGAAAGGGTCTTCAGAGAATGTTCTCCTTTACGAATGTGTGTGTCCACTCCCATTTGCACGCTATCATTTCTATCTTCAGATAATGAACCTTCTAGAGGCACACACCAGATTTCTTTGGTTGTTGTTTTGGTGCTGAGAGGTTAAACCTAGGGCCTCTGACACCGAGCTACACCTCTAGCCTGAAACCAGTTTTAAAATAAAGTAAAAAAAATATGTATATATTATTATTATTATTATATGGGAGGGTGGTGATGGCACACGGACTGAAGTCAGAGGACAAACTCTATGATGAGCGCTCTCTCCTTCCAGCTTTTCATGGGTTCTAGGATTGAACTCAGGTCATCAGATACACTAACTGAGCCATCTCACTGGCCCTTAGATGTTTTTAAAAAATTCCATTTCTGTATTACTTGTGTGTGTGTGTGCGTGTGTGTGTCTGTGTGTGTATGTATGTGTGTGTCTATGTGTGTGTGTGTGTGTGTGTGTGTGTGTACTCATACACGGTGTCCCATAGCAATGAGGGAGCTAATTCTTCCATCACTTGGGTCGTCAGGACCAGTAGTTGTAGCAACAATTTTGGGATTTTGGTTTCTTTAAGAACACAAACATATAAGAATGTGCTTTCCCTTTAATCCCAGGTGTGGGGTGTGGGGCTGCTTCGGACTGTCCCCGACAGCTGACTATGATTTGCCTCATGCTCTAGCAGAGGCACGGTTTTGCCAGCTGCAGATAGTTTCTGCAACTGTGTGACCCTTGGGATTCTGGGAACTTTTCAGAGTGTGTATAAATGCCAGGGCCCTGAGAGGCAATGTAGGTGATTGTTGATTGTCCGGGGGTGGGAGACTGGGGGGTTAGTTGTAGTTTGTTGGTAATCTTAAGCCAAGAAGGATCAAGAAGAAACAAAAATTAGATTCAGAGATCTCTTTGTCTCTCTCTTTTATCCTTTCCTATCTGTGATGGTGGGTGAAACTGGGGAGACAAAGGGTGGGAAAAAGAAGAACCCACGAAGTAGCAAAGACCAGCTAGAGGTAGCGAGTTCCTTTACCTGATGAGTCATCCCCGCTACCCCCCAAATTTCTCTCTTAAAAAAAGGATTCAGACCTCTGATGGCCTACTATTGTTTCTTGTAGATAAAAACCACTTACCATGACTTGAAGGACTGAAACCCATTGCTGTATCTCCCTTTGAGCCCCACTGTTACCTCTCTCTTCTTCCCAGGCTTTCTCCCATCTCTCTAAGCACCCGAACCTCTCCCTGGGACACTCCTCCAGCACTGCCTCTTAAAAGCATTACCGCAGCCTAGGCCCTGCCTATGACTCAGTCTTTCAAGGGCCTGCTCTGCAAACCCTCATCTACATTTTGATGGAGATCATCAAAAAGGGAGAAATCATAAAAGTGAAGAATTATCTCTTCAATGTTCTACGTCAATTTCTTTCTTTTTTTTTTTTTCTGGAGCTGGGGTCCGAACCCAGGGCCTTGCGCTTGCTAGGCAAGCGCTCTACCACTGAGCCAAATCCCCAACTCCTCTATGTCGATTTCAAATACACATGTCAATCCATCAATCTTGTACCAAGGAGTATCCATGGAGACAGTTCCTTGGTGATCTGTTTTCCAGACATGTGGCATCTGCAGGTGGATCTCTCAAAATTTCTGGAAATGCTAATGTTTCAGAACAAACATGGAATGATTCTTTTGTTTTAGCAGATACTTTAGCAAACAAAGCAAAACAAAAACCAAAATAAAAAACAAACCCCCCAAAAACTAGTGTTTTATGGGTGAATGGACTGCCAGTCTGGGTATGTTTCATCTGTGGGCTTTCAGTGACATCAGGATCCCCTCCTCTCAGGTTGATCTCCTAAGGTACCCACAGTTAAACTTGATCAGAAGAAACCCTCTCTCTAGAAGCTCCAACAACCCTCTACAGATATCGTCTGACTGGGATAAAGCCAACTAGACTCTTTGAGATCAATGGTTTGTGACCATATTCTGCAAGACTCTCTTGGTTTCCTGCAGACCACCTTCTCCTTTTCCTCCTCCTCCTCCCCCAGCCCCCCAAGACAGAGTTCTTCCTTGTAGACCAGGTTGGCTTTGAACTCATAGATCCTCTTGCCTCTGCCTCCTGTCTACAGAGATCCTCCTGGCTATGCCTCCCACGAGCTGAGATCAAAGGTGTGTGCCACCACCTGGCTCTCTTCAGCACTGTCAACCTCTGTTCTTTCTGTAGAATTAAATTTCACTCTCACTCCCACCACCAAGGCAGAGTCACAGCAGTATTTCTGAAAAGCAGCCTTTTAATATCTAATTGAATCCAGTGAGTGGGAAAGACTCAAAACATATGTCCCCTTGAGAATACCTTTACAAGAACAACAGGCCAGAGGCGTCTCTTCCATGGGAAACTGACATCCCCTGTGTCCTCACAAAAGTGAGGTCTCAACTCATATGCATGCCACATAGTTTCCACCCCATCCCACCCTGCCCACCCTCCACAGGTGACAGATTCACACACCGAAGGGACTGGTTTCTTAAACCGTGGAACAGAATGTTTAAAAGAAGATAAATCTAGCCAAGTGGCCGGATACCAGAAATAACTCAGGGGCAGTTTTACATACACAATAAAAGTCAACTCATATAAAAAGGGAAGTTTTGCTAATTGGAATCAGAGGCAAAAATTACAAATGGCAGAGAATCCAGCTACCCATATGAGATTATTTAAGAAAAACAAAAAACCAAACCAAACCAAACCCCCCCCAAAAAAAACCTCAAAACCCCAAAAGTCCCTACTGGAGACTCCCTTCATTACAAAAGTATGCAAACATCTCGATATAAACGAAGCCCAGGCCCACGGCTCGCTCTCTCTGGACAGGAGAGCATAGCTAAAATTCTCCGCGTGGAATTCATGCCTGGACCAATGCCCCTCCCTTTGGGAAAGAAAGGGAAGGATGAGTGGAGAACGGAAAAGGGATCTACCTCAGGAGGAAGTGGGAGAGACACTGGAGCCCCCTGGGGCTAAGCATGTGCTCAGCTAAGGGGGGGGTGATCTCAATAGCAAGTGGGTCCCAGCTCTGGGCATCCTTTGAGAGCCTGCAGGGTGGAGGTGCACAGAGAAGAAGCTGGCCTGCTTCATTCCCCCAGCTAAGGCCTTGGGACCAAAGGTGGATGTCAAGACACAATCACTGTGGTTCACAGGAAAGGATGCTTCTGGTTTAAATAGAAATGTACAAACTGTGTCTTATGCGGTCTTCTGAGGATGACCTTCCAGTCACATGGTCCTATCCCTTGGCACTGCAGAATGTAACCGTGTGTGTGTGTGTGTGTCGGGGGGAGCTTTGCAATGGGAACCAGCCCCTTCACCAAGAAATGCTAATGCCGCACAGCACAGCAGCTGAGGCACATTGGTGGGGGATTCAGAAGAGCAAAGACAAGAGAGGAAGGGACACCTGTGAGCCGCCTCAGGACCGGTGGGCCAATCTGAGTCTCCACCATTCTGCCAAGCAACTGGGCATCTGCTCTACGGAAGGCAGGGGTGGGGTAGAGATAAGACCTGGGCTCTACGCTGGGCATTGAAGCAATGAGGCAGAAGCAAGTTCCAGCTATAGCGCCGCGTCCACGGGCTTCCCTGACCAAGTACCATTCCATGTAGAAAGCGCCAAACAGCCGTACCTTTGGGCAGTCTGGTCCCAAGGCTGAGAGAGCAGGTTGGCTGCCGGGGGAGTTTGGTGGGGGGAGACAAATCAAGCTGTTAGCGTGTCCAAATGGTGGGGCTTAGAGATTGTCGAAGCCTGTCTGAAAGCTTGTCTGTTTAGACTCTAGGCTATCCCCTAACAGAGAAAAGTCTACAGCCTTCCCACAAGAGGTCACCAGCATCCTTGGAGTACCTCCCCATGCCCGACCCTGGTCTTGGGCTCTGCAGGGAAAGGGACACCATGACTGCAGGCAGTGTTAATTTATCTAAAACATGGGGAGAGAGGTAGCTGCGGAACCTGGTGCCACCCATTACCATCACCCCCTCCTCCCATACACGCTGGGCCAGAGAAGACAGAAGGAGACAGGACGCTGGAGGCAGGGCTAGCGGGGTTCCTGGTCCTCAGTCACTGGGCTGGGCAGGACGTCAGTGAATTTTGCCCAGCTGGATCTTTTTCCACGCTTCTGAGGCTGTGAAGATGCAGGAGTCCAGAATGCCGGCCACAGTGAAGGTCCCGCCGATGATGGCGCAGATCTGCAAGAGGGAGAGGGGGACAGAGTGTCAGAGGTCAGTGCTGAGGGGTGCCAGGCTGCATCCCAGGAAGTGTGAGGCCAAAGTTCAGACTCCATTTTAGAGAACCTGACCTAATTTTGAACTCAGGTAAACTAACAGGCTGGTACCTAGCATTAGTTCCCAAGTGCCCCCCCCAAACCCCACACACAACAAAACCTGAGCCTAGCTCCAGTCTCTAGGCTAATCCACAACAAGATCAACGTTTGCAGGTTACTCCTCAACAGGACCAGCGTCTGCAGGTCCTGCACCCCAGGTTACAAGCCCATCCCCTGCCTAGCAACCACCAATGCAGCGGGGAGCAGAAATTAAGATTATGATGTGATTCCCAGCACCAGCCAACTATGTTAAAGGCCACAGGAGCTCTCCTATTAGATGCTTGCACACGTTTTCCCTGCTTGCTGCTTACTATAAAGCCTTGCCCCATAGACATTCAGGGCTCCCCCCCCCCAAACCTGTCCTTCATGACGGTGGTGTGTTGGAGGGGCCTGAGCTAGCTCAAGTAGAATAAAGACCCCGCTGTGAGCTGCATCAGGTCGGCTCCTGTCTGTTTTTGGGGGGATCAATAACATTTCCCAGGCACTATAGAAGCTCATTCGTGAAGACGTGCCGCCCACTATACCCACTTCGTTTGCCACCTTGTCGCTGATGGTATTCAGGGATCAAAGAGAAACACTTGTTGGATGACGAACTGGGTAACAGTAAAAGCCATTATTACCTGTGTCAGCTCCTTTAGTTCCCAGATAAACTTTCTGAAGGAGGAAGGGGATTATTAGACCCATTTCACAGGTGAGCAAACTGAGGGCACTTCCCAAAGTTCACCAAGTAAGTCACTGTGATTTGAACTATGGGTCTAAGTCAGTCTTGACCTCGGTGCCTGTAGTATTAACCTCTACCACACGTTTCCCAGCTACTTATGATCCTATTTTCAGACAAACGATGGAGGGTCTGAAATGGGGTGCCTCTGACCCCCCAAGGTCATATGGGACTGGAGGATGGATCTGACAGAGCCAGAGTCTGCTGTGACTGAATAGGCAGTAAGGCCTGAATGCTTAGTACTGGACACAGTCTTTGGAGTGGCGTTCCTTCTGCAGACAGGTAGTGAGTGAACCAACTGCAAACAGCAAGGTCACAGCCTCAGAGGGTACCAAAGAGGCTTCTGGTGGCATCCAGACAGCTCTTCATCATAGCAAGCTATCCCACGCATTGGCAGACGCCACAATTGTGTAGGTTTGCCCTCTTGTTGACACCAAGCATTGCTCAGTGTTAGCCTGGGAGTGAAAATTATCATTGCTGAGGATGGCTTGGGGAGTGGGAGGAGGAGGAGGAAGAGGTGGTGGCAGATGTCTAACTGTCAGAACACTTCCCAGACACGGCACAGACACTGTTTACAGGGCTCTGGCGTGGCCTATGACCTCAAAGAATCTCCAGGTGAGCCATGGGATGCTGGTGTGTGTGTGTGTGTGTGTGTGTGTGTATGTGTGTGTGTGTGTGTGTGTTTAAAGATTTATTTTTTAAAAAGAATTTTATGTATGTGAGTACACTGTTACTGTCTTCAGACACACCAGAAGAGGGCATCAGGTGGTTGTGATCCACCATGTGGTTGCTGGGATTTGAACTCAGGACCACTGGAGGAGCAGTCGGTGCTCTTAACCACTGAGCTATCTCTCCAGCCCCCCCACCCACCGTGTCTATCAGGCTTTGGAGCCTTTGGTGTGTGTGTGTGTGTGTGTGTGTGTTTAAAGATTTTTTGTTTAAAAAGAGGGGGTTGGGGATTTAGCTCAGTGGTAGAGCACTTGCCTAGCAAGCACAAGGCCCTGGGTTCGGTCCCCAGCTCCGAAAAAAAGAAAAAATAAAAAAAAAAATATTTATTTTATGTATGTGAGTACAGCTGTCTTCAGACACACCAGAAGAGGGCATCAGATCCCATTACAGGTGGTTGTGATCTACCGTGTGGCTGCTGGGATTTGAACTCGGGACCTCTGGAGGAGCAGTCGGTGCTCTTAACCACTGAGCTATCTCTCCAGCCCCCCCACCCACCATGTCTATCACAAGGCTTTGGAGCAGAAGCTCAGAGGTCTGGAATCATGTTCAACAGACAGCTGAACTGGGGCTCAGAACCTGTGTTTTTTTATTTACTCATTTCGTAAATTTGTCTACTTACTCATTAAGACAAGAACTTATGCAGCCCAGGCTAACTTCAAACTCATATAGTCAAGGTTGACCATGAACTTGTGATTCTCTGTCTCTGTCTCCCAAGTTCTGGGGTTACAGGCATGCACCGCCACACCCAGCTGAGTCTTTGCTCTTGACTGCTTTTTCAGTAAGAAATGCCCCAGCTAAATGAATAGCATAAAGCCTTTGATTTGTGTTTGGATCACGAAGATTCTTGTGCCCACAGAGCACTAGAGAACCCTGAATGTTAAACACACAGAGGCCTCTCCTTCAATGGATGAGATAAAATACCTGTTTCCCTGCCCAGAGGCCTGGGAATAGCTATCATTAATGACCTGGTGACCTATTTGCTACCTGTGGCGGCAGACCTCACCCACCTTTTGCTATAGAGGCAGACCTCGTCCAAATCTCCCAGAATGATTATCCCAGGCTCTCCCTCCCTAGACCTTTATCTTTAGCTCCCAGGTAAAGCCAACCTTCGGGGAGATGCCACATGTACTTTATAGCCTGCTGACCTCTGTGCGATCTGTCAGAGACCGCCCTAGATTCTAGGCCTTTTTAGCGATATAAGCCACCCTCAGGGTCGCATGTATTTTGCAAAGGAGTTTCTATGCAGTCACACCTAAAGCTTTACTGGGCACCTGGAATTGGACTGGTTGTTGCCTGACACCTTTTCCTATACTGTACTGTGTTTTAAACACGCCGACAAGGAAGCGCTGACATTAGACTCCCCGGAGTCCGATCCAGGCTGATGAAGCCAATCTGACCTGAGTTTTCATTCTCACCTCTTCAAGGGTTTGCTTCCGTGCCTGACACCTGCAGCCTTCCCACGCCCCCTCAGATCTGACTTAGTATTGTCCAGCTTTGCTGTGGTGCAAAGGTGTGTCC
Organism: Rattus rattus; assembly: GCF_011064425.1. Lineage (NCBI taxonomy): Eukaryota > Metazoa > Chordata > Mammalia > Rodentia > Muridae > Rattus > Rattus rattus. The sequence goes on from NC_046162.1 coordinate 4,801,376, forward strand.
AGAACCACCATTTCTCGACCTCAGGACAACATTCAGTAAACTGAAGGCCACGCCCTTACATTTCACTGCAAAACAGACCTCCTGTCCGGTGCCTCTCACTGACTGTGGGTGTGATGGCTGTTGTCGGTTGTCAACTTGACTACATCTGTGAGGGACTTTTTTTCTTCTTCATTAAATCATTTGAAGAGGGACGTCCCGTTTTTAATCGGGATCTTCTGGGGTGGGAAGACCCAGCTTTAATCTGGGCTGCACCCTCTGCTGGCTGCATATACATAGAACACGGAAGGAAGAAGCCCTCTTTTTGCCCACTTGCTCTTGTTCCTGCTGGGAAGTCCATTCCTTTACGGGCATTAACAACTCCTTCTTGGGGTTGGGGATTTAGCTCAGTGGTAGAGCGCTTGCCTAACAAGCACAAGGCCCTGGGTTCGGTCCCCAGCTCCGAAAAAAAGAAAAAGAAAAACAAAACAAAACAAAGAAAAAAAACAAAAAACAAAAAAACCCCCAACTCCTTTTTTAGGATTCCAGCATATTCTGAAGACCAGCTGAGACATCCAGCCTCGTGGATTAAATTTTCTGAAGGGAGACAGCCATTGTTGGCCTGGCTGGACCAGAGCACAGCCTACAGAGCATTCTTATATTATATATGCATGATTAGGCTACGTGGGCAAAGCCATGGTGTTGGGAAGGTCACCTGTATTAAATCTATATTTTTAAAAGGCATTTTTGTGTATGTATAATGTGTGTGTGCATTCATGGATAAGAACGTGGATGCACGCGTGCCACCCAGCTCATCTGGAGGTCAGAGGACAACCTTGGGGGTTAGTCCTCTTGTTTAAGACAGGATCTGGGCCTAAGAGCTTCCAGGGGTTCTCCTGTCTCTGCTACCATGGGAGCACTGGGATTACAGATGTATGTCACTGAGCCCAGCTTTACATGGGCTCTAGGGATTCAAACTCAGGATCCCTCATTTACAGGGCAATCGCTTTACCTATCCGGCCATCTCTGCAGCCCATATTTTTAAATTATAATTTATGTACATTAAATATTTATAATATGTAATTATATAAGATATATTAACAATATATTGCATACATATTTATATTTACATATAACATTAAATATAAATGCTTATATTTAATATGCAATGTATTAATATATAAAATAATAAGTTATATATTGTTTACACACACAAATATATATATGTATATATTTATTTATTTAAATGGGGTATCTCTGCATAGCTCTGGCGGTCCTGGAGCTCACTATGTGAACCAGGCTGGCCTTGAACTCACAGAGATGCCCTGCCCCTGCTTTCCAAGTGTTAGGATTAAAGGCGGGTGTCACATGCCCGGCCCCCTATTTTTTATTTTGCTATTTTCAACTTGAGATGAGGACACGGAATGTAGCCGACACACACGGAGGAGCAGCTGTACTAACTGAACTGTCAGGATTCCATTTGCAACCGAAACTGCTGTGGGCTTCGCATATACATACATCTCTGTTACATCTTTGTTTTGTTTTGAAGACATGGTTTCTCTGGGTAGCCCTGCCTATCTAGTATGCAGCTCAAACTGGCTTCACACTCACAGGGATCCACCTGCCTCTGCCTCTCATGTGCAGGGATTAAAGGTGCACACACTGTCTTGTGTTGACCACCATTCGCACGCTTACACACAGCCCTGGGTGTGCATCTGTGGACAGACATCATTGACACATAACCGCCACAGGACTCTGGGTGGCAGTGGTGTCTTAATGGATCGATTGATGCCAAGGGGTGGGAAGCCAGGGGACACAGAGAAGGTGACGGGGTGGGGGTGGGGGGCCACATTGGCATTTATCTTTTAAATGGTGTTTTCAGGAGATGAGCTAAGCGGAGGCGTGCAAGGCTTAAGACAGAGCAGGTCTGTGTGGATGGCCTGGAAGTAGAGCAGCTGGCATTCCAGTAATAACAGCCGAGAAACCCGAGCAGCCCCCAGGGAGCTAAGGGGATGGAGGGCGCTGTGGGGATTATGATGAAGTGTTTTTAAACAGGCCAGGCCTCTCCCCACCAGCCCCGGGCGGGCGCATGACGCAGGGCACTTTTCAGGGAGGATGACGGCAGGGAGCTGCTTTATTTCGGTAGAGTGGGTCAGATGATGGCAGATTTTATACCACAAAATGCTTTTAGAGCTTGGATTGGAGGGTAGGAAAATGTGACTTAAGTGCCACGGAGCAGAAAATAAAAAATAACCCCTCCATCTGCCTTCATCTGCACATAACTCGAAGCCGAGATTCCTATGACTCACACACACCTGGCATCCGTCTGAGGCCATCTTTCATTGGGCTGCCCCCGGGTAGAGGGAGATGACATCTGACTGAGGCCCGCAAGAAGATGCGGCCTTTGGGGAAACTGAGGGAGCATGCGAGCTAAGCGGAAGCCCAATCCCCATGTAGTCACTGTCAGCCCGAAGGCTCCGGGGGGTGGGGGTGGGGGTGGGGATGCTGCAGGGAGCCTCCAGGTTTATCTACTGATGTCAGTCAACTCACACCTACGGCATGTCTGAAGGGACTGGATTCTGTGAACTGTGAAGAGGAAAGCAATCCTGATACAATTCCGGGGCTTCCGTCGAGAAAATTCTAGGGACCCACCCTTGCTTTTACTCCAGTGGTCCCTCAGGCTCAGGGGATGCATTATAAGACCGCCAGAGGTGTACAGAACTAGACAGTTTCAAACTTAATACTTAATGTACACTCTTAAAAAATTAGTACTTTGGAATTTTTTTAGCTTACACATTAGGCATAATAGACGATAAATGGTGATAAAATAGAAATAGTGTGCTTATATAGTAATATTATTTAAGATCTACGAGCCATTTGTTTCTGAAAATTCCCTTTCAGTATGTTCACACTGTGGTAACTCATCCCCATCCTCAGTCCCAACTGGAATGAACTGGATTACAGGCACAGGCACAGGAGACGTGACGCAGGGAGTATCCTGGAGTTGACATACAAAGGGACATGGCCACTACCAGCACCAGGGAGATGCCACCCGGGGACTCACTGGGGAAACTGTCAATCACGGTTGTCTTTTGTCCTGAGGTCAGGGCTCTTACATGGAAATGAAGCCCCCAGACACGTGAAAGTGTCATGGTCCTTCCAGACCACTCATGATGTCTTGGGGAAAAGAATGAATAGAGCGGTTGTGAGAGGAAGCGAGAGGTGGTGCAGGAGAGATACAAAGAATGAATGGCCTGGACAGAGGGCGGGACACTGGACACAGCATCACCCTGACCTGCCCGGAGGGGCCCAAGAGCCACATAAAGGAATAAATACTAAGATTGGAGTAGAAGGTGCCGGAGACACTAAATCACCAGTCTGTAGCTGGCAGCCTCTCTGGGGCGCAGAGGTGAGGTCGGCAGGCGTGGACCTCCTCCGTACAAGTGACCTAGGCAGGTAGGAGGCGAGGACTGGGGAGTCTGCTGGGGGCTTCTGGGCTTGCACAGCAGGGCAGTGGCTGCCATGCGAATGTCTCTCAGGGCCTCAGTTGTCTATAAACAGGAAAAGCACTCTCGCCTCATTGGCGGTCATTCTGCAGAGAAGACCTCCAGGGAGCCTGGGATTCAGTAGGTGTTCTGCAAATGATACCTAATCTCGTCTCTCAGGCTCCAACCCTGCGGCTGAACGCGGTGCACCTGAGACCCACTTTCATCAGAGAAAAACCAGGTAGAATCCTACCAATCACTCCTTAGAGGCCTTCTGTCTCCATTCCCACTCTCTTCCTGGCACTCTAAGAGGAAGACAAGTCAATCATGTAGGAACAGCATAGCGAGGTTCTCTGAAGACTTCCAAGCTGCCCAAGGCCCATGTTGGCCATGGGGCTCTGCAGTCAGCCTGGACCGGAGCAGTAACTGCTGCCCAGGACGGTAGTGCTCAGGGGTGTGTGAGGGAGTATTCACGATGAAGAGCCTCCCTCTGGCCCGGCTCCTTACCCCTCACTTCCCTAGTCAGGGAGCCCCTGGTGTCTGGACGGTGTCAACCCTATTGCTTGCTTCTTATCTTCAAGGCCACAGGAGAGAAGACAGAAGGGGCATTGGCACGGAGCATCTGGAGAAGCATTTGCTAAGTGAGCAGACAGTGGGTGAGTGAGCGCAAGAATGAACAAGGAGTAGCCGAATGTGCTTGAGAGCGAGCTAAGAGATGATGGCTCCTTGGTCTGCTCTCAGCAGGTGCCTGAAGTTGGTCGCAAACGTGGGTGTGGGGGTGGAGGTGGAGGCTCGGGAAGGGGAGACAGGCAGAAACCTCACCATTCCCATCGCTCCTTAAGTCTCTGAGCTGGGCAGTACACCGGGGGCATCGAGGTACTTTGCTGCTGCAGACAGGTTGGCCTTCTATAAAACCAGGCTTGTCTGCCTTCTGGTGTCTGTACCTTAGTCTCTCTCTCTCTCTCTCTCTCTCTCTCTCTCTCTCTGTTCTCTCTCTCTCTCTCTCTCTCTCAGAAACACAGGGTTTCTCTGTGTAGCTATCCTGGCACTCCTCTGTAGCCCAGGCTGGCCTCTGAGGCACTGCCATCACCAGCTGGCTTGGAGGACCATGTCTTAGGTCCAGTGTGCTGGGAACCAAGCCTTACGAGCACACCCTTCAGTGCTTATACCTTGGCCTTGCTCCACTAGGCCTCAGGGCAGAGGGATGATGGGTGAGGGGACCTCCCCATGGTGGCTCAGGGAGGGGAGCTGCTGAGCCAGAGAGGGACACTGTGCTTCTCACCTGCCTCCCTACCCACATCAGCAGCCCCAACCCCGGAAATAAGAACAGACTTCACTACCCATGCCCCACTATGTCTGAAAGAAGCAATTTGATGAGCACTGAGCGCCAGCACACCTCTCTTCTGATCCCGCGCCTTCCTTCAGAGGCCTTACAGCTTCCCAGCCTTCTGTGGTGACCAGAATGCAGTCAGCTTGCCTGAATGCCTCACTTTGTAAAGAAGACAGTGTGCCAGAGTCAGGTCTGTCTGTCCGCCCCGTGGGTGAGTGGGCTCAGGTCATCGGCCTCAAGGGAGGGAGGGGCCTTTACTGCTGAGTTATCTATCATTCCACCCGGCCTGGTTCACGGTTTTTGTTTTGTTTGCTGTGCTTGGGCCTCGAGTGTTCTGTCCTGGAGTTTAGACCCTAGCCCAGCTTTAAAAGATGCATTTCCTTACGTTGTAACTGTGGCCCTCAATTCCTTATGCTATAGAAGGGCTGGGCTAGAGAGCTGAGTTCTTGTTCTATCAGGACTAACATCCCCCTCTGAATCCGTATTTACTGCTCAGTGGCTTTGCTGTGAAAAAGCTTGTATCACCTCCACTCTGGGAAGGGACGGACGGGAAGCAGGCGCCAGGGCAAATACTGGGTGGAAGCCAGCTCTGTGCCTTTGGCCAGGAAGGCCAGTTTATTTCTTTGGGCCTCAGTTTCTCTCACCTACGAGAGGGATGGCTGTGAGGCCTCTGTGACCGCAAATGCCAGGAACTGCTCATCTCTCCTCATGCAGGCCGTGTGGTTTCAAAGCTTGTGGAAAAGGCACCGTCAGAGGAAATAAGTAATAAACGGAGTCTCATCAGATGCTGCCGGAGGCAGACAGGCTGGAGCCGAAGATGAGAACACCCAAGTCGCAGAGGCAGAGTGGGGGCCATCGGGAAGGGAAGCTGATGATTGGGCTCAGGAGAGTTTGGGGCTGGGAGGAAGGGAGGGACGTGGGGGGGGGTTGCCACTCAGCATGTCATGTCTTCCAGACCTCTTATCCTGGGTCCCTAACTCAAGGAGAGGTCTGGGGGACAGGGTGCTTACCTGAAGAATACCCCTTCCCACCCTACCACAAGCTTCACCTTGGTTGAGCACCTACATCCTACTCTGGGACACTGTTTTCTTCTGCTTTCTTCCTCATTCAGTGCTTGTGACTGTGCCATAGAAGAGAAGATGGCTCCCCCAAGGTCATACAGCCACCAAGAAAGCAGGCATCACCAAACCTGGGTTTGAGAGGCCACGGGTCTGTTTTTCCTAGTAGACCACTCTGTCCCACCCCTTGGTGTATCTCCTCATGAACGGCGAACATCTAAGCCTATGGTATTTGTTTTCTTGGTTCTCCTATGAGGGTCTTACACAGCAAATATCCTGCAGTCAGGAGATCTGAAACCCCTGCCTACAGAGGTTGGGAGGTTAGAAGCTATGCATCATTGAGCACCCCCCCACAAAATGGTGCCCACTGCCCTCTTTTCTATTCCCTTCACCCCACAGAACCCACTTTAGAGACCTGAGTGTCAGACCTTCTACCTCGTTCTGCCCCGTTCCTTCCACCTGCCCTGCACACAGCTGTCTGCGAGACCCCTTTGCACTCAGCTGCCCCGGATGGACCTGACCCACGGCGTCTGCACATTCCAGTCCTGAATCACAGAGCTTCTGCTTTGGGTTTTGTTCTGTCCTGCACATTGCAGTGATGGCGGGGGAGGGGAGCAAGGTGTGTACGCCTGTAGCTCTTGGTTCAGGGAAGGAAAACAGGCAAAGGAGAGAGTCCAGGGCATCCAGAGGAGGCTGTGGGACTGTTCCCTGTCCAAGTGGCAAAGCGGCCTTTTCTTAACCTACATAACCTTAGAGGCGTGTAAAACACACACTCTCACTCTCACTCTCTCTCTCTCTCTGTTTGTCTCTCTCACTCTCTCACTCTCTTTCTCTCTCTCTCTCTCTCTCTGAGTGTGTGTGTGTGTGTGTGTGTGTGTGTGTGTGTGTGCTGTGCCACACCCCTAGGTACCATTTCCCCTTGAGACAGGCTCTCTCTCTGGCCTGGAACATGCCAAGCAAGCTAAGCTGGCCGGCCAGTGAGGCCCAAGGAGCCAGCTGTCCCTGCCTCCCAGCTGTGAGGCACATACCACCATACCCGTATTTTTTCATGGATTCTAGAAAGAGCTCAGGTCTTCTCACTTGCGTGACAAAACACTTTTCCAACCAAGCTAATGCCTTAGACCTACTGACCAAACGAACAAAACAAACGAAGCCAAACAGTTCTGGGAGACAAACACCAGCCTCCCGCCTGCCAAGCACGTGCTCTTCCACTGAGCTATGTCCCAGGCCTGTGGTTTCCAACCAACTCTCCCTGCCTCCTCAGCTCTTGCTGTGAAAGGTAGGCAGACCCCAAACAGACACAGGTACGGGCAAACTGTGCTAAGGGCTTCACTTCATGACTTCTGGGGCCCGTGGCTGTACCACTCTTGAGAGCCCTTGTTTGTGAAGATTGAAGTAGTAGGGAGATGTTGGTGGGCATGGGGGTCAAGCCCAGCTCATCATTTATGGGCTGTGTGCTCTTGGAAGAGTTTCTTTACCTGCTGAGCCTTGGTTGAACTCATATCTAGAACACAAACAAGAATCTACTCAGAGGTCCGTGGGGAGGTTAAGGGGATAATTACAAAATTGCCTGATACGTAGTAGGCGCTTAATAAAGGTAAAGGTGGCTACCATCACCTCTTTAAGAGGCTGTCCTGTTCACATCTGTGAACCGCCGAGTCTAGGCCAGGCCCTATGCTGCTTGCTGGGGACACTGATAAACGAGTCGTGACACCTAGAGGCTATGACTGGCCCTGACAGCTGTGAGGTGTAATCTAAAGCATGGGGCATTCTTCTCTTGGGAGGGAGAGCATGGGGGATGGGGACAGCGGGAAGAACATGGGTGGGTGGGGCTCACTCCAGCGAAATTCCCTCCTCTGGAGGCCCCTAAGTGTCTCTTCAGTTGGAAAGGCTGCATGATAACATTCAGTGGGGGCACGCCATCAGCCTCTGGTACTTTCTGGTGGGCGAGAGTTCTTACAGTCACACCAGCTCGGTTTGGCACCTTAAGGCATCTGGGTATTCCCTGTCTCAGGATAGAATAAGCCGTGCAAAGACAGAGATCTGACACCTCAAGTCATCCAATCTGTCACCACAGCCCACTTAAAGGCAAAAGAAGGGTTCCAGCTGACAGCAGGGGACAGATCCGGAGGGGTGGGGGAAGATGCAGGCACGTGCACACTGCCAAATGCAATGCATATTCTTCTGGGGGAAGAATGTTCTGGCAGAACAGGTGTAGGTTTGACTGAGGTGTTGTGAGGTCCAGAGAGAGAGAAGCCTCGGGCACTCTGGTACTGGGTATGTTAGGGCATGTCCTCTGCCGACCGGACCCTGAAGAGAGCCCAGACTTAGCCAGGTACCAGGTAAGTGAAAAGGCTTCTTTTGGAAGCTTTGCTCCCCATGCCACCCACAGCTGCTGCCCTTCTGAAGCTGTCACATGACATGTTGGCCTAAGCCCTTCAGCAGCCCCCGTCTGAAGAGCTATTTGCAGAGGGCACCCACTTGGAGTCTAGAGCTTTGCACGCAAGTGTTCGGTATTAAGAGCTGAGGAGGAGAGGCTGCGGCAGGTGTCTCCACTCTGCCACAGCACCACCCACCCTCCACAGGCTCCAGAGGTCTTTGTGCAGCGTCTGAGAGCCAGCACCATCCTCACATCTGCTCTCTCTTGACAAGAGGCTTTGAAGCTCCACAGTGACGCCATCTGCCAGGAGCCAGCTGGGTCATGAGCTGACCCTACGGTTGCCACGGTAACCAAGATGGCAGCCTGGGGCCTTCCGGAAACAAACCAAGCTAATGTCAGGAGGTTCCATGGAGCAGTGTGGTTAGCAAGCCTGTGGATTTATGGGGCCTTATTCCAGCAGAAGTGGACCCGATGGTGACAGTTGACTGACTGAGAGCTGAAGGGAAAAAAATCAAGGGGAGGAATCATGGTGGTGTTGGGTGAGGAAGATCTTCCCTGTGGCTTGTGGAACCTCCAGTTCTTGGAAGGTCAATGGTTCACCTTGACCTGACAGGGTTTCTCCTAGGGAGAGAGCTGGTTGGCCCTCGAAAGGCATGCTGGATTGGTGTGTCTGCATATACGAGGCCCTTTCCGGGGCAGCCTTCTCCCTTCATGTCAGGGCTTTGCTGAAGAGGGGCGAGAGCCTCCTGTCTGCCACGGTGGAACCTGAGAACAGGGACCTCATGGCTCGGCACTGTGTTCTTATACGAATGTTCCACAGCACTGGTAAGCTCCTGGAGGGCTAGGCTCACCGAGGCCTGGCATGGCAAATTCTAGCAAACTGTGAAGGAGCGAAAAGCTGCCTCATTCCTAAGCCACTTGCTGAGGGGTTTTGATGCTTACGGGCTCAGCTGCTTCCCTCGAACAAATGGGGACCGGGGGAGGGGGAGTGGCTGGAGCCCACGGAGGGACCTTCTCAGCCTAGCAATGTGGTGTGCTGATGCTACAGTTGACAGTGCAGCCACCAGGGCCTCTGAGGACAGGCCACACCTGCCTGGAAGCATGGGGACATCTGCTTACATCCCAGCAGCTGGCTTATTCTGGATATGCGGTGGGACCAGAATAGGAAAAGTCAGCGCCCACGTGCACTTAGCACGCGATCGCCTGGGGGATCTTGGGCAAAAGCATTTGTTCATACATCTCTCGATTTGGAGGTGAAAACTTTTATAACTTTCTTCCTACATGTGGATCCCTAGTTTTACCTCCCCTCCAACTTTGTGCTGAGAGGCAGACTTTGAATATTGCCAGACAGGTAGGCCTGAGAGGGTTTTCACATTTTTTTTTTCAGGTTTAAGTGAAGGTACGGGTTTCACTGGGTCTACCCGGGGAACTACGTCCTTAGCTCCAGTATGGCTCCTTTTGGCCACTTAGGTGTTACCTGCTGCTGTGAGGTCTTTCTATGTAGACTGTTGACTGTTCCTCGAAAACTCATGTGGCACACCGCTTTTAGCCCCCCGTGCGGTACTGTCTGTTCAACAGACTGGCAGAAGGCTGTTTGTATCTGAGCCCCAGGCTGATGACACGTGGCGGTGTATCCACTGCTCTTTTTATTTGCAGTTTTCCCTTCCCCAATGCTTCCCAGCCTCACAGGTCCGGGAGGTATCGGGGACAGTAATCATTATTCTTATGTCACGGGTTAAAATCAATGGCCTGGCCCCAGACAACTCCCTGATCACATAGTGCCTACTCGTCCCACTCTCAGATACTGGCCTTGATCCTTCTCTTGAGGCAGGCCACCCCTCACAATCTTTGGTTCCAGAGAAGACAAGAGACCTAGTCCAGGCCAAGCAGAGAACCCCATTCTCTAAGCCAAAAGGACAGAAGGACATCATGGGACCTCAGCTGGTACAAGGACAACATTGTCCTTTCTGGAGTTTGTCCTGGGACTACAGAGAAATAGAAAGCTTTCCACTGCTAAATTCTGTCTGAGAAGGAAGCCAGGACAGAGAAAGACGGACATACTGAAAGATCGGGAGAGATATGTGACTAGATACAGCCATGTATCTGTCTTTAGTTGTGCTGACTCACCAATTAAAGCAGCTGCATAGATCCTGCCTGTTCTAGAAGAGTCCTGACTAATGCAGACTCTGCCACAGCAGGAAATGTACCAGCCAGGATTCAGACCTCTGATCTCAAACCATTATTAAAAGTATGGAGTTGGGCAAAGTGGCACTCCTAGCTACACAGGAGGCTGATATACCTGGGCTACACTGAAGGCCTTTCAGAATTACACACACCTTTAGGCCCAGTGTCCAAATCTGACAGGCAGAGAGCCATCCTGACTGTCACGTCTGCTGACTCTGGCTTACCCCAGATCTCTGGACCCTCCTGGGTGGAGCAGGCACCGTGATCCACCTGCTCTGTACCCAAGGGCGATGAGTTGGAGATCAGGAAACTGTTCAAGCCAGTGTGGAAGAAAACTGACATCCTACTGTTGCTCAGAGGAGAAGACAAGATGGAGAGAAGGAAAAGCAGAGGAAGAGAACTCAGCAAGAAGAAAGACCATGCAGGAGCCAGGACATAGAGATGAAACTGAAAGGGCGTGCCGTGGCAGCGCACGCCTTTAGTCCAGGCACTCAGGGTTTCTGTTGAGTCTGACTGAGGCTAGCCTGGTCTACAGAATGAGTTCTAGGACACCTAGGACTGCATAGTGAGACCCTGTCTCAAAAAACCAAATGCTGAAAATGTTTTCCACAGAGAGAGAGAGAGAGAGAGAGAGAGAGAGAGAGAGAGAGAGAGAGAGAGAGAGACTGATTATCAGCGTCCTTGAGCCTGTGGAGATTTCCCTCGGGCATCAGACACGCTAAGTGGCACCTCCCACAGCACATCAGCTAGCAGGTGCATGGCTGGTTCTGGCTCTGGGTACTTACTGTGGTGATGAACCTGTACAGCGGTTGCCTTCTCTCTGTGTACTTGACTGTGATGGGGCTGAGGTCATAGCGGAACCAGATGGCGGGGATAATGCGGCCCGTGTGACTGTAGGCAACGTACTCCTGCAGGAGAGAGGAGGACGGTGATGGGGATGTTACAAGTGGAACCGGCCTCAGGTGGGTGAGCGTGTGGACTGCAGAGGGTGTCCAGGCAGCCTCCTCTCAGCTGCTCCAGAGGCCCTGGACAGGCAGCACAGTGGGGGTACGCTGGGTCCCTGCAGCTATGGGAAACAGACCACGTGACTTAGAAGTAGAGCCAGAACGAAGCACAAGTCTGAGGGTGACATGGAAGAGGGAAGAGGGCTTTGTACTTGGTCTGAGCCTTTCCTCCTTGAAGTCCCAGCCACAGGAAATCTACTCAGTTATTCTGTTGGCCACCGCTGATGTTCTGAGATTCCTGGGGGGACGAAGCTCCTTCCCTAGGGGAGTGACAGGCTGGCAGATGAAGACATCATCACATCGCTAGCTTCCAACAGTGTTCATGTAGGGAGGTGGGACTTGGGTGCTCAGTGGGCCATACATGAGCCAGTTCTGTCAGAGGGATCTCAAGGCTCACCGAGAAAGGGCCATTCTAAGCCACACCTGCCTGGCCTGTGAGCAAGTGTGTGTGAGCTTGCCCATGAAGCAGGGCCAGCACAGAGGACCGGAAAGGTGCGGTGCTCTACCTGCCATGGCTCCTAAGAATGCACACAGCCATGGCTAAATGACCGCCATGGAGCTAAAGTGACGGTTATCTTTGGGCCAGTTTTATCCTCTCCTGGAGGGCCTGGCTTTTGCCATCTCCACCTCAGGGATCTGAGCTGATGACCCTCAGGACCTTTGGAGTACTTCAGGGTCCTGAGAAGCTTTGAGCTCACCTCCCTTGTTTACAACAAGTAGAAATGGATGCAAGGGTCCCCAGGACCAACCCTCTGTCCCCAGCATTGGTCTTGAGCAGCCGGACCGACCCCACGCATACCACTGGGTCCTAACCTACTGGACATCAACTGCCATCCACAGGACAGGCTGGGACCAAAGCCACAGAGAATGCTGAGTAAGCCGGTCCAGCCACCGAGCCCTTGCCAAGCCTCGATGGAAGAAGCCTGCAGCAGACAAATCTAGCAGCAGTAGGCACCAGCCTTCTTAGTGGGCCAAGCGCTTCCTGAAAACATTGCTTCATTTGACAGCAATCTTGTGAAGTAACTACCATGGACATATTACAAACAAGGACATATGACTGAGCTAGGATGGGGCCGTGTGGTTGAGGGCCCCCCTGCTTCCTGCTTATGTGTGGCAGCACTGGGGGTGGGGGGTTATAATGAGTACAGTGGTTTAAATATGCTGCCCAAAAAGCCACACACATTTGCTGCAGTGCTGGGGCTGAGCCCAGAGCCCTGTGCATGTAAGGCAGGTAGGGGTACCATGGCTATTCTCCATCTAAATTTACACAGTTCCTTTTTGTACATCAAGGGACTGAACCCGTAAGTAAGTATTCATTGGTGGTAACTGGAGGTGGTAATTTGGGAGGTAAGTAATTTAGATGAGGGTGAGTGGCAACAGTAGCATTGCCACTTCTGTAAGAGGAGAAAGGTGGTCCTAAGCTTGTAGGACCTGCCCTGCCCTCCACTGGACAGCACAGCGAGGCTTACCACAGGCTGGGGTCAATCTCTTTGACTTCCTCTTTCCCCACCCATGAGATAAGTCCTTCTTTTTTTTTTTTTTTTTTTTTTTTTTTTTTTTTTTTTTTTTTTTTTTTTTTTTTTTTGGTTTTTTTTTGAGCTGGGACCTAACCCAGGGCCTCTTTTCCCAGCGCTCTACCATGAGATAAGTCAACTTCTATTCCTTATTTACCTACTCTTAGGATTTTATTATGTTTCGGGAAAGTAGGACAGACACTGTCCGAAATAGTGAATGTAAGCGGTAAGACTTCCTGGAGAGAGTTATGGACCAAAGGGAATCAGAGCACAGGGACCCATCACCAAGAGGCTCCCCAAGTGGGCAAGCCTGGGCAACGTCTATTCAGACTGAGTGGGTGAGCGATCGGGGGGCCTCTGGAACCCCAGAGGAACCTGGTTCCAATCCCTACACTGCAACTGTACAGCTCTGCGAGTGCCTGTCCCTCGGTAACCAATGTGTAAAATGGGCAGGACAGCTGCTCCCATACCAGGGCAGCCGTGGTGACTGACAGTGGTGATGGAGGCAGGGAGCTGGGCGTGTCTAGCTCCTAAGTACTCGATACAACAATGCCCACCTCAACCATGATGATAGCAAACTGAGCTAAACGCCCATCATATACTGAGGGGGTCTGGGTGGCCCTGCGACAGCAGAAGCAGGAGTCTCGTGGTAAACAGGGGAACATACCCCAAGCATTTATGTTCCACTGGCACAAGCCATGGTTTCGGGAGAGGCCCAAGCCACCGACTGCTGTGCCATCTCATTTCATTGGCTTGATGTCCCTTGGCTTCCAGTAAGACCTGTGTGTCTCTTAAAGTGTTGGGGTCCTGGAACATCCTCAGTCAATCCCGATTGGATTCCCTGCCTGATTCGAAGTATCTACCGTGTGCTGATCAATAGGAGCCTGAAGAAACTGCGACCAGAAGATAACAGAGCAGGGATGTTTAGGGACGGTCCTCTGCCTATTTCAAACGGATCACACCTTATCTCCTTGTTAGAGTTTCTCACCTGGACCTCGAGGCCACTACCACGGCAAGAACTGGTATTTCATCGTTACCTAGAGTAGAGAATGAGTCTGGTAGGACTGCCTACTCCCTGCCCCACTCCTGTGAAATTCCTTTCAGCAGAATGTGCGGGGCATCGCTTATGCCCTCGGCCAGCAGAGGGCGCAATTGCAATGCTCAGCCCGTTCAGGGCCCACTCACCTTGTTGGCCACGGTGTACTGGTAGGAGTAGCGCTGCTTGCCACTCTTGTCCTCATACACCGTGGGCACGATCTTCAAGATGTAGTCGTGGGAGGCCAGGGCTGCAGGGAGCACAGCACAAGATGAAACGGGGGTGGGGGGTGGGGGGAGGCACCACCTGGCAGGTGGCTCTGCCTGTAACCCCAAGTTCAAGTCCTCTTGGCACTGCAGGGTCCTCTCCCCTCTTTCTCTTTGGAATGCCACTTGCCAGAATCGTTAGATCTGCATTCCATAATATATAAGGCTCTGAGCCACACACTTACAGATGGGGCAGCCATTAATGAGGGGTGCTGAGAAGGCATTTTCTCTGAGATCCAAGTCAAGGATCAGCCTGCTCCCGTGAATTAGGGGCCAGGGAGAGCATCCTCTTTAATATGTGGACACAAAGAATTATCTAGAAAGATCTCCAGGAAGTGGAGCAGCTTCAGTTTCTTCCTTACCTAGACTAGAGAGACTGGTAAAATGATATCTCCCGCACCCCACCCACACACCACCACCTCTGCCCCATGAAATTTTCCAGGGAGACAGGAGGGATTTGAGAAAGGCCCCATTTCATTGTGGGTGTTGTCTGCAAGCTTTTTACTTTTAAAATAATCTGGGCTCTGGGCTTTAGGAAGAAAAATGAAAAGGATGCCCCAGAAAGAACTGGGTAAGAACTGATCGATCCCCGAGGGCTGGGGTCCTAGCTCAGTGGCCAGGCACCTGCCTGGCATAAACATGGCCTTGGCCTCAGTCCCAGTGCTGCAAAAGCAAACAACAAAATCTGGTCCATGTCTTCCCTCTTTCTCAATAAACTGCTGATCCTTCAGCCCTGTAATATTTTAACATAACCCTTTTACCCAGTGCTACCCCCCACCCATCTCCACCCAGCCTGGATGGCGGGAAGATGCTAAGATCCAGCATGGAGCCTGGGCAGATGGTAGCATCCTGCTGAATGAATGAACTGGAAAAAGGATGAATGGATCAATCAGCTACTGATAAGCATGAGCCAATTGGAACAAGAGCGGCCTCAGCCTCCCGCACAAGGACCGAGGTCCATCGTCCGTCCCTCTTATTCCTTCTAGAACCTTGGACTAGGAACCACGGAGCTAAAAGAACATGGGGATTTAGTCTTGTGGGTTCTAATCCCGGTCTCTGCAGATCAGATTTAGATTCCTGTGTCAGAGTGGTGAGCATGGAGAGAATATTCCAGCCCTGACTAGTTCTGACCCTGCTGTCTCCTCAGCAAAGGGCGGCACTCCTGGAATGGAGGAAAACTGGGGAAAGCCCTGTAGCCTTTAAGCTAAGCCCAGGGGGACCTAACACCTCCTGTTCACACCCATAATGGCTCTCAGAGTTCTGAGCTCTACAGTCACATGGGATTAAAGGCCGATCCTGGTTCTCATCCCTGGAGATGGGCTCACATCTATACCAAAGCTAGGAGACCAAAGATCACCTCGAAGTACCTGTCTCAAATTCCCACTATCCGAGGATAAAACCTGAGGAAAGGAAGGTCTTAGCAAAAATCACAACTCTAAAATTTGTTGTTATTTATAAAAAACATTGGTAGTCACAAATGAACAATGACAAAAAGAGAGGGAGAGCCATCCTCATGTCTACTGTGTACTGAGTTCACATCTCTACCTCAGTAGAAACATGCCAGACGGATGACATCACAGAATCACAGGGGGTCTGCCTCAGGACCAGGTATTGTGAACACCTTTCCAAGTTAGAGCAGAAAGGAGGCCTGTAGAGGATGCTGGCTTCATTCACTCACACCCCTGTGTCTAGAACTTGGTACTGTGTCTGATCAATATGCATTCAGTGTCTGACTGACTGCCAAACGGTCCTGAGCCATCATGACCAGCAGCTGCCCACATTCCAAGATGCAGGTCCCTACCACATCTAGGGCTAAGAGGAATGCTTCTTCAAAGTGATCCAGTGAACATTAGTTTCCTCAGCATACTGTGTGTGTGCATGCACACACATGCTGTGGGCACGTGCAAGAATGGAGGTACGAGTATGCGCTCTTTGGCCCTGAATAGAGATTCAGCATTCTCTAAGGAACCAGTGGCTGACAGGAAGGGTTTGAGCAGGGAGGGAGGAGCCAGCCAGTTTCTCCCACTGGCCACTTACGGAGCTGGTTCTCACAGAGTGGACTCTGGTTCTGTTAATGCTTTATAGGATCCTGCCTCCACTCAGGACAATGGCCAAACGGCGATTAGTACAGTGACAGGAGTTGTCAGAGCTTGCAATAGTCCAGGGCTGCAATCTACCTTCCCTAGGGACAGGCTACCCTTTTCCCTTCCAAAAGAAAGCAATGAGTCTGTGTACCTCGCAGGGTAGCTGTGGGCAGGGAATGGTGTGAGGCTATGACCTTGGCTTACAGTTAGCACCTGACTTCTGCCCCTCTGGCTTCCATAGTCCAATGCCACCTGCTGGGTGGGGACCTCTGCAAGGGAGGGGGGCTACTCTGTGCTAAGATACTCACGGTTGGAGGTGAGTCTGTCTGCTCCCCCGAGAGCATTGAAGGCTCCATGAACATTCTGGACCTGCAGAGAAGCACAGTGAGGAACTGTCCCTTGGAGGCTGTCACCTTCAAGCCTGGCCTTGCTTGTGGGGACTGACCAGGGATTATCTGGTCATGAAGGGCAATCCAGCCATTGGGCCCAGTTAACAAGGGCTTCTGGGAGGAGAGATAACCGACATGGATTTGGAGAAAGGCCCAAAGTGGGCCTAATAAGTGGACCCTGCAAGGGCTGAGCCTGGAGACTCGGAAAGACCTAGGGCCCATGGGAGCTAGGGAAGAGGGAGGGCGGGAGATCAGAGCAGTAGATGGGGTAGGCTCTTGTGGAGAAGACGCTTCAGGAGCAGCAGGTGAGTGACCTGACCCTCAGGCTGATCCCCCTCAAGGGGGTGTGTTGGGACCTGAAGTGTGAAGATTTGGTTTCGAATCCCCAAGCATGGAGATGTGGTGGTGTGGTCTCTAGGCTGGAAGAGTCAGATGGGCAGGTCCCACCTCAGCCTGACCAACATGTGTAAGACTCGGCACATAGCAGGTGTCTGATAAATGTTTTTCAAGTGAGCAGATGGACAGGGTTGGCTCTGAGCTGAGAAAATCTGTGTACTGACGTGGAACAGAGCTGCTGTCCTTTGGTTCTGACCCTGCATGTAGCCCTGGTCGGCCCTCTCTGTTGCCTTAGCCTAGGTCCTCGCCCTCCCTGCCCAGGCTATAGCCCCTCCCCATGCTGTGCCTACAGCCTTGCTTCATGGGTCCCTCTTCCTCATAACTGATATGCACCTGGTGGGTGGGGGCCGTACTCCATCAGCATCCCCCTCTTCAACCTAGCTTGGATCTTCCCCACACAAACCCAGTTCCCTGCTCCCCACCTCCTCAGTCAGCCAACTGAGAGTCACCCTCACAGGTGACTCAGGCCTCTGGCACTTCATTTCTACATGTGTCACTCTGGGGTCACAGGTACATGCTTATTAATTTTCCTGAGAGTCAGCTTAAGCGTCTGTTAATATAAAAGTGAAGGGTTTCGTACGGTGTAGGAGGGCCTCCTGAAAGAAGGTAACGTATCTGACACTCCCTTGCCTGGGCCTTGTGTCTGCGCCCATCATGGGCTTGGCCATGTTTAGATGCAAGAGAGAGGCCCTCTCCACAGTACTATGCTGGCACTATGCTGGCACTATGCTGGCACTATGCTGGCACTATGCTCCTACTTTGGAGCCTCCAGAGCTCTGGTTTAGATAAACGTCTGTTCATTAAACACCGCCTAGTCTGTGCTGCTCAGTAAAAGCAACAGAAAACAGACTGAGACAGCAATGAGGGGACTGAGCCAAACCCTGGAGTCCACCTCCCTCCCAGCCCAGGTCCCAGCCTGAGCATCTGAGTCTGTTGTGTGGTTGGTGACACCACTGATACCATGGCTACCGCAGGCGCATCCTCAGAAGACATGACAAAGAAGACATCATGTGGGTGACCCTTAGGGACCAGCTCACGGCCACCTGTATCCCCAAAGGAGAGCCCTGTCCCCTGCTCACCTGTAGTGTGTCCCCAAAGGAAAGCTTATGGATGATGTGTGTCATGTCCGGGTTCTGTGGCTGAGCTGTGGCACTGTGCGTGGACACATGGAAGTTGCCGGGGACCTGGCGGGAGAAAGGTGGATTTCATATATCTGGGTGGCTGTCCACGGGGGCTGACTGCAAGGGCTGTGTGATCTATGCATGGCCTGAGGAACCAGAGTCAGACATACGCTGGCGCCAGGACCCTGGCTTGTAGCGTCTCCAACTGTATACTTTGAAGAACAGGACACTCACAGAAGCTACTGAAAGAGTTATCTGGGACAACCCAGGGCAAGAGCGCCTGTGAAGTGCCCGTGTGGGCACCTGACACAGAGCCCGGTCTAAAACGACAGCAGTCTCTGCCCATCTCTGCGGATTCAAGGTGGCTGGCTCAGCAGTGGGTGAGGGGTGTGCTCTGAGCCAGGAGACCAAAGTGACTTCCTCGAACTCTAAACCAAGCTCACACCTGCTCAAGGCAGCCTCATCGGTGTAGACAGAGACTGATGACAGTGGCCTAGCAGGCCATCGTTATTCCCACCCAGGATCGCACCGGAGGATCTCAGAGTAGCTTCTGCCCTGGTTCCCGGTGTCTGCTCTTACCGCAGCCTGCAGACCCTTCCCTGGGGCCATGAGGGAGAGTACGTTAAATCTTATCTTTGATCAGGCCACACCTCAGCCCTAAACCCTCCAAGGCTACCTGGCACCAGTCTGTTCTTTGAAGGGGTTTATTACACAACGTGCTGGGGTTGTGGCCTGAGCAAAGTGGCGCCTAGGTGGGGATGGTAATCCTTAGGTCACTGAGGGACGTTGATCTCAAAAGGGGCTGATGTGATTCTCGTGGGACCTCGGTTGGTTTTTAAAAGAAGCCTGACCTGGTCTCTCTCTGCTTCTGGTCTCACCATGTCACTCTTCCTTTAGGATCCTCCCTGTCCCATGTCCAGCACTGTGATATCATCTACCCAGACCCTCATCAGAGGGGCACCTGATCCTGGACTTTCAGCCTCTAGGTCTAAATAACTTTTTTCTTTATTCATTATTGGCTTTGTACTACACTACGGCAATGGAAAAACCGAGTGACCCAGTGGAGCCCGAGTGCTCTTGTGATGTATTCTGGCCACTGGTCACACTCAGACCTCTTCCCTAGGCTTCATCACCACCTCCTCTCAGCTCTGCTCACCCCTAAGCCTCACTGGCCTCCTACTGGCACTGGGACCAGTGTCCTGCACAGCCCCACCGTGTGGCCTTTGTGCCTGGCACTTCTTCCTGGAATGCTTGTCCATGAAGCTTCCCCACCTCGCTTAGGTCGACGCGCAGGCTGAGGAGGACCCTCAGTTATATTTTGGGCACAAGATATGTTCGGGGAGCTCTTCCAGGGGGAGGGATGGAGCCCCTTGTGCAGAGGCCCTGAAGTCTGAACTTCTTAGGAAGACAGGGAAAGGCCTCAAAGAAGCAAGGCAGGCAGCAGAAGCAAGGCGAAAGGGAGGAAAGCCCTGAACAGAAGCTGGTCAAGGTGGAGAGAAAAAAACAAAACAAAACAGGCAGGTGAGGCCACTTAGCTAAACTCCCAACTGAGGCACTGAAAACTCAGGGTCTTATTCCAACTGCTGGGGGGTGGGGGCACCGCTACAGCCTGGTGTGTGATCATCCCTCAGGGAGTCAGTGGCCTGTTTTAGGCACTGAACCAGGGTCTTCACCAGGATCAGCCTGGCTTCAGCACGCAGCCCAGGACTCTCTTGAGCAGAGAGCATCAGCATGGTCTGCCTCAGGGAGCCAATAAAAGTGATTCTCCACATCTGGCGCTTGGGCTCAAGCCCAGTTACCACTCTGTGCCTCATTTTCCTCATCAGAGAATGGGGATGATGACCTCAGAGGTTTTTGGAGTGGCAGGAGGTTCGCAGGCACACGGATGAACATGCTTCAGTGCTCACAGAGAAGGGGCCTTGGATGAGCAGACAACAGGGTGTGAGGAAAAGCCACTGCTTTTGAAAACATTTTCACGCTTCCTTTCACAGCGTAAGTGGTACCTGGGTTTATTTCCATTACAAAATCTGCACAGGGCCAGGGTGTAGCTCGGTAGGGATATAGCTAGACAGTTGCGTCAGGAAGAGCACCTTGCCTCACTTACACAAGGCCTTGGGATCCATTCCAACACCAGAGGACGCGGTGGGAAAAAAAAAGCCCTTTACATGATACAGTCGTAATTCCTGAGACTGAAGGTGTCCTGTCAGGTCTTCTGGGCAGTGGGCCAGGCCTGGCCACAAGTACAGAACACCTTGGGTGTGGGGTCTATGTCCCCAGGGTTAAGAGAGTGGGGAAGGCTGGCTCCTGGGTACTGCCACCCGCTGCCAGCCCTTCGAGGCTGTGACTCAGTAATCCACTCCACTCTACACCAAATCCATCACAGGGGTCTGACTCACACCAGCACACGCCGAGCTGGAGAAACAGAAGGCGACGCTTTTAGAACCTGTGACTTAGGCACCTACGTCAGTGTCTCTGGTGGATTTTAAAAATATATAGCTGGAGTCAGCCCCTACCGGCTTCCTTTTGCCTTCCCCCAGGGGCAGCCATGATTAGTGTGGCTACCGGGCAGGCTCAGTCTGGGCTGCTGGAGGCTGCTAGGGTGCCTGCAGTGAACTCTGGCATCAGGCTATTGGTCCACGTCCTGATAGTTGGATAAAGGGGCCAAGGGACAAGTCTGATGGGAGACTGGGGAGGGTCTGCTCTCCTTGCCCTCAGACCTACCAGGCTGCCACACTGGTATCTTAATGACAGCTCTTCAGACACACAAGACCCCAACAAAGAGAGAGGGTGCCGTCAGAAGAGTCTCCATATTCCACAAGGGGTTGGGTGGACAGTGGTCCGGCCTGTGCCTGGAGAACATGGTCACTCTAGTCACAGCTTGTGTAATATAGACGTTAAAAAGCAGTAGCCACATGCAGGGCTCAGAGCCCAGTGGCCAGAGTGCCTGGGTTCAGACCCAGCCCTGAACTCTCAAATGCTGCTTGACTCCTATGCTCTGCTTAGGAGCCAGGTGAGTATCCACTGAACAGCGGCCACGGCACGGGACTGCATGATCCTTCCACGGATGCCCTGGCCACCCTCCTGGTTTCTTGCATGTCTGATGTCCATGTGCAGTGTACAAACACCATTATACCAAAGTGACAGCGAACATATGCTGACAAGGGCGGGGCAAGAGCCTCCGATGGGCTACAAGGAAGGCAGGGCCTGTCTAGTCACCACTTCACGAAGCACTTTATATGCTGATTTGGTCATATGGTTGGTATTGACACCACCACCACTACCTTTTATAGACGAGGGAACCAGAGTTTGGAGTCACCTGAAGCACTTAGAATTCTTAGCCAGCACACCAGACTCAGGCTTTTTGAACACAAGTTGGTCTGATTTGAAAAGGCAAATTCTGGTTCACTCAGACTAGCTGGGATCCACAGCACAGCCCACCCAAGGGAACGGAGGACACGACTGCCAAGAGGTAGGTAGTGTGACACCTGACTTGTTAGGAGTGTGCACGTTCAAAGGCAAGCAACCACATTTGCACGACTGGGAAGTGAGTATGTGTAGACACGTGCCTGGCAATCTTCCAATACCACCAGCAGACGCCTTCCCCTGCAGCCCAACCGAAGCACCCACTTCACTGTCTGACTCTATTATCAAAGTGGTGCGTTTTCCCCCAAGTATTTACCCGGGTGCTGGTGGCTGTCATTCTCTAGGTGGGGATGTGTGCACAGTACCTGGAAATTCTTTACAATTGTAATATAGTGTGAATGCCAGCAGCTTCCAGAGGCAAAGTCACAAGTACTGCCAACACTGCTTTGGTTTTATTATTATTATTATTATTATTATTATTATTATTATTATTATTATTATATTAACTGAAGTAGGAAATGTTAAATTAAGAGTTAGAGCCTAGTTAAAAACAAGGATGAGACTTACTCCACATTCTTTGGGGTGTCTGCAGATAGATCTGTACCCTTTCAGGGGTTTAATGGTCCCCAGGTTTTGATATGGCTCTACATCCTCCTTAGGAGACTTGGCATCCTTAGAGTTTGGTGGCTGCAGTCTTGGGAGGACTTCAGGACGCTGGAGGTAGAGCCTGCCTCCCTGACACTTCCCAGGCAGTGCTTCTGGGGACCCCCACTAGGAATGGCCCTAGCCTAAACCTAAGATTTCCCACACTGCCGTCCAGTGCTCACTCCCACAGGAAGGCCTGCGGGCTGTATACTCTTCCCTTCAGCTCTTGGCCTCCTCTGGCCCACCCCTCGTGTAGCCCACCAAGGAGACAACCTCCACTGAGCTGATCGGCAGATGTAAGGCAGTGATGGATGTGTTCTGGCTGACTATCCGCCTGCTTTGGGAGCTCACCCGTCTGTTCACCGTGTTAGCAGAGACTATGGCCGACTCTGATGTAAGGTACGTGTTACAGATCCACTGCTCTCTGGTGAGGAGGAGGACTTGAACCAGGCACACCTTGACTTACCTCCCTTGGTGTTTTTCACTCCAGTGAGGAGCAGCTCTTTCTGAACCCACCATTGGAGGCCCTGAAATCTCAGGGAATTCAGAGCCTCCCCAGTCTCAGGAGAATTCTCAGGCAGTCATGTGCTGACTCTGTTGGGGTCAAGTGAGTAGGGGTTAAGGGAAAGGGCCCAGGCAGTGCTTTCCTGCGTACCTTGTTGATGCTGAACTGGCCCTCGAAGCGACAGCCGACTCCGTTGTTCAGTGGGATCTTCATGGAGTTGTCGATGTGACCCACCTCATGTCTGCCCATCTCATCTTGGATGTCAAGGCCGACCACTGTGGAGGCCAAAGAGAGCAGTCACCCACACCCATGTCGCGAGGAGACCAGCCTACTTCTGCAGAAGCCCTATTGGCCCTCCCGGAACACAATGCCCAGGAACCCCGAGCTACACGGGAAGTCAGTCAGTAAGGGAGAAAGGGGCTGCTTGGCTAAGAGTCACGGTACCCCAACAGTTCCCCCGGCAAAGCCACAGCACCCAAAACAGTCCCACTCTCACCAGACTCACAGTGCCCCCCTAACAATCCCATCCCCTCAGAGTCACAGTGTTCAAAACCCTCTTAGAGACACAGCGTCCTCAAACAGTCCACCCTCCCCCCAGAGTCACAGTGCTCAAGATAGTCACAAGCCCACTCCTTCCCAGTCACAGCACCCAAAACGGTCCCACTCACCCCCCAGAGTCACAGCACCCCCCACCACTGCCTAAGACTAGAGAGGATGAAGAAAGCTAGGAAGAAGGAGGGGCTAGACCAGCCAAGGATGCAAATCCAGGGTGACTCAGCTACATGCAAGGCCAAACGAAGGCTGTGTGCTAAGAGGGGTCTGCAATGCTGGTCACCTGGATCCTGACTGTGCCTTTCACCGATGTGACCGGGGCTCTGGTACTTGTTAACCTCAATGCCTCAGTTTCTTTCTTTCTGACATATGAGGTGATAACCAATGAGCTTTCAGTGGAAGAGCGTGTGGATCGGAGAGTTGGTGGGTGTGGCAAGCGCTTCACCAGCGCCCGTACCTGCGGTGCCTCATACTCTGGGGCCACTGGGTGAAAAGGTTCAGGCATTCATTCATTCTTTATTTATCTTCCATTCACACCTTCCTTTTCTCAGTGTCTCTAACTACTAGGTCCCATGCACCTGCCTAAGCACCAGGGGGCATCATGGGAATCAAGCTACAGCCCCAGGAGTGCAGGCCCTTTATGGGGTTCTTTAGCTCACACAAGAAGACCGTGCTCCCTCCCACTGCCCACTGCCTGTCCTGCCTTCAGTTTGGCTCTGTAGCCCTTCTGTGGCTCAGTTTCAGCACCGTAACAATGAGCAGGCTGCTCTACTATGTTCCATGTGATGGTCCCAGTATGTGCAGGGAGAGAGGCTCTTGTCTACCATGGGGATGTAGCAAGCTTCCTGGAAGGCACACCAGAGGAAGCTTGCTTCAGAGGAAGAACGGCTCTTTTAAAATACGCTATTTCAAGACGACCAGGCATAAAGGGAAAGTGTGAACAGCGGGTTCCTCAGTGGGTGTAGGGAAGTATGTGCCAGCCGGTGTGGAAGGGCACGTGACACGGCCGTCACGAACCATGCCACTGGCCTGTAATAAGAAAGCTAAAGAAACGTAAGCAATCCTGGCTGACTCAACAGTTCCGCTGAGGCCAGCCTGCATCCCATGTCACAGAAACTTGGTGCTTCAGAGTGGAGTCTGGTGGGAGGCCCTTACTGTTACAAGGCTAGACCCATGGAGGGGACAATGATGTCACTGCTTTCTGCCCCCTTTCCTTTGCTTCTTCAACTTAAGCGGAACAGATCCACCCACTCCATGATCCCACCACAACCTACAGCGATGGGCCGGCCGGCCACACACTGACGCTTGCAACGCTGGGACCCTGCACCTTTCTCTCCACGTGCTGGTGATCTCTTACACTAACAAAATGTAACACAGTGACTTCCGGAGCCCGACTGTTTGGAAAATAAGTATGAGAAGAAAGGTCTGTACACATTCAGGTCAGATGCAATACATACATACATACATACATACATACATACATACATATATATATATGTATTTTTTTTTCTCTGAATGTTTTTGCCCTGTGGCTGTGGGGTTTGTGAGTGTGAAACTGCAGGTATAGACAGTGACTGTGTTTACAGATGCACACACTAAGAGGGGAAAGAGGCACAGGCTGCTTAGGGCACCAAAGAAGGAACGTGAAGGGGTCCTTTCCTGCTGTTAGAAACGTCTCTCTATTTCCCTCTGTACCGAAGATCTAACTCATGCTAAAGAAACACTCTGGCCCTGAGCTACACTTCTGCATTTTGAAAGTGCACCCTGGAAAAGTAACTCCCGTATGAAGTGCATAAAGAATAGTCCCATTGTCCTAACACATTTACAGCGCTGGGAATGGAACCCGGGGCCAGGCGAGTGCTCTCACCTCCACCCTGCACTAAGATTACACATTTTTTGAAAGCAGGTTATGAAAGGATACCTGTAGTATGGCCCCAGCCATGTTCAGAAATGCACAGGAGAGGGCTGGAGAGATGGCTCAGTGGTTAAGAGCTCTGACTGCTCTTCCAGAGGCCCTGAGTTCAAATCCCAGCAACCACATGGTAGCTCACAACCATCTGTAATGGGGTTTGGTGTGTCTGAAGACAGCTACAGTGTACTTATAGATAATAAAATGCACAGGAGAGAGGCCAATGGGGCAGAATGGTGTTAGAATGTCTACAGACGCTGTCATTGGGTAGTGGAATTATGGGTGATTTCCTGTTTCTTTGGGTTCTCCAGAGGGACAACAATGAATATGCATTTTTAGGTATAACATTTTCAAAAGTCTTTTTTTGTGTTAGTGGTGCCGGAACCGGGGTCCTTAGCATGCTGGGCAAACCACTGAGCTATACACTGCCCTGAGGGTCTTCGAAAGAAAAGCCACTATGCTGAGTTCTGTGGGTTCATGACATAGCCCTACAGAGATGGCAGGAGCCATGGGGACCACAGCCCAAGGACTGACACATAGCCAGCAGCCAAGGACACCTGTCCTGTCCGAAGTCACACTGTCTGGATCTGGGACTGAGCCTAGAGCCACCTCCCTCCAGCCCTTGCTCTGCTGGTCTAGTCCTCTGGCCAGACTAAGAATTTCCTTGCTTCAGAGATGCAAGCAGCCCTGAAGGAGAGGCTGCCAGATGAGTTATTTTCCTAAGAAGAGAGAAAAATGAAAACATAAAAATAAATAAAAGTGACCTATTTCAACAGGTTCCCTGGCCCTGTGCCCAGTGTGGGCTAAAAGCTGTGATGTCACTCTCACCAAAAGCAGGAATAGAGCTGAATGTCTCCCTGTCTCTGTGGGCCCACCCAGTGTTCTGTCCCTGTGGGCTGTGTTCCTAAGCCATGTCCTGTGATCGGAAGGGAGGAGGCTCAATGGGCTACATCAGGCTGCAGACCTACTGGGGCTGAGGGATGTCTCGAACCTTCTCTATGGAGACAATAACCGGTACGGCTAGGTACCCTCTCACTGGAGCTCTGGTAATGGTTATTAATCTACTATGCTAAAGAATAAACAGGGTTCGCTTGAGCAAAGGAGGCAGGGCCTGCCTCCAAATCAGATTTTTGTTGCGTTTTGTTTTATAGAAATAATTCTATTTTGGTTAAAACAGCAAACGAAGAGAATCTAAAGTTAAAAGATGCCAGGGAACCCTCTCTCAGAGTGTCCCGCTGGCTTTTGCAGCTCTGGGCTGTGCAGGCTGGGGCTTGTACGACTGGCATCTCACCATAACTGTTTGAGAGGTCATGGAACTCCCATAGGAACCGTCTGTGGCCATCAGCCACCGACGGGGATAATAATAGTCCTGGCCCCACTATTGCCAGACGAGGCAGCTTTATGGTGTTGCCACACTCCAGAGTCTCATGCAGGGAGGTCAGCCTCAGAGCAGACCTCAGCTGCACACACATCTGGGCTCATCCTCTTGCCTGGTCAAGTCCCACCCCTCTCTCCCTTATAGCTTCTCCCTCTCCATAAGCCATTTGCTCAAGGCTCCTAAGCTTAACAAACCAGAGAAACTCCACCACACTGTGGCCCCTGCAGCAATGGGGTTGCTCTGCAGAGGTATGTGGAGCATCTTGGATTCCAGAAAGCTCCAGGACACGCTTGATTATATTTATCGGGGAACAAGGTGGGTGCTGCCGTAGGCTCCACGTGGTTTGCGGCTGGTGGCATGTGTGTATTTAGCTCGCCCCAGATGGCTCAGCACATCTGCACGCAGATCACCTACAGGCTGGCTCACTGACACAGGGGTAGGTCTCCTGGAATACTCACGTTCACAGTGCAAATTGGGTAAACTGATGTTGAGACTGACGTCAATTTTGCCTCCGCTGTCCTTGTCTGGGTCATCGACGTAGAGCTCATTCACCCTAAGGGACAGACAAGTACAGAAATCTAGACTGAGACGGAGACACCGATTCTGCCCATGGGGGATGGACAGCCGGGGGCCACCTCACTTGGTGGCCAGTGCTCAATGGTACAGAAACCCCCGTGGGTACAATAGCAAGCACATGTCCAGGTTCCAGGAGGTACGGCTCCAGATGCAAAGCCCCTCTCCAATACAGCTTCATTAGGAGGGAGAGTAGTTACTAAGAAGAAGGAGGGGTCTGGTAAGAACATCTGTCCAGATTCAAGTTCAAATCCTGGCTCCAGCACTTCCTATGGACACCTCTGTAAAACCACCAGCTGAATGGGAGTGACTGCTGAACAGAAAAATGGGAAACACAGTCGTGTACAGCTCAGGGCCCAGCACCAACAGGCACAGAGCACCCACTGCCTGTTCTTTTAGAGCTCTTCCTTATAAAGTCACAGGGGTGAAGTCCAGGTCTCCCACAGGACCAGACACCTATACTGGATTCCCAGGGCTGCTGTAATCAAGTGTCACAAAGCCAAAGACTTAACCGAAGCTTACCACATGTGTGCACAGCACTTTCCCTTCTCTACCTCCTGCACCCTCACACAGGACCTCTCTGGTTCTATCTGGTCCATCGGCCTAACCTAGCCATTCCCATCCTTCATGTGACCGCGTGTGTCATGTTCCATGTGGCATGTAGGGCAGCACAACCTTAGGCTGCAGGGGCAAGCAACAAGATCATTATTCTATCACTAGAGTTACAGGGCCGGTGGCCCCAGACAGCCACACCACCTCACGGGCAGGGACAGTAGCAACCCACATTCACTCAACAGTTTGGAGGCATCTAGGGCCTGTCAGGTTTGAGAAACGGCATCAAGCCGGATCTAGTCTCTGTTCTGATCAAGGTCACAGGCAGATGGTAAGAAAGCATGATCTCAGCAGCGAGAGGGAGGCCCCCATAGCATGTGCCAAGGCCTGAAGAAGGGAGCGTCTAGGCTGATGATCTGCAAGAGGGTCGCGGCAGGCAGATGCAGTGTGAGAGCCAAAGAGGTGTGACCCTTTTCAGTCAGGTTCTGGTGCTGGGATACGGCTCAGGCGGTGTACATGACGCTGAGCAGAGCCACATGGGCAAGCGTATGCCTCAGCAGGACTGAGAACTAGAGGAGCCACTGTGTCTAGAGTGGTCCAGAAGCCATGGCTGCTGGGAGGCATGGCACACCGATGGCACACACACGGATGGGCCAACGGAGGCACGTAAGCGGTTGGTTCTGGTTCTTTCCTTCTTCACCGAGCCAGGGGCCATTAAGACTGAAGTGGAAGCAGCAAGCAGGGAGAGGGGCTGAGTTTAGGGGCTAGCTGCCCGGATAATTCCCTACAGGGAGGAGGAACCCCATCTCCAGGCCTGGTCTCGAAGGCTGCTCAGCTGAGCAGTGCTGGAGAAGGGGGGCTGGGCTATACTACACTCATGGATGGGGACCAGGGATGCTGGCCAATAGAGAGGAAGTTACAGATGACAGAAGTCCTGCTGTCCTACCGCACAGGCATGGTGACTGCAGTAACGACACACTGTGTGCTTCGAATGAGCTCACAGAGACTTTAAATGTCTCTCACAGGGACCATACATGTTTTGTTTAAGGTAATGGACATATTAACCAGATGAGCTGGCAATCTGACAGTTTATCAAAATATCACCTTATGCCCCATTTTGTCAATTGGAAAGAGACACTCTGGGTTTGAAGAGATGGCTGGGTGGTTAAGAGCACTGACTGCTCTTGCAGGGACCCAAGTTTTGTTCTCAGGACCCAAATTAGGTAGTGCACAGTGTCTGCAACCCCAGCTCTAGGAGAATCAATGCCCTCTTCTGGCCTCTACAAGTGCCTGCATTCGCAAGTGCACGCGCACACGCGCACACGTACACACACACACACACACACACACACACACACACACACACACACTCTTTAAAATGATAAAAATTCGCTTTTAAAAAGCTATAAAGGGTTGGGGATTTAGCTCAGTGGTAGAGGGCTTGCCTAAAAGCGCAAGGCCCTGGGTTCAGTCCCCAGAAACGAAAAAAAAAAAAAAAGAAAAAGCTATAAAACAAACGATATCACCCGGATCAGTTAGATCCCTCGGGTCCTGCACACAGGTTGTACCGGGACTCCAAGGAAGTGAATGGCTCTTGTTGGGAAAGAACAGATCGGGCCGAGCAAGTGAATTTTGCTTTGACTGAGGCCCATCTGACGTGATACGGTCAGTGCCTAACTAACAAGACCGGGCTCAGGAGCACAGTCGCAGCCTGTTTCTTTGTGGGGACCACAAATACATACCTGGGGACATGAAAGCCAAAGAAACGCATTACTCTTCGGGCTGCCCCACAAGTAAGCTGGGCAAAAGGGCCCCCCCAATCAAGGAAGCCGAGTAAATAAATGCACCTGTGTCATCCTATCTGCTCCCGTGCAAAGCTCTCGTTCCCATTCTAAGCCCAGCTTCCTCTTCTCCTCATTATCTAGGTTTAGGGCAGGGCATGAGGCGTGGGGAAGGACAGGCAGTTGGTCAGGGTACTGGTTGGTATTGTACCAGCGGATTAGAGGCGAACAGTTCATGGGCGATCCAGTCAGGAGGATCCATTTCTGCCCAGCCAGTTTCGCCCTCCTGACTCTCAGCACCTATTTCTACTCTACCACAGCCTTAATTCCAAAGAAACTGCTGTGTGATGAACTGAGCAGTGGCCAAGGGAGAGGGCTTCCCTTCCCAGCTAGACTCTTCCATGAGTGCTCACCTTTCCCACCTGGTAAACTTAGGGGATTATGGGATGAGGTCATCCCTGGCAATCCTGGGAGATGACCTCAGCGGAGTGAGGCAAATCCCAGGTGTGGCTCAGGTGAGCTCACCGCCCCTGGGGAGGCTTCTCCCAGGCACGGCTCCCTGTCTCTTAGCCAGAAGAACTGGAGTGGTGAGCTGCCAGGGCTGAAAGGCCACACAGCAGGAAGGGGCTGAGGTGCCTGAGGGGAGGATAAATGCATGGCCCGTGGCAACCTGGGCCAGTGGTTATGTAAGGGCAGAACTGGCTGTTCCCCCTGGCTGTAAGATGTATATGGTTCAATTGTCTGCACCGCCTACCGATGAGGTCAGCACGGCTGCCTCCTGTGTCCAAGGCAAATGTTCCAGGCCAGCAAGTTTCCTGCCACCCCAGGTGCGGGCTCAGCCGCCCATGCAGGGCTGCCAAGGCTGACTGGGTCCACTGGCTGGGGCTGAGCTGATTTTAAAAGGCCAACGGCCTGCCAAAAATCAGCTTGCCTCGAAGAAAACATTTTTGTGGGTTTACTACAACTTAGCGACTCTTACTGGCCTGACACCCCATAGCCAGCTCAGGAGGCAAGAAGACCTGTGGACTCCCCTCCTGCCTGTGTCACTGAGTAGCTGAGGTACCTGGGACAGGGTGCTTCACTTCTCTGGGCCCCAGCTTCCTCACTGGGGTAACTGGAGAAGTTCTGGGTGGAGTTTACAAGAAGCAAATTAATCCAGGACAATAGAAGTCTAAAGAATGGCAGGAGGCGGGGGCGCAAAAGAACCTTCTAGATGGCAGAAGTCATGGCTCATGTATCACGGCTCAGCTGAGATGACGGCTGTGAGGGTGAGACTCACTGACTCCTGCATTCTGGACTTGTGCATCTGCTATAAGTCATACATGCCTCACTGCGAAGCATCCAGTGAGGGGAAAAGGAGGGGGAAAGGAAATGAGCAAGAATTCTTAACACCTCTTGGGGATACTGAGAGGCTAAAGCTGCAGGCTGTCCAGGCTAGGCTGTGTGTGCATGCATGTGTGCATGCATGTGTGTGTGCGTGGTATGTTATGTGGTGTGTGTATGTATGTTTGTGTGTGGTATCTGTGGTGTGTATGGTGTATATGTATGGTTTGTGCGATGAATGTGTGTGGTGTATGTGTGTGGTGTATATGTGTTGTGTGTGTAGTGTGATGCACATTAGGTGTAGTGTATATGTGTATGGTGTGTGTGTGTAAGATATGTGTGTGTATGATATGTGTGTGTGTGTATGATATGTGTGTGTATGATATGTGTGTGTGTGTGTGTGTGTGTGTGTGCGTGTGTAAGCACATGTGTCATTCTCTCTCCAGGGCTGACCACGGGCTCTGCTTGGCAGAGAAAACACAATGCTAAGGGGAGCCCAAGATGCCAAGGTTTGCAGTGCCTCCTGATAGGCTGAGCTTGGACAATGGGCTTTGTCCTCAACGGCCTCACTTTCCCCAGAAATAAAAGGGGCTTTCCCAGGACAGTTGATACTCCATTTCTATAGGATTTCTATCCTTGGGTTCAACCAGTTGAAGTTCAAACAAAACAAAACAAAACAAACAAAACTCCTCAGAAGCAGACACTGTGTCTGTATTGGACACACAGACGTCTTAGCTTGTTCCTGACACAGTATGATGCCACGACTATGTGCACGGCATACGCTGTAAGTCAGCTGGGGCATCTGAAGTTGGTGGAGGAGGTGCGCAGGTGACATGAGAACGCCACGCCCTCTGTGGTCCCAGCAACCCCGATGACTCTGTATATATCACTAAAGAGGCTGCTAAGGTGGCCGACGAGAACAGTCTCACTGCAGACCGAATGCTCAGTCCCGAGCCACCATCTCCATCATCAACACCAACATTTAATGAGGTAGAATAGAAACACTAATTCAGGGCAAACCACTGTGGTGAGGGTCAAGTACACTGTAAGAGGCACAGCACAGCCCTGCCCAGTGTGTTCTGCCCCACTAAAAGCTGGACGGTGCGGGCTTGTAGCATGTGGCATCTCCTGTAACGCAGCCAGCCAGGGCTGGGCAGGATCCCTGTGTCTCCCCTTTCCTACTGTGCCAGCGCTGGCTGGAGAGGACAGAGCTCCCTGGGAGGCAGGGCGTCCCCTAGGGAGACTTGTGATGCAGTGTCACTGCCTTTTCTGATCATCTCAGTCAGAAGTGCCACCCCGGGGCCTCAGGGCCTCTGGGATATAGAGGTTCCTAGGCTTTCTGTTCTGAAAACCTCCCTCCGTCACCTCCTCTGTCACACCCGAGGGAGCAACAGTGTCACAACCCCCAACCGGAATGAGGCCTCCTGGGCATCGTTTGTGAAACGAACACTAAAATGCGGGGGTGGGGGTGCAGAGGAGAGTGTGGGGGCCAGGTTCTCAGAAGTCCCAGGAAGTGGAAGAGTGAGTGCTGATGGAGGAGTAGGGGGTACATTCCAGGTGGGGGGCACCAGCCAGCGCATGGTAGGAGGTGGTGGCTGAGAACTGGCCTTGTAGGGAGAGAGATGAAAGGCTCGGGAGGTACTGGTGGGGGGGATGTAGGTGGAATGTGGCCGAAGGCCTTGAGATTCTAGGCTGAGGCGTGAGTCTGATGACATCTATGGAAAACAATTTTATTTGCTTTTCGAAGAGCACTTGAATAGTTCAGATTCCTGCCCAAGGTTGCTGGCCTCCATGCTTAACAATCTGGTCAAATGGAAACTTCCAGCGACTGGTGGGAGTGGGAAGGGAGGCGGGTAGGTTGACCAGTAAGCCTCAGGAACCTTGGCTTTTAAACCCTGACTTCTGTAGGGAAAACGCAGCTCCTGCCTACCAGATGGCTCCATTGCCAGCTGCCCAGCCGCCCCCCTCCTCCTGGCAATCACCCGACTCCTCACCAGGGCCTGTGGCTCACGCTCACCCCTTCCCCAGATCCACCTCTCAGAGGGGATCTGAATAACCAATCTGTTCCTCTATGCCTAGAAGCCTTCACGCCTCCCATTGCGAAGGGTGAAGGTGCTCTATGGTGTGACAGCTTAGTCCCGCCAGCGACAACTGAGACTCAGTTCAGGGGTGCTGGGCAGGATGGAGCCCCCCACTCTTCTCTTGGATAAAGTCCTAGTCTCCCCAATTTTGGCTCAGTATAGGAATGAGTTCTAGGAGTCAGCTCAAGGTAACCTCCAAGCTCCTACTTCCTGAAGTGGCCTCTTCCAGCTTCCGACCTAATTCTATGGGGGAATCTTGAGTCCCCCAGTCAATAGGTTTGAAGTGTAATTTTAATGTATCACCATTATTGTGCATGTGTATGATGTGTAGGAGTATACACATGGAGGTCAGGGGACAAGTCTGTGGAGTGGAGTAGGTTCCAGTGACCCAACTCAGGTCCTTAGGTTTGCATAAGGATACGCTTTGCTCACTGAAGCGTCTATTCCTAACCATCAATAATTTTAACCAAAAAGCTGTGGCTTTCATGTATGTGAGGCTTTAAAACATGCCCTACAGAGGTGGGCAGATGACAGGGTAGGGTGCCCAGACTGTAGGTGTCCACAGGTCCTGGGCTTCGACTCTGCTTCTCCTGCTCCCTTTTATGGACCTTATGGGTGTTTAGCTTCTTGGTGCTCGTTTCCCCCAGAGACTTCAAGGGGGTTCATGACAAGTTTTGAGGCAATCATTGGAAGATGCTAACCTGGGCGTATAAGACTAGCGTGTGTAGAGTTACAATACCCAGAAAGCACCATAAGGAATAGTATGTTAAAAACAAGTGGAGTGTCTGGGCAACTCTTGATTTCATATCATAAACCCCCACCAGGTGAGTAGCTATCAAAGCCTACAGGGGCTCGGAAGTCAAGAGCCGGGGCATCCGACAGTCACATCTGGGAGGTGGGTACCTCTGAATATCCATGGGACGCCTTTTTTCCCGTTGTCACCAGCCCAGGCAAAGCTCAGGAGGTCACACACAAACCCACCTCCCTCTAACTCTGCAGGGCCAGGATGAGCACCTCACATCACCGGCAGCCACAGGCCAGGGCTACCATAATCTCATTTCCTTGATTCATATTCATCCCCATGGTGAGAGGAACAGGCTGACCCTCTGTGGTCACAAAGCCACCAGACAGGATCAGTGGCCTCCCTGAAAGAGAATGAACTCCCCTTCAGTTTTTGTCCAACCTCTATGCTTCCTGGGCAGGGTTGCCTCCATAAAGAAAGAAGCCCAGTGGGACAAAGCAACCATTTCCAGTCTGCAATGTTAAGTCTTAGGCCTGCCTGGACCCCTGACAAGTCAAGACCACTGTAAGGAAGCACAAGAAGGGAGGGACATCGGACTCTCACCAACAGCAACAAGCAGCCAGCGGGCCAGGTTTGAGCCTCCTCAGCCCTCTTCCTTCCTCCCAGGACCACAGCATCCAGGAGGTAGGAAGAGGAAGTCCCTGAGCAGGGAGAAGTGCCATGGGGAACACACTGTACTCTGACACTGACAGCCCTGCCCTGGGTAAACAGTGGGCAAAGTCCACCGCCTGGGCTTGCTTCGGCGGCCCAGCCTGCTACACAGCCTTTACAGGCCAAGCTCTGACATCAAAAGTCATTTGTATGTGATCATGCCTCAGTGCCGAAGGCACTTCTTCACTGGGCAGAGCTGACTAAGGCTTCCACAAGTGTGACAGGGGAAACAGAGGCACCAAGAGGCAGGGTCCACAGGTGACAAAGTCCACAGGCTAAGTACTCTCTAGCCAGGCCAACCTGTTCAGTCTTCAGAAAGCACCAGGTCTGTCGTGTGTCCTCCCTCTCCCGGCCCTCATTATCTCGCTCCACCGAGCACCACTGTTTCCTCAGAGCACCTCCCACTACTCCCCTGTGGTTTTGCAATGACTTGTATTAGATGTTCAAATAACACGAAGACAGTTTAAAGTAGACAGGAGGACCATGCACGGCGACACTCAACTTTGCTCAGGACGACAGCCTGGGTTACATAGTAAGACCTTGTAAGACTGTGTCTTGGAAAACAAAACCACAAAAGCAAGAGGCTGGAGTGGGAAGATGGTTCAGCTCTAGCAGAGAACCCAGGTTCACTTCCTGGCTCGTTTGCTCGTGTCCACAGCCGGCAGACACAAATGCACTGTAGTGAGAGCAGCTTTAGGAGCGCACAGCCAAAGCCCAAACGCTGTTGGCTAAGCAATTACAGAGCTGTGGCTCGACCTAGCCTGGCCTCTGAGCCCCTGCTTGCTCACTTCGCTGAGAACCAGCCTTTTGGTTCTTCAGACCCCCAAGCCATCCCTGCCTCCCTCGGGGCCTTGGCGCCTGCAGCTGTGTCTGAAAGCCACCTGCCTGCACACCTGCACCTTGCTGCTGTCACAGGTGCACGCTGCTGCCACCCACCCGGAACACGTCGGTCTGCAGAGTGGCCTCCATCCCAGAGGAGAGCACAGCCTGCAGAGGCTGGCAGATGCCTGTCTGGCGCGCTGTGCTTCAGGGTGTGTCTCTTCTCCCCGCACACTCCCATCCCACCTCTAGTTCATGAGTAATCCTTGGGACACACTAAGAAGATGCTCCCCATGGTCACAGTCACCTGCTGGGGACTTGGGGGACTTCTGATCACCCCTACATCGTCTGTTACCATGGAAAGCAGGCAAAACTTTTCCAGAGCTGGAAATGAAGTTTGAGTCTGGTCTACTCTCACTCCTTTGACACAGGGAGGCTCAGTAACTTGCCTAGGGTCACACAGCAAAACAGTGTCCTGACTCTGGGTCTTTTATCTGGTGCTCTCTCTATAGGCCCATGAAGGGCTCCAGGGTTAAAATCAATGTCAGAGTGACAGGGGAACAGATGCTCCCACACCAGCGGCAGACGGGCAGCTACATCCAGACGTGACATAAGAGGTGGTGGCCCCAGCTTCTCAGCACTGGGGGGCTGCCTCACTTGGTCACTGTGGGCTCATCGCTCTATCTCTCACTGCCTCAGTTTCCCCCATGAAACAGGCTGTTTGATGACAAAGGCAGTACGATTCAGCTGCAGCCATGACGCCTATTTTTAGCTTCCTATTGTCTCGTGGCTGAGAAGGAAGCAAAAGAAACCAAGACATTCCATGAGTAGAAAACAGAAAATTCCAAGGCTGGGCAGGAGAAGGGGGTGTCAGGGCCCACCCCCACGACAATTCCGCTAACTGTAAACACAGCTACAAAAAGGCTTTGAAGCATGAGGTCAGGGCCCAAGGCAGGAGGGCTACCAGGCTGTGGATGACAGCAAACTCTGGAATCAGGGATGGATGACTGACATCAGCTGCTGGGAAACCCATGCTCATTCCTAAACGTGGGCCTGAGGAACCAGAGGGTCTTCCAGGCGGGCCACCTTGTCCTCTATGAGGAAGCTACCTAGGCCTTCTGAGCACCTTCCAGCTACGACATCAAAGGACTCATGGGAAACTCACCAGCCAAACTCGGGGCCAGGGGTGACAAGTGTGTGATCCTGCTCTGTTCGTGAAGGGCTTTCACACATGAGGCTCAGTTATACTCCAAGCTCAAAGCCCTTTTGTGATGTCACATGCTTGGATATAGGAGCAAGCCGGTTGCAAGGTTTCCATCCCTTTCCAAATTGCCCCCTCTTCTCATCTAGACCCCGGAAAGCCAGTTACCCCAGAGAAAAATGACTTACACTTCTGTCGTGATGAATCCGGTGAGCTCTGACAAGAAGAGGAAGAGGATGAAGAGGCAGCAGCAGATGGAGACTGTAGGAAACACAGACAGCGTCAGGGATGCAGGATGCTCCACACAGGGGCCAGTCCCCACTGCCCCTCCTGTACCCTGGAGGAAAGCCACTTAGGGGCCCCAGCACACACAGGGTAAGGGTACCCCTGTGGGGATCATCAAAGCCCCTCTTATTTACCACCTCAGTGTGATTCCCTTCTTACTCGTGGTCTCAGTGTGATTCCCCAGAAAGTCCCACTGGCCTGACCCTGTGGCCAGGTTGGTCTCCTCACACAGGCAATGGGCTCTGCTCAGCTCCTCAAGATCTCTTTGATGCAGAGGCCGCCCTGGAAGAGGACTGCGTGCTCGTGGACGAGGGTTACTGAACATCTGGGAGATACCATGCGACCACCCAGACTTCTCTCTCGCATCAGTGAACCAGAGACTGAGGCACGGTTTGCCACAGGTCTGACCCTCTGGCTATAGCCGGTGTCCACGTTGGGAGTTGTCCGCTTTGCAACAGGGTGAGAGCAGACGCACTCACCAGGAGCCATATGGCAGCTTGGATTCTCTTCCCAGGTCAGTGGCATGCACAGCCCTGTCCTGATGCTGGCCAGTGGCAGTGGGCCATCTCTCCTGGTCACCGTGCGGCCATCACAGGACAGCCAGCATGGCGCCAGGTGTGCCATAGACTGGGATGGACTTCCGTTTCTATTTCTGCTTTTTTGAACTAACAGCAGCTTCACTGGGACACAGACCTGGAGGTAACAGTAGAAAAGCATCTCCATCCACGTCTGTCTGTCCATCTGCCACCTATCTAATTTCCTGCCTTCGGGGGGAGGAAGCCCAGAATTCAAGGGCAGAGGTGGGAAGGGCTGGTCAAATTTTAAGCCTAGCCTTGACTACACAGCAGGTTCGAGGCTAGCCAAGACTCTCCCTCCAAGCCAAAACAGCAAGCAGTATAGATATTCATTCACATATGTATATGCAGATATACATGCTTTAAGCCTCCTTTTGTTCTAAATTAGTAACAGCAGGACACACACCCCCTTTCAGCCGTGCTTCAAGCACTCGGCAATGTGTAGAGTTTGTGTAGACGGAGGCCTTGCGTTGTCCCGTTCATGGCACAGAGATTAAGCGCAAACATCCTCTCCAGTTATGAGGTGAACCCCCCTGAGTGGCTCAGCTACCAACCCAGCTCCCGGCTCCCGCTCTCCTGCCTATAGGGTGGTTACTGCCTCTTGGGGAAGGGTCGCCCAGCAGGCAAAGCATTCTGCAGCTGGACCTTGTGCCTTTCTGTCCAGAGCCACCAGGGCCTACATTTCAGCACCATTTTGTCCACACCGGCCCCAGTGGCTGAGGCTGGGAGTACACAGCACAGGAGGTTTTCTGGAGGTCGTTGCTGACTTTAGGATAAACAACGTCTTCTAGCTGCTCTTCCTGCTCCACACCTGCAGATACACCCCAGAGTCCTAACTACCCACACTATGGTGGGGGAAGGAGACTGGGGAGGCCTTTCTCTGAGATCCGTGTGCTTCTGCAAAGGCTTGGTACAAAGCTTCGGTCACCCAGCAGGTAGACAAGGTAACTCAGTGGGGTCCATCGGCCCTGTCCCCCACTTATGTAAGTGCATCTGATTCCTGTCTCAGACTGGGGAACCAGAGGAGAGGTTTTGGCATCACTGTGGTCTGAGGGCCTAACAGTGCTGGCTCAGAGAAGGCACAGGAAAAAAAAATATATTTATTGAATAATTGAATGAGTGAGAAACCACGAAAGCAGGGAGGAAGTATTCCAACGAAGGCCTTCAGATCTCAGAGGCTGGATGAAGGCTTTCAATCCATGTTTGGGCAAGGCTTGGAGGCTCTCTGACTCCAGACTTCTGAAACTGACTCAGGCCCTGGGCAGTCGGAATGTAACCCCAGGAGAGGCTTGCTAGTAGGAAGCCAGGTACTGCCAAGTTGGAGGGGCCAAGCTCGGGACCCTTACACCCCGAGGGAAAGTTAAGGAGTCCCTCCAAGGTCGAAAGAGCCATGTAGGGCAGGAAACAAAATCCACAGGCTGACGTTCGAGCCCCAGAATTTTGCTGTCTCCTTCACAGCTATTAATAGCAGCCATCCCACGGCGTAACGCGATGGCGCATGCCTGAGTCGGCCTGCCTGGCTCGGCTGCATGAGCCCCAAGGACGAAGACCAAAGCCCATTCATCAGCACCGTCCCAGCACTTGGCACAGGGCCTGGCCCGAGGTCCAGCTTAATAAATATTTGTGTACTAAATGGTAGCTAAGGGCTGGCTTCCCATGCCTCAGACCTTCCCCGCGTGTAAGGAAAAGATCATCAAACCATGCTCCTGAGGGCTGCCAGGCAGAACTTTCTAAACAGTTAAAAACGTACACCCTCTTTGACTCAGGGCTCCTAAACCCTGGAGAGCTGCCTCGTAACAGAACATGTGAAGACAGGACAAGAACATCTGAGTGACAATAGCCTAGAATCGGGCTGGCCGCCCTTGGTGCCATGGGCCAGCCAGGGGCTGCCCCAGGAGATAGCTGGAGAGAAGGTAGAGCTGTTGGTGGAGGTGAGAAAGGTGTGTCCAGCAACAGAGACCAGGGAGAGGGGGCATGCACACAGCTGGTCCCTGGGCAGGACAGTGTACAGGTTCATCCTGGGTTTTTAAGAGGGTGCAAACCTGATTGCTCAACAAGCTGGGTAACAGGAGACTAGAGTAATCTGCAAGGAGCTGAGCTGATATGTGGTGGCATGGAGGGGGCAGGAGCTGAGTTTCTCATAGTCTAAGCAAGTCTTTTTCAGGGGCAGGAGTCTTGCCCAAGGACACGCAAGTGCTCTCAACAGGAGGATGAAGCCAGCTCTTCCTGACAGGAAGGCCTACGATCACCCAGGAAGAGCTTTTTGTCCCCCACGACTGGAGAAGTCACCTGCTGCTTTAGGAAACCCAGCTGGAGAAAGGGCTGGGGGTAGCTAGAGTTGTGGGGGTCCCCAAAGGCCACCAATGTACCTGAGAGAGGACTCAAGGCTGCTCACCTGGCCTACATTCACACAGCAAGGCTGGGGCAGTTGTGAGGCTCCCTGTCCCATACCAAGCATCCGGGGGCATCCAAGACCTAGTCCTGACTGCCCCTCCTGTAAGCGGTGACATTTTGGGTGAGTTACCTCCTTTCAATAAGCAACTGAGGCCAAAGCCTTTCCACTTACTTGCTGATGACTTTGCTTTGTTCTGAGTATTGTTTTTTTTGGGGGGGGGGGTGGTTCTGTTGTGGAACAGCAATGGATGCTAAGCTAGGACTGTGCCCACACAGCTTCTCCTGGACGCCCTGTTCACATCTGACATAACCATGGCCCTTTGTCAGTGTAGAGGAATCTGCACTGTTGCCATGCTCCTAACTCTGCCACAGGTTTCACCAGCTTCCCAGGAAGGCTGTTTCTCTGCAGGAACAGATCCTGGAGCCTACCCTGCGTTTACTCCTGAGCCCTTCTGCAATCCACCCTTCCGTCTTCCCCCAGCCTTGCTCCTCTGGCAGCATACCGCTCAGGTATCTGGCAGAAGACGCCCCCCTCACTCCCAGGCTGGGGCTGTGCTGCTCTGTCACATCCGCCAGGGTTGTAGCTTAGTAGGGAAGATCCCTCAGCGGCAAGGCTTATGTCACATCAGGCGTCCATACACCCACTCGAGCAATTGCGGTGACGCCGACATCCCTTGCACGGCAGAGCTCGCACCGTGGAGCTGCCACGTGCAGGCCTCCCCACAGGAAAGCCACCATCTTACATTCCTATTCTCTTTTCTGTGGGAGTGAGTTGCTACAGCCCCCCCACACTTGAGGGGGGAGAGGGAAGGGTATCCACAGGGTCACCAGAGTTCTTGAGTGAGTGTGTCTCCTCTCCCCAGCTCATTTACTCAAAGGCCTTTCCCCTAACTCTTTGGGTTCCAGATCACCAGAGTCATTGCTCATCTTGTTCTCCGGTTTGGGTCCTTGGGTCCTCTTGTCCTGCTGACATGACACTAGGCTCACTTATACCTTCCTGCCTGACGCTGTAAATGGCTACTTTTCTGAGATGCCCTGGCTCCTCTAACTGAACTAAGTCAGGGTGAGTTTGCGATTTCTTTCAACGGCTGAAATTATTAATAATTCAAATCGTTTCAGAGGCAGGGAGGTCAAAGCATCCTTCCCATACCTCTGATCCGTTCGCATGGACGTCTTTTTGTTTGTTTGTTGTTCTTGGGGTTGTTTTTGGTATCAGTTTTTATTTTTTAGACAGGCTTTCTCTGTGTAGCCCTGGCTGTCCTGGAACTCAGAGATCTGCCTGCCTTTGCCTCCCAAATGCTGGATTAAAGAGATTTAAGTCACCACTCTCCAGCTACTTTTAAATTGTGTGTGTGTGTCCCCGTGTGTGTGTGTGTGTGTGTGTGTGTGTGTGTGTGTGCGCGTGTGCGTGTGTGTGTGTGTGTGCGTGCGCCCATGTGCACGCATGTGTGTGTGTGCCCGTGTGCACACGTGTGTGTGCGTGTGCGTGTGCGTGTGTGTGTCCGGAGCACTTTTCCCCCGCAGCTTGGAGGCACTATCACATCTTCAAAGCCACCTATCATACAGGGCTGGGGTGGACTTTCCACTTACAGCGCCTGCTAGGACTCAGAGAGTTCTGGTTCTAGGAGACATCGCTTTGGACTTTGAGATCAGGGATCCCGAACCTGCACTGGTATTTGCTGCATCCTACTAGTCATGGCTGGCTGCCCTGTCTTGCAGGGTTACACAGCAAGGATAGATAGAGATGCTTCGCGGAGAGAGGCGAAGGGCCTGTGGGATGCTAGGCATGTCCCCCCTCCCACCTGCACTTCCTTCTTTCCTCCTTGCTCCAGAGTTCTGCAGAGCGTGGAAGCATGGCTATTTGAGGGCTAGGCAGAGGGCTGGGTTAACGGTAAAATGGGCAGTTACTCACTGATGGCACCAGTATATGTCGGCTGTGTGAGGTCCTTGGGCACCTTCCTGTAGATGTCAAACCTGTGGAGAAGAAACGGGGGGATTAGACAACTGCAGGGTACAGGTCTTGAGGCAGAGACAGGGCTGCCACCTGGGCCAGCTCTTACCAAAGACTCCTTCCCAACCCCGAGAGGCCTTATGAGGGCCCTACTGTCTTAGTTGGGTTTCTATTGCTATGATGAAACACCACGGCCAAAAATCAAGTTGGGGAGGAAAGGGTTTGTTTGGCTTACACTTCCACATTGCTGCTTATCACCAATGGAAGTCAGGACAGGAACTCAAGCAGGATAGGAACCTGGAGGCAGGAACTGATGCAGAGGCCATGGAGGATTGCTGCTTACTGGGCTGGTTCCCACGGCTTGCTCAGCCTGCTTTCTTATAGAACGCAGAATCCCCAACACAGGCCTGGTACCATCCACAGTGGGCTGGGCCCTGTCCCGTCAGTCACTAATTAAGACGATGCTCTTAATCAGCCTGGTCCATAGCCTGACCTTACGGAGGCATTTTCTCAGTTAAGGCTCAGTTCCCTTCTCCCAGATGACTACAGTTTGTGTCAAGTTGACATCAATCTAGCCGGCACACCCACACGTCCCTCTGCTACGTCCCACCATGTCTCCATGGTGACCCAAGCTCATTAGCCATCATTTTACGCACTCCTGTATTTATGCTTGTGCACATTTCTTGGTGGGTCTTGCCTCTGTCAGACTGTAACTTCCTCCTGAAGACAAAGGACCTTGTGAGGTCTTGTTCCTAGCTCAGGGTGACAGGCGGTGGGCACTGAACCAAAGGAACCTCTGGGTCCAGGGGGCCAGTGGGAGGCTCTGCGTCTCTGACACTGGTGTACTAGGTATACTGGTATGCTTTTTGGCTCTGAGCCATCTCTTCATCCCTTCTCCTGCCTCCACCTCCCCGTCCTGGTCCACTGTCCCCACCTTCCCTGCCAGTTCCTGCCTATAGGATAACGTAGGGTCAGCTGGGCATAAGCCCGGTTCTGCCTCTGGTTGTCCACCCTAGCTTTTCTTTCCTAAACATACCACCAGGGCCAGGGAAGTCCTGGGGTATGATGGGAGATTGTGGGGCTTTGGAATCAAACGTAATTCTTGCCCTGTCTTGGTCAAGTAGGGGTTAGGACTCTGGAATCGGATTTCTGCTAATCTTGGTAAATGTTCTTCCTTGCCGTGCGTCTACTTCTCCGGGCCTCGGTTTCCTCATCTATAAATGCAGGGCTGCCGCCGCTAAACCCTGCAAGCCTACTACTGAGAGGTAAGAAAACCTGCCTCTGAGGGATTTGGTACAGGGTCTCCCCATGGGAGGCTTCCACACCCTTGGCTTCCTGCCTTTCCCTTGGCAGTGAGCAGCAGCCCACCTCCTCAAAGCAGAGCTGTCAACAGGGCCCTCAGTCCGCACACCCTCAAGCTGGAAGGCGGAGCTTGCCTCTGGCGATTGGGAAACCAAACACACCTGCTACACCTCTGTCTCCTGAATCAAGGCTGGTACCCTACTCCGCTAATTACACGGAGCCTGGAGGGATGCCAGGCTAAGGGCTGACACTTTCCCTCGCTGTCTGCTCTGTGCACAGCTGACAGGGCTGGGGTGTGACTGAGCAGCCGGGAGGTCTGCGCAACAAAACGACCTCACTTCTCAGACACACCTCTAATCCGGAGAGGTCTACGATAGGCTCAGACATTAGCCCGCACCGTGTATCACCTTGCCCACCTCTAATCTGGAGAGGTCTATGAGAGGCTCAGACATTAGCCTGCACCGTGTATCACCTTGCCCACGGTCATGTCACTTCTCTGGACCTTACCTACTGTGCAGCCACAGGAGGGTCAATGCCGGCTGCATGTTAAGCTCTTAGAGCCAGCCTGGCATTCTGGAAGTGCTCAGTGTTCGCAGGGTCCATTTACTAACTGTCACTTGACTGGTCAGGTCCCCACTACACACTGAGTCCTCTTAATCTGCCTGGCCTGTAAACATACTGCTCCCCGTAAGGGACAAAAGTGGGCAGGGAAATCCAGTGTTCAGACGGGCGAGCTAAGACACGGTGGCAGGAAGAATGGCCTTTGGGCCCCAGTGAGGCTTTCTCTGGTAAGTGACGTCTGCACAGGGAGGGAGGGAAAGCGCAGCCTAGAGCGAAGACCAAGAGCAGAACACAAGTCGGGTTCCTGGGATGCAGTGTTCAATTTGGGGAGCTGGGGAGAGGGAATGGAAGAGGCAGAGAGGTCTCAGAAGTTCCTGAGTGTCGGGCCATGGCCAGGGGCTCCTGGGTGATGATCTGTTGTGGATGTCATCTGACTGCCTGCTGGGGAGGAACCCTGCTGAGTGTAGATGGGTCCAAAACAATCTCCCAGGCTTCCGGTGGGGTGAGAGTGACATCTGTCAGTTCCTGATCATTCCGGATCATTGCCTAGCCTAGACCTCTCCTCTTCTTGAGCTACGTGAGCAAACCAGAGCTTCACTCCCAGCTCACATGTTAAGGGAGTGTGCGACAGGGAGCACCCCCAGGGGTGACAGGTGGAGGTATGGGCTTAGGGTGACCAGATGTTCTGATTTTATTTTTTGTTAAAAAAGACCTTGAATTTGGAACTGCGCATGGAATGTCCCAATTCTTAAATGTTGTGTAACAAATGCAAGACAAAGAGGCATTTATAAACAGGCGAGGCCGGGAGCCCAGTGTGTGACTCTGTGGGCTGAAGGCAGGGGCAGCCTATCTTTAAAAAGTCA
Organism: Rattus rattus; assembly: GCF_011064425.1. NCBI lineage: Eukaryota > Metazoa > Chordata > Mammalia > Rodentia > Muridae > Rattus > Rattus rattus. Next base: position 4,845,665 of record NC_046162.1, read on the forward strand.
CCGGGGCAGGTGGAAGCCATGTGGGACTCCTGAGGCAACCAGACAGCTAAGCCACAGGCAGAGAGAGGGTCTTGGAAACCCCTGTCCACTGCTGGGCCTCAGTTTCCCTGGATGAAAAGCAAGGGGGTGCCTGAAAGGTGAAGACAGAAATGGCTGGAGTACCCTGTGGGGACTACAATCCAGCCAGTCTCTTGCCATGTCACCGTCAGGGTGGACGTGCTGTCTCAAAACCGGGAGTTCGTGATTAGCCAGCGTCTGCTCAACAGGAGCAAGAAGTGGTGGAGGGTGGAGCATGGAGTCTACTCTGGGTAAACTCAGAGGGGAATGAAGGAGATGGAGGGAGGTTGATCATGTATGTGCAGCATCGAGGACATCAGGGATCATGTATGTGCAGCATCGAGGACAGCAGGGATCATGTATGTGTAGCATTGAGGACAGCAGGGATCATGTATGTGCAGCATCGAGGACATCAGGGATCATGTATGTCAGGGATCATGTATGTGCAGCATCGAGGACAGTAGGGATCACATATGTACAGCATCAAGGACATCAGGGATCATGTATGTGCAGCATCAAGGACATCAGGGATCATGTATGTGCAGCACCGAGGACAGCATGGCCCGGGGTCTCAGCACTAGGGAAGGAAAATGCAAGTGCAGATGGCTGGCTGGAATGGAGGCAGGAGTGTTAGCTCAGCATCTCAGTCTGTGCAAGCACGTGGAAGGGGACTCGTGCACGTCATGCACACATATGCATTCCCCAGTTCTTTTTACAGACAGAGCTCACAAGGCACAAGGACATGGCCAACAGCTAACAGCCAAAACCTGATCTGCGAAGCACTCAGAAATGGCTGGCTCTTGCGCTGAATGGAGAAAGGCAGGATAAGCCAGGAGCACCTGCTTAGGTCAGCACTGGGGACCACTGTCCTCTGGGTAGAACATGGCCTTTGCCATCCTGAAATCAAATCAGTTGTGGTGACCGGAGAAGAGCCTCAATGGATGGGAGGCTACCATGGGGGGAAGGGAAGAGTTCAAGGGGCACACGCCAGTCACCCAAGGCTCCCCTCAGGATACACAAGTGATTAGGAGGTGCTGGGGGAGGGGAAGCCACAGGTAAGCTTAGGTAACGCCTCACCCATTCCTTCACACAACTCTAAGTAACCCCAGTAAACTCATTGGTCTGTTCAGCAGCCTGTTTGGAGCGAATAGACGTTGTGTCTCCCAGGAAAGGCTAATGTGATTAAGCTCTGTAAGTCTGAACTTACTCTCACAATGGGGGTAGGTGTTCAGAGATAAGGCGGTATAAAGGGGCTCTTGCTGGCCAGAGGACAACGTGAGACTCAAAACAGTGAGTGAGACGTGAGCCCTGGTAAAGCAGGAAGTCAGGCATCCGGGAGGAAGGAATGGATGGATAAGGCAGGAGGCGAGGAACGGAACGCTGCTGTTACTCTGAGGTACCTCCCCATAAAATACTAATTATAAGGTGGGGGGATGTGGCTCTGATGGAAGAAACTTGGCAGACACCGTGCCGATGGAAGATGCCACCGTCAGGAAGACATGACATCCCCCGAATGGCATCAACTCAGGGTTAGGGATCCTGTCCACCACGGACACCTCAATCTGATCATGAGGAGCCGCTGCAGACATGACAGATGCCCGAGTGTGTGTCACAGGTGGGAGGCTGTAAAGGTAACCTGGGCACTATCCCAAAAGAGGGGACTTAGGGGACAAACTGACTGAACTTGGTGTGGGCTGACAACAGACTTCCTTTTCTGGAGTGAAGAACGTTTGAGCAAGCCCTGGGGTCTTGCTGGTTGCACCTATAACGTTCCTTCTTACTCGTGTTTGGACGGAGGCATTAAGGTTACGTCTGCCAGCTTTTCGTGGCTGTGACAAAATGCAAGAGAAGACCAGCTTCACAGAAGGAAGGTTTGCTTTGGCTCAGGGCCCCGGGCTTGAGGTCTCAGTCTGGCTTCTGCTGCTTGGGTCCTAGGGTGCAGTAGAGTATCTCATCTCAGTGGTAGAAGCAGGAAGCAGGAAGGTGGTCAACAGACAGACAGACAGACAGCAAGGGACCAGGGACAAGATTCCCTCCCAGGACAACCCCCGTGACTTGCTTCTTCCTGCTCAGCCCCAGCTCTTAAAACTTCCCATTTCCCATGTCACTGAGTCCTTGAGCTATAAAGCCACTAGCAGGCGAGTCCATGGATGACGCTGGAGTCCTCATATCCAATCTGCTTTAACATTGCTGTCCTGGGGACCACGCCTTTAAGCACAGGGCCTCTGGGGACATTATAGATCCAGTCCAGGACATGATGTAAGATGCTGACCTTTGGGGACACTCGGGTAAAGGGCATATGGGAATTCTGCTATTTTTTGCAACTTGGGGATAAGTATAAAACTATTTCACAATGAATAGAGATTACTTTTAAAATTCACATGGAAAAAAAATGAGGACACCACTCAAAATGTTTTGGGAAGAAGCTTGGTCCTTGCGGGCACCTGAATTAGAGGTGCTGTGCTTGCCGGGTGCTGGGGGGCAAGCTTGTTGGGGGACCAGGGGCAGGGAGATGTCCAATTAAAGCTGTAACAGGGAGGTGAGACCCAGACCAAAGCACAGCAGGCAAAGTTCTAGAGGTCATGAGGCCAAGCAGCCCAGGTGGGGCCCTTTCACGTACACATTTAGCCTTGTGGTGGGTACCCACCTCTCTGACTACGGTGTCCCACTCTCCTGGGGAGATCTGAGGCTCGGGTGGAGAGAATCCCTATGTCACTGAGTTCCTGGGTAGCAGAACCTGGTGTGGAATCCCCAAGCCATCATCTTCCTGTCACCCCACACTCTGGGGACCTCGCTCATGTTCTCTTACTGTCAAATGAGACCAAGGTCTCAAGGCTTCGATCATTTACTTTTCTAAGGATGCTGCCTGGTAGGCCAGGGGAAATTCAGATGCCCATCATTCGTTCAGCAAATACGTATTAAACATGCACTTAAATGCAGCAGTGTCCTAGAAGGTCTGGAAAAGGAACCCACCAAGGCAGATATGGTCTCCGCCCTCAAAAAGCTGCCAGCCTAGCAAAACTTTGGGTGGCTCAGCAGAGGACACCTGTGACAAGTGACAAAGCTCTATTCCCACACGACAGACCCAAGTTGGAGAGTGGTGATGGGGTAAAGGGGGAACAGAAAAGGAACCTGGTTTCAGAGGTAACCACAAAACGAGTGAGTCAGGAATGACTGTCGCTGGGAAGCCGGCCCACCAGGCGGCTAGTGAGAAGCCCAGGCGTGTGACAGATGAGGAAGTGAGATGTGCATCCTCTGGCTCAGATTAGTCAGGCCCTCGCAGTGGTGATGCGATCAGTCTTAGCCATTCTGCCTCAGAGAATGTGGAGGAAAGGGTAAAGAACACGGGAGAGAAACAGGATGTTTGCTGTTGCCTACTGCTGGGGTTCACCTGCGTTCTCACTCTACTCTTGGGACCAGCCTGAGTTAGGTCTGGTCTCATTTTGCATATGGAGATCAGAAAGAAAGTACTTTGGAGGGATCTCTCCTGTATCCCTGCCTTTCACATTCTCACTGACTCTACTGAAGGGGAAAGCTTCCGGATCTGTCACCGCTCAGCCACCACAGAGAAAGGTGAAGAGTGGGTTCATTCCTGCCCATCCCTCAGCCTGGGAGTTTCTTAGCCTTTCAGCTAATGAATAGATGAACACAAGAATGCATGGTGGCCCATGTCTTTAACCCCAGCACTTGGGAAGCAGAGACAGGTGAGGTCTCTGAGTTTGAGGCCAGCCTGGTCTACAGATTGAGTTCTAGGACAGCCAAGGCTCCAGTGAGGCCCAGTCTCAAAACAACAACAAACCAAACCAAACAAAAAAGGCCTAGGGGCAGGGGTGTTGTTCCATTTGTGGAGTGCTTGCCTACTGTGGGCGAAGCCCTTGGCTTGCCCTCCCACACCCAACACCATATAAACTAAATGTGTGATGCAGGCCCCTAAGCTGGAGGATCCAAAGTTCAAGGTCATCCTCAGCTACACAGCAAGTCTGGGACCAACATAGGCTATAGGAGGCCCTTTTTCATCAAAAGAATGAGGCCCAAGGCTGCCCTGGGAGCCCAGAGGAAGGTGAACACTTGTAGACTCCACACTCAGGCTACATTGGAGGTTATGGTAGGAGGTCAACTTGGGCTACAGAGTGAAACACTGTCCCAACAAAGAGAAGGGTGGGGCCTGGGGAGAAGTGCCAGCAAGCCCAGCACACACAGAAAAGCTGAGCTCGGTATACCTGTAACCAGCACTGGAGGCCAGTGTTCTAGGTTCAATGGGAGGCCTCACAAAGTAAGCTTGGGCTGAGGAGATGGCTCAGCAGCTAAAATGCTTCCCACACAACCCAAAGGACCAAATCCCCAGGACCCACACAAATACTGGGGGGCATGATGGCCCATCTCTCATTCCTGTCTCTAGAGTCTGCTTCAAAGAAACAGACAGACAGAGGGCTGCTGGAAGAAGGTACCTAACATCAACTTCTACATGCATACATTTGTGCACACATATGTATACCCCCAGCATGATCATGCATACATATCCATGTACACCAGCACATGAAAAGGGGGGGAGCTAAACTGAGGAGGCACCTAACTCTGGCCTTCATAGACACCCACAAGAGTGAACACACACACACACACACACACACACACACACACACACACACATACACACACACAAACAAAACAAGCCAACAAAAAAAAAAACTCAATCAGCCAAACAACAACAAAATAAAACAAAGCCGAAATTAAATCAACTAAGGCCTTGAAACACGGTGGGCAGGTGCGGCGGCCAGTGGCAGCCAGTGGTGGCATAGGTAACACACCTGTTATCATTTAATGGGGATTTGAGGGATTTTTTTTTTAAAATAAGGCAAAAATCAGTTGAAAATAAAGCAAGAGATCAACCCGGACTGAAGAAAGCCCAGCCTGGGTGCAGATGCCAACAGGACAGGTGCAAGACCTGGGGTGGGCAGACAGGACCTTGGCCACCCGCTGGGAGAGCTCCAAACATCTGTCACCACTGTCAGCCCTAGAAACATCCCCATGGCTACCCTATGTTACCTGCTCAACTTAGAAGAGAGACCAGAGGCCCCAGGAGCAGCTCACCCAGTGTAAGCATTTGATACGGAGCCTGGTATGGCAGTGCTCACTGTAATCCCAGCTACTGAGGAAGCTGAGGCAGGGAGACTGCAGGGCCCGGCAAAGAGCCAGTCAAACAGCGTGTAGCGTGGGTCCACGGGTATTCACTACTCTTCCTGTTGCTTGAGAAAAATGACAGAAGGTTTATTCTGGCTCTTGGTTCCAGGGCACAGCCTATGGTGTGAGGAAGGCGTGTCGGTAAAGCATGAAGCAGAGAGAGAAAACTGCTGGCGCTTAGCTCCCCGTTATTCAGTCTGGTATCTCAGGGCCTTCGGGATGGTACTGTCTGGCCGCGTTCAGGGTTGAGTCTTCCCTGCTCAGTTAAACCTTTCTGGAAACATCTTCAAAGACACACTCAGATGTGTGTGTTTCCATGGCGATGCCAAACCCCATCAAATTGACAATAAAGACTCGGTCACCACAGCCTGGCAGTTTCTGTGTCCTTGAGAAGCTGCCTGCCAGGGAATCTGTGAGGAATCTTGGTGCCGCTGCGTCTCCTGGGAGGTGTGGGGCACGGAGACAGTTTGGTCACCACTACTGGGGCTGAGGTGTTATTGGCACCTTGTACACAGAGGCCAGGGATGCTACTGGCCTTCCAGCTGCATGGACAGCTCCAGGAGGGAGAAGGACTATAACTACTGTCCACAGGCCTGCAGCCGAGAAAGCTGTTCTTCGTGGAATAGAACATCAAGGAAGGGGTTCATTTCCCCACCCATCCTGTGTCCCCCGTCAAGAGGCCTCAGGGGTTCTGCTCCAGCTAGTGAACTCGTAGCCATGGCCCTGATGGCCCCACAGACACCATGATCCTAGAATTAAGTAGTCTTTCTGGTCTTTTTCCACTCCGCATCTGAAAAGGCAAAGTTTATGTGGGAAAACTGGACAGAAGGAACCCACAGGAGGAGGGTCAAGGCGCCTGGGTCTGCCTTCCGCCTTGCTATGAAGGCACAGTTAAATACGTGTGCTGCCATTCTTTTCACAGCGCACTGTGCAAACCCTCCCTTGGTGCTAAGGAGGAAATGGAGCCGTGGGAACATACGTCAGCATCAGTGCTGGGCATCAGCAGGATTTACTCACAGAAATTCAATCTGCAGTCCACCTCCAGCCTATAGAGGGAGGGGCTGCAGCCTGACTCAAAATAAACACGCATGCCTTCTCCACTCCAGTGAGGAAGTAAGTGCTGGGAGGACCATATGACTTCATCTGTGACTTCCTTCCACGGCGCAATGCCTCGGCTGAGCTATTTTAACTGTGCGCCCTGGGCCTCGCTTCTCCCCGTTCTTGCAGTTGAGTCTCCATAGCTCTGTGCTTCCCTGGATGTGGGTGGCTCCAAGGGAGGAGCCTGGGATGTCACTGTTTCCAGAGCTTAATGAAATTACATGCCATTTAGGAGCAAGTCATTGGGTAGTGGGTCATCTGTCCCCCAAAATAGCTGTTAAGACACTTAGCTGGACCTCTGGCCTGGTCGGCCCTGCCCACTGGCCTGGCAGAGCCCTTGGTGTGGGGCCAGGGAGTGAGGCAGAACACGCACACTCACTTGCTCTTAGTCAGTCTTTCATCTTGAAGAGCATCAGTGGGGCAGGGGTGCATGACCGAGATGCACACACAGGTAAACGTGCATACTTAGGCCTGGAGGGGCATGGTGAGAGTGAGCCTTGGAACTGCTGTGACTATAGGAACCCTGAAGGGACATTCTACATGGTTATATGCACTCCTACCATTGTCTCCTATGGATGGGACAGAGCCTGGCTGGAGACAGCCAGGGTGAGCGAGAAGCAGTGATAAAAATCATCACAGCTGTGCTGCCCCCTCTCCCCTCCCTCACCCTTCTCTCCCCCACCCTCTCCCCTGTGGTGAGGGCTCACTTGTGCTCCAGGCCTAGACTTTGACTCACTATTTCATCACTTTCCTAACCCTATGTGGTAGGTCATGTGTCTCCTCCCAGCTCGCCCCTGATGTAGGGCTACATTGAACTCAGTTTGCCTCGGGATATCTGCCTTCTACCCAGGATGCCACACATCTGCCTGGAGGAGGGTAGGGTGTGATGGCCAGCACATGTTGCTGTGTGACGCTTAAGTCCCTGATTGGGATATGGTGGATATGGTTTTCCCCATCTAGCCCAGCCTCTGAGCTGCTGCCATGACACCTGGTACCCACACAGAGCCCTCTAGCCTCTGCATGGCCTCCAGCTTTATTTAGCATCCTCCACTTCTGCCCCATGCTCCCATACGTGACCTTCCAGTCCCAGAACACTCTTCGTGACCACAGAGTTCCTCCCGGCCTTTCTCCTCCTCCCTTCCCACAAACGCCAAGTGTGGCTGAAGGGGAAGAGGTGTTGCTGTGGCAGCCACACACCTCCCTACAGGCCTCCTGCTATGCTAGGCCAGGTTGGCTTTGTTGTGGACTCTTCCCTGGGCCTTGCAAGGCCTCACCCGTTAAGGCTGACAAGTACCTCTGAGGTTGAAACGTGAAATGGTACGGGCAGAAGCCTGCTTACCATAGTATCGGCTGCAATAGCGAATGTCTGAAGCTAGGCCAAACCCCGGGCAAAGAGAAGGGCAGAGCACCGGCTAGAGAGCTGCCACAAAGTGGAGGGTGGCACAGCTGTCAAGGGGAACAGGCACCTCCATTAGGATCCTCCTAAAGCACAAAAGGAAAAGGCCAAGGACAGTGGAGACGGAAATTTATACTGAAGGCGAGACTGAAGTGTGCACAGACGACCACGCCCACAATTCCTGAGAGAAACATGAAATGTTAAATACTCAGGACAAACCTGACAGAAGTATAAGGCAAGTGTATGTGTATGTGCTTGTGTACATTCGTGCATGCTTGTGCGTGTGTGTGTGTGTGCGCGTGCGTGCGTGCGTGTGTGCGTGCGTGCAGGGGAATTAAAGACTAAGAAGATGGGAATGTACACTAAGGCAATGGGTCAGTGTTAGCAAAGGTCACTTCCTCCCTAACTGATCTCTGTATCCAGACCACTTCCAACCCAAACCACCACAAGCATGATAACAGACACTGACAGGATGGTTCTAAGACTCACACTGACACGTAACGGTCCTAGAACAGGCAAAGCTCCAACTCTGACAAAGAAAAAAAAATGGAGTCTTGTCTTAAAAACAAAACAAGAAAATCTCCAGTCGATCACAAAGATCTGCTTGTTTTCTGCTAGGAGATGTACGGCAAGCCCTGCCGGGGACAGACTCACACCATCTGACCCATGCTGCCCCTGCATACGTACTGTAGTCGGCCATGTTGGTACTGTCAGCCCTGCATCCCTTCTGATCTGAATAGGTCCTGATTCCAGGACATTCTGTCTGTGTCCATGGACATCTGGATTGTTTCCCTCTTTCAGTCATTATAAACAACTCTCCCTGGGTTTTTACATACACAGCCCCATGTAGCTGTAAGCAGATCTTTGTGATTGGAGATTGGTGGAACTTTTTTCAGAAGAGCCGCCATAAAGTATACTCCATGAAAGAAAGAGATGTGTCTAAAAAGAACACACACAAGACACAGAATGGAAAACAAAACACGCACACGTCAATCACACGCTTGATAAAAGACTTGAAGTTCAAGCTAAAGATCTCTCAAACCTCGGTAACTAAAAGTTGCACACTGTGGCCAGGCAAAGGATTTGATCTGATATTCTGTCAAAGATTTGCTGATGTCCAAAACCACCTGAAGGGATGCTAGCATCAAAGTCACTTGGGAGAACCCAAACTGGAGCCACGGTGAGTTGTCACTATGCCTATCGCGAGAGCTGGAACTATGGACCAATCAAGCAGCCGGAACTCTCACGCCTTGCCATCAAGAACATAAAATCATGTGGCCATCTGGGAAGAATTCAGCACATTCTTAAAAAGTTAAATGTCTATTGTTTTGGTCTAATTTTTGTTGCTGTAATGAAGTACTGGGTAATTTATGAGAAGAGGTTCACTGGGGTGTAGAATTCCATTCATAACAGCGTGGTCACATCTGGTCCACTGCTGGCGGGCCTTGTTCTTGACTGAATCACAAAGACATGGCAAGGAGAAGTTTTCAAGTATGCACGGAAGAAGCAGGTGTAGAGATAGACAGAAAGGTGCCCAGTTCCTTTATGATCGATCATGCCGTCTCTGTGTCAGTGAGCACAGTCCCTTAAGACCTTAACAAATTCCCATAAAACCAGCCTGAGCCTCAAGGCCTCACAAAATCACAGAAGAATTGATCCAGTCTGCAGCAAAGCACTCACTGATTGCTAAGCGGAGTCCTTCTGACACCTGCACGCTGAAGAGCTGAGCCTCGTAAGCCATGTGCAGTAAACTATATTAAACCACAGCACACATTCATTCACTGGACGACCCAGCCACGCCATGCGAGGCGTGCGCCAAGGAGCACTGAGAAGCTACACACACACAGGGATGTTACACATGAACACTCAGGGAGCTTTACTTCTATTGGCCACGAAGAAAACGACCTAGATGTCTATGCACATGAAGTATGGGCCATTCACAATGTGGGACAGTGCGAGCATAGGTGCATGTGGGCTGAGGAACGCTAACAGGGTAATTTCACTCATATCAGATTCTGGAAAGTGCAATTCGATCTAGAGTCCCAGAAGGTCGCTGCAGGTGGGACTAAGAAGGAAGCTCTGGGGAGTGACGGACATGCTCATCGTCCGGGCTGTGATGACACAATGGTACGCACAAAGCAATGAATAGGTGACACTTAACTGTGTGTCATGTACAGGCCAATAAATTTAAGAACGCTCATGATTATAATGTATCACATAACGTAATATAATCCAGGCCTTCCAAACCACAGCCTTGCTAAACAAGCATGCTAGGCCACCGGCTAGAGGAAACACTTATTTTGAATCATTTCAAAAAAAAATTTTTTATTAATTTTTATTATATATAAGTACACTGTAGCTGTCTTCAGACACACCAGAAGAGGGCACCAGATCTCATTACAGATGGTTGTGAGCCACCATGCGGTTGCTGGGAATTGAACTCAGGACCTCTGGGAGAGCAGCCAGTGCTGTTAAATGCTGAGTCATCTTTCCAGCCCCTTATTTTGAATCTTTTACAATATCTATTTCTAGGTCATGGAACAGTTGATGGGACAAAGTTCTGTCGTCCAGAAGGATTTCCACGAGTAAATGCAGACCGAGGGGGATCAGAAGACTCACCCTGCATGGGTTCTCCCATCCAGGGGATACCCATGAGCATGGGAACCTTAGACAGATGTGCCAGGCTGCTGTGACATCACCACAAGTCTCAGGGACGCCAACAGAAACGCACAGCACCACCAGAAAACTTCTCGTCTAGAGAAACAACCTCGGACCCACGCGAGGCTCCTGAGCTCACCAGTTACAGACGACTCAGAAAACACATCCATATCACAGGGAAAATTCTACAGAACAAGTGATGGAATCTCCATCATAAATCAAGAGATGATGGGGAAAGACGGTGGCCAGTATCTTCCTGATACCTCACCACCTTAATTTTTTGAGACACAGCTCAACCTTGGTGCTCATCCACTCGGCTACCAAGGCTGGCCAGGGCACCCCAGGGATCCTCTCAGCTTTACCCCGACCACAGTGCTGGCACTGCAGATACATGCTGCTACACCCAGGTTTTCAATGGATGCTGGGGATTCAAACTCGGGCACACATGCTTGCGTGAAAGGCACCTCACCCACTGGGCCATGTCTCCAGCAGTCCAGCCGATGGCATTTGCTATGAAGTATTGTAGGACTGTGAACTTTAGCTTGTAGCATCAAAGGGTCAGGTGTTCCCTGCTCTAACTACACTATCCTCATTCCTACCCTCCCATCTTAGATGAAGATGTGACACCCAGGGCTGAGGCAGCTTTTTGGGGACCACTTAGCTAACAGCAGAGACAAAGTCGCCAACATCCTTGGGCTATTGGAGCAGAACCTGTAGCCGCTTACACCACCAGACCTCAGATTACATTAGAAAAACAAGACGAATTCAGCCACTTCCATTTGGGTTCTCTGTTACTTCAGCCAAGATCATTCCTTACAGATACCATGTAAACGATACAGAGGAAGTCCTAAGCATTTACTATGCACCGGTGGAAGAACTTGGGCACATGTTCCCTCCTCTGCAGTCTCCCTGCCAGCATGGAACACGCTGTGAATCCCTGGAACCAGATATCCCTTTCCTAAGCGTATCTATGAGAAATTTAATTTATAAAGCAGCTACAGGAAGACGTCAGCAACAATGAACAGAATAATTACGTTATACTGTCACTACTCATGTGTTTTGGGGCCATTATTAAAAATATAAAGGTTAACTGAAACAAGCCCTGTGATATGACAGTGGGCCAGATGACCAGGGTGACCACTAAGTGACTAATGGGTGGTCAGGCACACAGGTGAACGCTTCAGACAAAGGGACACTCAGATTTTAGGATGACAGATTCATTATGTTCCTTAGATCGTGTTTAAAACATACGAACCACGGCTACAATTTTCCATTCAATATTTCTGAACCAAAAACGACCTTCTGCAAACAAACCCTCCTGTATCTGGAGAGTGTTGACTTGGCAGCATGGCTCACTTCCTCACCTGCACCTGCATTCAGATGTCACCTTCTGGAAAGGCCACCACTCCGCCTTTTCTTCCCTCTCGCTTGCAGTAACATGTACATACATCCTCGATACACTGTGAGAGCCAGAGCCTCAGGCATCCTACAGAGGGCCCGAGAGACAAGTGCAAGGTGGGTGGAAGGGTGGCGTGTGTACAAGTGGGGTCCATGCACACTCCCTCAGAACCCTCCAGGAAAACATCAGATTCTCAGATGCTGGGCTTGACTGTAGAATGACCCACCAAGGGTGGGGTGGGGGTCACTAAGTGCCTTTCAGGAGGGGCTAGGCACTTGAGAACTTATAACATGCACCACCCATTTCTGATGTCGAGTGTCTTTCATAAGACCTTCAGCCTATACCCACCTGAATCATCCCAAGTCAACAGTGGAGTGTGAAAGGGGCCTAGGAGATACACACACACACACACACACACACACACACACACACACACTGTCCCACCTTCTGGACAAGGTACTACTTAGACACCTGATTGTTTCTATCCTGCTGAATCCTGCCCACCACCCAGGGAACGCCATTAACAAATGCAAGAGAGGAGGTTCGGAGAAACCAAATCACTTGGCTAGGCTCACAGAATCTGAATTGGAATTGGGGCCTGGTGAGGAACCAAATGGGGGCACCTGATGATTTTCCTGGACTACGCCCAAACTGCTTTCACCCACCAGGGGCCTTCACTGCCCATGCTCAGCATGGCCCTCCTGTACACTTATAGAACCCGTGCTAACAGAAGGCAGTGAGCATTTGGTGGGTGAGTGAAGGAGGGTGTCCCAGAGCCGCAGGACTGCAATGCTGTGCTGCCTGGGGACCCTGGCAGCACAGAGCTGGCAAGAAGCCTGAACCCCCACCTGTCTCCCAGCCTATAACAGTTACATTAGCTCAGACCCTGGAAGTAGAAAGACACCTGGGGCTTGGCCTGGATTCAGGTTTCCTGCTAGCGAACAGGAACCCCCCAAAGTGTTTCCAATTCAGTGAAACAGGATGCTCTGCCTAGCCCCACACCCCCCCGGACAGATGCTATAAATGGAAATGTATTCTTAGAGGGACAGAACATGAGCGGGGGCTTTCAAAAGTGACCCATCATGGGGTAAAAATACAGGCAGCATTTAAACGCAGAGTGGCAAGAGCTATTCCTGGACTAGATTCTCATGTTTGTGGCTTCCCGCCAGCGGTGGACTCCCGACAGGTTTAAAAGCAATAAACAGGGGGCTGGATGATGGGCGGTGGGGTTGGTGTTTCTCACACTCAGGAGGGCACTGGGGAGGACAGCCTGTGGGATAGCTTCCGAAGGTGCCCTTGAGTGGAGTCTACATGGCCTGCCATTGGCCTCAGCTCTGTTGAGCTGAGAACACCTTCGGACAGCATTCTGTGATCTTGGGAAGTAACCGAAGGCTGAGTTCTAGCTAGGACTGGGACAAGAGGACAGATGGAGGTTTTAACCTGGAAGCGAATGATCTTCAAAACTACATGGGAATAATTCAAGGCACAGAAAATAGATTTAGCCCCACTTTTAAAATAAGAGTAAGGCTCAGAAAACCTCTGGAGAAGCAGAGGTTCAGGTGGAGATCCTGATTCTAGAAAAACAAGAATAAATAAGTCTGGGGGAAAGTGTGGGAGGAGCCATGGGCACAGGGCAGTTCCAGTCAAGGCTCATGGTCACGCAGTGAGCTGGGGACAAGGCAGGACCTCCATCTGGTCAGTCTTCACAGCTGAGATGGTTGGTTGTGGGGCCTGGCAGGCAACTGTGAACTCGAGCGGTGTCCATCACATTACAGTGGGGAGGCTTCTCCCAGTCCTCTGCAGTGAGGCCCGGAGAAGACCTGCACAGGCCTGGCTACAGGTTATTAATGAGAAAATGAAGATAGCTAGGCTCTGTCTCCGGAGGCCTGGTTGGCCAGCTGTATTATTGTCTGCCCTTCCCTCTGTCCCATGGTGCCACCAATACTGTCGTCTCCGGAAGGCCCACTGTGTCAGGCTGAGTGTCAGCTCCGAGCCTTTCTACACGGCTGTGCCCTCTGTACCCCGTCTGCTCCCCCCACTATCTACCATTCTCCACATTACTGAGTAGCTGCTATGGACCCGGCACAGGCCTGGGTGCTGGGAATACAGCAATGTCACACCCCAACCTTCCTGCCTTCGGTTCACCTAAGCTCTGCTGGGAAAGACAACAATCAGCAAATGAACACGTGTCAGCACCGGTGAGCATTTGAAGAACAGGGAGACAGGGAGGAGAGAGGTAAGTCTGACCGGGAACCAGACAGTAGAGACCTGGATTAAACATGGCAGCAGTCAAGTGGATATCTAAGGAGAACATTCTAGGCAGCAAGGACAGCAGGGCAAAGGCCCAGTGGCCGGCACGCGCCTGGAAGGTTCCCGAACGCAGGGAGGCAGATTCCGATGGAATGGGAGGGGTAGACTGATGTCCAAGGTCACACACATCACCCTTGCAGCTGAAGCCAGCTGGCCTGCCTGTCCCTTCTGATGTATCAGCAGCCCTGTCATCATGTTCCCTATGTGGACATTAAACCCATGTGTGCTGTGTTCAGGAATGTACAGCACAGCCTACGCTGTCTTACACGGGTGGTGGTATCTTGTCTGAAGATGGAGAGCTGTTTCACACATTGTGGGATCTCCAATGCTAGCCCCAGCAGACTTCAGGTGGGCTGAACCACAGAAGCCTCGACTGCACAGAGCTGTGAGTGTTGGAGCCCGGCAGTTTCCTGCCCCGCTGATAGTGACAGTCACAGATGGCACACATGTAAGCAGGACGTCAGTGACCACAGCCTGTACTTACCCTCCATAGCTTCAGCATACTGGCTCCAAGGAAAACCACATGGGAAAACAGAAGCCTAGCACCAATTCCCCTGAGAAGCATTTATAGTGGAGAGGAAGCTTCCTTCTAGAAACTTCGAGTCAATCATACCTCACATGTCTCCAAAGCAGAGAATGCAGAATAAGATTCAGGAGGCCCTAGAAATGGAGAAAATGGGCCAGGAGGACCCCGAAGTGACTGAAGAGGCCACAGAAAGAACTGATTCATGGTCAAACAAAGGACCCTAGGATTGTCAGATCGGGGAAACCCAGAGATCGAGAGGTTTTGTGCGGCATTACTAAATTGAAAAGGCTGCCAACTACTGTTTTAAAATAATAAAAGGACACGCCAAGCAAATACCTATGCACCAGATTTGGCTTGAGGACAACCAATCAGCTTGTGAACTCAAACCTTGAATCTTGACATTGAGATACACCAGAACAGAGAGCACTGCAGACAGCAAGAGGGCAGAGGCTTGAGAGAAAGCCACAGGGTTCAATGGGGACTTGGAGTCCAGGGATTGCCCTATGACCCAGGGAAGTTTCCATGAAAGGGATCAGGTCTACAGATCTAGAGGCCCAGGCTAAGCCCTGACCTATATGTGCATGCTGAGATGGATTAGTAATGTCTGCAAGGACACAAGCATGGGAACCTTCCAGATCTTCACTGAGGCTGAGTCAATACAAGCAATGCTATATTCGTTGATTATTTTTGTTTTTGAAGCAGAATTCATTATACGGCCCCCAAATTCATTCTCTACCCAGGGTGGCCTTGAACTCTCAATCCTCCTGTCTGAGCTTCCCTAGTGCTGGGATTATAGCTGTGCATGATCATACCTACTCAGACCCATTTTAAAGCTGGGTCGGGGGAGAGAGGTCCAGAAAGCTGCCCCAAATGCCAAAGTCACAGAAACCAGAGTGCCATCTGTGGCTCTTCTAGAGACAAGAGATGCAAGAGAGACCCCGGATGCAAACCATGGCCTTTGGGTGACCTCCAGCTGGGGATGCAGATGCACAGCAGCGGGCACACATGAGGACTCACTACCCACCAATTTTCCTATGAACCTATCCAGCTGTACAGCATGGTCTTTTTGGGGGCCGATGATGTACAGTGGTTGTAGACCTTTGGTCCAGTGTATAAGGCCCTGGTTTCAAACCCTATCCCTACTCCAGATAACCTGTTTTGAAGAGAACAAGTCCATCATGTGCATGTTGGTTCTTGGGACGCCACCAGCCTGCTCTTCCTATACCCACAGCACCCGCTCCATGGCTCTGCAGAGGATGGGCTTCTCCGGTGGGATAGGCTAAGGCGGGGCGGGTTGAGGCTTGTCTTGGCCAGTTCTCCCTCCAGGCCTGTTTTATGGTGTCATTTGAAACCTAGTTCAACAGTATGTACTGTGTTGGGGCCTGGAGAGGGGCAGGCATCAGGTACTTCAGGTGATGGCTAGCATAAGGAACAGTGCTATGCCAAGGGGAGGGCTAAAAGAGGGGTGGAGGAGGGAAGATGATACTGTGCTCTACGGGCCCCACTCCCCAGGACAGCATGTGCTGGTGTTGGGGGCAGGGGAGAGGCTGGCCTCCCTCCTGCCAGGCATTGCAAAATACAAGTGGAGTTGAATCAATGTCTTTTGGAAAAGTACATTTTGCTCAAGAGCCAAGTTAAACTGGGGCTTGGGCAGCCAGCATGTTGAAGTCTCAGGCATGACTCATCCATGGGAGGAGTAGGCTGAGCCAGAGGTGGGCCATGAGCACTCAGTGGGTCCAGGCACTCAGTGCCAGGCAGCTCGGCCAGCTCCAGGCCCACAATTGGGTGCAGCTTGTGTGTGTAGGTGGCAGGAGCCAATGGCTTCATTAAGGCTCAGACACTCCTCTCTGTTTAGAAAAGATGTTGTCTCTGAGAAGTCATGGATAAAAGGAATCCGTACAAAAAAAAAAAAAATTTAAATTTTCTTACTTGCCCTTTTGACTCAGAGATGGCTCCTCTCTGGAGAATTGGGGACAGATGGGGAGCGACAGTGCCCTGACCCTTCTGGAATGTTGTTCCTGTGGAGCTTTCGTAGACCAGCTTCTTACACTCAGTGACATGTACTGCAGGGCCCTCCATGCTTCTCCCACCTTTACAACTCATTGCTTTTCAGTGCCAAATAATATTCCATTGTCTGGGTGTGGCTGGGTGCCTGGTTTCCGAATCCTATCGACCTTTAGGCCCAGTGTACAACCACCTTTGCCTTAGCTGAGTGGCTTAGCAACACTTTCCTCTGAAGCCCCAGGTTCTTCATCTCTTAGATGGAAGTGTAAGGCCCTGATCCATGGGGAAGAGGATGAACCGTGGGAACGCCCAGAGCAAGCATGGGGCAGTGTGGCTGACTTTTGCTGCTCTGTGGGTTCCTCTTTCTTCTACCCTTTCAACCCCCCTAACACTAAATAGGAGAGAAAAGGGGATTGACAGGGAAGGGGCAGTGCTATCGTTAGACGACTACTTCCTTGACTAGGGGCGTGAAGTTTGTTGGGGCAAGTTTGATCTCACCCCCAGGATATCTAATTTCTTCTTCTTTCTTCTCTGTGTATGTCTACATAACAAACCACGATCAGCAGCATCAGTCAATAACCAACAATCCAGCCTGCCTCTCGGGGGCACAAGCATTGATTTGCACTCTGAAAAGTCCCCAGAATTCCAAATGTCACACAATTGCAGAAACCGTCTGCCGTTGGCAAAACCACGCCCCTGCTAGAGCATGAGGCAAAACACAGTCAGCTGCTGTGGACAATCTAAAGTGGCCCCATCTCCCACGCCTGGGATTAAAACAAAAACATTTCCTTGTAATATTTCTGTGTATTTTTAAGGGAGCCAAAACTTAGCACCTGCTAGCTGTGATCTTGAGTCACTGTCCAGTGCCTGAGTTCCTCCGGCTGGCAGAGATAGGTGGGTGGGGAGAAGAGGGAAAGTTTCTGTTAGTACACAACAGTGCTTAGCACAGTGCCTGCCCACTACTGAGTTCTCCACTTCCCCTAGAATCTGTGGACATAAAACATTTCTAAAGGAGGGTGTCCTGACCCCTGGTCCTTTGCAGGGCTGTCTCAATCAAGAACCAGTATCCAAGGAGGGTGGAAATGAGGCCCTCTAAGTGCAGGTTGTGTTCCCAGTGGGTCCAAGACCAGACAGAAGCCAGGGAACCCAGGCAATCCAGGACTCCTCCTAAGGGTGAAGGTAACTCCTGTGTGCCTGCCTCCCTGCCTCTGGGTCTCTCTGCCTCCTCACACGTCTTGCTGTTTCCTGGCCAAGCTCACCTTCTCAGCTTTGCCCTCAATAGCACTGAACTGAGTGAGGCACTAGATCCCAGAAAGTCTTAGCACCTTGACAAAAGTTAACTGGATGCCACAGAACAAATAAGCAAGCCAGTCCACGTGTGTGGCGTGAGCGGATGCGTTCACTCAAGCTAATGATCTGTTAACGATAGGGAGCCAAAGCTCCCCGTTAGTCATGGGTAGGATCCCAAACATATCCAAACTGGCTCTGCTGGCCTCAGGTGGAAACGGACAGGGAAATGTCGAGGCGGGTCTGCTTTTTAAGAGAAAAGATGAGTATATGCTATTTTCTGGGTGTTTTTACTATTTTTTTTTAAATTTTATCATTATTTATTTTTATTTTATATATTTTGCTTTTTACTTATAATTTTGGTTTTCAAGACAAGATTTCTTTGTGTAGCTCTGGCTGTCCTGGAACTCACTCTGTAGACCCAGCTGGCCTCAGAGATCCGCCTGCCTCTACCTCCTGATTAAAGGCGTATGCCACGACACCCGGCTCTCTGCATGGTCTTATGTTTCCAATATAGTCTATAATTTTTTCTAAACTTGGCACACCACAAAGAATATCAGACACTGTGACAACAACAAAGAACGGACTCCTGAGTTAACCACGTGTGTCACAGCCACAGATCTGGAAGGTAAAAGCGAGTCAAAGCTCTGACACTCAGGAACCGGGACAGAACACGGCAACGATTCTCCTTCAGCATCATCGGCCAGCCTGGGACTCCTTTGCTGGTTCAGGGTCAGGTTAGAGACCAGGCAGTTTCTTTCTCCGAGAGCTTGTTGCTAGACCCTTCCCCTCACACACGCTGACCACACTGCCTATAAGAATGGCCTGGATAAAGAACCACGGTAGGTGTGTGGAAGAAGTCTCCAGACATCCAAGGACTCAGCAGGGGTCAGCACCACCCAGGTTCTGGAATCCCACCAGTTGCTTTGTGAGCTGGGGGAAATGATGATGTCCCTCTCTGAGACCTAGTGGCCCGACACACAGATGTGGCTGGGATTAAGTGAGGCAGAGTACAGCACTGTGCACAGCACACAGTAGGTAGGGTTGTTTTTAATAGGCCTTGTTAATGTGGTGCTAACTTTAACCCTCTGAAAGGAGGCTTTCCAAAACACAACTGCTAAGACTGGTGGGGTCAGAGGTTAAGTTAGTGAATTCTAATCAGGAGAGAGGGGAAAAAACAAGGAAAAAAAAGGCTTCTTAAAACGGGGTGAGGGGAGCTCTGTTACCTTGAGGTTGAAAGGTTTGGTTTGTTGTTTATTTTGAGGGTTTTTTTTGTTTTTATTTGTTTTTTGAAATAGTCTCACTATGTGGTTCTGGCTAGCTTTATGCTTCTGACTGTCTTGTCTCTGCCTCCCAAGTGCCAGGATTACAGACATGGTGACACACCCCTGTCACTCAGATGCCATCAGCTCAATATGCCAAAATCTCAGAACTAAGCAAGAACGATACCACACTGGGAAATAATCCCCACACTTCTTAGGGGAGCACACATCTAACTCTCGGCCTTTTAAGAAAAGCTCCGAAATTGTGGAGGAGAAGGAAGGCCGCCCAGAGGAAGTGGCTTCAAGACTGGACCTCCAAGAACCTGCAGCACTGAATTCCTGGAAGAGGCAGGTCATGCCGCGTGAGCACCGCCGCTCCCCGCCTGATAATGGAAGCCTGTTGTGTCAATGGTGGACACTGCTGGCCAGCTCCTGCCTAAGGTCATGCAGACACCCAGAACAGACAGCAAATTCTTCCCACCTCTCTCTCAGGTGTCTCAATAAGCTTAAAAAAAAAAACAAAAAAAACCCCTCACCTGTCAGCAGACCCTGAACATCTGATCCTCTCTCTTTGGCGGAGGGGACCAGCGTCCCATGCACGCTAGCCAAGCACTCGACTTTTGTATTGTAAGTGTGTGTCATGTGCGTGTGAGTGCGGTGTGTACAGGTGTGTACAGATGCGTGCAGAGGTCAGAGGAAGACACTGGGTGTGTTGGTCTGCTACTCTTCATCTTATTCCCCAGAGACAGGGTCTCTCAGTGAGCCTGGAGTCAAGCTACTGGCCAGCGAGCCCCAGAGATCTTGAAGTTTCTGAGCCCTCCCACCCAGTTCTGAAGCCACAGACTCAGCCACACCCAGCTTTTCCTGTGGGTGCCGAGCCTCTGAACTCAGTCCCTCACACCCATGTAGCAAGTACTCTTACCCAGAAGGCCATTTTCCTAGCCCCTGAACGTGCAGCTTTAACATATAAACCTGTATTCCTTGTGAAGTAACAAAAATAATCTGAAAACAATCTAACATTACATTACTTGGGGTAGAGTCACACACACCAGGCCAGCGTTCTTCCACAGAGCTACCTCCAACCCCCAACCCCAATAATCCCCTCTCAAACCTTCTCCTTGCTCACTTAAGGATGCCCGGGATTCACTGGGGATGACTGTTTTCCATTTGTGGGGATGAGATCAGTGTTTGCCTTTGGAAATCCATCCATTTGAGCTTTAAAAATGAGACTACTCAAGTAAAATATGCTGTGTGCATAGGGTGGTGGACGTGTGACAGACACAGCCGACGGGGCTGTGTGAGCCAAGAGCGGCTGCTGTGTGGGTAGCGCTGGAAAGGATCATAGGACAGGTCCCCTTTCCTAGCCAGGAGTTGTGACAAGGGGCATACTCCCCCTCTCAGGAGGGGTGACCCAGACCCCCCATCAGAAAAAGTTATTCCTGGTAAGGGTGAAGATATTCTAAAGAGACGCATGTGTCCCTCTCTTTGGCTATCAGAATATTGAGTCCCTGTAGCTCAAGGAATTGAATCTCCCTAGGAATCTCATGCTGGAGAAGGAAAAGGCTGCATGGAGCCTAGTGCCTGCCAGAAAGACATTCCACAGAGTCCTGACTTGTCCACCTAGCGGGAGAGACTGCAGCCCAGGGGAAGAAGAGCAGGGCACACTCTGATGGGGAGTCTGACCTTTGGTTTAAATCTCCCATCAGGAGCCCACAACAAGGGGCCACTGGATCTCCTTATTGGTTCCTTTTCCCAATATGGCCACATTGAACTTGATGGGACCATTGAGAGTGGTGGTCAAGCGGGGTTGTCAGTTGCTGCCAGAGCCCAGCCTCTGACTCTAGCGTAGATAGCAAGGCCAGCTAACTTGCTGGCGGGAATTCTTCATGGCAACAATTTTATACGTGGAAAGTGTCTACCTTCCCGAGCCTCTCTCCAAACATGTACGGTTGTCCCAGGCATCCTGGAGGACTGCTTCAGGACTTTCTCGGAAACCCCAGGGATGATCAAATGTGTTGTACAGAGTGTATAGGGTAGGCAGAGAGCACACGCGTCCTTCCGTACACTTGAAACCACTTCTCAGTGACTACCCAAGAGCACACTGCTGGCGAGTATGCCAAGCAGCTTGTTCAGGAACAAGAACTGAACAGAGAAGTCTAGACACAGTAAAGACAGACACCATGCTCAGAGTACTTCCCGGTGTCATCTGAATCTGTGAATGTATGTAGCCTGTAGGTTCAGAGGACCCAAGGCAAGCAAGCTCTACTGTGGAGACAGACTGCCAGCTCTCCTTCTGTCTTTTATTTTACCCCGAGACAGGATTTCCCTAAGTGCATCAGACAGGCCTTGAACTTGCAATCATCTCGCCTCAGTCTCCAAAATAGCTGGGATGATAAGCCTAAACTACTAGGCCCCTCGCATTTTCCGCTCTTACTCTTCCCTTTCCGTCCCTTTCTGGGAAGGGAAAAAAAAAATTCAGCATAAACTTTACACTTTACACCATTTCTATCTCCAGAGGATAAACATGACTACAGCTTCCTGGGTGAGATGCTAACATCTCGTGTAGCTGAAATTCTCAAAACTGAGAAGCTAACCTTGGCGTGAGCCCATCGATGAGGATGCCGACTTCCTCGGGGTTTTGCTAATGTTCCCACGCTTGTCTTTTGGCTGGGCTCAGGGACCACACTGCGTTCAGTTGTTAGCGCCTCCCCCAGGTCTGTGACTGGTACTCAACTTTCTGAGGGGGGCAAGAAAGACAAGGAAAATTATAGATGTGGGGGATAAAAAAAGGGCCCCTGACTTGGGAGCCTCGAGGAAGCCTCTAAGCAGCTGAGAAGCTAGGATAGATAGATGACAGTTGATAGACAGATAGGTGGATGGATGGATGGATGGATGGATGGATGGATGGACAGATAGATGGACAGAGAGACAGACAGATAGGCAGACGATCTGGATGATGGACGGATGGATAAATAGGTCTACCATAAGTAATAGATGATTGTAAATACAATAGATACTTTATAACTTACTTGTATAGCGATATTTGTTAAAATGGTAATGAACCAGACATCATCTGTGATTCGCTTAAGCAGGACTATTAACATTGCTTATAGTGGGGAATCTCCCACCTGTCTGTGACCTACTGTCTCAAGTGCGACCCTGTCAGGTGCCCTTGGAACTACCCAGAGATATCATTCAGGTTCTTAGCAGATAACAAACCCTCTGAAGATATCTTTTAAATCCACCCAAATCCTATACCTGTCCATTGTAAAGACAAAATCCTATACCTGTCCATTGTAAAGACAAAATCCTATACCTGTCCATTGTAAAGACAAAATCCTATACCTGTCCATTGTAAAGACCTCAGAAAAGCCAACGGCCAGGTTCTCTGGTGTCTTACTTCCTCCCCAAACACCTCATTTCACTTGGGTCAAAAACTTACATTAAAATATCACTTTATAAACTCTGACTCTGCTTATGTTGGTTCGTTATGAAATTCTTCTCAGCAGTGAAGCCAGGAATCATGGGAAATTCTGAGCTGAGGAGGCCTCTGAAGAGAACCCCCCAGACTGCTGCAGTCTGTCCCTTCCCCAGATGACATTCTCCTGGTTTTACTGTGGAAGGGCACTTGTTAGCTTCTGGAATGTTCCCGGCCTGGGTTTGTTGGGTGCTGTCAGGTATGTGGCTCCTCTTGGCTGTTAGAGCTCACCTTCTGTGGCTCTAACAGAATTGGGTAACTTCTGGCAAGAGGTCTACCTGGCCCATGGTTCTGAAGTCTGCGGTATCTGAAGAGCATAGTGTCGGTGTCAGGTGTGGCCCTACGCTGCCTGGGCAAAAAGGAAGGGAGACTCATAAAGTAACCCCCATTCTGCACTCTGGAGATGCAGCTCAGTCATACAGCACCCATGCGAAGGCTCTGGGTTCCATCCCCACCACTGCACAAACAAGTAGACGCCCTGAAAACATCACCAAGTGACCTCTCAGAAGCAACCAGCAACATCTAGGCATCAGCTGAATCTGTAGTGTGGAGCAAATGAAATCAGCCCCATCCCCAACCCCAGCAGCTGTGGGCCCTACCCACGACACACTGTAGAGCTTCACTGTTTGTAAGCCCAGTGCCTGGGGCCGTGCCTGGTATACAGCAGGAGCCCAGTGCATTCCTCAAATGATCCAAGAAACCAAGTGTTAGATTCAGGGAATATGCCAAGCAGCAAGTCTGTTCCTCGTACAAGTGGGCTCCAGCGCCAGTCTATCTCTACCAAGCCCTCCTCCAGCCCGCTGGAGGAAAACAGAAAGGGGGGTGAGCCTAATTTTGCCCTGGAATGTGGCCTTTTTCAGTCAGCTGGAGAGGGCGATAAGGAAGTGGCCATGGGAACCGTGGGAATGGGGAAGGCAGACCCCATTCACTCAGAGCAGGAGGCGCTAGGCTCGGTGGAATGTGCAGGGTGTGGGGCGCCAGGAAGCAGAATTCCTGAATGACTGGCTAGGGCTGGGCCTCAGGACCGCAGTCCCCTAGGGAACCTGTGCGGCCAAAGGCTGTGTCTCATCAAAACAGGAAGATCATAGAGGAAAAATGCACATGTAAGTGGACTGGTATTTACAGGGATCGGCCCCGCTGTGACCCTAGCTGGGGTATGGAGGGGATGCAGGGTACAGAGGAGAACTTGGGGTATGCCTAGATGCTAGCCATGCTCTGATTCTCTGGTGTGGTGCATAGCCTTCTATGGAGGCGACACACTGACTCCCAGCCCTTGCAACCCAGGAAGCTATAAGGGAGAGTATGGACAAGAGGACCAGAGAGGCTCCCTGGGTATGCCTCCAGGCCACTGACAAATGGCCCCTGTCAAATGCCTCCAACGGCCTCTACCCTTGGACAGTAGGGATTGCTGCTACCGTGTTCACAAGGTGTGAAAAAGGCTAAGATAACAAACGTTGACCAGTGCACACATTGGCCAGCCAGGGTGGACAGCCGTTTCTGCTTCTGGGCTGGGTTGGCCCTGTCACCTACTACGACCCTGGACTACTTGACTAAGATATTTCCAGCCCACTCGGTGCTCAGAGCCTGGGATACTCAGTCCTGTACCTGTGACTCTTCTGTGATCCCTTCCCTCCAGGATCCTCTTCTGCCTAGGAGGACGCTACAAGAGGCTTCTGGTCCTGGAGATGAGCATGAGGTAGTTCATGCGTGCTACACTGTTCTGCCCTCACGCAATGACTGGGCTAAGGGACCCCACTGTTAGCCCATTGTTGCAGATGAGAACGCAGTCCCAGTGATGACGGACCTACACCACCTCCCACAGCCAGGAAGGGGTGGAACCCAGGCTGTGACCGTTCCCTACTACCACAAGTCTGGCCAACAGTTCAAGACTTACAGGGACTAGGGGAGGGGAGGAGTCTCCGGTCCAGAGTCTCTACAAGGAAGTGACAGAAAGAGAGGCATCTTCCTGAAAGCACTAGACAGGAAATGATGCTTCTACTGTGGAAGTGGCAACAACCTGGATCTTCCAGGATGTGAATGAGATCGACCCCAGCCAAGTCCATCACCAAGACCTTCTCTGGCATCAAGCGAGCCGCGTCATCTCTGCTACAGCACCGTGAAGCAGGCACTGGCCTCCGTCCCCTTTCACAACGAGCAAACTGAAGCCCCTGTAGGCTCCCTTGCTCACCAACGCAAGAGGCAACACGTAGAGTGTGAATGGGTATGGGCGTATGCCAAGGTGGCCCTAAAGTCTACAGCCCCTCGGGGGCGGGGGCGGGGGGGGGCAACACTACTTTTAAGTTTCCCAGTTGAGGTGTCCCTCGCGTGGGCTCTCTGGCCCTTGGTGACACTCACCTAGAGCTGTCTGCACACCCAGTGCTCCTCTAACGTTTCCTAAGTGTAGCACTTCCCTCTTGCCACACCCCCGAGGGAAGCCGAACGCTTCCCCTCCTGGTGAGAGGAAGTAGTGAGGTGTGAGGACAAGGAGGCAAGCTAGAATTCAGACTTAGTTCTCTGCCTCGCCGCCATGAACGAGGCTAGAGAGCGCACACCTGCCATTTTAGACTCTGTGTCCACCAGTGCCAGCAGGCCTTCAGCTACTTCCTTCCACATCGATGGGTTCCTCCACGCAGCTGCGCCTACCTTCCTCAGAATGACACCTGTTCTGGAACCTTCTATGGCTCCCACTGAGTGACCAGCATGTGAAGATCCACCTCAGCTGCCTATTCCGTCCCTCACTGCCCTCTCACCTCCCAGTGCTCACTGGGGACAGACACCGCAATGTCACGATGCCATCTCTTCTCCCTGACTCCCTCTTCCAAGAAACCCCACCTCGCTGACCCCCTACGCATCCACCGCTTGGTTCTCTTCCAGTCAAACGTAAGAGCGCACGTGTGACTCCTCCCCACCCTCCCAGCTGGGCTCTGCTTCTTGTGAGTTGGGTGCCGATCTACCTGCCTGGGCCCTGCTGAATGCTTGGCACGTCCCCACTTCTCCAGCCTTACTGCAGCCCTTGCCACACTCACACTGTCTGCACCGAGACGCGGGTATCACTAGGTCAGGTCTTCTGGGGCTCGAGCGCTTAGGCGAGCTCCTGCCAAGATGCCATGCACTGAGTCACCCGCCCATTGTCTTTTCATTAACTGGCTGGACGTGACTTACAGTTTAATAAGAGACATGTGATGAATTGAAGGTCAAGGTTTTCAAAACATCTCTCAATGTGGAAAATGTGAATCAAAGAGAGAGCTTGGCAGGCAGGCTGGCCGCTGCCAGCGCCAGCTGCTGCCAGCCTGATGGGTTGGTGTTCTAGCTGAGGCTGTGCAGGCACCCGCGCCCAGAATCCCCGGCCTGCAGACAGCGGGGCCTGGCTATCTGAAGCATGGAGGGCAGGCTCCTTCCCAGACCTCAGGGATCTACTCACCCACCACGCAGTCCTCCAGAGCAGCCTGACCTTCCTGCTCCAGCACCAAACCAGCTCTGTTTATCATTCAGGTCTCAGAATGAAGATCATGGGAGAACCTTCTAGAATCCTGAACAAAGTTAAAGCTAAACACCCTTAGGGTCCTCTGGGCATTCTTGCTAGAAAACTTTCGGTCACGGACTCCTGTGGAAAGCAAGCTTCACGAGGGTGAGCACCATGTCCATGGAGGTCAGGTGGACACCCATCCCCTGCCCGGTCAGTTGCACACCATGCAGCTGTCAACGTGTGAGTGAAAACCTGACCAGCGACATGTGGCTGGGATTGAGGTTGGCTTAGTAGATTTGATTTGCACTGAATTTTTGGCCCAGCCGAGGCACCTGTGCAGAAGCCTGGGGAATGGGATGGAGAGCACAAACGTGCAGAGGCAGGGGCATGTCCTCTTCTCCTACCCTTACCGTCTTCTGTTCCCACTCACACTCTAGAATCTGGGAAACAGCGCTTTAGGGATGTGGGGCTGATGCAGTGACCTGTAACACTCACACTGTGCCTGCCCCACTAAGGACAGTCAGCCTCATAGTGGCCTTGTCCAATACGGGAAATACCCCAGGTATTTACAAAAGGGTTCATTTCAGGAGCCCTAGCGGCCGGGTGTCCAGTGGTGAAGTGACCCCTCGGAAGTTAGCTTTTCTCTGGCGGGGAGGGGGCTTGAGCAAGCCTGACTCCAGCAACATCCCACCTAAGGTAATCATTTAAAGGAGGCGGGGAAACCAATATGAAGTTATGCTCCTGGGCTTTGGCTATTGTTTCTTCCATTGCCGTTCAGACATCAACAATCAATGGCTGAGTGTTTCCAACACACCAGGCACACATGAGCCTGGCCTGGATTTTTCAGTGCCCCTGAGAGGGAGGACCCAGGCCTCTCTCCATTTCCAAGCCAGGAAGTTTAAGGAAGACAGAGAAGGAAAGGACTAGGCCCCAGCCAGGCAGACCGCAGGGCCTCGGGCCCTGGGGGGGATCCAGAGTTTAAGCTTGCTGCTGCACCATGCTACACCTCCATGTTGGGCCTGGAGCCCATGGCGGCGCTATTAGATGGGGATAGGGACTGTTGCTGTTGTTGTTGAGACAGTGTCTCAGGTAGTCCAGGCTGGCCTGGAACCTGCTATATAACCTAGGATGACCTTGAACTCCTGACCTTCCCAAATGCTGTTGCTTACAGACCTTCCCCACCATGTTCAGCTGGTTCTGGTTCTTCTGAGATAAGAGACTCTAGTCCAGGCTGACCTGACTCACTATGTGAGACACCTCTAGGCAGATGCCTCTGGCTGGCTTCTGGTCCCTGGAACCCAGGCAGTACAGGGAGACATCAAAAGCCAGCCAGGGGACTGGGGCCAGGACTTCTTTGCAAGCGTCTCCCTGAAGCAAGAGAAGACCCTGAGGCCAATCACGTTATCACGGCAGCTGGCCCTGTGGCACACTGCACATCACATGGTTTCCATGCAATTATCTGAATAACAGCAACGGGGCACTCCAGGTGAAAGGAGACATGAAGCCCAGGTCTCATGGTCCACACCGGGAAGCCTCAACGGTGAGACCACTGAGGCACAGATGGGCACAAGCACATAACTTCACATACATACATACTCCTATGCGTGTGTACACACATACGTGCACATAAGTACTTGTAGGACATTTGGTGGCTCCCCGTAAGGTCCCCACCCTCAAGATGGAACCATGCACCCCTCTTTGCTAAGCCATTACCACAAGGTAGTGAGGGTAGTGGGGAAATTTCAACAGGATAGCTGAACCCTTTACCCACAAGACCACAGTATCATACAGAAGCCTGTATGAAGGTCCAGATACAGAAATAACTGGGCAAAACCATAATGACCGAGACCCCCTATGCTGACTGTCGGTCACAGCTGGATGCAAGGCTGGGTGACTCCCAAGTCTTATCTCATGGAAACTCCAGTATCCCCAGAAGGAAGGTCCATCCTCAGCAGGGACAGGACAGGGCTTGTACACTCACTCCATAGCTCTGTCACATTCTTCAGTGTCTTCAGTGCCCTCTGGCAAGTCCCTAGACCCCAGGACCTAATGATGGTCAAGACAGAGTAGTCCCTGACACTGGGCACGCTGAGGACTTAAGTAACTAGTGTGTATTATCTTCCCCACAGATAGCCACTGACTCCTTCCACAGAGACATACACCTCCATCCCAGCCCAGTCCCTGTTGTCCCTTCTAAGGTGGTGGCTGTGCTAGACGCTATGTCACTGCTTTGATTTAATAACAGCTGACAGAATGCAGGTCCTGCAGGCTAATCTCTGCCTAAGGACACCAGAGCAGACCATGCCTATGTTCTAGAAAATCAGAAGCCGCCTCCCTCATTCCCTTGTTGTGGCTTTCCCACTGCTGCACTTCTAAGCATGGCACTCAAAGTAGAGGCACAAAACACAATCCCACATCCCATCCTCGCATCCCCAGCCATCAAATGGTGACAACAATCAGAGGTTTCGGCCACTCTTCTTCAGCTGGTTCAGCTACCAAGAAACGAACATGGTCACACAAGGCTCTAGGCAGTCTCGGATACTCTCACCAGGAACCTTGGGAGTACCCTTTCGGTCTCCAGCAGGGGTTATGGAAGAGTGCCAGCATGCCCGAGGGCCTGAATTGCGTTCTTAGCGCTGAAGCAGAGTGGGCACTGCGCCAACCTTCTGTTCCGGGTGGACTCACAGTAGCTGTTGACACTAAGCCTAAGCATCACCCATTAATGACCTACAATGCTTGTTTGACAACTGAGAAAAGGGGGACACAGGAACTTAGATAACTCGCCTTGAGTCATAGAGCAAAACACTTTTACCCAGAGTCTGTCTCAGACAACAGGCTCCTCATAGATTCAGTTTGATTCAGTGACAGTTCTGACATTCCAGAAAGACCCTTGCAGCACCTAAGATCTCTGAATTGACCATGGGCTCTGCTGTCTCAGTCCTAGGCTGTCCCCAGCCACTACACCTCCTTACTTTCAGAGTGCTGGAGCTTTGCCACCCTCACCTCTGTCTGTCTGTTTCACTTAGGTTCTGTCACCTCCATAAACCAGCCCATCAGGATGCAAGGGAGTGTGTGTGCACTTGAGCTCAGACGTGTGTGTGTGTGTGTGTGTGTGTGTGTGTTTGGGGGAAGACTCAGAGCATGTGAGAGCTGAAGATCCGGCCTTGGCTACTGACTACCTTGTAGTTAGTGGCCAGCAAGGCTCACTTTCCTATGAGTGTAAGACATCAAAGCTATTATGGGAGATATTTCCATATGCTTGCATTTAAGCCAATTTCCTTTATTGATATAAGCCCGGGGTCCCTGGTTTGCATCCTGCATGGTTGGAAGTTTCACAAGAAGATATAACAATCCTGACTTTGACTTAGAAGCCACAGGAGGGCAAAGCTCAGCCGGCTTCTGCACTCTGCGAACAGCCCTTCCTGCAGCCCAGGAAACCTGTTCAGAGTATAGTGAGGGGCCCACGGAGACACTGCAAGTGGGGTGCTGAGATGGGACCCAGGCCCACGAGAAGCCCTGGGTTCTCCCCACCCCTATCTCTCCAAGCTTTCTGCCCAGCTATCTCAGCACAGAATCCTGGATGGCTGACTCATCACGCTCAGGGCGTGGGGGAGCAGGCAGAGGTGACTGACGTGCACTGTGGCCCCAACGGTGAGGGACCTGGCACAGGTGGCAAACTTTCTTACACCTTCCCTGACTCAGGGTTAACTCATATGTGACAAACCACTTGGCCTCCAGTTTGACCTAGTTTTGCAGGTGTGGAAGGACAGAGCTGCCACCAGTTCGCTGATGAATCTGGACAAGAACTTAGCTCCCCCACTCCAAAACAAAGAGCTGGCTCGGCGCGCCCCGTCTCAGGCTCCCGTACTGGCTGATTCCCACCAGTGCAGGAGCTGTGCGTGGCAAGTCTCCACCCAGCCTCCTCAGTCAAGGAAACGGCAAAGAGGCATCTTCAGCCTACACTGGCTTAGAGGGAGACCCAAGCACAGCGACAGGTGACCCTGTTACCAGCAACTCCATGCGCACTGGATGATGTCACTGCTGTCACCGTGCTGTTCCCTTCCATCTTCCTGAAACAGAGGAGTCACAACCTACAGCCTGTCACTGGGGGGTCTGAGGACTTAGGACTCCTAAGCATCCGCAAGTGGGTGCTTCTACTTACCATGGGCTCTGGGGGAGACTCTCAGCTCTACCGCTTGCTGGCTTTGTCACCTGGGACAAGTTACCTGAGCCTCAATGTCCTTACCTCTGAGATTGGGTTGTTGTTAGCACCCAAGAGCAAACCCCTAGCAGCCAGCACATGGCGCCCCCAGCCTGACTTGAGGTACACATATCAGCCGCTGACCACAGTGCTCCCCTTCAGTCTGTGTCGACACTTCCCTAGATCACGGCTGGGCAGAGGTGGCCGGCATAAAGCCATGTTCTGATACACGGCTCAGGAAACAGTGGCACTGAGCACTCAGCAACAAAGCTATGTCATCCTCCTACGTCATCTGCTGGAGGAAAAGCTGTGCTTCTGTGACCACTCTTTCCAGCTATGTGACTCCAAACTGCCACTCACGCTCCCCTGGGGCCTCAATGTCGTCCTCTGTGAAGACCCCATATTGCCTCTGAAGGCCTTTGGAAACTCTCAAGTCCCACTGGCTGCTTTTGAGTCTGAGGACAGAAAGGTTGGCGGTCCCAGCTCAGGGCTCCTAACTCCAGGCACCAAGAACATCCACAGTGAGTTGGGAAAGATGTAGATTCC
This sequence comes from Rattus rattus, assembly GCF_011064425.1. Lineage (NCBI taxonomy): Eukaryota > Metazoa > Chordata > Mammalia > Rodentia > Muridae > Rattus > Rattus rattus. Next base: position 4,876,531 of record NC_046162.1, read on the forward strand.
CAGGTCAATTGGAGCAGACCCTCCGGGGGCAGCACAGCCTCCGGCAGCTGCGGGATTACTAATGCAACTACTGAGTTCCCAACCCGGCAACAGGGACTTCTAGGTCAGGGGGTCTAGCCCAAAGCTGGGGTTCACAGAGCATTGCCTTACGGCTTGGCTCTACGGCTTTACCAGCTGTGTGGCTCTGGGCCAAGCTTCTGACGTCTCTGAGCCTCTGTTTCCTCCTGTTACAAGGAAGCCCCAACCTCAAGTAGGGCTGTGTGTGTGGAAAGTGAGGGGTCGTCTCCTTCCTGACTTCCCTTATTCAGACTCTGGGGACTCGTGGGACATTTCAAAGGGAGCCTGGGGACTGAAGGTAGAGTGAGGGCCTGAGTAACTGGCTCCTCTATTCCTCAGGGGGGCCCCATGTTTACACCTTAGGAGTAATTGAGGAATCTGGTCTAAGTAGAGAGACCATAAAGTACCCAATAGATCCCTGATGAGGGAGGGAGGCGGCCCTCACAGTGGGGGGCCGCGGGGTTCAGTCATGGAGGTTGCCAGCTTTTCCTCCTTCCCCCTTCCCTTCTACACCTACAGGGCTGGAGGTGCAGAGCCCAGGTCCCCGTAAGTAGGTGGGCACGGCTGTGTGCTCAGGTTCGCTCTCCACTAGGGCAGGCGAGGGTCAGCTGCACCGAAAAGCGGACCATTGTCCAAGTAACAGTGCAGTGGTCTCCAGCGCCAGGCAAGGTGGGGGAGAGGAGGGAAGGGGCGCCAGACAGCCCAAAGCAGCCCACGGAGGCTGCCAGGGAGAGCGCATCTGAGGAAGAGGCCTAGCAAACCGCGTCACCGTCACCGTTGGCTCTCTCTTAGCACCACCTGCTCCTTCCTTTTTCAGGACTTGCGTGGAAAACACCCACTCATCCATCCTCCTGCCTGCTGGAACGGCTGATGGGGAAGCAGTCCTAGCTTCTCAGAAGCCCCAATGAAGGGAGGGAAGGAGAGGGAAGGCGGGCACTCCACACTCACCTCTTACCCACAGTGGGAATCCCAGTGCCTCTGGCCAGGCCAGCAGTGAGTGGGCTTTCGATGGACAGCCTGGTGATGTTCTAACATGGGGTAGACAGACCCCAGAGGCAGGGAGTTGAGAGCATGGGAGGAGCCTAGACCCCTGCCCTATGAGACAAGTGCATCAGTTGTTCCTTGAGTTATCAGACCGACTGTGTAGAAGATTCACAAGAGTCTGTGCTCAGTAACGTCCTTCCGGTGCGGTGCCCAATTACCATTATTCTATTCTTAGTTCCTGGCTCTAATTTATGAATTAAGCTATCAGAGATGCGTATGAGTAGGAAAGCAGGGCATGTGGGTTATGGTACTCTGCCAGCTCGGGTGTGCACTGGGGCGTCTTGGAGTAAACCCAGTGACTGAGGAGGGTCACTGGATCCTCTTAAACAGAGCGGATTCGGCAGGCGCCAAACCCTGCTGCAGCTGGGACGGTGTCTGCGCAGGTGACTCTGCAACTCTGCTCTGATGACGTGTAAAGTCACCTGTCCTCCGTCAAAGTGTTAATTTCAAACACTGACTTAAAGAAACATTATTACTCCAAAGACAAGCAAAGCAGGGAGGGAGGGAAGAAGAGGAGGAGGGGAGGAGGAGGGGGGGGGGAGGAGGAGGAGAAGGAGGAGGAAGAGGAAGAGGAAGGAGAAGAGAAGGAGGAGAAGAAGAAGAAGAAGAAGAAGAAGAAGAAGAAGAAGAAGAAGAAGAAGAAGAAGAAGAAGAAGAAGAAGAAGAAGAAAAACATTATAAGTAACACATCTGTTGAAGAATGTGCCCAAAATAATGAAGATGGCAGGAAGGAAGAGGTGGACAACCCTGACTGGGGTCATGGTGACAGAGATGACAGCATCTTTTCTCTTCCAGGGCACATGGCCAGGTCTCACTTCCCTACCCTCAGGGGACAGTGGCACCCTGACCTACCCTGCAGGCTACTTCCCATATATTCTGAATGAGTGGACCTGGTCTCCGGGAATCCACGAAGGCAGAGCGTCCACTCTGCTGGGACTTAAAGGGGAAGAAACAAGCTTGTGTGGCATGAAGACACCAAGCTTCTTGAGTCCCATCCAGAAGAAGCTGACAGACAGCAAAGGCCGCATCTCTGAGGGTCTGCCCTTGGCCCGTCCTCTCCAGCAGCCCGGTGTGCTGGTGCTTCCCGTGAAATGGACAGGTTATGACCACTCAAGGGAGTCAGGCCCTGTGTTAAGACATTACAGAGCTCGCCCCATACTCACGGCAGTCCTGAGAGCAGTCACTGAGGCTGAGAGAGGTGCAGATACACTGGGACCTAAAGCAGATGGCTGGCACTGTAATGTCCCCATGCCTCTGCTGAGCCCATCACCTGGAGGCCACCACCTGATTGTGTGCAAGGCTCTAGGCCAGGTCCTACTAAGGACAGCACAAGCCTGCCACTGCCTCGGCCTTGGAAGCCCACTAGTGAGAAAGTGGCAGGGCCTATGAGATACATGCACAGAGCTGGGGAGATGGGAAGGCCAATGTGGTTGGGAAGGCACAGGGTTGGGGAGGAACGCTGAGCACCCTGGAGGATCGGGGAGGAAGGCTTTCTGGAGGAGGAGGTACTTGAACCTGGCGGCAGAGGTGGAGAGATGCTGCCCTTGGAGCCCAACACTACCTCCTAGCCCTCAGGAGGCCCTCCAACAAGCCTGCCACCCTGTCTTTAGTAAGAATCCAGAAATAAAAGATACTGAAACTGGATTAAATAAATAAACCTCCCGATGAAGAAAAGGCCCACAGACAGCTTCAAAGCTAAAGTCTCTGTAAAAAGAACCAACCGATGCCAGGATTTCAGCTCGTCCAAAAAGGAAGAAGGCTGGGCGCACTCATTCCTAACAAACCTTTTTATGAGGTGGATGTCACCCTAATACCTAGCCAGAGGAACCACAGGAAAGTAACGGGCCGGTATACACGGTGGACGCAGGCAGCATAAAGATCCTCGGCACGCATATGAGAGGCCAAGAGGCAGGCACTTCACCCCTGGTCTGCCAGGCTGCTCTGCCATGGCAGCTGATGGGGAAGCATTACAGCAACAGAGTGGACCCTCAGAATCCTGATGCAGAGCAAGCTTGGGACAGCAGCCGCCCCAGAGGGAGGGAAAGGTCTCCCACATGAGAGTCATCTATGAAAACTCAACAGCTGACAGGATCCATGCAGAAGCACAGCTTTCCCATGAGACCCAGCTACACTGCCGCCACTCAGGACCAGCGGACGCACCGGGTAGGAAATAAAAGGCATTCACATTGGGCAGCAAAGGCACCTCTAACCACAGATGGCATGATGTCGTAACACGTACCCTGAGACTGCACAGAAATCAGAAGAGCGTCTAAGACTTGTATGAAGTCACAACATACTCCAGACAGCTACAACAGGGATGGAGACATCTACTCCATGATAGAAAACTATACTTCAAAGCCATAGTAATGAGATTAGAATGATTCCAACATAAAAACCAACGCGCAGGCCTCGGGGGCAGAAGACCAATCACACCTGGTCAACTCACCTTGACAAGGGCAGCGAAAGGACACAAGGGATGTCGGTAATCCCTTCAGTAAATGGTGGTGGGAAACCTGCACATGTGTAAAAGGGTAAGACAGTGTGCCTGTCTTCTTCTACATGTGAAAATCATCCTGATGTGAATTAAAGAAAAACAAACCATAAGACCTAAATCTAAAGCCAGAAACCGCAAAACTCCTGGAAGAAATCACTAGCTTGGAATATGACTTTTTGGGGGGCGGGGCGTGGAGATAAGAGAGGCTTAAGTCAGGGTTTCTCGATGTAGTCCTGGCTGTCCTGGAACTCTCTCTGTAGACCAAGCTGGCCTTAAATTCATAAAAATCCTCCTGCCTCTGCCTCCTGGGTGCTGGGCTTGAAAGTGTGCACCACCAGCGCCTGGCAGAATATGGCTTATTGACCAGTGTGCCATCAGATCAGGCTACAAGAGTGACAAATAAACAAGATAATAGGTCACAGAGAATAAACACAGGGAGAAGACTACAGCGAACTCAGAGTATCTTTACAGCAAAGAAGAGAAAAATGAAAAGGTAGCTGATAACCAGGGAGGAACATTTGCGAACTGTGTATCTCTTTTTTTTTTTTAAGATTTTATTTATTTTATATAAGTGAGTATCCTGTCACTCTCCTCAGACACACCAGAAGAGGGAATCAGATTGTGTTGCAGATGGTTGCGAGCCACCATGTGGTTGCTGGGATTTGAACTCAGGACCTCAGGAAGTGCAGTCAGTGCTCTTAACCGCTGAGCCATCTCTCCAGCCCCGTGAACTGTGTATCTGATTAGAGTTAATACCCAAGGTTTAAAGGGCAGACAAGCAGGCAGGTGGGCATCTGAGGTACACACATTTTCAAAACAGAGCGAGATGGCCAAGAAAACAACGAAAAGGTGTTTGGCGCCCATGAACTGTCGAGTCGATGCAAACCAAAATGGTCCTCAATGCCCCCGCACGGCCATTCGCATGGCGGCCATCGAACCGAAACTGCAGCAAGTGTAGGCTGGGGAAGAGTTTGGAGAATGATTGTACACAGCTGGGTCGGGGGTGCAGGCTGGCGCAGCCATTATGATAAACAGGGAATCAAAAATAGACCAAGCACAGGCCCAGCAAACTCTTCTCTGTGCAAACCCAAAGGAAATGAAATCCCAGAGAGCTAGCCCGACTGCAGCACCAGTGACAGATGCGGCAACATGGAGCAACCACCGCTGGTGGAGTATTATTCAGCCCTGAAAAAAGAGAGAGAGAGAGATCCCGCACAGGGCCAGAATAGACCCAGACGGAGGACGTGCTAGGTGAAGTGAAGCAAACTGTAGCTGGGGGAACCTAATATCCATAGAGGGTAGTGGTTCCCCAGGCGGGGCAGGGCTGGGTGGGAAGGCTGAGTCTGAAAACACAAAGCAGACAGTGCGGTGAGCACACCTGGGGAAGTTCAGACGAAGAAACTCAGGGCGTCCCATGTATGGGGCTTTGCTGCACCAGGTTACGGCTGTTCTTTGTGGTGGCTACGGCTTAAGATAAGACAGAGGTAATTTGCTCCCAGAGAGTCACGTGAAGGACGCTGGGTCCCCACACGGTGATGCCTCAAGGTGGTGTTTTTCTGTAAGAGCTGAGGTCTCAAATGCTCCTTACACCACTTTCCAATGCTAAATCAAAGACCCAGCTACAGATTGCTTTGTTTTGAGCCAGAGCCTTACTCTATAGCCCGCGCTGACCTCATACCTAGAGCAATCCTCCTGACTCAGCCTTGCAAGTGCTCAGACCGCAGGCCCAGAGTCGCCATTCCTGGTTTCTCCAGTCTTGGTTCCAATACCCTTGTTACTGGCTCCTCCCCACTCTAAGCCCTGGTAGTACTGCCCAGCCTGCAGACTTGTGATGAGAGGAAGTTAGGTCCTAACTGAGCCTGTGTCTCACAACCCCCTCACCTGTGCCATCATATCTGCACAGCTAGGAAGTAATCCAGCTGCCCACTGCTGTGGGGCCGCTGCCATGTGACTCAGAGGGGGCGACCTGGCACTGGAGCTCCTCTTCCCGACAGAATGTCTATTAGCCGCAAGGTAGAAGGGCAGGGCAGGGGTGAAAGGTCAGAATGCATGTCGTGCGGCTCTGGTGTCCTGACAGGGTGACCCAGAAAAGCCTGCTGCACAACCCAGTCTACTGGTGAGAAAGGTCAGCAGGCCTTGGGAGGGAAATATGTTGCACGGCCCCTGGAGAGCTCTCGAGGCAGCCAAGGTCATGAAAGCCAAGGCTTGTGCAATGGCCTCAGCCAGCGGGGACAGGAGTCGCAGCATGAAGGCACGTGGACGCCTGCATGGGAGACTGAACACTGAAGGGACACTGGCCCCATGCCATTGTCACTTCCCGAGCTGGAACGACCCATGTGGCAATGGGCAGTGTGCACCGCAGCGACAGTGGTCAGCTCTGCCTTATCTGTGACTTCTTGAAAACCTAACCTTAGTTCAAAATTGAAAGTTCACGGGCTGGAGAGATGGCTCAGCGGTTAAGGGCGCTAACTGCTCTTCCAGAGGTCCTGAGTTCAAATCCCAGCAACCACATGGTGGCTCACAACCATCCATAATGGGATCCGATGTCCCCTTCAGGTGTGTCTGAAGACAGCAACAGTGTACTTACATACGTGGGATTTATTTTGGAATAAATAAAATAAATCTTTAAAAACTATTTTAAAAAAATTGAAAGTTCACTTAGTTTTTTAAAACGAGAAATAAAATGTCAGGACTAAAATCAAGTCCGAGGGGTCAGACACCGGGGCTTGTCCTCGGCTCAGATCCCAGAACACTTGGCACACAGTAGGCCCTAGAGACCAGTGAACTCCCCACACCTGGCTGCTTCAGCCTCTAGAAGGCACTCTGCAAGCCCACACAGGAAGTCCTGTCTTCTCTGCAGCTCCATTGCACATGCTCAATGGTAACTTCCTACCCAAAGATGCCCACAGTGATAAGAAATAGTCAAGCTTCACCATTGGCCTACCACTCCCCCGTCACCCAGCTTCCATAGCAACAAACCATAAACACGACCAAGAAGATAACAACCAGCATCGGGGTTTCTGTGGGGTCACCCCAAGAAAATAAAGCGATAACACACCTTCCAGAGTACGGAGACGCTGAAAAAGCCAGCTCTCACGTCACAGACGGGCACCTCAGCTGCGTCACCTGTGGTATCTTAACCACAGTCCTTTCTCAAGCCGGCAGGGACAAAGTTTCTCCCTGCCTCTACACTGATGGTACTCAAAGTGGAGGAAGGGTATACCCCTCAGGAGAGGGCTGGCTAGCCTTGGCTACAACCTTCTGTGCTGCTCAGAGGGGAGCTCAAGAGCCAGCCTCAGCCCTCATCTAGACCAGCACACGGGAACAGAACCCTGACGTACCCCTGTGGCCACAGGCCAAGAGTTCCAGGGGCTCTGCTCAAAGTCCTTGTTCATCCAGTGAGCACATGCTGGTCACAGTGGCCAGAAAGTGGGACACGGGACTGTGCACGGCTAGCCATCTCATGAAAGATGAAGGAATCTGGGGATCTTACAAGGTGAGGGCTACACAGACACACTGAAGCCACCTTTGCACACGGGCACAACTTTCCGGCTAGCCACAGCCAGCTCTTGGATTATCTCAGTGTGATACTTCCTCTCAGGGGAACACACTGATGTCAGCTACAGTTGCTGCAAAGGGGATTCCAGATCCCACCTGTCACAGGAGTCTCAAGTGTGTATCACTGGCCTTGCCGAGACAGGACCTTGCTTCCCACGGTCACGCGCCATGTGCCCGCTTGCACCACTGTGGTCTACTGTTCCCAGGAGAATAAATAGATGCTAAGCCAGTCCTCACCAAATCCCTGCAATGAAGGGGCACCCTAATCTACAAGAGAAACACTAAAGCCTGCAGTTGTTGAGGGTACCCCAGCTACTGAACGATGAGGAGAGAGAGCCATCACAAGAGACCCGCCCCATGGGAAGGGCTGATCTTGGAGCAGCTCAGAGCAGCCAGTCATCCTCTGGGGCATCTGCAATAGAGAAGAGTATCCTGGTCCAAACTCTGTGTCACATTCCTGGGAGATCTGCAGACACCGTATACCGTGAATGGACTCTGGGGCCCAGCGCAACATCAGAGCGGGCCAAGCAACACCAGGACTCCAAAAGCTCTCTGGGGACGACTTAGCTAATTCCTACGCACTAACAGCTTCTGGTGTGAAGTGAAGCAGACAAGGCCTCCCCAGGACTCATGAGAACCAGGGCACTCAAGGTATCTGGAAACGCAGCACATCCTTGCAGTGAGGCACTGGGCTCTGGTATTCTAGTCTTGCACACAACTCAGTAGCTGTGAGCCTGGCCAGTTACTTCCCAGCCCTGGGCCCCAACTTCTATTCTAAAACTAGAATCAGCAGACGAAACAGTTACTGGAAAGAAAAGAGATCCTAGGTAATGGGAGAAAATGTTCTCCAACCTCAAGATCTGACGGGGAGACAATATCTAAACATACGGGGAATCCTTCAACCCCACAGCCAAAGCACGTGCAACCCCAGCTCAAAGGTCTGAGTAGTGGGCTGGAGGCAAACAGGTGTGGGGATAATCTCTTGTGCACTGTATGGAAGATTCAACTATCAATATAAAGCTGATTGGCCAATGAGCTGAGGCAGGATTAGAGGGCGGGACATCCAGTAGGAGGAGGGGGTTCTGGGAGAGGGACAGTCATGCCAAGAGAAGATTCAGAGGACAAGACAGAGGACAATGGTCACAGTGACCTGGCAGAACTTAGAATAGAATAAAGGGATTTAGGTTATGAGCTAGTCAGGAAAAGACTCAAGGCTATTAGCTTAGGCATTTATTCATATAAAAAAAAATCTCAGAGTCATTTTTTAGGGAACAGAGTGGCGTGAATGGAAAAGTTCACAGTTACAAACAAGTGCCCGGAGGGTGTGAAAGGAAATACCACATGAATCCTGGAGTTTCACCTCACATCTCCTTGCATGATGTCATCCAAAGACAAAAGGTGCTAAAGGCTGGGGAGGGCAAGGAGTCAGGTTGCTGGGACTAACAATGGCATAAACACCATGGGAACTAAAAACAGACCACTAGAACCAGCAACCTCATAACTTGGCATCTATCACTCCCCATAAGTTTAAGTCAGAATCTCATGATTCTGCACATATCTGTTCTGTGAGAGTCTGCACATCTCACTGAGGATTGAGCACAACAGCCAAGCTGTGGGAACAACTTCATGGTCCCCTGAAAGATGAGCACATAAGAAGGTGGTGCGAGTACACAGAGGAGTACTATGCAGCACTAAAAAAGGATGCCATGTAGAAAGATTTAATGTTAAATGCTGGGAGTCAGCCACAGGGCAAATACAGAGTGACTTCTTTCCATAAACTCTCAAAAATGGGCAAGCTCAGAGAAATGAGTGATGGTTGCCACGGACCAGGGAGGGGACGGATGGAGCTATTCAATTGACAGCTTCAGTTACACTGTGGTTACCTTCTGGAGACCTGCTGCAGACATGTGCCCACAGCTAACAATGCTGTCAAGTCTCTCAGGAGGGCAGATCTTGGGTATTCTATCTGCATTTTCAAACTCAAATTAACACCACTGGACTATAAAGTAACAGTGAGTTTGCTAGGGTTCCGGATCTGTTCTTCATCCACATGGTGGTTATGACTTCATAAGCAGGTCTTCTATTCCATTGGAAGTCACCAGAAAAGAGTCGATTTTACTGCGTGGTAATTACAGAGGCAAGTAAGGCAGAGACAGTGAAGCACTATTGCCTGCGTCTGTCTCACAGGACTAGCGTGGTTGTCTGGTTGTCGGTGATGTGCGTGACTGGCTCAGCGTGTGAGAAACACCGGCATCACTTCCAAGACTCTTGTTCGAATGGCAGCAAGAAGGGAGGCTGCAGGAGCTGCTGGGATTCCAGAGCAGCAAGTGGGCAGGCGGGCAGGCGGGCACCCGATGTAGCAGCCAGGGGTGAGGAGCAGCTAGAACTGTCTCGGTTTTCATTTCCCAGGGCCGATGCGGAACTTCTCAGACCCCCACTAACCACCCTCCTGTTCTTTGAGAGCCGTATATTAAGGACCTCTGTGCATTTTTAAAATTGGGTTAGGTGGTGCTGCAACCGTAAGCACAAAACTGCATGCATACACATAAGGCCTGTGAGTTCGTTACAAGTTTGGCTACTGCCAGGCTTCTCATCTCGGGCAGGGTTCCCACTGTTTGGACGAACCTTCAGATAGTCCTTGCTTCCTGTCCAGCTAGGTTTCAGGCAGGCTCCTGGAGGACGGCTGGTGTTCCTGGACAGGGAGCCTGTGCCACCTGGATGTGCTCGGTCCCAAGGGCCTCCTTGAAAGACCTACTTTGAGATCTAAAATTTCTGGGGGGTGGGGGTGTCGATCTCCATGGCTGTGAAACAAGATAAGTACAGCAGCCTCTGTGCGCGAGGTGACTTTGGTAGAGCTTCTTCCTGCTTTCCCCTGCTTTCCCCTGCTTTCCCCTGCTTTCCCCTGCTTTCCCCTGCTTTCCCCTGCTTTCCCCGTGGACCATGAACTTTCAGAACAAGCACTCGGGAGTGCCGGAGGGCTACCTATCCTGTACTCTTCCCACATATATAACCGATGTAATTAGGTTAATAGACCTACAAGCTCAAGCTGACAACAGATGATTAGGCTAATTACCCCTTCCTTCAAAGATCAATTAGGGCCGGGCTGCCCAAATTGTATTCTGAGAAATGGTGCCAGACCCTCAACAGCACGGCTCCTAAGACAGCACATCCGGCACCGGCACCGACTGGGCTGAACCGGGACCCTGGTTCCTTCCGTGGAGCACCTCACAGATGCTTCAGCACGGCAGTCAAGCATCAGGGGAGAACACAGGCTGGAAGAGCTATGAGGTCCAATCGGTGGCACGGGGGAGGAGGGCTCTGGAGAAGTCGGCCTGGCTCTCATCACCAAGGGTTGTCAAAGCACAGATGCAGAGTCGGGATGGGCATAGAGAGACCCTGTATGCCTCCAGGCTTGCTGTGACGCGGCCGGTCTTCAGATTTCAGTTTCAGGAGCAAAGATATTAACAGAAAGGACAGGCGGCACACACCTGCAAACCTACCACTTGGGGAGCTGAGGCAGGAGGATCTCAAATCCCAGGCCAGTACGGACGACTTAGCAAGTCCTATCTCAGAATAATAAGGGTGACCATATAGCTCAGTGGGAGAATACCAGCCTAGCCCTGTATATAATGCCCAGCAGACATAGACACAGATACATATATACATACACACATACACACACACACACACACGAGACAGACAGACACTCCGAGACTGACTCTCTTTATTGGCTACTGTAGAAGTAGAAAACCAGACTACTTAAGGTCAAACAGGAGGGCCAGGTAGGGCCAGAACTCTACTCCCCAGGGTTGCCTGTCGGGGCTCCTCCAATCACTGGAAGGCTTTAGCACAGACCCGAGCTAGCTCTGTTCTGATTTCAAGCAATGCCCACGAGCAACCAGGTGCTGGCTCACTGATTCAGAGGTGCAAGGCAAGCCTCAGGCAAAATGCCTTCCTCACCAGAGTCAGGAAATCCAAACGGCCTGAGAGGAGGGACTGCTCCAGGCAAGCACGTGAACACAGTTACTAGCCAGAGAATGAGAAGGACCCAGAAGATTAGAACAGATCGCCAGAGCTAGCTTAAAGCCAAACCGAGCAATTCAGTCAGAAGCCGAGAGAAGCCAGTCTGAATCAGTCAGTTTGGGCCTAAACAGCTGAGCTGAAATAGCCAGCCAGAGTTCAGAAAGACAAACAAACAAACAAACTAGAAAGGGTGAGTTTATTCTATCGGTAAGCTTCCAAGACGACAATTACATCTGGCGAATAAAAGTTACATTTACATTTGGGATGGGGACTTTGGCAAGAATTTTTAGAAGATTCTGGAATCAATTATTAGAGAGAGGAAGAGAAGAAAAGGGGAAGACAGGAAGGGATGGAGTGACTGCGGACAGTCTGAAGATTCATGTGGAGCACGCTGGGTCAGGATTATTGAGGAGGAAGGAGATGCATCCTCACAGGAGGTTTTGCTTCTCTCTGAATTTAGGGACCAGGAAAGAGAGCACTTCCTGCCTGCAGGGCAGAGGAGCTACTCTACAAGTGAACAGCAGTGTTGTGCCAGCTCCTGCAGTCGCCCTCAATACCTGCTCACTGAGGTGGGATGACTAAGGTCTTCGGGGCCTCTCTCTCTCTCTCTGTCTCTCTCTCTCTCTGTCTCTCTCTCTGTGTGTGTGTGTGTGTGTGTGTGTGTGTGTGTGTGTGTGTGTGAGAAAGGGTTGAACAAATCACCCCTGTGAGACTCCAGCCGTGCCGCTCAACAGTGCCCAGCACTAATACAAGCTCAATAAACTCAAACCCCTGGGTTTTGCAGGTCATTCCACCTCCAGTCTAAATTTCCCGTAATATTTTTATAAACATGCCATGAAGTATGCGGACCCATCGGCCTGACTCTTCCTGGAATGCGGAGGTAGACATGGAGGCATTCATGCTGTTCCCTCAGTTGACAGTGAACCATCAGAGCCTCCGTGGTTGGTCAGCTCAGCCTACCACAGGGAGTAAGGGACTTTAGTTTTCTGCAGTGCCCGCTGGGGAAGGCACTAAGGAAACCAGACACGATTCTCAGATCGATGTTACTCATTTAGAGACTGAAAGCAGGGTGCAGAAAATCTCGAGCCAACTTCAAGAGGGCCACACTGGGAGGTGAGGTGGCTCAGGGGTAGAACACTTGCCTATCATGTGCAAGGCCCTGGCTTCCATTCCTAGCACTGCAAACATGAAAGAGGGAAACACACATACATACATACATACAGAGAGAGAGAGAGAGAGAGAGAGAGAGAGAGAGAGAGAGAGAGACCTTTGCAAGGTCCGCTCAAGTACCCTGAGGGGAGGAGACCTTTAGAAAGCTAGAGTAAGCAGTGAAGGAGGTCAAACCAAGTCACGATGGGGCTAACACCACAGGCAAATGATCGGTGCTGTCACACAGGACCACCTGTTCAAAGAGGTCTCCATACTGAAACTCTACCCTTTCTGACAGAACTGAACTTGCATTTTTGTACTAGGTCCCACGAATCAGCATCTGAATTGGATCCCTGGGCCCTGCAAAGCAGGACAGCTCTCTCGCCCCACAGGTGGCCCTCTGAGTGAAGTAGCTCCCGTTTCCATCCCTCCTTGAAGTGAGCGCACAGCTAGCCAGGGGAGGGGCGCACCACTCTCAGATCATGGGGTTTCAACACAGCGGACTGCCACGTGGCAGAGCTGGCCATTGCCTCTTTCCTGAAGGAGGAGCTCAGGCTCCAGGGGAGGGAGGGCTGTCAAAGCCTCTGGAGTGACAGGTAGCATGTGCCACTAGTCAGCCGGAACTGGGGACAACACCCCCCGGACCTAGGTTACAAAGCCAGTTCTGTAAGTTTAATGATCAGTATCAGTACAACCGTTCAACGGGAACAAAGCAAACACAATAATCATTTAAGGCTCAGCCTCCTTCCTTAACCCCTAAAAACTCAGAAAGGGCCAATTCAAGGATAAGAGGGCCCTGGGATACAGCTCAGTGGTGGAGCGCTTGCTTAGCATGCACAAGGCCCTGGGCTCCCCTTCGAGCACCAAAGACGGGACACAGGGATGCAGAATTCTCCACCAGCAATTGGCATATGCCACTGCACTGGACAAACTAGAGAGGTGTGTTGTGCTCAAGGGGAACCTCTGATCAAGCACCAGTCTACGTGCTGCAGACACGACCACATAAAAACTGGATATAAGCCCTGGCCCTTGGGAGGTCAGATACTGATGAAAGGGAAGTGAAGACGCACAATAATTCGTGAATAATAATTCGCGAATGACAGAGCAGCTTCAGTGAACAGACACGATCATGGTGGTGCTTGCTGTGTCCCGCACGCCACCTGGTCTCAGGTGAGGATGCCGGTCACACCCATGTCATGGTCGGGAAAACACACCCAAGATAAGAAGCTGGTTTCCCCTTGGTCTTGAACTGGTGGGAAATAGGGGTGTTCTAATCACTGCATGCCCCCTGTGCTCCCCACTACTAAAAGATTTGACAGGGTGGTGGCCCTCCAAGATCCCCCTTGTGCCCTAGAGCTAAGGCTTTAGTGCCAAGGGACCAAACTCTGATTTCAGCTTTATCTATATACACGCAAAGGACTTCGGCCAGAGGAGTCTCCCTCCTCATGGTTTAAAAGGAAGATTCACTCGCTCACTCTCTTCGGCAACAAAGGGATGGATGTCACGTTTGCTTGTCCAGTGGATAGTCTCAAAACCCAGTCATGTGACACCCCCCCAATGCACACATGCACACTTCTCTGCCACCCATCCCCTAATGATAGTACAGTGGCAGGTGGCTAAACACCGGGTACAACGCTATGCAAGCCGATGAGTGGCTCTGTATGTGCGAAAGGTCTGTAGAATGGTGGGGCCCTCCTTCAGTGAGTCCTGGAGCTGTTATGTCAAAGTCTGAGAGAGAACACATGTGCTGGGCACACGGTTCACCCTGCACAAGGGACTTCGAGCAAGGACTTTCTCAACTGGCATTGGTGAGGATCCCGTGGCACTGGGTCACTCAGGACCTGAGACACATCCAGAAGGCCCCAGGGCAGTAGCAACCCAGAGCTGAGCTGTGTGCTCCTTAAACCAGCTGGTGGCAAGCAGGCCTTGCCAAGACTAAAGCTGCCTCTAGCTGTTTTCCATTTTTTTTTTCCCATCTCTCCTACTCCCAGTCCCCAAACTTCCAACTGGAACCCAGATCTGCCCAGCCTGCAGACAGGGGACAGGGCTGACAAGACTAAGTAACCACAGCAGTGATTTTTGTTAACAAACTTAAAATCCCTAGGACTTGCAGGACCATTTGGGGACAGAGGAGGGTCAGGAACCTTTACAGTCAGCCCTGGGAGGTTTGGGGGACCTGGATGTGCCCACTGCCTCTCTCTCTGTGTGGACACACTGTGGTAATGTGGTTTGCTCCTGAACGCCAGCACGGAGCTCCATGGGTTCAAAGCTGCCATGTGTCCATATGCTTTTGTCTGAGCCCAGGTATGGAACTGCCTCAAGTGGGCAGGAACTTGGTTTGCCGGATGGTACCAGTGCCCAGAATGAGCTAGAAACCACTTTGGCTGGTTAAGAGGTCTGAGACCATAGTCCTCTCTAGGCCTGGAACCCAGGCTGCCCATAAGCTACAGCGTGATCTGAACCTTGGGCCCTTTTAGATTGACTGTCACTCTGTTCTACACACCAGTGAGAGGGGGAGGAGGAGGGAAACTGTGGCAGATGGAGGAAGACCTGTTTTCTGGTTGTGGAGAGCACTCGCAGAGCCCCTCATTCATGGATGCCCTACTTCCCAGTTCCAGGCTGTGGAGACTGGGCCAGGGGTGCTGTAGGATCCCCATCTTTCAGGTGGGGACCTTATTTTTAGTACCAATTTGCAAGAGGCGAAACCGATATTTTGAGTGTGCCCGGACACCTGCTGGGCTCAGCCAGCTGAGCAGTGAGGGGCTGCACCCCAAGCCTGTGTTTCTAACATTGAGGACACACTAAGCAGCTGTGTGGAAAAGCACAGCCGGGATTCTAATCCTATTTCTCCAAAGCATCCCACCAGCCCAGGGCATCTCAGAGCTTCTTATCTCGAGGGAATGTCTGATGGGGAGGCCCTTCCCAGGCAGGCTTCCAGAAGGCCTGGCCCTGTACAATGGTGTTCCAGGAGGCAAAGAGCCCTACAAAGACGCCCACTGTAGTGCCTGCAGACAGGCTGGCCCCTCTGCAGAACCTCAAGATCCTAACGTTCTCTACCCGCACTGTCCCCACGACTTGGGGGGCAGGCCTCCACATCTGGTAGGGAGAGGATTCTCAGGCTCTGAAGGACTAAGCTTCTCCAGCTGCTGCCAGACTGAATGGGGCTGCAGTCCTGAGATCCCACCGGGCAAAGCCAGGCGTGCGGGCCCCACCTGTCATCCGGGACAGGGTCCACTAGGGAAGACTGGGGAGAAAGCCCCAGGATGCCCGAGCTCCTTATATTTGGTAGTTTGCGAGGAGATTTGGTTCCTAGGTTGGGGGAGGGGAATGCAAGATGTCAGGGGCAAGCTGGGGACCCCGCGCTGTGCAATGAGAGTGCTTGGGCTTTGCCTGGGCTGCACGAGGGGTGGGGGTAGGGCTCGAGCCCCGAGGAAGGCCGCGGGCCCCTAGGGCCTGCCGAGGCCTGCACCGTGCACCGGGGTCGCGTTTGCACGTAACGGGGGTCGTCGCCGGCTGCAGAGGGCCTCGGGCCCGGGGCCTCACTCACCTCCTGAAGTCAAAGGGCATCGTGCCGCCGAGCCGGTGGGAGCGTTGCAGGCCAGGCGGGCCGCAGCGCCGCGTGGGTCCGAGCCCGCTGCCAACGCCTCCTCGGCCGCCCCGCCCCCGCCAGCCGGCCCGACACTCGCCACTCGCCACTCGCCTCCCGCCGCCGGGAAGTGACGCTCCGCGCAGCCCATTGGGCGCCGCCGCCTCCCCTGGCCGCCCCTTCCGCCGCCCGGTTAAAGGGGCCCGAGGGCCAGCCGGATGGGGAGGCCCTAGAGGTGGGATGCTACCCAAGCCCAGGTCTCCAAGACTCACGCTTTGGTTCCGTTTGGCCTCTGATCTTTTTTTTTCCTAGCCTAAGTGGGGCCTCAGGGCAAATCCCTGTGTCTCTAGCTGTGGGTTTTGTGCTTCTAAAGCAAAGCCATTGCGCTGTGAAGCTCAGAGAGAAAGCTGCATATTGGGGGGGGGGGTCCTTGCTTGGTGCTAGCTCTGGGTGAAGGTTAAAGCTGGGGGATGGGTATCGCAGCCCTGGATTGAGAAAGTCCACCCACCTCCCATCTATCCCTTGCCTCTTAGGAAAAGCCATCTGGCTCCTGGGGTCTGCCACCACCCCTTTCTCTTATCTGCATTACTGCAAATCCCCGGCTTTTCAGCTTTTCATAGGTATCAAAGGAGACAGTTAGGCCCCTGCTTTAGTGAACAGCCTGACATCTAGTGAGAGCTTCTCCACCTGTTAGGGTTGGGCTTAACTATCTGCTTTTATCATCTTGCATTTGGGGTTGGTGTCAACCATTCGAAGAGCATCTTCCCACCTGAAGTCAGATCCGTGCAGGGTTAGCCAGAGGCTCTGAGTATGCATGGTTAGAAATGGCACCACTAATTGCCCTGGAGCCTCTGTTCTCAGAAACACTGAAGTACAGAAAACAGCTCCCTCGACTTGCTGGGCTAGAAGAGGAAGCGGCTGAACTCTAGCCTTTTTGTGATTGGCTGATCTTAGTTGTCAACTTGACATACCTGGGAAGAGGAAACCTCAGTTGAAGAATTGACTCCACCACGTTAGCCTAAGGACCTGTATGTGATGTTTTCTTAGTTCCTAAGTGATGATGTAGGGTGGTCCATGGGTAGCACCATTCCTAGGCCTGGGAGCTGAGTGGGAGCAATGGAGCAAAGAACAAGCCAATTAGACAGAATACCCATGTAGGGGAAATCTGACTTCTGAACTTCCCTGGGTTCTGCTGCTGCTGCCTTCTTCAAAGTGGTGATTTAAGACAACAACTTAGAGGGAAAAGTAGTGCCCAAAATCAAAAGGCAGGACATGGGGGCAGTGTCCTGACATAAAAACAGATGGAAACAGCTCTTTAGTCTCCTGAAGGGTTGGAATGGGCAGAAGATCTAGGGGCTGCAGTGATGGAGCACGGCTAGTTTCTCTTCCCTCTGACAACTTGCATCCCCCTGCCACTCATTCATTCATTCATTCATTCAACCACCAAGCACCCTCACCCCATGCTCTTATGGGAAATGAGAAAGTTTCACCCTGTTCTGGAGCCTGGGGGCAGCAGAAAGAAAAAGCAGCCCAGTGCCTTCTGGAACCACTGGGTGCAGATGAACCCAAGACAGAGGTTGTGTGGTGTGGGTAGTTGATCTCATGTATTCCCTTTCCAGAAGGTGATCCAGAGACCTGCTCTTTGGGCATCTTGGGGACTATCCTCAACTTTAGCACAGACCGCCCAAAGCACCTCGTGTCCTTGGGCATGATCAAAGGCAAATGGCCAGCACAGTAAATAAAGACAGGACCGACTGGTGATGTTATTTTTTACACAGAGAGAAAGGGCTCCCGACTTTTAGATGGGCACATAGACACTTGCATCCCACAGCTTCCCTTGCAGCTAGGCATGTCGGGGCAGTTGAGTTATTGAACTGAAGGGAAAAGGTGGCTTTAGGAAGACTGGATGTATGTTCTATGCCCTCTGTGCCGCTTTATCCAGCTGCCTGCCTAGAACGTGGGCGCCATTCTCTTGGACCATGAAATGGAAACCGCACGGAACAAAGCAACAAGACACAAAGGACCCAGGTCTTATCACTCAGTCGCTGTTTTTATTAGATGGAAATAAGCATCCATCTGACTGGAACAACTGTTGTTTCGGATTGCTGAACACTTGGAACTCAATGGTAACACTCATGTCCCGCCCAAATCACTTGAGTGCTTAAATACTGCGCAGAGAATACACCAGTCACCATTACCTAATGTCCTACGATTTTCCTTAGGAAAACTTGACACGACTCAGGATTGGATTAACTAGCTAGTAACGGCACCCCCAATTTGGGTGGAAGCATCCTGAAGGAGGCCACCATCCTGTCCCACAACCACCCAGAGACTCCATGCATACAGAGGCACATTTCTACAGCAGAATGGTCAGATGGTCTTCTCAGAGGTCAGAGAGGATGGGAGTGGACTGGCCATGTCACCAAAGAGACTCTGTGGGATTTTTGAGGTCTAGAAGCAAAGTGGGCTGTCGATCTCCTGTTAATCCACTCAGAAGACTGCGGGGGATGGAATAGAAGAAACCAGACATGTGCCCCAAGATGTGGGAATGCTCTAGACCTCTCTGAACATGGCAGCAACTGGTAACAGGTAAATTTAGGAACTGCTGATATTGTGGTACCCTGTGGTGGTCAGCCTCTAGTGGTCTTCATCTGCCAATAGCCCCAGCCTCTTGAATAGTGAATAGGTCTGGCCTGTGTAACTCAACAGGATAGTGTAGGTGCGAATCTAGGTTCCAAGAGGCATCACAGGCCTCTCTTCTGGGGGAAGTCCCAGCGCCATGCCCTAAGGATGGTCAGTTGTCATTCTCTTAGAGGGGTCCACACAGCAGACCTGAGGGCTCCTCCTCCTAGCCAAGGGAGGGAGCCCACCGGGATGCTTACTGAATACAGGTCAAACCCCAGAGCTGCAGCCTGGCCGGCACTTTAGCTCTAGCTCTAAGGGGAGCCCAAGCCAGAATTCCCCAGCTAACTTGCTCCTAAATCGTGACCCCTAGAAACTGTATTATAACACGCATTTAAGCCACTGAAGTGTGGCTAATCAGCTATATTGCCATCAAGGAACATACACTGGCATTCTCCTTCCTCCCTCACACCGACCAGCCTGGACAAACCACTTTTAGAGTCAGAGAAGTCTCTAGCTGGGTGACCTGGAGACATTGCTTAAATGGCTTTCTCCAGGTCTGAAGCTAAGGGTATTAAGTCCTTATACCAGTGGCAAGATAGCTTCAGGCTGCCCTGGTTGTGACCTCAGGTGCTAGGATCCTGGGTCGTCCCCTCCCCCTGGGGCACGGGCTGGATTTACTAGCTTGTGCCAAATGAGCAAAATATCACATATTGATGTCGGTTCTGAGATTATGTCACAAAAGACAGCAACTTCTGTCTCAGACAGTAACTCACTACCCCTTGGGTCAGTTGCGTGGAGAAAGGAGTTGCCTGGTTGTGAGGCTGCCCTCCAGGGACACCGTGTGATGGATTGCAACTGAGTCAACAACCTCTATCTCTGTGCATGTGATTGGTCAGGGACTGGTCAGCTCCTGCTGCATCTCGGGACACGGCAGCCCTGTGGGATAGCTTGACCGGGCCTCTGAGATGCCCTGACCAGAGGCAACCCAGTTGATTCTCATGGGACAGCAATTCTTTAAGCCCCCAAACTTGCTTTGATCCATGACACAACAGCAGGTAGCAAATGTGCTCCTCTCCAAGTTGTCTGAGAAGAGGGAAATGCCTGGCATGTAGTAGGTGCTCATTAAATGCTTGCTGACTAAGCCAACCCATAAAACGAGTGTCCTTGAAGGAAAAGCTTCCTTGACCCCACATGCTCACTCTCTTCTACCCATTCCTGCCAGAAATACCACTGCTCATTGTTTTAGGAAGGGAATATCTGGGTTGGGTTTGTTTTCTGTAGTGAGACACTAGTTCCTGTTCTGTAGGTGTGGTTGGCTCAGACTAGCCTCCATGAAGAAGGATTAAAACACAATAACCCATTGTCAAACTCGGTAAGGATTTAAAGGAACTTAGATCTCAGAAAATAGGACTCTGAAAATGTGTTTCTTGCTCTGCTGAAGTCCTCTGACCAGCCAGAAGGCGCTCACTCATTCCTTACACAGACAGCTATTCCCTGGCACTTCTTCACGAGACACGTGCCACATATGGAGATGAACATGGTATAGCTCTGATTTCAAGAAACTGAAACCTGGGAGGAGGTCAGTAAAGGTGCGGGGGCCAGAACCTTAGGCAGGGTACCAATGTCAGGTGCAGAGTAAGAGAAAGTCCGAGGGCTGGGGGTCCCAGGTAGGAGGCCCCCATGGCTAAGCCATGGGGGTGTTTGAACTCTTCCAACTGGAAGTGGTAAAAATCATTTCAAATTAATGTGAACTGTCCATGTCAGGGGAGAGGAAGAGAAGGGGAGAGGAGGGGACAAATGGGAGATGAGGGGAGGGGGAGAGGGGAGGAAAAGGAAGTGGGAAGGAGGAGGAAGAGGAGGAGAGGTACTGGTGGCCCTGGGTACACAGCCTCATCTTGTGCACATACACCAAGTCGGAAGTAGAGTAGCTCTCTAAGGCAGCTCCAGGTGGTGTTGCTAGAGAAGGCATAGAGGATACAGGAACACTAAAACATCAAATGTCTTAGGAAGCTAGGGAAGGCTGCCAGGAAGAAGAGCGTAGTCTGAGCCAAGACAGGAAGAACAAGAAGCAATTAGTCATGAGCAGACATAATGCTGTGTAACAAATTATCCCAAACACCACATACGTTTCAGTGCTTGAGGCCCGGGGCTCTGGTCCCCAACATGGACCTCTGTAGAACATGGCTTGTGGCATGGTAAGGGGTAGGGGAGATTGAAATGGAGTTTTTTTTTTTTCTTTTTTCTTTTTTTTTCGGAGCTGGGGATCGAACCCAGGGCCTTGCGCTTGCTAGGCAAGCGCTCTACCACTGAGCTAAATCCCCAACCCAAAATGGAGTTTTCTTATAAAGCAGTTTCTGCCATGAGTCGAGTCTGAAATGTCTCCACAGGCGGAACCTGTGAATTCCCCAGCGTATGGCCCTGTTCTCTAGGTTACAGGATCTTTAGATGGGTTTGCTGGTAAAACTAGGCCTTTAGAGGCCTTTGAAGGCAATTCCCACCTCTGGGTCTGACCCCAAGCTCTCTGCCTGAAGCTCTGACAGCTGAGATGTTCCTACCATTCCCCTTCCCCACCAGGATGGACGGTCTTTTCCTTGGCTCTGAGACTCAAACCGCCCTCCTTTAAGTTACTTCGTCCAGGTATTTGGTGACAGCAATGACCAGCAGGATCTACACTCTGGGTTAATGAACTGGAGAACGGCAGGTGGGCTGACAGGAGCTAAACAGCAGAGGATACAGAAGGCCATGGAAAATTGTGAAACCCACATTTTTATAGGCAGTGAGTGTTTGGAAACATCTTAAGTTAGGTCGGGTTGTAATAGTTGACTCTAGAGTTTGAGGTGGCCCAACACGGAGCATTCTTTTTCCTACCTGTGTTCTGTTTACACTCCACGTGGCTAGCTGCACAGAGGGAGTGGTGCCAGCCCAAGAGAGAAAAGTACATTGCAGACAGGAAAAACCAGAAAGGGTTTCCCCTTCCCCCACATCTAAGCCCTCTGACCCCAGATGTGGAGCTAAAGGATTCAGATTTAGCTCTGCTGGGTTTCGATTTTGCTAAGGTCCGGTAAATCCCGTTCCTCCTGTTTCAGAATGGTAATGTATATTCCATACCACTGTATGTTCAAAGTATGTAATTTGCTTTTTTGTTATTTTTCTCTGTATTAGCCCTGGCTGTCCAGGAACTAGCTCTGACCTCGAAAAGGCTGTCTTCGAACTCAGAGATTCACATGCCTCTGCCTCCTGAGTTCTGGGATTAAAGGCTGGTGCCCCCACCACAAGGCTGTAATTTGCTTTTAAGTAGTGTTGAGACTATGGTAGACTATGGGAGCTTGGAGGTGGACTGAATGCATTTTACATTGTGATATGGCCATGTGCCTATGGGGATCAGGGAGCAGAATGTAATGGTTTGACTGGGAATGGGCCCCTATATGATTTTGTTTGAATACTTGGTCCACAGTTGGTGGAAATATTTGGGAAGGATTAGGAGGCGTGGCTTCGTTAGAGGAGGTACATCTGGGAATGGGGTGGGTAAACTTTGAAACTAAAGATTTGAGACAATCCTCTTACCTTTCTTCCTGCCTCCTGCTTTTGGATCAACGTGTAAACTCTCAAACCACGTGTGGTGGTACCCACCTTTAAACCCAGCACTGGGGAGGTAGAGGCAGGTGGATCTCTCTGAGTTTAAGGCCGACCCGGTCTACATATAGCGAGTTCAGGCACAACCAAGGTTACATAGAGTAGTAGTTCTCAACCTTCCTAATGCTCTGACCCTTTAATATATAGTTCCTTGTGTTGTGGCCATCCCCAACCATAAATTATTTTTGTTGCCACTTCATAACTGTAATTTTGTTAATGTTATAAATTGTAGTGTAAATATTTTTTGGAAATAGAGGTTTGCCAATGGACTCGTGACCCATAGGTTGAGAACTGCTGACATAGAGATACCTTATCTCAATAAACAACAACAACAACAAAAAAAGATGGCTGTTCTACCCATCATGCCTTTGTTCTGCCATCACGGACTCTAACCCTCTGAAACCACAAGCCCAATAAAATGCCCTCTTCATGAGCTACCTTGATCATGGGGTTTTGTCACAAAGTAACTACTAAGACCCGCCCCTAACTCAGCAGTCAGAATCCACACTTCAACCCTGATGGGAGTTAAGGGGAGTCTGAGAATACTCAAGGGAAAGTCCCACCATGCAAAGCAAAGGGTAGGGGAAGCACATCCTGCTTGACAGCTTGCAGTGCCTATCTGGTGGCCAGAGTGGAGATGGGGCTGCAGAAGGAGGCCCAACAGAAGGCTTCTTAGTCTCTAAGCAAAAGGAGAGGCATGGGCTCCATTCTGTAGGGGGCAGGTCTGGAAGCAGCCACATGGCCTCTTACCAAGCTACTTCAAAGAGTTTCAGGATTTCGGGCTCAGATAAAAGGATTAGAGTCCAGACAGGAAACTTCCAAATTTTCCAAGATCATCCCATTCTCAGTCTTCCTGTCTTCATGGATGGCAACTCCATGCCCTTACAGCTGCTCATTGTCCTTGTCCTCCACTGTGGGGCAGCCTTTGCCTGGTGACTGTGTGTGTGTGTGTGTGTGTGTGTGTGTGTGTGTGTGTGTGTGTGTGTGTGAAGATGCACATGCACGTTTGGGTATGCATGTGGAGGCCAGAGAATAGCTTTGGGGTGTCATTCCTCAGGAGCCATCTTTTGTCTTTGTTTTGCTTTTTTAAGCTCTCTCACTGTGTTAGACCTCACGTAGGCTAGACAGCAGGCTAGGCTTCTTGGGATGAAACTCGGGCTCTTGTGCTTGCAAGGCAAGCTGTGTGCTGACTGAGGTGTCTCCCCAGCCCGAGTTACTCAATCTCATTGCTGTAGCTTTCAGTTCTGGAATTCTCTCTCTCTGCTATTCTGCATCCCTGTTCCCTGCTGACCGGGTATGCCTCCAGGACACTTTCCCTGTGCATTTGGAAGTTGTCTTCACCAGTGCCTGCCTTTGATATGGTATTGGTTGAAGTCTGATCTGCCTGTGGGGAGCACCTGAGCAGCCCGTGGGGAGCACCTGATCTGTGTGCTAACAATTTTTTTCCTTATGTCTTCAAGATTATAGATGGGTGCCGGTGGCACACACCTTTCATCCCAGAACTCTGGAGGCAGAGGCAGGCAGATCTCTGAGTTTGAGGCTAGCCCAGTCCATACGGTGAGTTCCAGAACAGCCAGAGCTACACAGAGAAACCCTGTCTGGAAAAACCAAACAAGCAAATAAGCCAACAAACTGAAAATTAATCCAGATTAATGTCACTCTAGTGACATTTCACAGCCACTAACCGCTTTAAGCCACCAGTGCCTTTTCTCACCTGAATCAAATGTTGATATCGGATGGATTCCTGCCCTTGTTCTTGCCAAAGACATCCTACTCCTGACCTCATAACCGGAACCAAGTCCCATGTGAATCAGGCGAACTCCTCTACCTACAGAACCCGAAGCTCCTTGTCTCACACAGTACGAGACTAGTGGTTCCCAGGGCCGCAGCCTGCAGGGCTAGCCTTATCTCACATCCAACTTCCTTCCCCATTCCTTCCTCTGCTTGCTTTGTTCTGGCTACAGTGACTTTTTGGCAGGCCTCCATCACAGAAGACATGCCCCTGCCTCAGAGTCCTTGCACTGCTGCCCTTATCCACCACCCTCCATGTCTCTGAAACAGAGCTTTTAAAAAAGAGAGTATGGAGCCTGGAGAGATGGTCTGCAGTCAGGAGCGCCTCCTATCCTTTCGAAGGACCAGAGTGCAGTTCGAAGCACCCACACCGGATAGCGCACAACTACCTGTAACTTCATATCGGGGGACCCAATGCCTCTGGCCTCCACAGGCACCTGTACACGTGTGCACCTACCCCCGAGCCCCCACACTGTCTCTCTCCCACACACGTACAACTTGTTAAAACAATGTTGAGTACAGGAGCCGGCAGTGCAGTAACCTATCAAGTGGCTGGGAACGAGTGCTCCGTGCTTCCCTGTGCTGACAGCCCCCAGGCGTGTTTTCAGGAGTCTCATCTCAAACTCAGGAAACATGCGCAATACTTCCATGCTGACTCTGCTGTCCTTGCAAGAGGTTTTCAGCCTTGCCATCATCTTCAGAGATCGCTGTCTTACGCACAGTCTGCCATCTTTCCAGGATGGTAGGGTGCTATGACTACATAATGTTGGGCACGAGGGGACCCAGACAAGGTGGGTGGCTTGGAAATGGAATTGAGGGTCCCCATAGCTTCCCACAAGAGCAAATACCTAAGAGGGAAAACTTACAAAGAGAAACACTGATTTGGCCTCATAGCTTTGGAGATTTCAGGGTGCCATGATTTATGGCAAAATAGCTCAAAGGCTTGGGATGTAGGAAGAGTTCTCACCTCCCAGCAGGAAGCAAGGCACAGGATGGGGACAGGGGCCAGTGTCAACTTTCAACAGCACACCCCTAATGACCTAATGAGCTCCCACTAGGCTCACCTACAGAATGCAAGCCTTCAACTCACAGGTCTTTGGGAGACATTCAAGATTTAAACCATGGCGGAGGTTTGGATGAGCTCATGGGTTTTACTATGTGTTCAGATGGGTAAACGAATGGATGGATGAGGAGTGGATGATAAGCAGACAGGTGTATAGATCTGTATGTCAGCTCCCTAGCTCTGTAACCGGGCTGGGAAGGGCTTGAATCACACACAGTAGACTCACACAGCACACATGGGTCTCCTAGTATGGGGAAAGTACCAGTGTGAGTCTGGAGTCTTGTCATTAAATGTCAGGAGGAAAGACATGCTCACCCCAGACTCTACTCACCACACACAGGGCTCCCAGCATGGGGAAAGTACTAGATGAATCCGGAACCTTGTCTTTAAATGTCAGAAGTAAAGACACATTCAAGGTATGACGAGGGCATGTCAAAAGGACACAGGAGTCAGAGGGAAGGCACTTCCGGTAGCAACATCTGGGACAGTTTCAACATCACCATCAATAATGATTGTCATGGATGACCATGGGGGAGAAAAGAAAGAGCTGCTGGTTTGTGTTGCTGAAAGTAAAGACAGAGGTAGGGGTTGGGGATTTAGCTCAGTGGTAGAGCGCTTGCCTAGCAAGCGCAAGGCCCTGGGTTCGGTCCTCAGCTCCGGGGGTGGGGGGTGGGGACAAAAAAGAAAAACAAACAAACAAACAAAAAAAGACAGAGGTAAACAAATGGAAAAGAATGAAAAGTTCTTCCTCACAGTGGGGTACCAGGTGGGGGGCTGGAAGAAAGGGTCGAATTACTACCCTTCTTGTCATAGCTGCATAAGGTGATCAGGTGACATCCAAGGACAAGGCAGTGCTGAAGGCAGCATTTGCTCCAACCAGCATTCTTCTGGTCTCCTCTCTTCTCTCCAAGACACTTGAGGGGCTGCAGAGAAACTCGATGGTTAAGAGCACTGGCTGTTTTTTCCAGAGGTTCCGAGTTCAATTCCCAGCAACCACATGGTGGCTCACAACCATCTGGTAACGGGATCGGATGCCCTCTTCTGGTGTGTCTGAAGACAGCTAGAGTGTGCTCATCTAAACTGTCAATACTTCACGCCTGGAGCCTGAAGGTGCCACATGTTATCTGGAGCCATACACGCAGTAGCTACATCAACTGGCCCTCCCTCCACCCTCGTTTATAGTGTGGAGAGATGCAAATGTCCTCCCGCCTTAGCAGCCAACTCTCACACATGTGTGTGTGTGCATGTAAAGGAGTGCATACAAATTCAGTGTTTCCAGTTTGTCACACACTCCCCATAGCAGAGAACTCCCCTTGGTCCCTGACCCCCAAGAGGTGAAATGCTAACATTTTCAGTGTAAGTTGGAAGATGCTCGGTGCATTGGTCTGCTTTCTGACCCCTGCCTCCAGCCTCCCTTGTGGTCTTTACTGGGTCTCTGAACCCATGTCCATGTCCCTTGCAGGGCACAGCTCGGACCCTTCTTGGATGACACATTAAGGCAGTACTTCTCACCCTTCCTAACACTGTGACCCTTAAATACAGTTCCTCAGGTTGTGGTATTGCTGGATCTTAACTGTCATTTTGATACATTTATGATTATGATGTGAATATCTGTGCTTTCCGATGGTCTTAGGCAACCCCTCTGAAAAGTTCGTTTGAGACCCCACAGGTTGAGAGCCACTGCGTTAAGTCGTCATTGGAGACTGGCTGCGTTGTCTCTAGGTGGTGCTGAGCCTGCATTTTTATCCCATCCCTGCCCTTCACCTCGGGTTCTCAAGGTGTGTGAGCCACTCTGGGCCTCAGCTTGCTCATTCTTAACCTGGGGTCGGTGGTGGCTCTAAATCTCGTCTTGCGGCCCTATGTCTGGAATCTAGCTCACAAGTCATACTCACTGAAATGGTCCTCTACCTTTCACTGTTGGTGGCAGCATCCGGACTACACAGAGGGACAAGCACAGGATGACCCTCTGGTCTAAGGTGTGGGCATTCCCGCTACATTTCTCAGGGCTTTGAAGCTTGTACTCTAGCAAGGTCGCACCCAGGGAGTGCTAACCTCTCCCGCAGCGTACAGCGTAGTCGTCAGATAGCTCACGTAGGCTGTGTGACTCAGAACCAGCTGCTCACCTCCAAGTCATTCTGACCTGACCTGGAGCTCACCTGGCCCTTCCTCCTCAGTCCTCTAGTGGTGTAGCTAGGTGGGGGGTGGGGCAGGCTCTTCCCTGCATTCCTCCGAAGGTTTAGGGCCTCCCTGTCCGCCCATGATCCCCCGTTTCTCCTGCTTCTTAGCTAAGCCAGGGGAGTCTGTCTGGGTTCCCGTGTCCTAAAGCCTGTGTGTGTCACTGCGTGGGTGGCTCTGCGCTGACGGCACCGATGTCCGGAGACAGGTGTCTCTGCCCTCCTGACTGATGACTGTTGCGTTTCCTCGCGGTGGGCTGTGATGCCCCATAGATGTCAGGCTGAGCTCCAGGAAACAGGAAAGCAAGGGAGGCAGGGTGACTCTGAAGTCACTCATCACACCGGCTACCCCTGTGAGTCTCTTCATTTGTAAACTAAGGCTCTGAGTGAAAAGCCTTCTTCCTCCTTTCCATCCTCTCCCATTCCTTTCCTTCTGGGAGGCCACGAGCTCTTTGTGCAGTGATTGATCCTATAAACAGGAACATTCTAGTCTGCTCTGGCGCTTAAGCCAGCTTCCAGCTGTCAGGTGAAGAGCCCCTTTGAAGAAGAGCTTCCCAGCACCCCCAAGTATTGATGGACACAAAATGAGGGTCAAAGGCAGAAGAGAAAGCTTCCAGATCAGTATGGAATCCTGGGATGGATCCAGTCTTTGCCTCCTTAGGTCAGCTTGGTTGGGGTTGCCCAGTCCCCACTCTGACCTCAGTTTCTTCCTGGGCTCTGTCATGACCGCCTTGGATCTGCATCTGGCTGGATCTTGAGCCTCATCCTGTCCCCAGGTGTCAGAGCCTCCCTGCAGGATCGGGAGCTGTGATCAAAGTGTATGTTAATCCTACTGTTACCATGTTTTTCCTTTTACACATAGCTACATCTTAAGCAAAGCCTTGGTGTAGCTTCCGATTTAAGTTAAATTCAAGAAATCTGGCCCCAAGCCCCAGGAAGTGTTTTAGGGTAATGTAGACAGGATGTAGACATAAACTGTATCCTGCCTGCCCCCCAAGAGTAGGGCCCCTCATTGTTCCTTGCTGGAAAGGAGGGGCTCAGTCTTCTTCCGATTCCACCCCTCAGAATCCTGCAGTAATCGGGTGCCCTCCGGTACAGTTCAGAATTTGCTTTGCGAATGTTCAGGTTTGATTTTGTCAAGTATTTAATTAAAGGGATACTGTTTGTTTAGTTTCAAAAGTACTCGGTTTGAAAAGGCAGTCAAGTAGAGAAGGAGCACACAGAGGACGGTGAGGTCCCTGAGGTCACCCTGCCCTGGCCAAGGCCACCATTGCTGATGGCTTCTCAGTACACTGGGCTTTTGGGGGTCAGGCAATAGAGGCTGGAGGTGGGCATTCCTTGGCTTTCCCAGCTAGTAAACTCTGGACCAGGAACTGAGGAAGAACTTAGAAGGCTGTTGTGTTACTACTGGTTGAAGACCCAGCTTAGACTGTCTGGTGGTCTTGAGGGGTGCCACAGCCTTGGGAGAGGGGGGTCTGTTGTTAAAATGAATATCAATTGGGGATTTCTACCCTGCCTTTGATCGTTTAGTTCCCAGATAATAGAAACACAAAACTTAAACACAAACATAAGCCTCAAACAGCACTTGAGGTGGGCAGATATCAACCTTCCATAACCCCGAGATATGACTTCCTGTGTTCCACCTGGGCTGCTCTTACTCTGATTGGCCAGCCCTCAGCTATATCTTCATGATCCTCTCCCTCAGGGCATCTTCTTCTCCCATGGTACCTGAACACAGAGAAACAGCCACTTAGCAGAATGTAGGTTAAAATAATTAGGTTAACTAAATAATGATCTTGTCAGAGTAGAGCTTAGGTATGTGGCCGGGATATTTGTAAATATATTTTGAGTCTGAGTCTTACGCCTGGGAGCATGGGACTGGGAAGAGGAACTCGATCTACCTTCCTCTGGTCTACCACCAGAGACCTGCAGTCTATTTCTGAGTCTGACAGAAAAGGTTTTTGTTTGTTGTTGTTGTTGTTGTTGTTTTTTAACAAATACTTACTGAAAGACTACAATGGGCCAGAAATAAGTCTGGCCTAGACTTGGTTTGGAATTAGCATGAAGTAGGAAACATGAATTAGGAAATGGGACGGCACAGACACTGGTACAGTGTGAGTGGGCAGCCAGGAGCTAGCGCTGACCCAACGCTGACCTGCCATCACCGCTCCAGTCAGCTTATTTTCAAGTTAATTTTAGTTTAGTTTTGTTTTGTTTTCTTCTTGTTTTGGTTTCTCTGTGTAGCCCTGGCTGTCCTGGAACTTACCCTACAGAACAGGCTGACTTCCAACTCAGAGATCTGCCTGCCTCTGCCTCCTGAGTGCTGGGATTTAAGGTGTGGGCCACCACGCTTAGGTCTTGCGATTAATTTTTAATACATAAGTCACAGAAGAATCTGTGTAAATTTGGAAAGTTGAGAGATAAAGCTCTTGGTCCGAACTGCAACATTTGCTTTCTCTCTCTCTCTCTCTCTCTCTCTCTCTCTCTCTCTCTCTCTCTTCTTCCTTTTTCAGAATTATTTTATTTATTTTATGTATATGAGTACACTATTGCAGTCTTCAGACACAGCAGAAGAGGGCATCCGATCGTATCACAGATGGTTGTGAGCCACCATGTGGTTGCTGGGAATTGAACTCAGGACCTGTGGAAGAACTGTCAGTGCTCTTAACCACTGAGCCATCTCTCCAGCCCTGCTTTCTCTTTTGGAGTGGTAATTTTATCTTTAATTTGATGTGAACTCTTACATGTCTTTTCCTCGTGTTCCACATACATGGGGTTCTGTTGAATAGTAGATACATGTAGCTCACACGGGTGACAATTCACACGGGGGACTACATTAAGTCAGTCATCTCTCACATCACACGGCTTCTGAAAGCTCACATGGACTCATTCCCATTCCGCAGGTGAACAACCAGAGGCTCGGAGCACACTCAGGCCTTCCTGCAGCTCGTGAGCCATGATGTCTGTGCACGCAGCCTTGGGTTTACAGTTTGGTCTGCACACGCCTTTAGTGGCTTGGGTCTAGAATGTCCCTCAAAGCCCACGTATGAAAGGCTGTTGAGAGATAGTAAATTTTCAAGAGGTAGGACCCGCTGGAAGGAAGTTAGGTCATTGGGGGAGGAGGTGTTCCTTTGAAGGGGATATTGTGATCTCATTTACTTCCTGCCTTCCTTCTTGCATCCTGATCACCGTTGGGTGAACAGGCCTCTTCCACCATGATGCGTTTTGTCACCATAGATGGGAACCATCAAGGCCAAGCAACCAGGGACTGAATCCAGGATCCGAAACAAACCTTTCTACTCCCTAAGTTGTTTTCTTCGTATTTTGTCACAGTGGTGGAAGGTGAACATAATACCCTTTCCCTAGTCTGTGCTTGGACCTGGAAATGCCTTTTGACTTATGGATTCATTGAATAGTAACTCACTCAAAGGCCAGAGGGATCTTAATAGAAGGAACCCACTTGTACCTACCTTCTTTAGAATGCCTTCATGGTTTCTCACTGCTTAAATAATATGGTAGAAAAGAATGTCTGAGATATGACCATAGCTAGGCTCAACTTTATCATCATAATTCTAGAAAAACAAAACAGAAACTGCTTATAACTCTCCTCATGCCAAACTCACACAACCCTCCTTGCCTGGAGTCTCAACTCCTGGTCTCAACGTATTCGACCCCAAGGTTTCCTTTTGATTGGCCTGCTTGGTGCACAAGGCCTGGCGGCTGGATGACTTACTCTGGGGTCCACACCACCTCGAGCTCCTTCAAGGGGGGTCATTGTCCCTTTTACCCCAGTCTCAAGCCCCCAGCGTGACTGCAGGTACCACACACGGGTCTGTGAGATACACAGACCCCCTGGACAGAGTGAGTGACTGAATGTGTCGTCTTGGTGGAGAGTTTCCCCGCTACTGGGAGATAAACTAGGGACACAAGAAGGCAGTGCTAGAAGAGTCCTAGGGCAATCGCAGTGTCCAGAGCATGGAGACTATTGGAGCATATTCTGAAGCCATCTCCCAGCCCAAACCATTCCTCTTCCATCGCCTTCCTCTGGGCGTGCAAGCTGTTGAAGGGGGATTTGTGCCAAGGCTTACAGTCTGCAGTCTCACAAGAGCTGGCTGAGCCCTGTGGCTACGTCTTGTTGGTTGAAAAGCCAGTGGTGACAGAACTTCTACCCACTCCTGAAACTGACAGGGATTTTCTTGGGGGGACTGGGAGCTGGCTTTAAAAGAACAGCCGCCCCCTTAAAATAATGGTTAAGCTGCATCACCTCCAATTTGCTCTTTGCCTCAGACTCTTTTGTTCCTGGCAGAGCAGGGGAAGCCCGGATGCTCTACCATCTCCTCTCACTTCCCCTTTCCCTGAACAAATCAGAGGGAAAGGCTCTCTTAATTTCTTTTCTCTCTTCTTAACATAACCAAACTCTGCTTTCCTATAAAAGTATTACTGAGTGTTTTTTTAAAGAGACAGGGAGGAGAATAGCAAAGTCCCACCACTGAGACGTCAGCATGGAGTGTTCCCCACTTGCCTTCTATACAAAACATTTTAAAGATTTCACAAAATTATATACATTTATCAAAAGCGAATGCAATACACATGTAGAGTATGAATATTGGCATACCCATGGCTAGTGTCTCAGAGGCCCTCGTGCCTCTTTTGGAAGGCATGCCTCACCTTCCTAACCCACAGGGAGCTGCCATCTTGAATTGGGAGTGGCCTGTCCCTTGCTTCAGAATTTTAAATCTGCCTGTCTGTCTGTCTGTCTAGTTCCCAAATGTGATGCTTTTGAATTTCCTCTAATTGGAGAGTGACGTTTCGTAATCTGTCCTTTTGACCCCCGAGTGGGCCACATGGTCTGTTTACTTGTGTGTGATACAGTGAGCGATACAGTATACATGCATACAGTTTCCCAAGTTGCTTCTTCTAATAATGTGCACATTTTCTAGGATTTTCTTTTTCAGTTTTAAAACATGCTATTAAACTCAACGGCATGCATTCTTATCCCGGGAAACGTGAAAGCATTTCTGGTATCCACTTTATTATTTCCATCTCTTTAGTGGGGGTTGAAATCATCGTTTCCAGTGGACATCTCAGTGGCATTAAATATTACACATCTTCCTTGTGTTTCTGTCACCTTGTGCCCGTTTTTTTTTGTTTTTTTTTTTTTTTTGTTTTTTTTTGTCAACAGGGCACATTTGGGAAGAGGGAACCTCAACTGAGAAAATGCCTCCGTAAAACTGGCCTTCAGACGAGTCTATGGGGGCGTTTGTAATTGATTAATGACTGATGTGGGACGGCTCAGCCCACTGTGGGTCAAACCATACCTGGGCAGGTCGTCTTATGTTGTATGAGAAAACAGGCTGAGCGAACCACAGAGAGCAAACCAGTAAGCGGCGTTCATTCCTCCATGGCCTCCACT
Source organism: Rattus rattus (assembly GCF_011064425.1). Classification (NCBI taxonomy): domain Eukaryota; kingdom Metazoa; phylum Chordata; class Mammalia; order Rodentia; family Muridae; genus Rattus; species Rattus rattus. Next base: position 4,909,141 of record NC_046162.1, read on the forward strand.
TGAGTTCCTGCCTTGACTTACCTTCACGATGGTTTTAAGTGTAACAAGAAATCATCTCTTTCTCAAGTTGCTTTTGGTCCTGGTGTTTATCGTAGCAACAGGAAGCAAACGACTTGAACTTTTTCATCTTCCCAGACTGAAACTGTGTCAACGCTCAGGTCTTCAAGGTGGCTCAGTGGGGAAGGGCGCGTGCTATAAACCCAGTGACCTGAGTTCTCTCCCTGAGACCCACACAGTGGGGAGAGAACCAACTCCCACCAGCCCTCATTTGTCTTCCGCGGGCAGCCTCCCCAGAAAACAAAGAAATAAAACCTAAACAATAACTCCTCTTGCCCTCGGCCCCACCTACCATTTTGCTTTCTGCTTCTGTGGATCTGACTACCTTGGTCTCTCCCAGAAGCGAAAGCAGGGCGTGCGCACACATCTGTTAGCATTTTGTCTAGGCTCTGCCCCACAGTTATCTCGCAACAGCCAAGTAGGCCGGACTCATCTCTGTGTCGTCTCATTGACACAGTGCTGTCCAATTTCATAGAGGTCGAGCACCTGTCCCTGTTGAGAATCCTGTCCTTTCAAAGACTAAGTTACACCCCATCATGTGTATTTATTAATTCCAGTATGAAAGGTTTCCAACTGTTCATTGCTAACATAGAGATAAGCAATTGGCATATTAAAATATTTTTATTTTTTGAAATTAAAATACGTGGGTTTTTTCCAGAATCACATTATTCCCCCCATTTCTTTTCTTCCTTCAGCCCTTCTCTTGCTTTCTCCCAAGTTCATGGCCTCTATTTCTTTAATCGATATATATATATATATATATATATATATATATATATATATATATGTGTGTGTGTGTGTGTATATATATATATATATATATATATATATGTATATGTATGTATACACACACACACACACACACACACACACACACACACACACTCTTGCCCAGTCCATATAAGTTACTTGTATGTATAAGATTTAGGGACTGGGTTTGGTGTTGAGTAACAGTCGGGGGTTCCCCCACTGTTTCTCCCGCTCTCAGCACGCCTTAGTTGCTTATGGTTCTGTCCTAGGGTTAAGGGCTCATGAGCTTTCCCCTTCTGTGTTAGCATTGCCTATTGCTGCTGTCCTCATTCAGGTCATGCTGAGGCGGTCATGTCGATGAGACTTTATGGACATAGCCTCTCTGACGTTTCTAGGAGGGGAAATCTCACAGCAGACTTCCCGTTCCTCTGTCTATGACAAACTTTCCTGCCCTCTTCTGCTACAGTTGACATTTTTGCATTAACCTTAGAGTTTAAAGTTGATGTACTCAATAGGAAGCTTGTTTTAGAACTTGGGATTTTACAGGAAAAAAAATGAGTAAAGCATATGTATGTGTACATGCGTATGTATACATATATGTATATATCTGTCTATCATCTATGTATCTATGTATCTATGTATGTATGTATCTATCATCTATGTATCTATGTATCTATGTATGTATCTATGTATCTATCTATGTATCTATGTATCTGTCTATCTATCTATCTATTTATCATCTATGTATCTATGTATGTATGTATGTATGTATGTATGTATGTATGTATGTATCTATCTATCTATCTATCTATCTATCTATCTATCTATCTATCTATCTATCTATCTATCTATCTATCTATCCATCCATCCATCCCACTGTCTAGAGCTGCCCTTAAAGGAGCACGGAATGATCTGCTGACATGATGTGACATCAGCTGAGGACAGAAGGCCAGCTCCCCAAGCACACCTCCCGCCAGTGCAGCCCTCTATCGATTCTGCTGTTTCACCTCCTGACTTGAACTTCAGTTTACTCCTGCTGTGCTTTTTCCCCGAGAAAAGCCAACACTGGAAGCACGGTTTCTATTGAGTGCTCCCTGATTCCACGTGCTTATACACTTGAAAAACAGCTAAGTGCCATGATCAGAGTCAGGGACCACCTGTGCTTACCCCCTCTGCGTATCCATCCACCCTGGATAAACCCTATGTGCTTCACCTCCTGGTGGCTATCACAACATCACGGACGACGTCCATCCAAATCCCTGCTGTCAGTTTGGCGTATCCGAAGTGGGACTGCTCTGCAATCATTTTACCTTTGACTGTTGAAGAATCACCGCACTGTTTTCCAGGAGAGCTGAGCTGTTTTACAATCTTGGCAGTGATGCCCAAGAGTCCCATACGGTCACCAATACATGTTCTTTTTTTTTTTTTTTTTTTTTTCCTCCTCTTCAATAGCCACCCTCATGGATGAGGTGAGTCCAGGATATTGAGCATTCTTGTTCTTTAATGTACTTATACCCTAATATACACCTGTACATCGTGAAAATGCCCCAGCAACTGTAATTAGTAGCGAAATTACTGGGAGGTGAGATACGGGTGACATCTTCACAGTGGCAGTGCCAACTAGATTGCAGGAGCAGATGGCCCTGGCACTTGTCACTGCCGGGTTCTTTTTGTCTACTGTGTGTGGTTCTGGGGGTTGGCCTCCGCTCTGTTCTAATCTTCCGTGTGTTAATTCCCATGCCAATTCCATGCTGGTCTATGTGGTTGGTTTAGTACGTTTTTGTATTTGATGGGTCAGTTCTCTGCTCAGCTAAGGACTTCTCCGCTGAGCCTCATTCCCAGTCCAGACTCTCAAATGTCACTGGCGTGTCAGGATGACATTGCATTTCATGGTGTTTCCGATTTGTATTTCTATCAGTAATGAGACGGAACATCTCGACACCTGTCCCTCGGTCACGTTTGTTTCCTCTTATGGAAGCTATCTTTGGGTATCTTTACCTGTTTCTATTGGGTTGTCTGGTTTCTTTTTAAGGTGTTTTAACCTATCCTGAATCTTAATTATTTATTGATGATACACTGCAAATGTCTTCTACATTTTCCCTTTTCCTTTAATCCCTTCTGATGCTTTTTAGGACAGGCAGAAATTATTTCAACGTGAGCAAATGGGTCTGTGTTTTTTCTGTATTTTAAGACCCCTAGTTCTACCCGAGGTGATAAATATCGTCTATATTTTCTTATAAGAATTTCAAGGGTTTTCTTTACATGTAAGACCTGGAGCCACCTGGAATTGTGTGTGTGTGTGTGTGTGTGTGTGTGTACATGTATGTGTACATGTATGTGTGTGAATATAGGTATATGTGTGTATGTGTACATATATGGGCATTATATGTGTATATGTGAGTATACATGTATGTATGTGTGTATGTGTACATATATGGGCATTATATGTGTATATGTGAGTGTACATGTGTGTGTGTGTGTGTGTGTGTGTGTGTGAGAGAGAGAGAGAGAGAGAGAGAGAGAGAGAGAGAGAGAGAGAGAGAGAGAGAAATTGGGTAACTTTTGTTACCGAATCACAGCATATAACCTTTAACAGAAATCGGATTTTCTAATATATGTGGCCCACTAGGGGCTTTCTGTTCTAGACATCATTTATTAATTCCTATGCCAATTTTATGTCATCTTAATTGTGGCCTCTATAACAAACTCAGCATTTAATGGGTCAGTTCTCTGCCAAGAATTCTGATTTAAGAGCACCTTAGCCTTTCTTGACTCTTTGCTGTCTGTCTAAATTGAACATTCAACTTAGTGAATTGCATGAAAAGCTCTGTTGAGCTTTGGTTGGAGCAGACAATAATTTGTATTCATTGTCTTTTTTTTTGACCACGAACATGCATTCATCTCTATGTATTATACTCAGATCTTCTTTAACATCACCCAGTTTTATAATTATAATTTTATAATTTTCCTGAAAAGGCCGCCACAGCTTACATTGGGATATTTTATATCTGTGATTGCTTTTGTAAATTGTATCTTTAAAAAAAAAAAGATCTATCCATTTAGAAATTATGTGTATGTGTTTCTGTGTGTGTGTACGTGTATGAGTGCCTGTGGAAAGTGCATGCTGGGAGAAAGAGTGGGCTTCCCTGGAGCTGGACTTACAGGTGCTGTGAGCTGCTCAACTTGGGTCCTCTGTGAGAGCATCAGGAGCTCTTAACTGCCGAGCCATCTCTCCAGTCCCATGGAGCCAGCACCATATACCTCACATAGGCTTGTTAAAAATTCACTGTAGTTTCACGGTGTCTTGTGTTTGCTTCTTCTAGGACACTGTTTTTTAAGAGTTCCAAATACACACAGGAAAGAGTATGTGCAGATATTTTGTATTTCCAGGTCTAATTTTGTTCTAGTCTCCTTAGGTGTTTATTTCCCACCCAAGCGCTTTGAGTCTGGGCTCTGAGAAACTTGCACTGTGCTGACCACCAGCATCCACACCCAACACCACTCTGTGAGAGCGAGTGAGCGAGCATGCATGCGTGCATGCATTGCTGAGGTTTACCAGGTGGAGGTGGTGCTGACCAGCCGTGCCATGGGGTAGCAGAATGGCTGACTAGCATGGTGCTAATGGGGCTCGCTCAGTCCAAGCTTGCTCTAGGGCTTTTTCAACAAAAGCCTTTCCTTCCTTTCCCTCTGCTTTGCCATGCGTTGATTATTCTAGCTGAAGTTAGTGTTTGAAAAGTTGGGAAAGGAAAAGTGGGGCTGGTGCTTTCTGTTACCCTTTCTCTCCTCCTGCTATTTCCTCCTGCCCTCATCGGGTTAAAAGCAAGTGGTCGGTGCTGGATGGAGGGCAGAGGGGAGTGGGAAGTGAGGACCCTGCATCCCAGACAAAGCTGCTTCCATGCAGCCTCTGTAGGCCAGGCCCCTCCCACTCTCAGCTTCTGCTTGCTAGTCTCCCAGCCTCCTTCTTCCTCCTCCTCCTCTTCCTCCTCCTCTTCCTCCTCTTCCTCCTCCTCCTCCTCTTCCTCCTCTTCCTCCTCCTTCTCTCTGTCTCTGTCTCTGTCTCTGTCTCCTCCTTTTTCAGTCGGGTCCTTTATTTCTTTTTGTCCATTAGCCATGAATCCGTATGGCATGGGCCCCAGCAGCTCAGGCTCCTTCCGGTTAGTCCTCACAAAGGGGGCTCCTCTGGGCGGCACAGGCTGGCGCTTCAGCAGAACCCAGGTGCCCTTCTCTTTGGCTTCCTTTTTCTTCTGACCATTTTCCTTCACCCGCTTCAGGAAGCTGTCTCTGCTCTTCGAGTGCTCGATGTGCTCAGTCCCCACATTGGTCCTCTTGGCCAGCATCTTGCCCTTCCTTGACATGCTTGTTCACCATGCCCACTGCATGCTGGGTGACATTGTAGACTCTTCCGGTTTTGCCATGGTAACACTTATGGGGCATTCCTTTTTGAATGGTGTCCATTCCCTTGATGTCTACAATATCACCCTTCTTGTAGAGTCACATGTATGTGACCAAAGGAACAACTCCATGTTTCCTAAAAGGCCTAGAGAACATACACCAAGTGCCTCTCCTCTTTCCCTTTGTGTTCGTCATTTTGGTGAGTTACTGGGAGATGGCTGCCGCGGCCAGCCCAGCTTGTCTCTTGAGCAACTCTTCCACCTTAATTCTACCATCTGATGATGCTGAGGTAAAAAGCCTTCTTTGACTTCCCGGTGCCTGAAGGGTGAAGCCTAAAGTCGCAGCTTTGCTTCTCTAGGTTTCTGCATGAACTGGCTTGGCTAATTACTATATCAGGCCTTGGTTCCCACTCCGTGGGTTATACACGTCAGCAATTTACAGCACAGAATTGCTGAGCAAGAACCACGCTTTTGACGGTAAGGACCCCGAGGCTCAGGGAAGTAAAATGACTCGTATCAGCAATACCTCAGCCAGGAAGTACAGAGCTGGATCTGAATTCAAGCCTCTGGCTCCCGGGATCACTGGATAATCTCACCTCCTTGCTCTGTCACCAAAGTATAAAACCTGATTTAGCGTAACATTCAAATGGCCCCGGGGGTGGTGCGGGGGGGGGGTGTAGGGGGAGCACAGACCCACTGATTCCAGAGGGTATGAAATAGGACAGGGAAAGGGCAAAGGTCAAAGAAGCAGCCTGAGGGAGAGAAAGTGTGGCTCTTTTCACCTAAAGCTGAACTCCTCGGATTAGGAGTTGGTGATGTGGACGGGAGGGGCAGGGTGGGGCAAGTGGTGACATAAGCCGAGTGGATGACGGGTGACGTAGCCTTTTAGCTCGGATTGAGGAAGTGAGTACAACCAGGAAGTAAGTGCTGGAAACAGTGTATCTTAAAGCCTTTGTACTGGCACAGGAGAAACCTGAAGTAGTAAAATTGACACTCTAAAGGATTTACTAATTTGCTTAAGAAATAATGTTACCCAACCAGAATTTAGCTAAAGGAGTGCTGCCTCCAACATGACTGGAAGGCAGCGGTGTGCACTCACCAGGCTTGTTGGAATCTGTCAGAAAGAAACTTGTGTAACGTAATGTGGGGTTGCTGAGAGTCTGTGCTGATGTGTTCTTCACCGAGATGGACCTCCAGTTGGTCTCAGTTCCCACGACAAAAGGACAATGAAGACTTAGATAGTCAGTCATTAGCCCCATCCCTATATCAAAGAATATGTCTCTAATGGGCAGGTCAAGGGGACACTACCAGGTTCCAATCACCAGTACGTCCTGGTCTGTCATTAAGTCCCCTGTCCACTTATAAGAAAAGTCGTAATTCTGCCAGGTGGGCAAGAGGAACCTGGGTGACAACTGTTCAAAAAGGAGCAACACCAATGTATGTAAGAAATAATTCTGGCAGCATCTTTGTTGTGTGAATCCCCCATCTGCCCAAGGGATTAGACTTACAGTCTCTCGTCTCTGTTTCAATTGTTCAGAGTGTGACCTGGAAGGGCCATGAGGGTGACAGCATATGTGGAGTGTATAAGGCCTTGCTAACAAGGAAAGGTTTGCTGAGATACTAGTCCACACATGATAGTGACACAGCATATCATGGCAGAGGTGCATGATGGGGGCACAGCTGTCCACCTCACAGTATTAGGAAACCAAAGGAGGAAAGAAAATGGCTGAGGCCCCAGCATCACCTTCAGGAGCACGGCCCCCTCCCACGGACAGCCAGAGGACCTCTCAGAATGCCCTACCTCTGAAAGGTTCTGTCCTATTCAAATAATGCCACTCTGAGGGCTGGATCGAGGCTCTGATCCAGATCCTAGCAATTCTGTAAAGGTGTTCTTGTCCCTCTTCTCTGAGCCCGAGGAAGGCCTGGGGGTGGGGGGACAGTAGCCTAGCCCACTGATTTGAGGTCAAATGTTCAGACTCTTAGCTGTGGCCACAGAATGGAAGGTGGAGACCCGTACGGGAAGGAAGGAAGATTAAGAAAATGCCAAGGGTGTTAAAAAAAGTTTCCAGAAGACTTAAAAAGCCCAGAGCGTCACCATAAAGTCTACCTCACAGTCTTGCCATATGGTATGCTAGGTCACCCTGGTTTTGTCTTCACATGGTCATGGTCTTCGCCATGAAGAAACTTACAAATAAGAAGCTCATAAGTAATTAATGACCAGTCTCTGGATGCAAGATAATGGTGGGGTGCTTGATAGCATTTGCCAATCTCCATGGGATAATTGGTAGATTTTAGTCTACCAACAGGACACTAAAACAGACAAGTGTTCTAGAAAATCTATTTCTCAGAGCAGGTGTCACCTGGCTCCAACTCTCCCCACCAGGATTCAGATGCCATTGAGGAAAGGAGCTTGGCTTTCCTACTCCACATAATGTCACCAATGTCTAGCAGTTCCCGGGACCAACATATGGTTTGGCAATTAACTATTAAACAAAGTGAATTCTTTTTTTTTTTTTCTTTTTCTTTTTTTCGGAGCTGGGGACCGAACCCAGGGCCTTGCGCTTGCTAGGCAAGCGCTCTGCCACTGAGCTAAATCCCCAACCCCACAAAGTGAATTCTTTAATCCAGCGTGGGGGGCTTTTGTGAATTGGTTGTTTCATTGCTCTGGTGATTCTGATGGCCTCTTTGCTTGCACCCCTCTGTCCAGCTCTCCCAACATCTGTTTGTTCTGTCACGTCTCAGGACGGACAGCCCCAGCCCTGGGTAGTTTCTGCTGCCAGGCAGACTCAGCCAGAAGTGTGGCCACCTGTGTTCTTGTCACGTCTGTGTGGTTATGTTCACTCTGGTTGCCCATTACCTGCCCTCAGATGGCTGCTTCTTCCTCGGCCAGAGGGAGCATAACAGATCTCACACACATCATGTCCCGCACGATGGACAGGAGAAGAAGCTTCTGAGACGGAAGGGACAGAGACCCACCTACACTATAACGTGTCCAAAGGCTCCTCTTGCCTAGAAAGAGTCAAATTCTCTCTATGTGAGAGAATGGAGAGGCTGACGAGCAAAGGCATGCCTGCCTTCAAGTGAGAATGATTAAGGAATGCTGAGAAAGGGCTCTTCTGGAGGCTCCAGGCACGAGAGAGACCTCTCAAGCTGGGGAGGGTGTTTAGGGGGGCGGGGACTGGCCTTATCGGAAGATGACAACCCCTCATTCCGTACTCGTTAGGTCATCCAGCTCTGGGAGCAGGATGAGGTGTTACCATATGAACCCCATCTTGACTCATTGCCTTTTAGAGGTCATAACCTGTTGAAGGAGGAGAAGGACGTCTGGCAGGACAATATGTCTGTGAAATGAGCAGGGTGACAGCAGGGAGCTGCATCCCAGATAGTGCTGGAAGGGTTATGTGAGACCGTGTTGGCCCAGGGCTTAGTATGGAGGTCGGCAGCGTATAGTAATCACTCAGTGAAAGCAGGAAGAACTTATGAGTGTGGATTATCTGTCTGACGCGGGGATCTGGCCACACTCGCTTCTCTACATCCCCAGAGCTGAGAAACGCTGCCTGACATAAGGCACCCAGTGTTCGTTGGAGGAACCAGGGAACAGATGACATAACCGTTTTCTGGTATCAACTGGGGAAAGGCAGCTCTGTCCCTGAGCCCAACTCCTACTTCGAGGTGCCGCAATCCACTTCTTCCCCCTCCGGCTGCCCCTCTCAGTTCTGACAGGCAATGAACTCACAGGGCCTGTGACTCAGGGTAGTCTCTACTTCTCTAAACACTTGGTGGAATCCCCAAGGCAGCTTAGGGTGAACTGACATCTTGGGGTACAGCTGGGTCCACTTTCGCACTAGATGAGCACTGGTCAGGAGGCTGGACCTGTACGCTCTGTGTTGAGAAAGGGAACAGAACGTTCAGCGCTAGAAGAGGGACCCACTCAGTCCCCACAAAACAGGAAGTAAACTCAAAGCCGGGGCCACACCAGTCTCTGTTTGAAGCTCAAATCTCCCCTTTCTCTGACCTTGAACTTGCCTTCTTTCTGGAAATCTGTTCACAGCTGGGGAAAGAGGAGAAAATTCATGGATAATCGAGGAATTGCCTGTCAAAGATAACAAGAGGGCCAGACTGAGCTATGACTTTGATGCCTTGGGCAGAAAGATTGCATTTCAGTCCCTCACAGGGGCAGCAGCCACTCCCCAGCCTCACATCTACTTCCTCAACTTCATATGTCCTTCCCTCAAACCCACCTCTAGTTTCCAGGCCTCCCCAGCTTGCCTGAAACAATGAACCAGAGCTGTTCTTGGGTGGTGGCACCTCTCAGAGTCCTGGTTCCCCGAAAAGCCCCAGATAGCTTATCTGGCTAAGTCCAGATCTTGGTAAGGTGGTAGTAGGGGTCACATTCATACATGGTATACAGAAGAGTCATTGTAGAGGGGGACTTCCCTCGTCCCGTATTTTGAGATTTTGTGTGTTTGTGGCTTTTTCTGTCTTTTCTAAGAACACTGGCTTGTCACAGTGTTATACATAAGTGGAGATGTTGTGATGTAATACCTACTGGGAGGGCACCAAATGGGGCATTCAATTACTTGATTCTAAAGTCTATAATAATGGTCAACAGGAAGTCGTCAGAGGGACCAGGCACTGGGACTAACATCAACTGCAATAATGACAAAGTAGATACCATGGTGACCATTTGTTGATGATAGACAAAGGCACAGAGAAGCAGGTGGTCACACAGCAAGCAAGTGGCAGAGTTTGGGTACAGCCTCCCTCTCCCTTGCTCTACCGGAATGTCTACACCATGTGGGGAAAAAAAATGGGAGGAATTTTTCCAAAATGGACAGAAAGACTGCATCAGATCCAGACCTTGGGAGTAACCCATCACTGCTTCCCAGATGTGCCAAGTCCTCCCTCCCTGGGGCAGATGTTGGCTGGCCCGCGAGGCTGCCCCAGATGCTCCAACACATCTGACCACTTTCCCTTGCGGCCACTCTGTCTTCTAAGGAGCATTTTTTTTTCTGTTTGTTTCTTCTAATATAGATCCTGCCCTAAACACTTCCTTTTCAACTCTCTGGCCCAGGGTTTGGGTAATCTTCACCCTGCAGGGCTGTGTAACATCACTAAGGCTCCAGGAACCCACAACTTCTCAATAATGCTGAACAGGGTGAAGTTTCCCAGTAACCACCTCCCCCGCCTGACTAAGGCTCTAGCTTCACCGAGCTGCGTCCTCTTTTTGAGGAACCGAGTCACTTGGCTTGGAATCTCTATTTGTTATTCTGGAATGCCTTCTGAATCATTCACTTTTTTTTTTTTTTACTTTTGAACTGATTCACGTTTTTTGCATTTCCTTGTATAGCAACTCAATCTCCTTCAAGGCTGAGCCCCATCACCAGCCTCCCTCGTCTGCTTCCCTCTGGGTCATCCACAGCGACAGCACCTTGGGACCCGCCTCCATCCCCCTAACGTTTATTCTGTTGTCACCACAGACCGAAGGATACAGATGGCCATGCAGCCCCGGAGTCATTTCAGTTTGTTCACACCAGAACTCTGGGAAGACAGTATTATGTCCACTTTACAGACTGTCACACTGAGCCTAGCCGATGTCACACAGAAGTAGAGGTCGGGATCAGAAGTTGAGGTGGCTATTTGCAGACCCTATGGCCACTACGTGGGTTGTGGGATCAGCTGAGACCCCATAGACTGTAACTCCCACACCATCAACTCCTGCACTGTATCTGGAAGTAGCTTCAATCCTACAGACACTGACTCCTGGCTAGGGGCCTTTCTCTCCTTTCTCTACAGTTACTTGAAGCTTTGTCTCCCACTCTCTGAAGTGCTCGGCAACAGCCACATCCATTGCACACTGGGTGGAGTGGTCCCTGGCGTGGCCTGGAGGACCCAAACCCAGCAAGGGGAATTCTCAGAATCAACTCAGAAATTCCTCACTGCTCCAGAAGAGCAGGACCCCTCAGGACATCTTTCTGGGCCCAAGTGGCAGAGCCTTCACACAAAGGGCTCTGTAAACATTTAATGTGTGTCCATAGGGACACCTTGGCGAATGTGAGCACTGCTCTCCCTCTCCCTCTTCTGAGAGGCAGGCTTCTGAGCTCCCTGAGAACAGGAAGGTTGGAGTCTCTGGGAAAACAGGCTAGGGAGAGCACAGTGGTCTGAACATGGACGAGGCTAGCTCATCCACAAGAGCAGGGCAAGGGCAAGCGTTGGAGCAGGAGGGAACTGCGGAGCTAGGTGAGGTGAAAAGGTTTGGAGCAGAGTGACAGGAAGCCAGCTGTGGGTTGCATGTGGGGACACTGCTGTGGTCACAGCTCTCTTTAGTGCCTTAGCTCTGACTTCTGCTTTTCTGAGTGCTTTGTTTTGTTTTGTTTTGTTTTGTTTTGTTTTGTTTTGTTTTGTTGACAGAGTCACTCTGTAGCCCAGGCTGGCCTCGTGTTTTCAATGACACTTCTGCTTCAGTCTCGCGGTTGCTAGGATTCCTGGTGTGAGCCGCCCCAGCCAGTTTTAGTGTCTTGCACCTGTCCATATTGCTTTGTCTGCACGCTGTTTGCCATTCCCGATAACTCTACGTGGTGCCCCTGGAACCTTCCGGTCTGGCTTGGTCTCACGTGTGCTTCTGCTGTAGCAGTTATTGGCTTCTGGGGCTAGGGCCCCGAGCAGGCCCTTTGCTTTTGAAAAGAGCAGTCAGTCAGGGTGCTAATGTTTCCCAGGCCTTGATCTTCCCAGCCCCTCCCTGCCTGTTTCCACCTTAGGGCTGAGTCTGAGCACTCCTCCTGGTAGACATGTAATTGAGGCCCAGAGATAGAAAGTCAGTACCCCCAGGCCTCAGAAAATAGCATTCACTCAGCAGGTAGAGAGCAATGCAGTTAGGGTAAACCACTTGACTCTCCTGCCCAGAACTGCTGTGGCTTTGGCCTGAAGGACACGTGTCCTCACTGGCTCCTTATCATGGGCAAAGTGGAGACCTAGCATGATAACAAGAAACAATTGAGAAGACAGCAGCAATAACAGCAGCAAACTCCAACACAGCATCCACTCCAGGCCAGCATCAGGACCAACTTCACTCCTCCATCTTTCTCACTGTCCTAAGCATCAGAATAGTGTTGGCCTGTGAGGTCAGACAGACCAGGCATGACCCAGCTCTGCCACTTCCTGGCTGTGTGACTTCAGAGAAGTTACTTTACTTGCCTGGGCCTTGGTTTCCTATGTTTAGAACAAGTTGTGCTCACAATAGCACTGTAGCAGTAGTAAATGGTACACCGGTATTCTATTTACAATGTAATGGAAAATATTAAGTCAAAATGCACTTGATAACCCTTGACCTATGGAGCATCACAGCTCAGCCCCGCCTCTTTAAACCTGCTGAGAAGCTCACATGGGTAAAAATACCACCAAGCTGACGCTCTGTGACAGGGTAAGGAAGCGTTCATGGCGGCCATGAAACTCTCAACTTCCTCTTTGCTTGAATTATGAGAAGTCGTCAGGAGAGAAAACTGTTGGAAGAAACAGCTCATTCTCAGAGTTGCGATAGAGGAGAGGTTGGTGCAGTGCACACGCCTATGAACTCAGCGCCAGCGAGGCTGAGGCAGGAGGATCACACTGGAAACTGCCGGAGAGATGGACGGACGCGTGGGTGCACAAGTATGCACCTGAGTTCAGATCCCAGTACCTACATAAAAGCCCCAGGGGCTTTTGTAGGCATTTGTACAATGCACGTATAACCCCAGTGGGGGAGGGGACTCATGGTGACAAAGGATTGATGGTGCTTGTTGACAAGCCAACTAACCTAGTCCAAGTATGGTGACAGTGTTGATGACAGACGGTGTCTCAAGGGGTTAAGTCAGAGATCGATAGAGACATTGGCTGTCCTCTGGCCTTCACATGTGTGCTCATGGTACATGCACCTGTGTACAGGCACACACCATACACACAGAGAGAATTGGAAGCTTACTCAGGCTACATGGTGGAGACCTTGTCTAAAACAAAATGATACCGTGATTGACAGTTGTGGTCTTCATGTGCAAATGGGAATCAGAGTAAACAGGCTGCTTAAAATCACACAGATTGCTAACAGGCATCAAGGAGGGGATTTGAACTCAGATAGGTCTGACATCATAATTCATGTCCCAGCACTACACCGTGGCCAGTCCTTGGTTGGGGTCATGGAAAGATCCAGTGCCTGGCTCTGCATCGAAAATGGAAACATGAGTCACCAGCTCTCCTTGGGGAGGGAGGAAAGCCCAGCTTTAGGGCAGAATGTTCCACCAGATGCTGGAGAACAGCTGCCAGCACCCCTGAGTCTTTTTGATGCTGAGGAAGGAGGGAGAAGGGACAGGGGACAGCAGTGTCTGAGGCAGTGAGTGCAGCCCAACTGGGGCCAAGCTGGTCTCAGCAGGCTTGCACATCTGGCCTCAGGAATGCTGAGCCCCAAGATGCCCCCTTCCCCCTTCTGCTTCTCATAGCTGCCTTACCCCCTAAAATGAGCCAGCTTCTTTGTCTCAGCCGGGACCCAGTGCTGTCATGTAAAATGGGGCCTTAGGGACGAAGACCAGGTCCCTAAGGACAAAGCAAAGGTAGAATGGGTCTTGCTTGGGGGCCCTGGTAAGCTGGTAATTTTCTTGTCTGCTCTGAGGTATGGTCAGTGTGCTCAGTGCGGGGCACCCAGAGAATGTAGGTCATGTTTATGAACCAACCAGCTGCCTAAATCAACAGAGTATGGAGAAGAAAGGCGCTTCCTGTGGGGCATGGGTGAGTGGTCTCTTCCGGCTGGTCATCTCCCTAGAGCTCCGTTCTCCCAGCGTCCGCCTTGGTTTCTTCCCACCCACCTCAGTTTTGCACACATGTTGGTTCTACCCAGGAAAGTTTGGGGCTGGCCAGTGTGACTTAGTAGCATAGATGATTCATTTTGGTTCATGAAGAAACAAAAGCCCAGGCCTTCCCAAGGCAGCCTCTGCTCTTGTCCCCTGGGCTGGGAATGAGTCACGCTGGCCGCCTCTCTGGGGCTCTGATTTTGGGGTTTCGTGGGCCTTCTGAAGCAAACTTTAGCTTCTTTACTTACTCTGTTCCTGGGGAAGCCAGGTGAGTTTGGGGGGGTGGGGGGTGGCAAAAGCAATAGCCACCAGCGGGGTGGCTGGCAAGGGCAGGGGGCAGGTTCTGCAATGAAGAGTCTTGGAGGCCCAGCAGCACCCCTCCCCATGGCCTCCTCCTCGGCCTGGCCAGGCGTGGCCTGCAGCCTGCATCCAAATTCCTTAGCCAAAAGTGGAGAAACATTCTCCGATTCCACATTGCCCAGGAATTTTAAAAAGTGTGGATAAACCATATGACCTCAATTTCCCCCGTCGCAAAATGAGAGTCATCTCGGAGGTTTGGCAAATTCACCATGGGCAGCAGAGAGGGCAACGAGGGGAGGGCCTCAGCTCACTGCCTTTGTAAGATAAACTCCCACCCCTCCTGAGTCCCCAGGAAGAGGGGGAGCTTCTGGGATTGGTTTGCGTGTGCAAGAGGTCTTGGTGGCTCTGAAAGACTGGACTCACTTAGGGGATTGGAATCAGTCATGAGGCTAAAGTAGGCTTCCTTCAAGCTTCGTCTAGTGTATGAGGATAAATGAAGGTAGGGAACTGACGCAGGGCGTCCTTGGGGGTCATCATCCGCAGCAGGGTCCTTGGCAAGGGCTGACTCATTTCCATTCTCCTCCCCACAGACTTCTTTATCAATAAAAGGGAGAAGGTAATTCTTACCTCACCAGGCTTAGTAACTTGGATCCCTACTTAGCGTCAGGGACTGTGTCCTGGGTCCCATCAACCACTGATCGGGAGAGTGAGGTCATCGCACCAGGTGGCCACCAAGGGTCAATGGAACAGTCTGGTAACGGCTGGGAGGCGGTGGCATTCGGTGACACAGATGTCTGTCTCTGGTGGGTAGCAGGTGCTCAATTGTCTCTCTCCTGAGGGTGGTGATTCTATTGATGTAAAAATAGGACCACAGTCTTCACATCAAAGGGAGAGCGGCAGGTTTTTATTTTAGTTCATTTCCTTACATTTCTAAGGAGAGTGTGTATGCTCAGGGAGTAGCAGGGCCCAGCCGAATGGAGGTTGCCCGCAAGTTGACTGGGACAGAACTCCCATTTTCCCACCCAGGCTTGTCACCCCGTGGCCTGGGAAATGTGCCAGCCTCATTTTCCCTCGAGAAGCCACAGCAGTTTTTTACAATCCAGGGCAGGAACGTTTGGATAGAAGCTGGCATGGGTCTCCTGGAAAGACATGGAGAGATTCATAGTGACAGCAGGAGAATGCCTGCTTCTTCCTGTAAGCTCTGCCCCATGAGTCAAGGTGACAGCTCTGTTGTGGGAATATCCAGGTATCTGGACCGCAATGTGTGTATAAGTGCATGGCCCAGTGACGACCATAGTAGACAATAGAGGTGACTCCTGTTTGGTGAGCACTGACTGTATGCCAGGCACTGTGCCTGGCTCATGTGTCTCCCTGGCTTACCCAATAGCCCTGTGGGTGAGTGCTCTGTGATGCCTGCCAGTAGAGACTCTGATAAACTGAGGGACTTTCTCAAGTTCCCACAGTCCCCAGTGAAGCTGTAACTTCAATCTAGAGACTGTGGCCCGGAACCTGGGACCCTCCACATGACCTTATCACCCGAATTCCTCCTGCTCATATCGTCCTCCTCACAGATACACACAACTTCACTTCTGTGACCTCATCGTCCTTGGGTGCACAGCCCTGTGAGGCTCAATGGGTCCTCGTCACCTGCCTGGCTTTTAGTTTTCTCAATAGGTAGTTCAACCCCTGCTTAGCGGCTGGAGGCAGGATTAAGGTTTTCTAAACTGTTAAAAATTCCACACAACAACAGAGGAACAGAAGCTCCAAGAGTAAGGGCTGGGGTTGATACAGGACGTGTCATCTCCCCCTTGTACCAGGGTCCTGCATTTTTGTGATCCTTCCCCTTTAGGGTTCACCTGGGGGAGGAATGGGAGACAAGGGGTTAAGGAGGCTGTTGGATCCTTGGAAGTACTGGGCTGAGAAGACTTCTTAAAAAAAAAAAAAAAAAAAGGAGGTAGCCAGGGCTGTCTGTGCCTTGACTTCAGGGCCAGAGGGTCAGGGGTCAGCTTGGCTCTCTGCTCAGATGCTGGCATTTGGTCTATAGCTCAGCTTGGCTCAGCCAAGGTGTGATATCTCTGAGGTTCTGCTGTTAACAGTTTTCTTTCTAGATAATTCTCTGTCCCATCTCTTTTGACCTTCCAAAAGGGAGGTGGGGGAGGCTGAGGTCCAGGGGCCGTGACCAGGATTTGGAGAACGTTCTGGAGTCTGTACCCATCATATGTAATGGTGTAGCCATGTTTCAGCCTTAGTATGGTTCCTCTGTGGGAACCCAGGTCATTCAACTTAAGGGCACTTAGCTTAGTGGACAATGGGGAAATATTTCCCCAGGGTCAGTGAGGTTCTGGCTTCCCTGAACTCTGTGCTCCTTTTTAGTCAGGGAGCAGGTGCTAGGACGCTGCTCCAGGTGGCTTGTTCTCCACACTCCTCACCCAGGTCGTAGGTGTCACCTGCCCTCCTGCTCTGTCTATCAGGGATACCCCAGAGCTGGAGGCTAAGGGGCAGTGGGTTGAGCCTCTGGGACCTAAGAAGTACTCAGATTCTAGGCTTATGTGGTTTGGGATCAGCTGTTGGGACTCTTGAATTTCTTTATGGTCCCTGGAAGCTAGGGGCAGGATCTTCACAGACCACCCCGGCCTCTGCACTTTACAAACCTTCTTGGTGAGCTCTGTGTCCTCTGAAATGCCAGACGTGGCCCTGATGGTTGGTTGTATCATCAGGTTGTGGCCACCAGATGTATGCCTTCCTAACAACCATGACACAAAGGTGCCGCAAGGTCAGGTGTCTCAGGAAACTGGAACCTCCTCATTCTGTCCCCAGAGCCAGCCCCTCCAGTATACTTGGGGTTCTGGTTAGCTAGGCCCAGAAGACCCTGGGACTTGCAAAGGGGTTGGAAAGACTTAGTACTTCAGTCCCTCCTTGGCCTTCATTTCTGTCTTTCCTTCCTTAGGCTATTCCAGGCATTTCCTGCCCCTGAGATAGGTGAAAGGAGAAGGAAGGATCTACCATGATTCTGAAATAGCTGGTGAACCATGTTAGTCATTATTCATTTTAAGAACAGTGCATCCTGGGTTAGACAGGCCAACACTGAGCCATGGAGACATCGCAGGAAAATATAAACCCAACCCCTACCACCCCCACCCCACTCACACCCTGGTTCCCAAGCCCCGCCTCCAGCATCAGCTTCCAGCCTCGCTCTGTCAAAGGGCTTTTTAAACTTTCTTCATTCGCAGGCTCTTTGCCTGAGAAACCTTTGTAGTTTTTACCTAGGTATTTAAAACAGAAAATCAAATCAAAATTTGCTGATAATTAAATCATAAAAATTTCAAAATCTTTCTTTTGTATACTTTTGTATAATTTTTCTATTTATTAAAGATAAAAGTAAATCTCTATTTTAATGAGATGGATGTGTTTATCTATGTGTACACAAAGAGTTAAACCTTAGGGGCCAGAAAGATGGTTCAGTAGTTAAGAGCATTTGCTATTCTACCAGAGGACATGTGGGTTAGCACCGACATGGTGGCTCTCAATCATAAATCTAGCTCCAGAGGATCCGACAACCTCTTCTGGCCTCCATGGACACTGGGTGCACATGAGGTACACATGAGCACATGCAGCCAAAACACCCATACCCACTGTCTTAGTTACCGTTCTACTGCTGTGAAGAAACACCATGGCCAAGCCAACCTACACAATATTTAATTGGATTTGTTTGCAGTTCAAAGGGTGAGCCCATGACCACCATGGCAGCAGGCAGCCAAGCATGGCACTAGAGCGGTAGCTCAGAGCTCAGTGAGCATTTGTTTTTCTTAGAGAGGACCTGGGTTTGATTCCCAGAATCCAGATGCTAGCTCACAATCATTACACATGATCCAAATAGGGAGAAAAGAGAGAGAGAGAGAGCTAACTGAGAATGGAACAGTTTTTGAAACTTCAAAGCCTGCTCCCAGTGACACACCTCCTTCAACAAGACCACACCTCCTAATCCTTCCCAAATAGTTCCATCAACTGAGGACCAAGCACTCATTTTACACAGACAGACACAGACACAGACACAGACACAGACACAGACACAGACACACACACACACACACACACACAGACACACACACACAGACAGACAGACAGACAGACAGACATAGGGCTATTCTCATTCAAGGCACCATATATATTAAATAAAAATAAATAAATAAATAAATAAATAAATGGTGTATGTCAGTTTACTCACCTTTGCTTAAGAAATAATTAAACTGTGGCTGAATACTTGATACTACAGGACATAGACTATCTTTAACATTTTTCAGTGTTATCAATATTATAAATGATAAAAAGTTAATTGACTTTTAATCATCAGTGCTTAGAATATTGCTTAGCCATGAATACTTCATAGAAAAGGTCAAAAGAATATTTAGGGCCATTTCAAAAATTGTTGGGACTTCTGTCTTGATTCTAAGATAAAATTCAACTAATTTTTCTTTTTATTTTTTTTTTATTTATTTTTTTTTTTTTTTTTTTTTTCCGGAGCTGGGGACCGAACCCAGGGCCTTGCGCTTCTTAGGCAAGTGCTCTACCACTGAGCTAAATCCCCAACCCCTTAATTTTTCTTTTTATGATTCAAGCCAGCGACTCAAACAGCAACGTTTTAAAAAAAAAAAAAAAAAAAAAAAAATTTGGTGCTTTTGTACTGAGGGATAGTAGTAGGAAAACACTAAAGTCATTTTTCCCCTTAATTAAACCACTGTTTCTGTAAGAGCAGGAGCTTTACATATACAAAACACGACTGCAATTTCTGGTGCTCAGGAGTCTTGACACTCAGGCCTAGGAGTTTCAGTCTGTGTTCATGGCTTTGTTAGGCCAGTTGGCACATGCGAAACAAAGTGTACGCGTGTGTGTTTGGAGACACGACGGCAGAGAAATCGCGTGACGTAACTGGTGAGCAGAGCCAGAAACACGTCACGTTTGCTGCGTATTCAGAAACCTTTCTACGGGTTTGGCAAGCACTGCTTCCGGGTTACAGGTTGCTTCCGGGTTCGCTGCTTAAGCACTGTGCTCTGGAGGACCGAGCTTATCTGTGATCATAGATCCATGAATGTCCACCCTCGCTTTTCACATAATAAAATAAAATTTAAAAAAAGAAGGCTTCCTGCTGGTGACCACCTCCCTGCAAGAACAAACCTCTTGCAAAAGATCTCCATTCCTCTCTGTAAGAAGAGAGAAGAAACAAGCGGAAGAGGAAGCGCCCGGTGCAGAGCTCCAACCCCCACTTTATAGGGTATGAGATGTCCAGGATACTATAAAATCCCCATGGTCTTTAGCCACACGCACATCGCCGTCTTGTCTACTGGCGGCTCTACTGTTGTCTGGCAGCCTACACGAGGAAAAACACGAATAGAAGGGCGTTCCTGCATACGGAAGCGGCACTAACAGAACATATGTAAGATCAACGAAACCATCGCAACGAACAGATGGTGGGGGAGATTAAAAAAGCAAAGGAAGGGAGCCAACCAATGCGTGTCAACCTTTCAGTGAGCCCATATCGAAGAAGACTCATTATGTGCCAGCCCCAGACAAGCCCCCACCTTTTTCCTCAGTGCTAGGCACTGAGTACAATCTTGGTGATGGAGAGTCAACGGCCCTGTATGCACTTTGAGACCATCGGGAAGTTCAAAGCTCCTAAGTCCAGGTCTCTGGGCCTCTGAAGATGCCAGATGTGGAGCACTGAAGAGAGGCTAATGTCGCTAGCAGTCCTGACCCAGCTTCTCAGTACTACTTTCTCTCTGGGACTGTGGGTGAAAGCGAGGGTCATATCTCTGTGCCTTCTTCATAATGTCACAGCTTCTCTTTCTTCTAGAGTAAACTGCTGTGGTCCTTCTGTTAGTCACAGAAGCCATTGGGGACTGGAAGATGCCACAGTAGGGAATCCAGTTGGGTCTGCCCTGTGATAGCCTACTTTGTCTCCTGCCGCGAGCCAGCCCAGGCCACGCCTCCTCCAGTTTCATTCTATAAACACTCACCCCTGTCTGGAATGTAGTGTTTTGACAATCGGGCACCGGTGAATACACTGTGCGCAGGACTGTGTATATGGGTGTGTGTATCTACGTGCCTGTATTTGTGCATGTGTCTGTGGGTGTGTTTGTGTGTATAGGGGGTGTGTGGGTCTGTGTGTGTTTATGCGTATGTATGTGTATGTGTGTATGTGTCCGTTTCTGAGTGTTTGTGTGTACTCTTGGCTGTGTCTGAGTGTGTGTTGTGTTTCTACGTGTCAGTGTATCTGCGTCTCCCTGTGGGTTTGTGTCTGCTTCTGGGGAAATATGTCTTGCCCCTTTAGATATCTGATTGTCTATGCTGGTGTGGTTTGAGTCAAGTGTCAATAAACACATGCTTGATATTGGACCTTACACTCTGGAGACTGCCGAGTGCCCACTTCAGGGTCTGCCTTCTTTGGATACCTCAGTGAGTCAGGAGAGAGAAGTCATAGCCACTTCCCTACCCCAGGCAAGGAACAAGCTCAGAGGCCAAGGAAGCTGAGGGGGTGGATGAGCGATCACCCCAACTTTGGCTTCCCTTTCCTTCATCGCCTCTGCTGGCCTGGATCTTAGCCTGGCTCCTCCTGGGCCACTAAACAAGCAGCTGCAACCTTGCCCCTTGGAGCCCATGAGTTTTATGGGGATAAAGCATTAACCATGACTCTTAATTAGTTGGCTCAGTGCTTTCCATGGGTCACGCCCTGCTCTGTGAACTGTTCACCTCACGTCTTGTTGAGTCCTATTGTCCTGGAGTTGGGCTGATGCCACTATTCTGCTGTCTGCCTCCAGGCTCTGACGTCACTCCCAGGAGAAGCCCTATAGCATGCTGATGGCCTTGAGGCCCATACCCTGTGTCCTGCCCTGCCCTGACCATATTGGCCTCTCTCTCTCTCTCTCTCTCTCTCTCTCTCTCTCTCTCTCTCTCTCTTTCTCCAAACACACACACACTCTCTCTCCATCCAAACTCTCTCTTGATCCAAACACACACACTCTCTCTCTCTCTCTCTCTCTCTCTCTCTTCTCTCTCTCTCTCCTCTCTCTCTCTCTCTCTCTCTCTCTCTTTCTCCATCCAAACACTCTCTCTCTCTCTCTCTCTCTCTCTCTCTCTCTCTCTCTCTCCTCTCAAACTCTCTCTCTCTCTCTCTCTCTTTCTCTCTCTCTCTCTCTCTCTTTCTCCATCCAAACTCTCTCTCTCTCTCTCTCTCTCTCTCTCTCTCTCTCTCTCTCTCTCTCTCTCCAAACTCTCTCTCTTGGTCCAAACTCTCTTTTCTCTTGAGTACCATGATTTTATTATCCAGACATATCAGACTTTCCAAACAAGGTTTCCAGTCAATTTTTAATTCTCTGCCTCTCCTAGGTCAGACTTTTAAGTCTCTCCTAGCTTCAGCCCTCACGTGTCTTCTCTTGCCTGCACTCAAATGTGTAGGATAGTCACATTTTATTAATCCCTATACTTGGTCGAACCCTTTCTCTTCCTCCTCCTCCCATGAATGTAATCTCAAATGAAGGGCAGGGGTGGCTTATCTGTGACCCTGGCTCTGGCCTGCCAACCACATTTATTCATTGACTTGCCGGCCCTTGTGAGGTTCCATGCCGCTGGACTTTGTTCTGGAATTCTGAAAATAAACTCTCCTGGGAAGGGAAGAGCCCTGTGCACACGCACGCCAGTCCCTCATGACAGACTTGCTGTTATGACACTTCATGAGCCACCAAGAGTAGAAAGGTGGCAACTCGCCCAGCCTATGGCAAACCAGGAAAGCTTGGAGGTGTGGCTCAGGTATAAACTGAAGCCCAAACACAGCCTTGGACTCTCACCCCAAGGCTGCCAGCTCCCCAGTCAGCGTCCACTCCGACTTTAACTAAAGTTACTGGGAATGTGGGAAAAGAGCCATAAATGGGTCTGCACTTTTTTAAGCTCCCAATTTCTCCCCACATGGAATCTCCTGCAGTCTTTTATCCCCAACCCTCAGCTGAACCCCCTTGGCTTTACCTAACTTGTGTCACCAGTCCACCACATTAGTGACTGGTTAAGCACTTAGCTGCCCACTCTGCTCCATTCAGACCATCATAGAAGACAGAGCACAACACAGTGTTGGGAGAGACAAGAGGCCCAGATGCAGAGATGCTCATGCCTTAGCTGCCATGACCCAGCCAAGCAGAGAGACTCTCATGACTGAGCTAAGTCATGTCCCAGCCAAGCAGAGAGACTCTCATGACTGATCTAAGTCATGACCCAGCCAAGCAGAGAGACTCTCATGACTGAGCTAACTCAATGGTTTCTTGAAGACAACTGGGGGACATAGTAACATACAGCATTTGGTTGTAACATTTTCACAGTGATTTTGATCAGTTATTTTTTACTTTTTTTTTTTTGTTAACACCCGTATCGAGCTGCCACAAACAAGCCAGCCCACAAAGCAACAAACCTCTAAGGTGAATTTCTTTTAAAGCTCCACTGATAGGTAAATGTCCTCAAATAGTGGCTAACAGTTGACAGGATATGAAGATACTATTCTACCATGAAGAGCAGCCTTAAGCCTTTGAATCCTATTGAAAAAATGGGACTTGTGGCTGAGGGTGTATCACTCAGGGCTTGTCCATCATATAGGCTCTGAGGTTAGAGCCCCGGAGTCTCCAGCCTCTCTCTCTCTCTCTCTCTCTCTCTCTCTCTCTCTCTCTCTCTCTCTCTCTCTCTCTTCCCTCCCTTCCTCCCTCTATCTCTTTCTCTTACACACACACACACACACACACACACACACACACACACTTTTAAAAAGATAAAAAGGCACATATTGTGGTACCTTTTAATTTATTTATTTGTTTTGAGACATAGTTTCACTATGTATTCCTAGCTGGAACTGGCTATAAAGAGTATATAGAGCAGGCTGACCCCACACTCACAAAGACCTGCCTGCCTCTGCTTGGGTTAAAGGTGTGCACCACCGCGTGCAGGCCCCCCCCCATTTTATATACTGTGAATTTCATACTGTGCAAGTGCACAACTCAGAATCCCCATCCCACCCCTTAGCAACCGCCTCTTGAAAGTTGCCTCTTCTGGACATGTAAGTGATATGTGTGGAGAATATTATATATTGTCTGACAGCCTCCTGGTCTGGCTGCTTTTCCTATCATGAAATTATTGTATCACTTGATAAGAAATGAGGATATTTTCAATTTGGGGTAATATTATGAACAATGCTATGGTCAGCGTTGACTTAAATGTCTTTCTGTTAATACATTTTTCCCCCTTTTCTTGGGTGGATTCCTAGGAGAACTGCTGGATCAAACGCTTGTCTTAAATTCACATATTTATTTTATATATACACTCCACTTTTAGGAAACCTCCAAAGTGTTTTTCGAAGAGGCTGGACCATTCTATGCTGTCCCCTGCTGTAGCATAGGCTCCTGCTTCTCCAGACCCCTGTGGTCATGTGTTCTTATCTGCCTTTGTGATTGCTGCTGTTCTAGTGTGTGTGGTCTTCTGTGGTTTCCGTGGGCCCATCCCTGAGGGTGATGAGCTGGGCCCTACTCCTGGGCTTGCCAGCTAGGGCCATATTTTCTCCGAGAGATGTCCGTACCTATCATTTGTTCGGTGTTTTGATTGGGTCGTTCATCTTTTTAAGTTTCCGATCCTTTCCCGAAATTGTTTTAAAAATTTTTTTCGTTTTAAAAAATTAATTAATTTACTTTTGGTTTTGTGTATATGATGGGGGGATGCTCATGCCATATGGAGGCCAAAAGAGCGCTTTGTGGAGTCTCTTCTCCCTCCTCATTGTGGATCCAACGCAAGCCCTTAGGCTGTGTGACAAGTGCAGTTACACTCTGGCCACGTCTCTAGCTCTTTCTCATGTTCTGCTTCTCCTCTCTGTCTCTGCCTCTCTTTTGTTTCCATTTATTTATTGTTATAGCCTTATGATATTGCCAGACTGGTCTGAAGTTTGTGAGGCTCTTCTGGCTTCAACCTCCCGGGTGCTAGGATTACAAAGCATGCACTCCCTCCCATAGCCTTTTTTCCTTTTCCTTCCTTCCTTTCTTTCTTTCTTTCTTTCTTTCTTTCTTTCTTTCTTTCTTTCTTTCTTCTTCCGGAGCTGAGGACCGAACCCAGGGCCTTGCACTTGCTAGGCAAACGCTCTACCACTGAGCTAAATCCCCAACCCTTTTATTTTCTTTTTAAAACACTATTTCCAAATTTATTTTTATTGTTTTTTAATTATGTGGGAGGGGCCCGCACACCCTATGTGTGTGGCGGCTTAATGGTGGCTACACCCCCATCCTATTTCCATGAGTTGTAAGTGACTTGAAAGTATATAAATATCATGTGTATGATGTGATAATTTAGTATAGGCATAAATTATGAACAGATGGCCACAATCAAGGTTGACCTATAGAATGGTGATTTTTAAGGTACAACACTTTTGAATCTTTTTTTTTTTTTTCATTATAAATCATGTCTTTGGAGTTGTATCTAAGACTCCTGCCTAGCTGTGGTTTTGAACTTTGAAGACCCCCCCGCCCCTGTGTATCCTTCTAAAAATTTATGTGTGTGTTCTTGCTTGCACATGAGCTATCTCCCCAGCCCTCATTTTTCTAGAACCTGAATGAATTATTGTCTTAGCCCTTACATTTATTGATATTTGAGTTAATTGTGTGTGTGTGTGTGTGTGTGTGTGTGTGTGTGTGTGTGTGTGTTGGGGGAGGGGTCTCAATTCTTCCGTTTTCTTTTTAAGTAGCATTGTTTTTATCTTGTGTGTATGTATGTCACCATGCATGGGTGGGGGTCAGAAGACAGCTATGAGGAGTCAGGTCCCTCCAACACTGCAAGTGCTGGGATCCATGCTGGCCGCTTTTCCCATCAACCTGACAAGCTACCGTCATCTGAGGAGGGACCCTCAGAGGAGAAACTGCTTCTGTAAAGTTGGGCTGTAGGCACGCCTATGGGGCATTTTCTTAATTAGTGATTAATATGTGAAGGCCCAGACCATCGTGGGGGTTGCCAACCTTGGGCAGGTAAGTCCTGGGTCCTGTGAGAAAACAGGCTGAGCTAGCCCGTAAGCCGTACTCCTCCACGGCCTCTGCCTCGGTTCTTGTCTCCTGGCTCCTGTCCTGATTTCCTCAATGATGGACTGTGATGTGGAAATAAACCCTCTCCTCCTCAAGTTGCTGTGGTCATGGTATTTTCTCAGGGCAATCTAACTAGTGTCATCGGGCTTTGTGGTGTTAGAAACAAATATTCTCCGTGTTCCACAGAGACAAGCACAATACAGTGTAAGTAACTCAGCAAGGCAATTCCTTTTTTTGTTTTTCCAAAAAAGGCTACATCATTAGCCAAGTGGGACAAGCAATTACATCGGGGCAGGACGCTCACTTACGTTTATTCTAATGCAAATAATGACTGTGCCTTTCACCTGCTGGCTGGGTCCAGCCTCAGTTTGTTTGCTTGTTTGTTTGTTTGTTTGTTTGTTTGTTTTTGATTGGCTAGTTTTAAAAGAATTGGCACAACGGAAAGGAAAGAAATGGGGAAGGGTGTTGGCCACTCCAGGGCAGGGCTAGTGGGGGTGGAGGAGGGCCTTTGCATAAAGGAAAGTTTCATAGATCAAGAGAGTAAAAGATTTACAGGAAAGTTTTACTAGGTGGAGAAGACTTGTGAAATGTTGGCCTTTAGCAAGTGCCTTTACACAGAATATCTGCCCCTTAGCAAATTGTCTTGATACCCCTGTCAAAATCAGCTGGCCACCAGTGAGAACTTATTTCTCAGCTGCCAGACCTGTCTCAGCTGCCTGCCAGCACCTGCCAGCACCTGCCAACACCTACCAGCACCTGCCAGCACCTGCCAGCACCTGCCAGCACCTGCCAGCACCTACCTGCCTGCCAGCACCTGCCAGCACCATGCTACCCTGGTCACTGATGCTGCCCTGGCCACTGATTCCACCCTGATCATTGCTGCTACCGAGCCACTGTGGCCATACTGTAACATCTGAAGTCAGGAAGTGAAAGTCCCATAATTCTGTTTCTTTTCTAAACTCTTTTGGTCATTCTAGATGTTTTTGAATTTCCTTATAATCTTAGAGTCAAGCTTCACAGACTCCAAGGAGAAGCCTGGGGGACTTTAGCAGGAATTTCGTGGATTTGTCACCCCTTTGAGGAGAATGAACATCGTCACAAACCATCACATCTTCTCCTCTAACAACACGGGAGGCCACTCCACTTATTTCACCTTTTATTTTCTCGGTGGCAAAGGTCTGTGGTATCACTCAGTAGCCATCTGTACCCTTCTGCTGTGAGTTGAGTCATGGTTTTAGTTTCGCTCTCTGATTGTTCCCTGGGAATCTATAAATAAACGTGACTTCTGTAACCGCTCTTTTAACCTGTGACCTCGACACGGGTATACATTGTTGTTGTTGTTGTTGCTGTTGTTGTTTTTGTTTGTTTTTTTAAGTGGGTGATAAGGTTGGAACACAGGGCCTCGTGCAAATGAGGCAGGTGCTTCTTTAGCACACCACACACCACTTCTTTTCCTCTCTTTCTTTCTTTCTTTCTTTCTTTCTTTCTTCTTTCTTTCTTTCTTTCTTTCTTTCTTTCTTTCTTTCTTTCACTGGTTTTTTAGACTTATTTTATTCATAGGGATGCTTTGCCTGCAGATGTGTCTGGTGCCCGCTGAGGTCAGAAGAGGAAATTCCAAGAGGATCCCCTGGAAACTGGAGTCACAGAGAGTTGGTGTGAATCACCCTGTGGGTGCTGGGAACCGAACCAGGGTCCCCTGGAAGAATAGCAAATGCTGTAAACTACCGTGTCTACTCTCCAGCAGCCTTGCTCTGCTTCTCTTAGTTTCTTCTTACACTCTCTACACATGGGATTATGTTACCTGTGATTAAAGATGGCTTTATCTCTTCATTTCTAAGCTGGTAAGATAAGTTGATCCCTGGGAGGCTAGTTCCTGTTTTGAGGTATCTACTTGCAATGATCTCCCTCTAGGTAACCCAGAGCTCACTCAGCTCCTCTTTAACGGCTACTCAAACGTCAGCTTCTCCCAACAGTCTTCCTGGAACACCCTCCTTAAACACCCTGCCTCCTCTCCTCTCTAAAGATCCTGTCCACCCTCTTTCCCCACTTTATGTATCTCTTTTGTGCACACACCTGCATACATGTGCACGCAAACACGCAGAATCAGCCCTCTATCCGTGGCTTCTGCTGTATGGACGTAACCAGGAATTGAAAGTATTTAGAGAAAAGAATGCATTGGTATTGCACGTACACCGTGCTGTTTCTTTCTTACTATTGTTCCCTGGGTATTGGTATAAAATTAGCAAGCAGCATCTGGATTGTACTTGGTAGAGTAGTAACCCAGGGTTGATTTAGACTTCAAGAGAATGTATGTATGCTCTCTACATAGACCTTACCTTTTTATAGCCAGCACTGGAGCATCTGGAGATTCTGATGTCTGCGGGAGGCCCTGGAACTGAACCCCTATAGATATTAAATTATATATATTATATATATGTGTGTGTATTTCTCTCTCTCTCTCTCTCTCTCTCTCTCTCTCTCTCTCTCTCTCTCCCCTCCTCCCTCCCCCACCATACATCATACACTTTGGTGTATGTATTTATAGTTCCATCTAGTTATCTAATTATTCTCTTGCTGTTCATTGGTAAGCAAGGAACGAAGTTGGCTCTCGGCAGGACTGAGAAACAGAGTCTCTCTGCACTTCCTCTCTACCCAGCATCTTGCCCTAGAACTGGGAAAGGGTAAGGTTGAGACCAGGTGAGCCCAGAGTCTGGGCTGGGTTGGGTGCGGGGAGGTAGTGCCCTTCAGAGGTGTCCTCCCCAACCCAGCCCCTCCTTTGATGTCTTCCTCACCTGAGTTAGACACCTGTTCCTGTGCTCAGCTCCCATGGTTCAGAGACCATTTCCGGTGTGATCCTGTCTGCCCTGGACAATGGCATCACTGGGATGGGGCTGGATCATTTCATTTTCCCCAGTGTCCCACCCAGGTGGGAGGTGACTCTGAGGGGGGGGGTACAGGAGAGCAGGTGAGGCTGAGCTGATGGCCCAGCCCTCTGTGATTTGCATGAAGTCACTCTCCACACTGTTCAGAGAGTCCTGGCTGGGAGGGGGAAGCTGCCACTGTGCTGTCCAGGTTAGAGATTCGATATAGGCTTTTCATGGCACTGTCCTTTTAGGGTGCTAGCCGAGCAGAGGTTTGAGCCTCGGGAAGGGGCAGGGCCCCAATCTTTCCTTTCTAACTGGGGACTGTCTGCATTTTAATTTTTAAAAGCACCTTACACTTAAATTCCAGCTGGGAGTGACTGACTTCTTCAGTTGTGAGCTCTTTCTTATTCATGCCTTTCAACTCACAGAGTGTCGAATGTGACCTTGGCCCATATGTTTTGTGTTTTATTTATCAGCCCTGATGCTGCCTCCACCACCAAGGCAGGCCAGGAGAGTTCATTTTCTTTATGGGAATATGCTTCCCTTACTTTCTGCTTTAGAGATGGCCATAACGAATTCTCTTGCAGGTGTGGTGTGCACCTCTACACCCAGCACTTGGGAGGCAGAGGCAAGCGGATATACCTATGAGTATCCAGCCTGGTCTACATAGCTAGTTCCAGGACAGCCGAGGTAACACAGAGAAACCCTGTCTCGAAAAGCAAAACAAAACAAAACAACCCACAGACAAGAAGAAAAAGGACAGCCATAGCTACGGAAAGACCCTGTCTCAAAACAAAACAGAGGCAGGGGTTGAGGGAGAGCTTGTGATTAGTGAGATCAGCACTTACCTCCAAGTTAGAAACATTCCTTCCTTTTGCCCTTTGGCCTACAGAGCTTTACATCATGAAGATATTACTTAAAAACAAAACAAAACAAACAAACAAACAAATAACAACATGGCTTTAATTTTTATAAAACTTTTCTTCGATTGTTTTTAAATTTTGAACTCTAAATTGACTCAAAGTACCTATGGGATTACGGATTCGTACGGTTTAAGCTTGGAGCCAGATGTTCAGTGAGAGGCAGGGCTGCTGTTTGTTCCACTGCTGCTCCAGTCCAAGTGTTTGAAGCCAGGTATGCTAGGCTAGAAGCCCTACTCAGCCACATCCTCGAGATCCACAGATCAATGTCTGTCACGCCCCCGTGAGCTGAGATGCACAATCTTTCAGGGCTCTGGTGCCTGTGGCTCTGTTGCCCCCTCTGTGGTTCCACACTCAGCCCCTTACAGCATCTTGGTGGAATGTGTTAGTGTCATTTAATTCCAGGGAGTTAATGACACAAAGTCAAATACAGCAACTCACCCTCGCGTCTTTTCGCATGGTTTACATTAAATGAATAGCCCACGGGTCAAGTGACGTGTTCAGGGTATTGAATCATCATACCCAAGAGTGAAGGGGGTGCCCCTCCTATCCAGAGAACATATCTGTACAACGTTTAGGAAGGGGTCTCTTTGAAAGCACAGAAGACAAAGTGACTCACTAACATCTTCCCTCCCCTCAGTATTGCAGACCATGACATTTGGAAACATGGTCAGTTACACACGTAAGCAAGTCAAAGTGAGATGGGCAGGGCTGGAGAGATGGCTCAGCGGTTAAGAGCACTGACTTCTCTTCCAGAGGTCCTGAGTTCAAATCCCAGCAACCACATGGTGGCTCACAAAGTGAGGTGGGCAGAGTGGTCCTGATCGAACATGGATGGTGTCCTTGTGGAGAGGGTAATTTTGGCACAGAGAGAACCTTAGGTAAATATGAATACAGAGATGGGGGCGTCATCAGCAGGAACCCAAAGGGGGAAGGTCAGCACATCAGCAACAGCTTGCTGAAAGTTGAAGATTGTATTTTCCCATCAGGACCTTGTGGTCACCTTATTACCACACTCCTGGCCTTCCATGCTGATTGCTGACCAAGTTCTGTTCTTGAGAGCACTTGGTTCTTGGTTTGTAGTGTTTCTACTGCTAAATAAGCCATTGGAGGGAAGGCTTAGGCCTATGTGAGCAGCCCAGTCAGGATCAACAGAGGCATGCATGGGCTTTCCTGTCCCTGACCCCAAGCAGACCCACCCAAGCCTGTTCCTGACCTGCCTTGGAGTCGGCTGAGAAGAATGCTTCAGGGCACTGGAGGTGTGACTTCACTCTCCATGGGTGGCCAAACCCATTGAGGTCAAGGCTGGCGAATGAGTCATCTGTCCAGTGCGGTCAGTGAGTCAGGCGGGCCCTGCCGAAGGGCCAGGGTGCCAGTATATTCGCTTTCCCCTTTCCAGAAGCATCTAGAAGTGGCCCCTGCAAGTTATCATCCCTGACAAATGAATGCCGTAACACCCCACCCACGTGCCACACCTACTGTGTGTCCCAGAAGATAAGGATAAAGGCCTTAGAAGGCAGATCGTGGGCACTTGGGGTGCATCTTTGGCCTTAACTCCCTTTTCTAGTCACATGGCGGCGGTAAGGGTCTCTTCCTTCTGGGTTCGTATCACAGTCATACCAGGATGTAAATACGAAGCTCACAGCAGAAGGCCAGCTTCCCAGCAACCCTCCAGGAGAGACAGATAGTTGTTACTAATAAGAGCTGCCTCCAAGGACGTTTCCCACACAGGGGAAAGTGAGACGCTGGGTCTCACGATCTCCAAGTCTTCATCTGCGATTCTGCATCTTCCTTGGATGACAATTCTCCCCGCCCCCCCACCTCATTTGCTCCCGCTGATGTTAATTACTGTTTCCTAATTATGAAGAGGAAATGATATCTCAACTCCTATTCTGTTAAAAGGAAAGAAACCAGGAGAGAGCCCAGGAGAGAGCCGTCACCTCTCCTGCAGGCGTCAGTTCCCTCAGTCAGCACACGGCCATGTGTGACTCTGCCAGCTATGGCTGATGGGCTATGTCCTCGGGCCATGAAGGGGCCCGTGGAAATGGTAGATTCTCACTACCTCTGCCCCTCTGCTGCTTCCTGGACTGGTTGGCGTGTTTGCGTTGAGCATTGAACTGGGGACCTAATGCTCACATGCTGCGAGGAGGGGCAGATGATCCTCCTGGGGGAATGTTCCTACAGCAAAAATTTAGGAGGTATCATTCCAGAGACAAACGCATCTCTGAGCAGTGGTCTGCTAGGTTATGACTGCTGCCAGGTTACTGGGCAGACAGGGGGTGGCTCCCAGGAGGAAAGCGTCAGTCAGTGGAGCCACCTGCCAAGTGTTTCCAACGCACATTGGTTTAGAGCACTCCAAGCACCTGGCACTGAAGAAGTTCATACACATTCTTAAAGACACTTTGGGGGTTGGGGATTTAGCTCAGTGGTAGAGCACTTGCCTAGCAAGCGCAAGGCCCTGGGTTCGGTCCCCAGCTCCGAAAAAAAGAAAAAAAAAAAAGACACTTTGGTATCTCACAGACTGTGGGCCTACTATGTGCTGGGCATTATTACTGCAGAGGAGAAAAACACAGGCCCTGCCCTGCACCCACTCCTCTGACATCTTTCCAGGCTGAGGCCCCACTACAAGGCTCCTCGGTTGCCATAAGCAATAAGCTCCTGAAGTTCCCCTGTTTGTTTGAGGTCATTTCCTGCTCTGATCACCATGGCTGCGTGACGACATATTTTAATTCTTCTCTATGATAAGCCTTGTTACTTTATTGGACCTAAATGTCTTGGACCCTAATACCCACTTCGCTAAGTCATGCCTAGATCAGAAAGGAAGTTGCTGCCAGTTGTTGACTAGGACAGGCCTCTGCCTAAGTCACACTTAAGAACTGTTAAGATGGGGTTGGGGATTTAGCTCAGTGGTAGAGCGCTTGCCTAGCAAATGCAAGGCCCTGGGTTCGGTTCCCAGCTCCGAAAAAAAAAAAAAAAAAACTGTTAAGACAATAACAATCGAAATGTAAATAAGAAATACTCAAGTTAATAAAGATGGAAGAAAAAAAAAACAGAACTGTTAAGACAAGACAA
The DNA here is from genome assembly GCF_011064425.1 of Rattus rattus. NCBI lineage: Eukaryota > Metazoa > Chordata > Mammalia > Rodentia > Muridae > Rattus > Rattus rattus. Next base: position 4,941,395 of record NC_046162.1, read on the forward strand.
ATGTGCCTTCTACACACTGAAATAGGGGACCAAAGCAAGTAGCATTCTATGATGCACCCCGGAGGAAGAATTTATAAATAGACACAGAGTAACAATAGTGCAAGTCAACTGAACATGTTCCTGGGCCTTCCAGCCACCAGCCTGTGTCAGGGGCTGGATGACTTTCCCCTTTAATGGAGTAAATATTTTAGGCTTCATGCCACTGAGGCTCTGCAGAGAGAGGCAGGGCTAGGTCTGGTTCCTGGCTTGGACTCTGTCATTCTCTGTCTCTCTGATGTTGTATCACCCTACAGAATGGGCGCTGTCCCTATTAGATACGCAAACTCCGAAGGAAGTAATGCAATTCCTCCAACCAACATCAAGCCCGTGAGCTACGCTCCTGGCTCAGGCTCAAAACAGCTTGAATTTGCTGGTAACAATGATACTACTGCCCCGACAGAACTGCCTTCCGATACATTTTGTCTTCTTTTTCCTTGCTTTCAAATGTCACACACTGGAGTAAGAACCACCATTCTGCCTGTATTTCTAAGGAAGCCAATGCAAGAGATAAGGGGTATTAAGTCAGCCAAGCAGCTGGCACCACACTGACTCCGGTTAGGATGTTCTGAACACGGTGTGACTTTGGACAAGTTGCTTAACCTCTCTGAGCCTCACTTCTCTCAAAGGAGGGGGCTGAACGACAGATCACAGCTGCTCAGCCCTCCCAGGCCTGATCAGAGGACAGAGACGTGTGCAACCATTGCACAATAGAGGTTGGCTCTGTTCTCATGTCTGGGTGGGGCCCTGACTTACCCTTGGCCATCCATCAGGGTGGGCCAGAAAGGTATCAAGGACAGGAAGGCCTGGGTCAGAAGAGCTAGGTGGGTTCAAACTCTATCCAGACTACTGCAGCCATCTCTGCCCTCTGAGGAAAGCTCCAGGCCATCTGGGAGCCAGCTTGCAGAAACTGAGGCCTCAGGAGCTGAGGTAGATATGGCCCTGTGCCAGGTCTGCATTGACAGCTCCCAGCTGTCTGACCCCCCCACCCCCAACCGCACGTCCCTTCTCTGAGCTTAGCAACCACCCCTTCCAGGACTACTGATGAGGTCAGGAGGTGGCACCTGTAAAGCACCTGCCACTGAGGAAATTCACCAGCACTCTTAAAGACATTTTGCTATCTCACAGGCTGTGGGCCTACTATGTGCTGGACATTATTACCAGAGAGGAGAAAAACACAAGCCCTGCCCTGTATCTAGCAAGTATGCAGGCTAGTGGCATAAGGGGTTAAGTGGCACTAGCAGTCTTCCAGAGACTGAGAAGGAGGCAGGCGAGGGGCCTCTTCATTTGTTTACATAGCTCCTTTGCTGAATCTGCAGGGGGGGAGAAGAGTCTCCCGGAAGCTCAGAAGACAGGGACAGGCAGGGCAGTGCGAGCAAAGCCGTGGGGGTGGGAGAGACCTGGAACATTCAGGGAACACAGGCTCACTGAGTTTTCTTGGAACCGGGAGAGCAAAATCAAAGCAAGTGGAAGTCAGCCAGAAGGCTAAGGAGACTGGGGACCCACACTGGCCCGCTGTTGGATTTTGGGGGATGGGAGTCACAGAAAGGTTACTGAACAAGAAGTGTCTTGTAGCTTGGATTTGGAAGGTACTTTCAAAGGCTCATGGATGAAAGGCCTGATTCCCACCATAGCAATGGTGAGATAGAAACTCTGGGAAAGTGACGTTCATCTCATCCATGGATATGAGTGGGCTCAGAGGTCGAAACTGCAGGAGGGTGCCTGCTGAAGGGAACAGGTCCTTGTGGCCCCTGGTCTGCCTCTCTGCTCCGCTTTGAACTCCCTACCACAATCTTCCTCACCACATACCCACCATGATGCTTCTCAGTAACCATGGGCACCTCCATCCCCTGCTTTTTTATTTGGTTGTTTGAGACAGGGTTCTCTGTACAGCCCTGGCTGTCCTGGAACTCACTCGGTAGACCAGGCTGGACTTGAACTCATAGATCTGCCTGCCTCTGCCTCCCGAGTGTTGGTATTAAAAGCATGAGCCATCGCCACCTGGCATCCATTTCCCTTCCTGTTCACCTCAATGGCATTCAGCTGACCGACACAGGAGGGACAGGAAAAGCTCTCCGAATGACTGAACGCCATTGAGGGATATTGCTCCTCCTCTGGAAGCAGCTCTTCTGCAGGGACGCCACCAGGACTTTCTCCCTCCCTCCATTTAATTTGGTTCTGGATGGGCGTTATTCTCCGTTTATAAATATAGAAGCCAAGATCAGAATTAAGTCCTTTGCCTAAGGTTACAGAGTAGACAGTGAGCAGGGGGCACTTTCAGTCATTAGTGGGGAGCTCCTCCCCTCCCCTCACCCCAACACCAAGACAGATCCAAATGGGAAAAACTGACACGTTCATAGGCTGGTGCCAAGCCTACCCATCGACTGTCCCCACAGGTCCACATTGAAGCTGATGCTTCTCTGTCCAGTCACAGGGAGTTGCAGCACGGTAAAGTGAATGAGGAGAGGCCACACAGTCAGAGAGAAGAGGCAGGCTGATTCTTATCGCCCCGCGCTGCCTCCACAGTTGCTTCTAAGCACACCTGGAATGGGGAAGCATTCAGGCCAGTGAGGCCTCTCCTACAGTTGACATCTACTGACTCACACTGTCCCAGGCCCTCAACAGCTAAGCCTCCAGTGCCAGCTGCTCGCCCTTCCAAGGCAGCAGGAGCCCATCTGGTTCCACCCCGCTCACAGGGCATTCTCACTGCCTGGATTGGGACCTGCGGACGCTATACTTTTTGCTCACTCTCTCTGAACAAGTGGACAATAGGGTAAGTCTCCTGTGGCACTTGGAGAGAGCTTTCTTTCAGCTGGGGCTCCAACCGATCCATGCCTCTAGGTGTCTCTCAAGACCCACCTGGCGGGATTCTCTAAGGTTCTGATGCCAGATTCTGAAACACACAGCACATGGGCCATGTGACCTAAGAATCACCGTGTTGGGAAGGGAAAACCGGAGAGTGGATGACTCATAGGAGGGGAAAGGTCTTGGTGTTCTGCCCCTTCTGCTTCGCAAGGGAATGCCACCAAGTCAGGCATGGTACCAGCTGTACTGAAATTGCCTTGAAGGCTCATCCGAGAAGAGAATGCCTGGCTCCCCTACAGTCAAGTGCCCGCTGGTTCCTGCTCTCTGTGCCCCTGCTAGGAAGGAAAGAGAGCAGAACTCCACAGAGACCAGCAGACATCTGACTTCAGTGCCCAACCATGCCACTGTATTTGTATAAAAAGGTCTCTTTGAAGAGTTTGGGTAGAGAAGGGTATAATGAATGGTCTTGCAAAAACAAAAACAAAACAACAACAACGAAAAGGAAAAATTGCGGGGTTGGGATTTAGCTCAGTGGTAGAGCGCTTGCCTAGGAAGTGCAAGGCCCTGGGTTCGGTCCCCAGCTCGGAAAAAAAAAGAACAAAAAAAAAAAAAAAAAAAAAAAAAAAAAAAGGAAAATTGCACTTGGTATGTAGTTTGAAAAGGCAGCAGCTGTAACATTTTATGATTCAATGCAAAAAGTATGTCGAGGTCCTCAGCTGAATAAGTAAAATAAACAAATAATTTTTTTTTTCTTTCTGTGGCTGTTCTGAGAGGTAGGGAGGGCAGTGTTATCTGAAGATTTCTTTTAGGATCGATGCTCAAAGGGATGTAAAAACGCCCTTTAAAAATAACGTGTCCCGAATTTCCAGAAGAATCTAGGCAGAACGCAAGTGCTAAGAGAGGCCAAAGCGGACGTTGCTGGGCAAAGGCACATGGTGGCCAGTAAAACACCTCCCCTTGCAAAGAGGAAGAAACCGCAGAATGTTCCTGACTCGGCACCCCTGCGGAGTGGTGCAATGTTTATGTTTGTGTATCCAACTCGGTGGTGTTGGCAGCAGGCTCACGGCCTACCCCGTAGTCATGGAGTTTTGGGGAAGGACACAGACATCGTTGGGGTCTTCCCAGGTGTGATGGGTACAGTTTGTTCCACAGAGTGGAGGATTCTAAGCTCTCAGTCCTGAGTCATTGGTGTGCTCAGTTTCTGTTCAGTAGAGATGAAGAGCTAGACACTAGTGAGGCGGGGACAGGAGGGTCTCTGTGAGTTCAAGGCCAGCCGGGGCTAAACAAACAAAACAAAAGAAAGTTGTGTTGGGGGGCAGAGGAGCAGTGGCTGGCAGCATCCTCTGATGCCTCGCGACGACAACGTGCTTGACGGTCCCTGGGCGGCGCTGTGGAGCTCTATCCAAGTCCCCCCCCCCCCCCCCCCCGAAAATGTCAAACCTGGGCTCCACACCCGAATTTGCAACCCTCCTCCCTTTGCTCCAAGTAAGTCCTCTAGGGACCACCGTAGTTAAGATAACACTTCGGTGTGGGGGTTGGGGGGGAGCTAACTGGAGACACTCCTTTGTCAGCGTAAAACTTTTAAAGTGACATTCAAGAAGGACGTCTGGACTCTCGCTGTTTGTCCTCAGTATAGCCGGAGGGTTATAGACCGAGTTGGTCATCTCTCACTATCCACTTCCCTTTCCCGCTCTGCTCGCCGCGCCCACCACCCCAGCAGCCAGAGCCGGGCCAACTGAAACCGTGATCCCAGGAGTGGCCCCGCGCGCTCGGTAGAGACCCGGGCAGGGGAGCAGGGCAGGTGTCCCCGGGCGCGTCCTCAGGCCGAGCCTTCTGGCCACCCCGGCTGGCAGCGCGCTGTCCTGCCTGCGAGCTCGGAGGGCAGGAGGGTGGGGGCCGGGCCCGGAGCCAGCGCTCAAAGCCGACCCGCTCCCAGGCCGATGACGTCTTTGCTTTTGGCTTTGGCGGCGCCAAGCCCGGCAGGGCGGGTGACGTCACCACCCGGTCACGTGTCCGCCATTCAAACAAACAAACCGTTCCCCCCCCCTCCTGTGCCGCGCCCGGGACCGCCCCCAAGAGGCCACATAAAACCGCGCTCCTCGGAACGAGCGCGCAGCAAAGGACTGGCGGGCGGGACGCGCAGTGAAGCCAGATTAGGATCAGCGAGCACTTGAGGACTTAGGGCCACAGAAAACCGCACAAGATCGACAGACTGTTTCTGGAGAGCTGCAGAACGGGCACGCTGGGGTCGCTGGTGCTGGCCATGGTGATGGAGGTGGGCATCCTGGACGCCGGGGGGCTGCGCGCGCTGCTGCGAGAGCGCGCCGCGCAGTGCCTGCTTCTGGATTGTCGCTCCTTCTTCGCCTTCAACGCCGGCCACATCGTGGGCTCAGTGAACGTGCGCTTCAGCACCATCGTGCGGCGCCGCGCCAAGGGCGCCATGGGCCTGGAGCATATCGTGCCCAACACCGAACTGCGCGGCCGCCTGCTGGCCGGAGCCTATCACGCCGTAGTGCTGCTGGACGAACGCAGCGCCGCCCTGGACGGCGCCAAGCGCGACGGCACCCTGGCCCTGGCCGCGGGCGCGCTCTGCCGAGAGGCGCGCTCCACTCAAGTCTTCTTCCTCCAAGGTACGCGCAGGACTTCTGCCATCAGCTAAGGAAGGGGGGCGTCCCACCTGGAGTGTGAGAGCGCCTGTGTCCAGGGGCTTGTCACTGGCTTTGTTTGACTCCGGGAACAAAGACTTCCTAAACCTTCCTTGTAAACTCGCAGCCCCTGGTGGGTGGGTGACTTGTCTCCAGGTACTGCGTCGGCGGCGGTGTTAATGGGAAAATATGTACCTTTGTATTCTCAGGAGGATATGAAGCGTTTTCGGCTTCCTGCCCTGAGCTGTGCAGCAAACAGTCCACCCCCATGGGGCTCAGCCTTCCCCTGAGTACTAGTGTGCCTGACAGTGCAGAATCCGGATGCAGCTCCTGTAGCACCCCTCTCTACGACCAGGTTAGTAGGAGTCCGGGGTCTACGAGAGGCTGGGAGGTGGCAGAGCTGGCAGAGCTCTGGGAGGCTTGTGCCAGGGAGAATAGAGAAAGCGGCTGTAGCTTTATTTATACTAGCGGGGACACGAGGATCTTCATTTCACCATGAAGCAATTGGATGAGGCTGAATTCTCCCAGTTGCTGGCACGGAAGAGCTTGTTGGCTCTGTCCCGGCCAACCAGCTCGATTCTTTACTATTATTTTCATATGTCAACAGCAGTACTGAGGTCACCACTTTTCAGAAACTCCCTTTTTCAGTCGGGAGTTTTTGTGGGTGTGGGTCCTGGCGTGTTCACGCCGAACAAGCTTGATGAACGCTGGATTGTTTTGGATTTCAGGGGGGCCCAGTGGAGATCCTGTCCTTCCTGTACCTGGGCAGTGCCTACCATGCTTCCCGGAAAGATATGCTCGACGCCTTGGGTATCACTGCTTTGATCAACGTCTCAGCCAATTGTCCTAACCACTTTGAGGGTCACTACCAGTACAAGAGCATCCCGGTAGAGGACAACCACAAGGCGGACATCAGCTCCTGGTTCAACGAGGCGATTGACTTTATAGGTAAGTGGAATAGATGTCTGGGATCTCTGCTTTCTTCTCTACTGTAGCTGCTGAGCCCAACCTTTTGGGCTCACCCGAGCCTTCCTCCTCACTGAGACTTGAATAGTTTTGGACTGACTGTCTTGTCCAGGATTATACATGCAGACACCCAATCTGGGTTTAAATCCCTTGTTACCCTTTGCACAGTGTATGCACAGTCCCTATGATAGCATGAGGGCGTCTTTGATCGGGGCTCGGCTGTCCTCCTGAGTTTTTAAGTAACCCATAACTTTGTTTTTCAGACTCCGTCAAGGATGCTGGAGGAAGAGTGTTTGTGCACTGCCAGGCCGGCATCTCCAGGTCAGCCACCATCTGCCTTGCTTACCTCATGAGGACTAACCGAGTGAAGCTGGACGAGGCCTTTGAGTTTGTGAAGCAGAGGCGGAGTATCATCTCCCCCAACTTCAGCTTCATGGGCCAGCTGCTGCAATTTGAGTCCCAAGTACTGGCCCCTCACTGTTCTGCAGAAGCTGGGAGCCCAGCCATGGCTGTCCTTGACCGGGGCACCTCTACTACAACGGTCTTCAACTTCCCCGTCTCCATCCCTGTTCACCCCACGAACAGTGCCCTGAACTACCTTCAAAGCCCCATCACGACCTCTCCGAGCTGCTGAAGGGCCAGGGGAGGTGTGGAGTTTCACGTGCCACCGGGATGACACTCCTCCCATGGGAGGAGCAATGCAATAACTCTGGGAGAGGCTCATGTGAGCTGGTCCTTATTTATTTAACACCCCCCCCCAAACACCTCCCGAGTTCCACTGAGTTCCCAAGCAGTCATAACAACGACTTGACCGAAAGACGTTTGCTGAACTCAGCCCATTCGGGACCAACATATTGTGGGTACATCGAGCCCCTCTGACAAAACAGGGCAGAAGGGAAAGGACTCTGTTTGAGCCAGTTTCTTCCCTTGCCTGTTTTTTCTAGAAACTTCATGCTTGACATACCTACCAGTATTAACCATTCCCGATGACATACGCGTATGAGAGTTTTACCTTATTTATTTTTGTGTGGGTGGGTGGTCTGCCCTCACAAATGTCATTGTCTACTCATAGAAGAACCAAATACCTCACTTTTTGTGTTTGCGTACTGTACTATCTTGTAAATAGACCCAGAGCAGGCTTTCAGCACTGATGGACGAAGCCAGTGTTGGTTTGTAGCTTTTAGCTATCAACAGTTGTGTGTTTGTTTATTTATGATCTGAAGTAATATATTTCTTCTTCTGAGAAGACATTTTGTTACTAGGATGACTTTTTTTTATACAGCAGAATAAATTATGACATTTCTATTGAGTTCTCGGTGCTTTGTTTCTTTGGCGACCCCACTCTTGAGCAAGTGGCATAGTATGGAGGCACTGAACCAGTGCCCCATCTTGGTTGACCCATGGGTTCCAAGGGAAGGATGCAGAGGAAGCACTAGTTGCTGTCGCCCAGATCTTAGTAGGGGGTCAAGGTGCAAACCTGTGTCCTTTGACAGTCACAGAAGCTACCATGTCACCTAGGGATCTTGAGTGTCTCCAGAAGCATTTGCCTGAATTACCTTCTTTTGTTAATATCTTCCTTGGGAATCGTGGACAAGATCGCCCCTCTCTGAGTTATTTGCAGAATGCCTGGATTAACGTGTTCTCAGGATTTACAGAGCATAGGAGTAGCCTGCGCTCAGAGAGGCTCAGGTGCTGTGCGGATGAGGATGGGAGGCCCGGAGTAGCTGAGCAGCTAAAGTAGGGAATTGGGAGCAGTAGTTTGCTTTCTAATTCTATGACCTTTAAACTTTGTCGCTTAGCTATATCATGCACGTGTGTGTGTGTGTGTGTGCCTCGAACAAGGCTTTTACATCTTTAAAAATAATGCATCAAATCAAGAGTCCATGCTCTGTATGCATGTACATGGAAGAAATCACCTGCACTCCCTCTGCTAGTTTTTGGAGGGTTTGCACACCGACTTCTGCATAGAAACGTCGTTTTTTGGCAGCCCGTCTCCTTCAGGTCGCTTGCTGCTCTCCGCGACTGTGTTGAAGAGACAGGCAATTAAGTCACACTTGCTGTAGGGAAAACTGATTTTCACTAGTGTCAGCAGACTAACGCTGAGAAGGTATAGTTCACTACTGAGCCACAACCCGATCTGTGATGTCAAATAAAATAACAGCAAAGACCTTGGGTCCCCGGTCTCTGGTTGCCTGCTCTTGGGTGCCATGCCCTTGAGTGTCTGCTCTCAGGTTACAGGCCCCTGAGTGCCTGCTCTTCTGTGCACTAAGTGCCGTGTGAAGTGGAAAAGGAAGCGACCCCATTCATCTCGACTGGTGCCATGGTCCTCACCCAGCCCCATTGTTCAAGTCTTGACACAGAATCTGCCCTTGACCTCCCCCCCTCCACTGCCACGTGACATCCGGGTCTGAAGATCCTTGTGTTCTAAGACAGAAGAACTTGTCCAGGGCTGGCAAGCTCATATCCTTGGCTGGGTTTGGGGCGAGTGGATGAATGCTTTTCAAAACAAACTGTTTTTTTTTTTTTGTTTTGTTTTGTTTTTGTTTTTTTTTTTTTTTCAAGCCTAGATATTTGCCGTTTCCGGTTGTCCCCTTCGTGGAAAGGTACCACGGGGCCACTATTCCGTGGCAGATGAGGGGACTGCCTTTCCCGTGGGCCTGGGCCTCTGCTTTTTTGACTTGGCAGTCACTGGTTAAACCCAAATTAATCTCAAGTGTGAGCTAGTCAACGGAAAAGTACAGAGGCGGCCTCGGGGAGCCGCCAGTGAAAACAGTTGTGTCTCTTCCCAGCCCAGACCAGGAGCAGTCCCTCTCGTGGGTCCCCTTTGCTTAGACGCTCCAGAAAACATCATGCTTGAGACGGAAGTCAGCATCTCAGGATTAAAAGAGACTGCTAAGACGTTTGTTTCCCAGAGAGAATTGGCAGAGACACAACAACGTTTAAGACTCTTGGGACAGTCACAGCTGTCACAAGTTAAGGGGCTGCCACGGAGTTCTGGGGTCCGTTGAGGGTTTTGCCTGTGTTCACGATCTCTAACATCACGTCTGTTTTCCTGAGGAAGAGACAGGGCAGCTGAATCAGTGTCCCAGTTATTAGGTGGTCTTGCAGAGACTGGAGTCCCAGTGAAGCTTGATCCAAGATAGCTCGAGGGAGCAGCTAAGCCCATGTTTTCTAGCCAGCTGTGTTCCCCACTATGCCAGACCTTTTGGGTAGGAATGCTCTACCCCTCAAGGCCTCAGTTTCCTCCTCTGTGTATCAAAGGCAATAAAAGCTGCTTCAGTGACTGGCATATTGACTGAGCACTGTGGTGCAACAATTGGATCCCCTCGTCCCCAGCGAGGTCTAGTTTTCCCACCCTGTGAAATGACCGGTTTGCCCTGGATCTGAAGAGCCAGTTTCATCCTGGCTCTTTAATTCCAGGCTGTGGAAAAGGCATAGATGCCGGTCCTGTGCTCTCCTGTAGTTTCCAGGCATCCATCGGATGAGACTTCAGCCCCCACCGCCTCCTCAACATCCTCTCCTTTCCTTTCCGGGGACTTTGCAACTCTTAGCAGCTCTCCTGTTTTGCACTAGCAGCCTCTGGCATCCATCCCCCCCCCCCCAACCCCACCTCCCATCTCAGCTTATCCAGAATGACATCATGGTGCCTACACCTTTAAGATTATATAAATCTGTGATCCCGCAATGGCCTCCGTCCCCATGGTAACACTGAGGAGTTTCCCTTTTGTGAGGAAAGCTGTCATGTCACTTCCTGATGCTGACAAGTCAGTTTGGGAGATTAAAACGAAGTGGGGGGCGGGGTGCCTCTGAGAAGTGCTGGCTGCTTGGTTTCTGTTGCTGTATACAGAGGCAAACACTGTCAGCCGGCTGGCCCCGCCTGCCGTGTTGGAGCTGGCTTTCCCACACCCCCTAGCGGGGTGGATCCCAGTCACCTGGGGCTGTTTGTCTCCAAAGGTTGCATTCTGGGTAGCTGGTAGGAGGGCTGCCCACCTCTGGGGACTTTTTTTTTTTTTTTTTTTTTCCTGGTGCTATGCTGGGCAAGTTTGTTCAAGAACAGTCTGGTTGAGTGCAGCCTGGGCTCCCTCCTGTGTGTCAGCTTAGCGCTGGGTTTGTTCTCCGAAGAACAAAGGGTCCTCAAGGTATTGGCCTTGAGTGTTGTATTGCATAGAAGTTCTGTTCAGGAAAGTACCTTAAAACCCCCATCTTCTAATGAGTTTCTAAAACTAAGAGCCAGTCCCACTCCTTCCTCGCCTCCTTCATCGATCAACCAGGCAATAAGTATCCATGACTCCATGCCCTCTGTTTGGGGAAAGACAAAGCACTCGCTGGTAAGGGGTCCGCAAACTGGAATGTGTGTAAATATGGAGACCGTGGGATATGGATGGAACCATGAAGGTGGTTGGTAATAGAGAATATTCCAGGCTAGTCAGCCTGGTTAGTCAGGCACGGGTTACTCAGAGGGGTCACCAGCCACACCGAGACCTGAATGGTGAGCTGGGAAAAGGGTTTCAGCCCAGAAGGCAGCAAAACCTGAGGCTTGAATGGTCCCTTAGTGGACAGGGCATAGTACACTTGAGTCAGTCAGACCCGTGTTTGAGTCCCAGATTTTGACAGTGGCTTGTCAAACTCTTGAAGTCTCAGTTTCCCCATCTTTAATGTGGTCCAATTGCCTCTTACTCTAAAGGTGGTTTTGATTCATGGCTTAACTTAATGAAAAAGCACATTATCGAGCATGTGAGTCAGCTGGTCCCCATTCTGTCACAGCATTGATGCCCCTCCCTGAGCACAGTGCCCTGGCAGAGGGAAGCAGGGGTGAGCTGTCCTGCTGCTGTCGTGACGCCAGCCTGCATTCACATAATGCCTGTCACTCAGCTTTGCCAGAAGAAGTGGCCTTGCTCTGAGATCACCCCGCCCTGCCCCACTGACCTAGGCCCTCTCAGAGACAGTTTCCTCATCCGTAAGAAACACCTGAAGTGTCACCCAGCTTCCTTTCCTGTTTGACTCCTAGGTCTAAGTCCCCTCCGTCCTCAAGGCCAGGAACCTTGAAGTCCTGGGCTTCCTTCAGGCTGGCCTTGGAAAGTACAAGTTAGAAATCAGGTGTTTCTAAAGATGGCCCAGCGAGGGGAGCTTTGAAAAGTGAATTGGTGTGATGACTTTGTGTTGATCCTCCTGGGAATGGACTTCCCTCCTGAGAATGGGTTTCCCTAAAGAGTCTATGGAAGGAAGGTACCACCTGCCCCCAAGTCCCAGGCCTGTCCTTGCTGTTCTCTGGACCACACCGTAAAGATGGGATTATAAATCACCACGACAACGGGCATCAGTCATTCATTCATCCCTTCAGTAAGTACGTACTAGTACTGATGGTTCTCCTTAAGTTTTCAAAGGATTAAGAAACGAGAAGGAATTCTGGGATTGATCTACCAGCTGGTATCTGACTGACCATGGAACACGTCTTTCCTCAAGGTCTCAGTCCTGATATCTCTATAGGAGAGTCACCAGGGATTAGCTTCGGGTAGGTGCTAAGCAGACGTGGACTTGTGGAGAGTGTCACACATTGGCCCCTTTGACCGGTCCTGTTGTTAATGGCCGGTGAGAAAAAGATAGAGTATAGGAACGCACACTGACAGTCTCCAACTTTAACCTCTGTTCTAGGTGTTTGTCTAGATGTAGATGGAAGTACCAGTAGCTCCCTAGAAATAGTCACGCGCCTAAGAGGTGCCCAAATCCAGCAATTCCAAATGCACACCTGGGATTTGCCCCTAAGCCAGGCTCTGTCTGTAGGACATCCCACCTGTGACGACAGAGGTTCACGACATATTTAATTCAACAGCAAACTGAGACAGGGCTATCTTCAAAACATAAAAATTCCAAATAAACCAATCCTATCATTTCTAAAATGGCCTGTGTGGTATGGCGTGGTATGGCGTGGTATGGCGTGGTATGGCTACCCTCGACCTTGCCTGAGTTGCAGAAGTAACCTGAGCTGTTTCCTGGGTTGTTCAGCCCAACTGTAAACACTCAGCTGGAAGTGAAGCTGGTCTCTGCCCCAGTTACTGTGCCTGCAAACGTTTTTTTACCTTCCTTTTTTTTTTTTTTTTTTTAACTTTTGGTTACCTTTGTCCTATATTGGGCACCAGAATGTTGTGATAAATATTATTTGGGTGTTTCTATTCCACTTTGGATCATTTAGTTCTCAAAGGCACAAAACCTTTATAATTATAATAATCCTTAAAGCACGAGAGCTGGGCAGATATGAATCCTCTAAGATATTTTCTCTACTTCCCATCAGTAACCCTGAGATATCACTTGCCATGTCCTGCCTGGGCTGTTCCTATTCCCACAGGTCAGCCCTCATGGCCATGAGGACACGATCCATCTACCCATGTCCACTTCCTCCTCCCTCCTCCTCTCTCTTTCCCTCCCTAGTGGTCTCTGCCTCGGACCCCAAGCCTTGGACTCAAAGCCCCGCCTACCTCTCTTCTGCCCAACCACAGACTGTAGGCCTCTTTATGAACCAATCACAGATCATTTGGAGGACGAGGTTTATACTACAAAAGCTGGTATGTGTGAGGATCTGCGTGTCTTGGAACAGCCAGGTCTTGGGATATCTTGGGATATTTAGCATTTGAATATCTAACAACACTAGCCCACTACACAAGGATATTTCATTGAGCAAAAAATTCTGGATTTTGCTTTCTTTATTTAATTACACTGAAGATGTAGCCCACTACCTTCAGGCTATCATTGTCACAGTTGGGAAGTATGCTAGTAACCCTACTTTCCTTCTTTCTTCTCTTAGACCTAGGGACGTACCTTTGTAAGAAATCTTACTTTAATGTATCTCTGTAGGTTTCTATGCACATCGCTCTGACGTGCCGTGCTCTGTCACTTAACGCTGTTTAATGTTCCGGGAAGTTCTTGTTATCGTTCTTCTATATTCTTTAGATACTAACATCGTTGTTTTATTTTACTTGGTGGCCAATAGCTCTCCTAGTCTTGCTGTGTTTCTCTCTCTGGAAATTAACCCAGGGCTTCACGCATGCTAGGTGGGTGCTTGATCACTGGGCTACATCCCCAGGCTTCTTTTTTCATATTTTAAAATTTATTATTTTGAGAGAGTCTCACTAAATTTCCCAGGCTGACCTTGGGCTTGTGTCTTCTGTTTCAGCCCAACTTGAGCTCTCTCTCTCTCTCTCTCTCTCTCTCTCTCTCTCTCTCTCTCTCTCTCCTTCTCTCTCTCTCCATTCATCTATCTATCTATCTATCTATCTATCTATCTATCTATCTATCTATCTATCTATCTATCTATCTAAGACAGGGTCTGTCTATGTACCTATCCTGGAACTCACAAAGATCCACCTGCCTCTGCTGACCGAATGCTAGGATTAAAACTATCCCCAGATTTGTAAATATTATTGGTATGAATGTGTGTGTGTGTGTGTGTGTGTGTGTGTGTGTGTGTGTGTGTGTGTGTTATAGGGGGAAGAGGTGGGTGTACAGGCCACGCCTTTGAAGGTCAAAAGACTTTGGCTTCCAGCGGTTGAACTCAGGTCTCCAGGCTGGTGCATCGAGCCCCTTCCCCAGCCCCTCACCCCACTGCCTGTCCCTGCTCCTCAGCCGACTGAACCATCTCTCCATCCCTGTTCTTGATTTTGACCATGCTTCATGTGTGTCTGTTTACTTTTGGCTCATGGGGTGTGAAAAATACTGGCCACCATTTGAGGCTTAGGGTGAGCCTCAAAAAACAGTGGACTTTGTCTCAGGGGTTTAAGCAATTGGGGTAACCTTAATCCAGTCAGAGCATGAGATGACCTTGGTAACTTCGAGACAGCTTTGAGAGCCTGGGATGATCAGCTTGGTTGGAATCCGGGGAGTTGGAGATCAGCTGAGAGCTTGGAGGGGGCTTAGCAGGCACCTCCTTGAGGAACTCTAGACTTTTATTATGTCTTGTTTGACATGTATGTCTCTACAAAGTGACGCTTGACTTCTTAGCCTTCGTTTTGTTTTCCACATTTCAAAGTCGGGAGATAATATCTTAAGAGGCCCCCAGTACTAGAGTTCATCCAGTTTTCCTTTTCATCAATGAGATTGTAGCATGCCATACCTGCTACCATAGTCTCAAACCCCAGAAGGGATGGGATAGGGTAGGTGAACTTCAGGAGGCTCGGATCAAGAGGATATGGGCTGGGACTGCACAGCCAGGCCCTCCACACTGTGCGTCTCTGAAGGGTTTTCTCTTAAGAAACAGTCACTGACCGAGGTGGCAGGTTATTTCATCTGACGTAAACATTACACAATGCGTATGTGTACCAAAATACCACATGGTACCTATTAACGCACATAATTTCAGCATTTTCCGTACCATTAAAAGAAATTAGAAGCATGCACATCCAGAGAGAAACTTGCAGCATATCTGGTCACCGTCTCCTCAGAACACACCTGATCTTCTATCTAACCCACATTCAAGGACTTGGCTTCTCCTGTCCTTACTCCCTCAGGGACTCGCACCTGAACTTCCTGCCAACTCCTTGTTCCTTCAGTTCTCCTTTCAACAGCTGTGGGAAGACTGGCTACTCTTTGACTGTCACCATTTAAACTAGGCTGCTTCCCAACCATGGAAGGCCCTGTCTTTTCCTCGCCTCTCCTTTTTCCCCATGGTACCCATCACCTGACATTTGTTTAATGGTTCAGGGTCTGTGAGGACAGTGGCCACATCTCTCTTACTTACCGCCCGACACCTGGTCTTACACTCCAGCCTGGCACGCTAAGGGTTCTACACACACACACACACACACACACACACACACACACACACACACACACACACACAGAGACGGTGAAGGGAGGAGCTTAAACACGTCCCTTCCTCTCTGGGTAAGTCCTGGGCACCAGCATAGGGGAAGTGACTGTTTTGTGCTCAGCCATCTCTTTCCCTTCTACATGAGGCAATTTCCCTTGGAGACCTTCCCACAGTAGTCGGTGGCATGCAAACAAAACAGAGCATCCGAAAGCACTGGTGAGTAGGAAGCAGGCGGCTTCCCTGGCCATACAGGACCTAGCTATGCTGGGGTTCTCCCACCCGGA
Organism: Rattus rattus; assembly: GCF_011064425.1. Taxonomy (NCBI): domain Eukaryota; kingdom Metazoa; phylum Chordata; class Mammalia; order Rodentia; family Muridae; genus Rattus; species Rattus rattus. The sequence continues at coordinate 4,956,931 of NC_046162.1, forward strand.
TCAGTGCTGGGTCAGGGGAGGCTTGCAGTGAGAGATCAACCTCAGGGACTTCACTCAGAGACCCTGTGTTCCACCACTTCCCCTTATTTCCTCCCTCTTGCTCAGGAGAGAATTCCCCCGACTGCGGGCCTTTGCTGAGGTGGAGGGTAGTAACTGATTCACGGGGAAGTCAGCGGGGACGGTCCTGGCTCTGACTCACAGCTTCTCATCTGGTAGGAAGGCTTAACATCCCACGTCCTCCTCTTGGAAATGTCCTTTGTTTAGTGGCCATTGGGGATTCTCCTCTGGCCTCCCATACAGCTCTTGGTCAACCTTCCTGGCATTCAGGGCTCTTTGTCAGTTCCTCAATAAAGAGGAGAGTTGGTCTGTGTGGGATGCTGAGGGAAGGTGGTGAGAATGCTCCCCCCCTCTTTTTTTAGCTTCTACCCAAATTCTGGCCTGTCACTGCGGCTGGAGGGCCGAAGGAGCATTTGGTAGAGTCTGGAGGCACCTCTGTCTAGAGGGGGCTCGTGCCATGCTTGTGGGGTGGGGGCAGGTGATGGTGGTCTGCTGTTAATATTGCCAGAGACATGAGGGCAGGTACTTGACCGAGACAAGGACTCCATTCCTATTACCCACAGTTCAATCCAAAGAGCAACCCTTCCTGAGCGAGAAGTGCCATGCCTTTGGCTGGATGCTATCGATAAAGATGGAGACACATGGGGGTGACTCTAACCTCTGGGTCTCTGCCATTAGTAAGTAGTCGAGACCACAGTGCTTCAGGGATAGGGACCTAGGGACCGAGAGTTGCCTGAGGAGAACCGACAGAAGGATACACGGAGGAAGAGACCTGCAGACATGGCATAGGAAGGGCTTCTGGGTTCCGGAATGTGTAGAGAGTCTGAGGCCTTGGTTTTATGTAAGGAATAAGGGTTCCTGGAGTTGCTCCTGGACTCCTTCTCCCCCTTCTTCTCCAGAGCTGCACCCCAGGAATTTCATGCACCTGTTCAGCTCTCTCAAAGGGTGGATCAGAGCAGTGGACTCTAACACTGGACACATCACAGAGTGGGCAGGTAGTGTCCTGGGAAGAAAGTTGAGCTGGTTAGTGCTGTGGTTTGCCCTGGAGTTATCTGTATTTTGATGCTAATTCCACTGCCCCCAGGACAGCTGCCTGATCTCTTACTCAGGAATCAGGTGACTTCACCAGAACCTTCTCCCCATTGAATTTGTAAAATACAGGTGAGGGGCAGGTACAGGATAGAAGGAGGGCTGTCATTGGAGGAGAAGGAAGGATGGGTGGGAGAGAAGTTTGAAGGAAGAGGAGGAGACTGGAATGGAAAAGAGAAGAGGAGAGGAAGAGAGAGAAGCCATGACAGGACAATATGGCGGGTGACATTAAGATTCCACGCTGTACCTTTACAGGTTGTTACAAATGTTCTTAAGGGATGGATGGTACTGGGCTTTGTATGTTTAGGTGGACAATTATATCTTACCAATTGGGTCAAAGATTATTGTGTTGTGTGTTCTTTTATGTGACGATTTGAGTGTAGCAAAGTGTGCGGCGGCAGGAATTGTGATGTGTTTCTGCCAAGATATCTAGCAGATATCTTGGGGCACCGTGGGCTGGACCTAGTGAGGTAAAAGACAACAATACTTTTTTATTTTTTATATTTTTACAACAACAGGTTAGGACTGTGGCCTCTGCTTCCTCTCAGGACTGTGTTAGTTGTTCCTTATACCATTTTGTCAGTGACTGAGATGATGGTGCTGCCACAGGCTTTGCTAGCCAGCCTCTTTTAGCTTATCCTTGTTTGACTTTTACTGGGAAAACCTAAACAAATGTCTGTTCACCTTGGACAGGGCACTAATGACAGACCAAAGAAAGGATTTCACATACAGCTAGGTGAAACTGCTAGCTTGATTGGGGTTATTTACAGGGCATGAGAGACTCTGTGGCAGCCGCATCATTGAAAAAGTATCCGTGGAATTGATATGCAGCTAGAAAGAAAGTTTCCCTCTCCCCAGCAATTGCTACTGCTTATATAACCTTGGGAAGGAGCCTTGAGACTCTTATGAGTTTCAGGAGGTTCCTAAGCCTTGTAAGATGTACTTCCTGAAGCTTAATAGAAGTCTGCCTCTTCCATTTAGGAAGAAACATTTGAGGAATTTCGTTCAATCTCCTATCACGAACATGCACGTGTACACACACACACACACACACACACAACCATGTACACTCATGGAGATTTAAAAATGTAATGTTAAGAATTCTGAGGAAATCGCTACATAACACACATCCTTGTCCTCAGCAATTACCACTTTCTGAAGAGCTAGGACATGAGGGTTGTGCTCTAGCCCCAACTGTACCATTTTCTTATTGTGTGACACTCAGCAAATCACATAACTTTTCTGGACTTCAGATTCTTTTTTTTTTTTTTCTTTTCTTTTTGTCGGAGCTGGGGACCGAACCCAGGGCCTTGGGCTCCCTAGGCAAGGGCTCTACCACTGAGCTAAATCCCCAACCCCTGGACTTCAGATTCTTAATCCTTAAATATCGAGTAGATGGGTTCACCATGGACCTTCATCATGGGCCTGATGCAGTTAAAATGGCCTTGTCCCCAGCCCAGAGAGAGCGATTAGGACTCACATGCCTTGGCTGTGACTGGCAGTGTCTGGCTGCTCCAGGGACTGGCTCTGCTCATCTTTTCTATACAGCCTTCCTGCAGATAGTCTTAGCAAGACAGAACCTGGTAGCCCACTAGGGACATTGCTTGCCTAGCACAGTATCCAAGATACTTGCTCCCAGTATCTTTGGCCTCTGTGTCTAACAGGGTGGAAGATATTCTCACTGCTGTTGGCCCGACACACATACTTTCGATAGATCATGGTAAAGATGTGTCGCACTTGCAAGGGGTCTCCACAAAGAGGGCAGTGCTTTGCTTCTATCCAACAGATAGTGCCAGGAGCTGGGGCAGCAGCAATTGTGACCCATAACATGACACTGGGAATGACAACAGGACAGTAAGACAGAAGGACGCTGGGTTGGTCACTGTGGACGACGGGAAATAATGAGTCTCCACAGTTTCTTATGCATCATGACACATCCTGGAACTGTCTCTTCAAGGATGTTTGCAGGTGAAGAGCCTGGGCCAGATGTGTTTCCTACAAGGACTAATACAGATAACTCCTTTCCCTGTAGTCCCAGGACTTGGGAGGCCAAGGCAGGAGGGGCAGGAGTTAAAGAACAGCCCAGGCTACATAGCAAGATTCTATTCTAAGGAAAACCAAAACAATGGCTCTGGGTTTCTCCAATACAAATTAGGATAGGTTTGTCTCCTAAATTAAAGAGCTTCTACGGCTCAGTGGAGTAGTTCACCTGTAGAGGGTTTGGCCTAATGTTGCTTGAATCCCCAAAACTGTTAGCACAGAGAGTCTGCAGGAAGGCATTGGGGGACTCTGCCCCCAGTTTATTCTTATTGATAAGTAAAGATGCCAGCAGCCAATAACTGGGGAGACAAGACATAGGTGGGGTTTAGTTTTCCCCGGGCTTGGGACCAAGGGAAAAGAGCAGGAATCAGATAGCAGCCAGGCCTTAGAAGAGTACGCAAGAGAGAGACAGGGGTCCCCATGTCTTAGAGGAATGTGCAGGAGAAGAGAAGGTGCCACCGTGGGTTAGTTGCGTCAAAAATGTGGCCATGTGGTCTGGCCATTTGGAGTTAGTAGCAGCCTAGATGAAACACAGAAACAGTGGGGTTAAGGATAGAAGGTAGAGTCTAACAGCATGGCGGGTAGGCAGCTGTCCAGCTATTGTGCTGCTTAGGGCTTATTTAAATATAAAGGGTGTGTGTGTGTGTGTGTGTGTGTGTGTGTGTGTGTGTGTGTGTGTGTAGGTAGGTAGGAAGGAACCCCGCAACAGGATTTGTTAAAATATTCATATTGCATTCACCCTTATTAGCAGGGATGTGTTCAAGTCCAGTGGGTCCAACTTCATATACAGATGTTGCTTTCTAAGACTTCCCCTTATATGAAGCGGTGGAGTGTATGGGCACTATCTGAACGACACTGAAAACTATTCTATTTGTGTGTCCGTGCGTCTATGTGAGAGCACTCGGGTGCCTGTGGAGGCCAGAGGAAGGTGTTGGGTCCCTCGTGAGCCTGTTGATGCGGGTTCTGGGATCCAGACTCCAAGCTCCATGAGTGGCCATCAAGTGCCCCTGACCACAGAACTGCCTGTAGCTCTGAACGGTGTCTGTCTGTGCACTGTAAGTACCCACCCTTCCACTTACAAGAAGCCCATGACAGTGCCCTTGGCATGTGTGAATCGACAGCATCACGGAGCTCAGCTGGGGGGCGTTCTTAACTGAAGTATGGGGGGTGCCACATACCATATAGGAATGTATGTAGAAGACTTCTGAGCAGGGGTGGCTAAACCGGCCCCTGCATGTATGTGGTAGATGTACACTGGCCCCTGTACATATTTAGCAGATGAACAGCTTGGTCTTCATGTGGGTCTCAAACGACAGAGTCCCTGACTCTGTTGTCGCCTTTGGATCTGGCTCCCCTAACTGTGCTCCCTTATCTGGCCTCAGTGGGAGAGGATGCGCCTAGTCCTGCTGTGACTTAATGTGCCAGGGTGAGGTGATACCCAGGGGCGACCTCCTCTTCCTTAGAGAAGGAGAGGGGGAAGTAGAGAAGGAGCCTTGAAAGAGGGGACCAGGAGGAGAGACTATGATTGGAATATAAAGTAAATATAATAATAATAATAATAATAATAATAATAATAATAATTAAAGAGCTTACCAAGAATTAGCACACAGAAGGGAAATGTCACCCAGATAAAAGGGATTGGGTTGCTGTTAGGTCTCACCAGGTGGACACCCGTGTAGGGTGCTGACTGGATGGCTGGCAGATACACCGTTACATTGTTGCGGACTAAGGTTTGAAATGTGAGTTGTTATCGTCTTGGAACAAACTGTGGGGGGAGGATGTGATGGCCCAGTCTGCTTGCTGGAGCGAGAAACACTGCCTGCTGCAGGAGCGAGAAACACTGCCTGCTGCAGGAGCATGGCAGCTAAGGTCACAGCTGGGGCTTGTTATGGTTAACTTTTGGAGGAGACGATTGCTCAGAGGCAACACCAGCCTCCATCTGCACAGTCTGTCCTGAGACAGTGGCAGCCTCGTTCTGAGGCTTGATCCCTTAGCACAGCCTTCCTCCAAGTATGGTGTCCACCACCATGATGACTCTAAAATAACTAAGTGGTGGATGGCATGCACGGTAGGGATGCCCTGGACAGATGCAGCTGCAGTTAAGGAAGGGCTCCATTTTGTACCTCAGCTCCAGCACCGACTAAGGGGTAGCCACCTGGCTTTCTGCACGAGCCCCACGGAGATTAGGGTCTAGAGAACCGGCCCAGAACTGGAGCATGTGCTATGCACTGTGCTGTGAGTGGTCAAGTCCTTTGTCTCTCTCTGCCTTGAGGGTGCTGCGTCTTCTGCCAGTGCCTGAAACCAAGGTAGCCTCTGGCATCAGTGTGCAAATAGGGAAAGCATGTTAGAGCACCATGCTTCTGACAAGGGCCCTATGAAACTGAGTCCTGTCATTAGTCCCAGTGAACCCCCTCAGTAGCCTGGTAAAATAAAATTGCTCTCAGCAAAAACATCTAGTGTCAGTTTTACAGTATAATGAGTGTTTACAAATTTATAGTTTTATATATTTTTAAGATATCATTTATTTATTTTGTGTTTTTTCTTGTTTTTGTTCTTTGTGTTTTGTTTTGTTTTGAGACGAGGTTTCATTTGTATAACCTTGGAATTCCCTTTGTAGACCAGGCTGGCCTCAAACTCAGACACTCACCTGCCTCTGCCTCCTAAGTGCTGGGATCAAAGGTGTGCACCACCACACCTGGCTTTATTACTTTAATAAAAACGGTTCTCAGCTGAATGTTTGTGTAAGGGCGTGTGTAAGCAAGTGTAGGTGCCCACAGGTGTCACATCTCTGTGGAGCTGGAGTTACGAGTGGTCCTGACCTCCTGTTGTGGCTGAGGGAGCAGAACTCGTGTCCTCCTGTAAGAGCAGTAATCGCTCTTAGCCACTGAGCATCTTTCCAGCCCTTAGTTTGACATATTTTTGAGGTTTGAGAAATGCAGAATTTATTATTCCTGCCAACATGCCTTTTTAAAAAAGGCCATATTTATACATAAAAAAATCCATTCTCTGCACCCTCCCCCCCATCTTAGCCATTCAGTGTCTCCTAGAGTTTTCTATCCTCATGCTAATACAGCATGTCCCCATGGTTGGGTGTTTTAGTCAATGCAATGTTTTAGACTAATCTACTTGTATTAGTAGATCTTCAAACACAATTTCATGGACTTAATTTCCAGAGTGTATTTAGATCCAGAATAACACTTCGGAGGGTGTGGTGGGCTCCCATATGTCCCAAGGTCCAAAGAGCCCGCCATCACTGCTTGGCAGAGAGGTGAATCTGCTGGGGGTCGACAGCTGGAGTTCGTGTCGGTGCTCACTCCTGTGAGTTGGCAGCCCTGGGGAGTGTAAGGGCTCTGGCTCCAGTTCCAGAGGGTACCCACAGGAACCTGAGGTGCATCTTCTCCGCCGTAGCCCCTCACCTGGCAGAGCCCACACTCATCAGAGCCAGCACATGGTGTATGGGACCTGGAGTCCCAGCGTCACTACTCTGGGTGGCCTATATACATTAGAGAGACTGTTACAAACCAAACTGTAAAAAGGGGGTCGGGGCCATAGATCAGGGGCATAGTGCTTGCTCAGAATATTTAAGGTTTAGGTTCAATACTTGGTGCCAGAAAAGGAAAAGCAGTTAAGAGCATTTACTGTTCTTTCTGAGGACCTAGGATGGATGCCCAGCAACCACATAAGGGAGCTCACAACTGCCTGCGCTTCAGCTCCAGAGGATATAACGCCACCTACTGGCATCTGCGGGTACCTACATGCTTATGGTCTACACTAGCTCACGCAGGCACTCACATGCACACATAAACAAAATAAAATTATTTAACTAATAAGACTATCTTCTTAAAGGCCAGGTGGAAACTGGGTAAGGACCCACGTGGGGCACAGCCTTGGGGATGTAGACTGGAGAGGGAGGGTTACGCTCTGGGATGAATGTCGTGGGTGAGCATCTGTGGCTGGTGTATGTATATGGAAGTGTGTTAAGGTCCGTGGCTAGGCAAGGAAGGTAAGGCTGTCCTGTGACTGCTCAGGCGTGAACTCGCAGCACTGCCTCACTCTCTGAGTGGAGGAAAAGGCATGTCTGGTCTGAGGAAGCTGAGCGGAGCTCACCACCTGTGTATCCAGCCAGCTCGTCCAGAAGAGCTCTTGTTCATTTAAGGTGCTAGCTGGGGACAGGCACCTCATTAAGTGCAGGGCATCTGGGGCCCACATGGAGCGGGCCTTCCAGGGGGCAATGGAACTATTTTTAGTGGCCTGGGCTAAGTCCCAAATCCTGACGACTATTTCTGGCACCAAAAGATTGCCCTGAAGGATGTGGAAAATTTTTGTGTTAAGAACGTCTGGTCTCTCTGTGGCTAAGCAAGGACACTGTGCAGAGACCAGGACCGAGGGCCCAAGGGCTTCTGGGAGAAACAATAGCTCTGAGCATAAAACTGGGGCCTACTCCTGCCTGGGCTTTACCAGATCAGTCTGGTGAGGGCAACTATCTCACTGGTGTGCCAGGACTGTCCTGGGTTTAGCTTCAGAGATCCGTATTCAGGAAACCCTGTAGGGGTGGCTGGTCACCCTAGCTCTCTGTTAGTCCCTGTGTGTCTTAGAAGTTACTTTAGAACAAAGGTTGATGGGTGTTTTCTCCAGGGCTCACAATGGGTGTAGTAGGTGCTGTTACAGCTGCCGTCTACAAGGAAACTGAGGCAGAGAGGAGCTCCACTCTGGGGAGGCCTGGGCTTGCTACTTCCTGCTTTTCAGGTGCCTGGGCTTCATTTTGCCCCATGGAGAAATAATGCCCTTGGTCCTAGGAAAGTCTAGATTCAGTCACTTAGTACCAAGGCCAAGTCCCCATCTCACCCCGCTTGTTGGTAAAAGGTATCCGGCCAACATCTTTGGGGATGGCAGGCACCTGGCTGTGAGATCCGTTCCCTGGAGTTGTCCTGAGGTTACCCTGGCAGGTGGCTTTCGGTCTCCTGCAGAGGGCAAGTAGGGTGGGCAGTCCCGGAGCCCAGCGTCCCCTACTGCCTTGGGCAGTGATAGTCCAGCGGCCCAGACGTTGGACCCAGCGCTGGAACGCAGCTCCTCCGGAGGGCCCTGCCTGGGGCAGGAAGGGCTGGCGCCTCCAGTTCTCACCAGCCTCAGGTCGGAAGCAGCTGAACAATAGAGTTACCCGAAGAGGAGGGGGCTGGGTTTGCACCCGAGGGACCAGGCAGGGGAGAGGGTGGGGTCCAGGATGCATAGAGATCTGGCCCTATGCCCTGGTGCTGCTCAGAGACAGTGACCCACCAGAAGCAGGGGTCCTAGGTCATCGTGCCTCTTAATAAGTAAACTGTATGTAACTAGACAGTGAGCGGGGGAGTTCTGTTAGACTCAGTCCTGCTTAGAAATGTGAAAAATGTGAAAGGGTGTAACGACACCGTTCTACTAACCCAGGACTTGAGGAAGCATTGGGCACCCGTGGCAGTTCTCACTATAAAAAAAAAAAAAATACAGCAGGGGCTGGAGAGATGGCTCAGAGGTTAAGAGCACTGACTGCTCTTCCAGAGGACCTGAGTTCAATTCCCAGCAACCACATGGTGGCTCACAACCATCTGTAATGGGATCTGATGCCTTCTTCTGGTGTGTCTGAGGACAGCTACATAAAATAAATAAATTAAAAAAAAATACAGCAGCACGTCACCTGAGCCTTGGCTGGGAGAACAAGAATACACCCCATCAGGGAGCCATATCACACGGGAATCCATCGGCCCCTTCCACTTCCCAACACTAGGCAGGAGCCACCACAAAGACGTGCCGCTGTCAGCAGGCATCAGGTGTGGGCCCACGGGAAGGAGCTGGCGTGTGCTACAGAATTGCTGCAAGGGATGCGGTGACGACTTCAATAGAAAGGCCCCTAACAGATGAAAAGATCTTCAAGACACCTGAAGAAAGCCCCCCGGAATCTCCTGTCTGGGGTTCGCCCATCTGCTTTGAACTGGGTTTCCAGGTGGGATTTTTGGAGCCCAGCAGTTGGGAGACCCCTGGCTTAGGGTAGGAGGGGACACGTCAGGGCCATTGCCTCCCCTGACAGGTATGTCCTTGGCGTGTCAGGCAGTGTAGAAGGTGGAACAGAGAGGTAGGGTATCTTTTTTTACACTGAGGGTCATCTTTTTATAGTGTGTGCATTTTTTGGGTAGCCCTTCAGGATCTGACCTTTAATTCTGCCTGCCGATGTTTAAAATTAGAACTCTTGGCCAGGGCTGCTGTATTCTGCTGCCTGGGAACCAGCATAAACAACATGCACCTGCTGCCGGGACGCGGAACGTGTCCCTGATCCAGGGCAGCTGTGCACAGCTGGCCCTTGCCTTTGCTGGGGCTCAGCAGTGTGGCCCTGCCGCTTCTGATGGGCTTGGTTCCACCTGCCATGCTTCCGAGCGGATTCTCACACACATCTGTGGGCACCTATGAGGGAATTTCTACAGGCACAGTGTCGGAGTACATCGGTTGGAGCTGGTCCTGAGAACAAGGTCAACCAGGGTTCGCAGCCAGTCAGCCAGGAATGATCTTGGCCTAGGCTTTTAATACAAGTGTGGATATGAACACAACTGGATGTTAGGGGAGAGCATCGAGAATTCCTGATGTCCAGGGAAGTGAATGAAGAGTCATTTAAGCCCATGCAATGCTAGGCATTTCCTATTGCCTCAGTGTTAGGGGGCGGAGACTTGTATCTTAGTACAGGGGATCAGAGAGGTGAAGTTTCTTCCCTCAGGGTGCATAGCTGGCAGTTGCAGAACTAAGCTTTGAGCTGAGTGAGTCGGAGCACGGAGCCATTGTCCTTTAAGTTCCACCACCCAGTAGGTGCGCGGATGGTCTGGATGGTTCCATGCCCTCCTCTAGAGGGAGGCATTCACACCACAGCATGCAAGGTTACTGTGATGTGAGAATTGGGGAAGACTTCTCAGAGGAGGAGGCAGCTGGGGAGGGCTCCACAGACTCAGTAAGAGTTTACTAGACAGGGTTCCGGTGGGACAAAGACTATTAAGGAAGGGGCTTCCCAGAGGAGAGAAGCCTGTTAAAGGCAAAGGGGTGGGTGACATAGGCAAAGTCTCCAGAGACCAGGGCTTCCCTATAATGCGTATAGGATAAGGGTTGGGGGGATATGAGGACTGGTTGGTAGCTACCAAGGTGGAGACACTGGAGACTCTCAAACTCACAGTATATACTCTAGTGTGCAGCAGGCAGGGAGGATTGGGCTCTGAGGCTTGCCTGTGGGGACATCCTGGTCAGTCATGTGATCCTGGGGACAAAGGGACTATGATAAACTATGATAGAATGGTTCTTACCAAGGATGAATATGAATCCCTGAGCGCTACGCCTCCTGCACTGTGAGCAGGTCTGGCTCAGCCAGTCCGCCTGGAAGAGCTCGATGGATGTGCATGGGGTGTGAAGGGGTTGGGAGAGGACGCACTGGCCTGGTTGGTTTGTTCCTGTGACAGCTGAGTGGCTCCTTTCCACTGGCCAGTTGGGTGGGGCAGGGCCATGGAGGTGGGCACTTGTTCCCTCTTCTAGCCTGTACCTGGCCATCGGTCCCCTTTTACCTCTGAGCAGGCATGTGTTACACATAGGAGAACCACAGGCCCAGTTTTCAGGCAAGAAACCTGCAGGCTTACTCAACTAACTGCAGAAGTTGGTGTTCTTTCTGCAAAGGTTCTATAAAGCCTGCTCCGGAGAACGAGGAGATTGGGGGTGGCCTCACTGCCCCATTGGCTTAAGCACCTTCTATGCTTCAAGCCAGTGCATAGAGAAAACGCCTTCTGGTCAACCTTCCCCCAAGGCTGCTTTAGTAAGCACTTGTGATCAGTGTTTGCTTTATTCCTACCTCACCACAGCAATGGAACCTTCCGGAGGTATGTTGACTAGTTTTTTGTCCACTGGACACAGGCCAGGGTCATCTGGGAAGAGGGAACCAGGATAGAAAATGTATAGCTTCTGTCAGATTGCCTTGTAGGCAAGTCTGTGGAGGCAATTTCTTGATTAAAGATCAATGGGGAAGGTCTCAGCCCACTGTGGGTGGTACCACCCCTGGGTGTATAAGAAAGCAGATCGAGCAAGCCCAAGGAGCAAGCCAGTAAGCAGCCCCCTCTGTGGCTCCTGCATCAGCTCCTGCCTCCAGGTTCCCGCCTTGATGGTCCGTGAGCTGTAAGACGCAACACATTGTTCCCTCTCTAAGTTGTGGTCGGTCATCGAGTTTGTCACAGCAACAGAGACCAAACTAGGGCAAGAGGTATAAGCTCACAGAGGTATACGCACTGGCTTCACTTTAAGCAAAGAAGGCGCTTAAGCCAATGGGGCAGTGAGGCCAGTGACCCAGACTGATGCTGTACAGACCCACAGGGCAGGGTTTGAATTGGTTTGGGGATTAAATTTTAAAAATCAAGTGTTTACTAAAAAAAAAAAAAAAAAACAAAAAAACAAACAAACAAAACAAAACAAAAAAAACAACAAAACAAAACCAAAAAAAAACCAAAACAAAACAAAAGGCAAACAACAAACCACAACAAACCCATGTGGTTCCTGGTAAATTTTTGGTAATTTGCACTTCGCTGTTCCCCTGAAGTCTTAGGTTCATATTTGTTCCCTCATTTCAAAACTTTCACCACCATCATCATGGTCATCGTCATCGTCATTTTTTTTTTAATTTTTATTTTTTGGTATTTAGAAGCCGGGTCTCACTATGCAAGCCTGGAACTCACTATGTAGACTAGGCTGACCTTAAACTCAGGGAGCTGCTTGCCTCTGTCTCCAGACTGAAGACATGCTCCACCAACATTTTACATGTTTGAGTGTTTCCTCTGCATGCGTGTATGTGCACCACATGTATGCCTGGTGCCAACACAGATCAGAAGAGTGTGTTGGGTCTACCAGATGGCTGTGAGGTGCCGTGTGGAGGCTGATGCTCTGAAAGAGTAACAAGTCACCTGCAGAGCCCTCTCTCCAGCCCCTGGGCTTGTTTCCTTAAGCTTTGAATGAATCACAATGGTAAAATCGACGGAAATGATTAGCACTTGATTTAAATGGAAGTGTCAAGTGCCAACAGCCACAGTATCCACTGTCCTTTTGCTAGGACGAGAGGGACTTTCCTGCCAGCCAGTGCCCTCTTGCAGTAAGAGGATGGAGGACTCTCCTGCTCCCCTCGACTTGTCTCTTCTCTATTCAGCAGCCAGAGCTTTGAGAAAGAGAAGCTAGAGCAGACCCTGCTGCCCACCTGTGACTCCCTAAGGCTTCTGTACACAGAAGCTCAAGAAGACCCAGCCGTTCCTGAAGATGCTCCCCCGAGGCTGAATCCCAGCCTGCTCTGCTCCGGTGGTCTTCCTTGCCTCTAGCTGGCCACCATCACTGGTTCTCTTCCAGGCCCATCCCAGACACCACCCTCTCCCTAGACCCTAGCTAGGCTGGAAGTTCTGAGTTCAGATGCTCTGGGGATGGGGGCAGGAGAATCATCCCAGGACTGTACAGAGATCAAGTCGACCCATGCAGCACAGTGTCTCCATAGAGCCTGAGCAACCCTCCTCTATTCTTTAAACCAGCTCTGGAAGACACACCACCCCTAACTCACTGCACATGTGTGGCAGCTACCACACTGTATCGTTGACGGAATGATGGTAAGAAAGACACATGTGTTCAGTATAGACGTAATTATTTTCGGAGGCAGCCTCTCTCACTCTTGTAGCCCAGGCTAGCCTCAAACTTGTCATCTTCCTGCCTCTACCTCCCCAGTGCTAGTATAACAGGTATGGGCTACCTGCTTGACTCAGACACAGTTTAAAAAAGATTCTCTATTTCTGATCTACAGTTGACTGGGCCTGTGTGCGTAGCCACAGTGGTACAGCCAGTGGGCAGTAACAGTGACTTTGATGTTTATTTGTCTGGGGTTCCTACATTTTTTGAGTTGTTTTGTTTTGTTTTCTACCTTCCCAAGAGCTCTTTTGGGCACTTTTTCGTCATTGGATGTCCGGCACAGGAGGAGGCTGAGGATCCTTGCTGGCATGTGTAAGGGTAGCCCAAGTATAGCAAGCCCATCGTCCCTGAGCAGCTGAACGGCCTCAGCTCCCCCTGCTCCTGGGTCGGCACTGAAACCTGAACACAACTGGCTGGGTTAGTCACCCTCTGTGCCTGGCAACGCTGGCAGCGAAGGCGTCTGTGCCCAAACACACCACAACAGGCCCACGTCACTAGGTTCATGAGGCAGCCCAGGCATTTGGAGCTGGCTTTCCTGAGCAGAGAGGGGCTGAGGGAGGGGCCGTGGCTGGCATGGACAAGGGGGCAAAGGGCAATGGACAGGGTCACCCAGACTGGAGACAGGCAGCAGCCAGCAATATGGGGCTTCTGGGGTCCAGCATGAGTCTTGAGAAAAGCTGCCTCGCAGAATAGGCTCGAGACTGTTAAAAAACAGAAATGCCATTGGCGAACCAGAGCCACCGCTGGATTGTGAAACCAGCCTCTCTGCGGGCGCCTCCTTGGAAAGGGGGAATTCTCTAATTTCTTTCTTTTGGGTTTTATAACAGCTTCATTGAAAAAATTCACATGCCACATCATTCGCCCATGTAGAACGCAAGGTTCAGTGGTTTTCCATGTATTCACAGCTGTACTGGCCGGTCTATTGGCGATCGCTACGCTCCTCCCACGCCGCCCCTGCCCACATCCCTCTCCTGGCCTTAGGCAGTGGGAATCTACCCTCCCTCTCTGGGGCTTGCCTATCCAGGACATTTCATAGAAATAAACGTTCATAATATGGGGTCTTCAGGGGTGGGTTTCCTCATATCTCTCTCTTGTCCAAGGTTCATACATGCTGTAGTATGTGTGGATGCTTTATTAACAATGATTATTTGTGATAGAATGGTAATATCCTATTACATGGCTGTGCACACACTGTTCCTCTCTGACTGATGCTGCCTCCGGGCTCTTTCCACTTGGGCTCCGATGAATCATGTCACCATGACCGTTCATGTTCAAGTCTTCATGTGGTTTCGTGTTCTCATTTCCCTTGGCTGCGCACCTAGGAGCCCAGTCAACTTTTTAAGTTTCTTTTAAAAGGGAAAAATAAGCTCCCCAAGTCAAACTATGCACTGTGCAGAGTGGATTAAAATGCCAGCATGGTTATTGCTAGGACACGTGACCTTGGTGAAAGCAACAGCTGGGCCTGGAACATGCTAGAAGCTCAGTGAACAGAGGCCCAGACTTTCATTCTCATGTCCTCAGGGAAAGGTCCAGGGGTAGGAATGTCCTGACAGCAAATCTCTCTGCCTCACTCCTTCATTCATCCAATAGGTGCCTCAGGCTGCCTCAGGTGCCTTAGGTGCTGTCTGGGTGTCCCAGACACAGATGGAGAAGCCCACTCACCCCACACATCAGGAGCTCAGTCTAGAGGGGAAGACAGACATAAAACCCTTACATTGTGACCCAAAGGAAGCAATGACATCCTTTCCCCTTACCCTGGGCATTTCCTTCTTGAAATACCTCACATGTGATGTCTCGTCCCCAGGACAAAGGGGACAGAGGGAAACGACTGTTCAGGGGACCTTGGACCTTCAAGGCCTATTCTTGGGGTTTCCTACTCTTCTCTTTTATATATTGAGGACTTAACTCACTTCTGGAGTAAAAAGCCCCGGGTCCTCTGCCCTTTATCATTGATCTATTTCCCATAGTCCCACAGTCCTCCTGAGCTCTGTCCAAGTAAAGCCGGGAGCCTAGATTGCAGAAATGAGCAAAGTTGTTCTATCTACTTTGACCTGGCAGGCAGACCGCAGTGCCACTGGCAACGCAGGGCAGGGTATGGTGGGCACCAGAGACATCCATAGGGTCCTGAATGGGAATGCAGCTGTGTGTTAACACATGCATGGCGTGTACCCCTCAGCTACTCCCAGCATGCTCTCTGCTCACAGTTGCAGTGACATCTTTATTTTTAAAGGCGGTGTTTACGTTTATATATGTCCTCTACCAGATTCCAACTCCTCACACAAGGACACAGAGTGCTTCCCAGTCTCTCAGGACAGTCCACCGAGAGAATCCGAGGAGCCTTGCCTTTGGATGGATCAGGGACAATCGGGAGCCTTTCTATGTCACTCCGTCTTACTCACGATTTCTTATTTGAATACAGGTGCCGCACACACATGTGGGTGATTCTTAGTCACAAGTCATGTTCTGTTCCACCTAGCTTACGTGTGCAGATTCATATAATTACTTTTGCTTTCCAGTGTTCAAGCTAAGGTATTTTAAGGTCAGGCGTTGGGACATGCACCTTTAATTCTAGCACACAGGAGGCCGAGGAAGGCAAGACTTTTGAGTTCAAGACCACCCTCGTGTACGTAGTGAGCTCCTGGTGAGAACCTAGTGAGAACCTATCTCGAGAAAACAACTAACTCCAAATAAATAAACCCTGGTCCTCCTTCCTTGTGATTTGATAGTAGCTCATCTCCAATGGGGAAAACGTATAAAAAGAAATCTAAATGCAGCTAGCTTAAGGCAGGAGCTGCCGTACCCTGCAGTCTCTCCATTCACTCACCCCTGATGTCTGTCACGTCCATGCTTTTCTCTAGGAGATGCCGTTGTCTATGGATGTATAATGCTGTGGGAAGGGGCTGGGACTCACAGGAGGAAGGGCCTCTGGAACATACCTTCTTCCTGGAAGAAACCTCCCTTACCCTACTGTCGGGGTAGCCCCCTGAGCAGTGGTAAAGCCAGTGTCGGTGAGGCTTCTAGAGGATGGGCTGAGCCCAGTACCTGACGGCTTTCCGGCCTGGGTATGAACAGAGGAGCAGATGTGTGAGCTCTGGTAGGAGGAAGGTTGGGCTGCCCATCCTCACACAGGTTCTAAGACAGGAACTTACTCTGCTATGTCAAGTAAGGTGGAAAAATCTGTGTGGCCTGGTGCCTCCATGGTGACTGCAGTTGGGTTGGGGTGCAAAGCAGCTAAGACCTACCTCAGCCTCCTGCCTGCCTTCTTCCCCAGCATCTCTGAGATGCAAAAGAACTTGCCAGAGACAGCCATCCCAGCCTGAGAAGGAGTTTTCCTCAGTGAGTCACATGGAGAAGACATTAATTACGGGTGGATGCTGTGAAGATTCTCATGGAGCCCCTATGACAGTCCCCACAAGTGTCATTGTCTCTACTATGGGGAAGTAGAAAGAAAGGCTTGGGACAGAGGGTGACTCTTGAGGTCTCACGGGATCAAGGACCTTTTGTGTACCATTTACAGCCCCGTGATCTTCCCGTACGGAGTGTTCTGCCTGGCCAGTTTGCCAGACCTCTCCTCATTGTGCTGGCCCCTCCTTATCCAGAGGATGATAGAATTCAGAACTGGGGGTAAAATGAAGTTGGGTCTGGATCCCACAGTACTTTATTGTGCGTGATCATGCGGGCACGTGTGTATGTGTGTGTGTACGCACATACGTGTGTGTGAGTGACTGGGTAACTGGCCACTCTTCTCACTAGTGTACACACATGGACTTCGTATGTGGCACAGAGTAAAAACATCAAAGACACCAAGTGGAGAGACTGCTCCAGCAGTTGGCTCCTTGGAGGGACGTCCATCACTTGTCCCAGAATTCCCTGCTTCAGACTCACCAGGACCTGCTCTGTCTTCCTGGGATCTGCCCACGAGCAGGGCTGAGTCTTGCCTCTGGGTTCTGGTGCTCTGTGTGTTTGGAATCCATGCTTACCTCTTGGTCTTGGTCCCCAGAGCTTCTTCCCTCCATCTTCCTGTCAAAACCTCTCTATCCCTTCCTTCAGCCCTCAGTTCTAAACCACGAGCGGCCCTGACTCCCCGCTCTCCTCTCCACACTTGCCACATCCCCACCACTGCATCCACCAGTAAAATGGAGAGATTTGACCAGGTGGAAACTGAAAATAGGCCATCCTGGGCTACTGAAGATAGGCCATCCTGGGCTACTGAAGATAGGAAACCCTGGACTCCAGGCCCTTCGGTTGTCAGAGATGATCTTCCAGGTGTTAGGCCATTTGAAGACTTATGTCTGTCTGCCTTTGAGAGTTGGAGCCCCTGGGACAGATATGTGGAGCCTTTTGTGGTCAACAGAGGTTGAAGCCCCCTCTTTCACTGGACAGTCTCCCTGAATCTGCAGTGCTGTCCCCTTCTGAAGGATGCAGGGGGAAGGGTACTTTCCAGAATTGGGGCCTTCTAATGCGGGGTTGGGACAAGACCACTGAGAACTTAGACCCATGGGGGAAATAGACACTTTTCCCAATACAGCCTTTGGGGTGGGGGATTGTCAGGAATAGGATCCTGGTCTTGAACTGACAACCCTTTGGTGTCAGGGAAGCTGGAGTCTACTGTGGGGACAGAGAAAGAGGGCAGACTGTTCCCAGCAGGGGTGAGGAGTATCTGTGTGTCCCATGGACTCAGGGCCATTTGACTGAGTTGGTGCAGCTCATCGGGGATAGAACCAGAGGTCCTTGGTCTGCAGCCCCCTAACTCTGAAGTAGCTCTTACTGCACTAGACAGCCTGGGTACCCAACACTGACCCCCACCACTGTGTGTTCCTTCCTCAGTGTCAGTTCTCACAGTATGGTTCCCACATCACCAGCAGTGTTGTCACCCCAGGGCCCTCTTCAAGCCCAACTGACTCAGGAACTCTAAAGCGGGCCTGGTGTTCTGTGTTCAATCTTGGGTATTCTCAATACTTCCGGGATAAAGTGGGAGGCTCCTGACAAGCTTTGGAGGCCTTCCCCGCTGGCCCTCTGTGTCGTGAGCTTCCAGTCTGTTTTCCCATCTGACACTGGTGGGATGCATGCCTTGGACCTGTTGCCTGGCATCCCTCCGGGTCAGCAGCCAGGGCAGACTCTATGCAGAGTGCTCAGACAGTCGGAGGCTCAAAGGCTGGCCTCACTCTGGCTGTGTGAACCTCAACCCACTGAACCTCCGTGCCCTCCGTTCTCCAGGGAGGGCGGCCATGCATCTGCTTGGGTAGCTGTGAGGATGGCATGAGATCACCTGTGCAAGCTCACGCCGGGTCCGGGCAAACCCCTGGGGACAGGGCTTCAGAAGTCTGCGTCTCTCCGTTTTTAAAGGGAAACTCATTTATTACCTAACATATACGGTGAGGCGCTCCCATAAATTAGCCTGCTGATATTTTTATACTGAAGTGTATGAACACATAAAAGTAGAAGAAATAGGCTGTTGGCGACAAGCCCCACCAATCCCCCCGGACTTTACTCAGAAGGCGAGGGGGAGCTATGGAAGACTTTAAGGCAGGGACGTGGCATGGTTTGGTGAATTCTATAAATGATGCCCAGATTCATGCATATCTCAGAATCCCCTGGGAGGCGGGTTAAACACATGCTGCTCCCTAACTCCATGATTGCTTGCACCCAATAAACCTGGTAAACGAGGTGTGGCCACACCCCCCACTTTACAGAAGACAGAATAGCTGGTGATCAAGGAGACAGGACTTCACTGATAGTGAACAGTCAGGCCAGGGACCTGACCAAGGCCCTAGGGTGAAGTCAGTCAGGAACCTTTAGGTTTTCTAGGAACATTGGGAAAAGATCTGTGGTTGAGACACCCAGCCACTTGTTGGACTTAGCAGAGACCGTGGCAGAGGCAAGAGCTCTGGCCTCAGTTTCCCCAGCAGTGAATCCAGACTATCCACTGTGGTGGATGAGAGCAGAGGCTTTGTGCTAGAGGGTACAGGGGGAGCCGGCTGGCTTGGCTCTAGTCTGGGATTGTCATGTGGTGCTCCAGAATTTCCCTGCCCCACCCCCAGCCCACACCCTGGCATGTCTGGGCCTGGGCTCCGGGAAGAAGAGCAATCTTCCAGTTTGTGTTGCCCAAATATTGCGCAGGCCTGTTGATGTCTCTCCATGGCAACGGCGTTCCAAGCTGGATGGGGGCGAGGGAGCAGATCTGTGTCAGACATCCCGAGGTACTGTCACCATCCCTGAGATACTGAGGGAAGCGTCTGACCCAGTGAAGCCAACACCACCAAGTAAAACAGGGTGGCCAGGCCACAGTGGGGAGTGTGGGAAGGCTCCCAAACACTGCTTGCTGTTCTGTCTTTAGGGAGAAGTTAACACTCAGGCCTGAATGCTGTGTATTCTGCCCTAGTGAGCTGGGGGCCTGTCTGACCAGGGTCCTTATCAGTGGGACAGGGGTGTCAACCCTGGCCTTCCAAGGTGACAAGTAGGAGTGTATGGGTCATGTGGAACCAGCCTGGGTTCTGTCATCTCCCCTGACTTTTGCATGTGCTCGACCAGGGATGCTCCAGGGCTGGTAGACTGGTGGGTAATGGCTCCTGTATAAATCCAGGGCTGTATGTCCCACAGTTGCAGCTTCCTCCTGGTCCAGAAGTCAGCGCCAAGGCAAGGAATTGGCTGAGACTCTTCTGGTCACTCCGTACAAATATTCCTTTCAAAGTACAGTGAAATTGGGTGTGGGACAACAGCCTAGTACTTAGGTGGCTTAGGCAAGAGGGTCGATCTCTGAGTCCTAGGCTAGTCTGGGCTACATAGTGAGATCCTATCACAAGCAAAACAAAACAAAACAAAACAAAACAAAACAAAACAAAAGGCACAAATTAGACTGCGGAGCATATGTGGGAAGGAGAAGATTCCAAAGCCAAAGTTCTGGATTCAAATCAACAAGTGGTATATAACCGTGGGCGGGCTACTTCACTACCTTGGCTTTTGTCCTCCTCTCCGAAAACAGCTGACTGTTCTAGTGTAGCTCAGATGGGGACCTCAGAGGCACTCTTGACGCTTTCTGTCTTTCACACCCAAATGTGATCCGTCCTGGTTTGGTGTCCTAGTTAGGGTTTCTAGGGCTGTGATGAAACACCATGACCAAAAAGCAAGTCGGGGAGAAGAGAGTTTATTTGGCTGACACTTCCATGCCACTGTTCATCATCGAAGGAAGTCAGGACAGGAGCTCAGACAGGGCAGGAACCTAAAGGCAGGAGCTGATAGGGAAGCCATGGAAGAGTGCTGCTCACTGACTTGCTCACTGTAACTTGGTTCATCCCCTTTTCTTATAGAACCCAGGACCACTAGCTCAGTGGTGGCCCCACCCACAGCGGCCTGGGCCCTCCATCAATCCCTAATTAAGAAAACGCCTTACAGCCAGATCTTATGGAAGATCTGGCCGGCACACCTGGCTTTCAAATATTATCCAAGTCAACCATTTTCCCCCAAGTCAGCCCTGCTCAGAGCCACCATTGTCGCTGGAGCCATGTCACGGTCTGGCCCTCAGTGCAGTACACTTCCTTCTACTGCAGTGTTTCTGTCTCACTCATGGTTGGGGCAGGCGTCGTGTGTGTGTGTGTGTGTGTGTGTGTGTGTGTGTGTGTGTGTGTGTGTGGGGGAATCCTGTGTGGCTTCTGGTAGAAACACTTGCCCAGTCGAATCCCTGCTTCGTCTCTTACGGTCTCTTGCCCATCCTCTCAGGCCATCCCCCACCCACCCTGGCATTCCTGGTCCTGCTTTGACACCTCCCACTGGCAATTCTCTGCCTGAATGATTATTTCCAGGCACAGCAGGCTCCTCTCTCAGCTTTGCTCATCTGTGCTGAAACGCCATCTAATTGGATCTGGTACTTAAAGAGC
Organism: Rattus rattus; assembly: GCF_011064425.1. Classification (NCBI taxonomy): domain Eukaryota; kingdom Metazoa; phylum Chordata; class Mammalia; order Rodentia; family Muridae; genus Rattus; species Rattus rattus. Next base: position 4,977,696 of record NC_046162.1, read on the forward strand.
TCCCGGTTTCCCGGGTGAGCTCCCTCACTCTCCAGCTGGCCCTATGGTCCATGGGCACTTGGCTCTGCACTACCTTGCCTCCTTTCTGCTCAAACCTAAGCCTATCTTGCCACGCTGCCCTTCAGGGCCCGCCTTCTGTTTTCTTCTCCATCCTGGCTGACTCTTGATGCTGGCATGCTGGTTGGTGACATGGTCCATGCGGTGGTCCATTAATTGAGCCCAGGTGTAGATACGGATGTTGCCAACTTGGCCAACGCCAACAGTTCAGCATGCTCCACAGCCCTCTAGATAGCCACAGGCATGGTAAGCTCACACGGGGAGGAGCCCCCTCCTATTAGCCACTCTCATTACTCAGCACTACTTCCTGTGGGGTGGAGTGGATCTTCAAATCTGGATTCAGATCAATTGTAAAAGTTTCAAGACTCAATCTATAGATGTGTGCTTCTGCCCTTTACCAGGATCTGGTACTCGGCGGGGTCCCTCCAGGACATGGTCAGGGCATTTGAATGGTTGTAGCCAGAGGTGTGGCTGGCACCCAATGGAAAGGGCAAGGCAAGCAGTCATTCCCACATCAGAGAACTCTGGGCCAAAGTGAGAACAGCAACGATTGAGAAGCCCGTGCCCAGACCAGCCTTCTTCCGCTTGTCTGGCTTGTCTCTGCCTCTGCCTTTGTCTTTGCTATGTCTCTTCTCTCTCTCCCTGTCTCCATATCTGTTTCTCTCTCATCTCTCTGTCTTTGTCTATCCATCTCTCCGTGTCTCTGTCTTCCTGTGAATTCTGTGTCTGTATCTGTGTCTTCTCTGTATCTCTCTGTTTCTGTGTCTCTCAGTGTCTCTTTATTTTATCTTTCTGTCTTTCTGTTTCTGTTCATATCTGCCTTTCTATCTCTGACTCTCTGTTCTACACACACACACACACACACACACACACACACACACACAAACACACACGTATGCCCAGATATTGGTTTCTTTGTGTGTATGTGTATATGTGGTATAGGTGTATGTGTATGTTCACACATATGTGGTCACTTGCGTATGTGTGTGGGGTGTGTATACACGTGTGTGTGTGTGTGTGTGTGTGTGTGTGTGTGTGTGTGTGTGTGTGTAAGCCCATAGCTGACACCAGGTGTCTTCCTCTGTCACTGTCTGATATGGCTTGGTTGCCCTTCTCACAGCTTGCTGGGATTTCCGTCTCTGGCCTGAGGGCTGGGATTATGGCAGCTACCACAGCTGCCTGGCTTCTGTGCACATTCTGGCCCTCATACTTGCATGATGTAGCATCTCCCATCCCTTGGGATCTAACTGCCTCCCAGTAAGAGAAGTCTCTGTACAGCGATTTCACAACCCTTGAGAAAAGCTATAGAGAACTGTTCACCCCTCCATATTTCAGTGCCCCCCGCTCAGTCACAGTGATGCTCACATCCTGACGCCATTGGACAGTCTTTTATATATGTCCACTCTGGCATTGGGACCGGGCTGGGGTCAGATGGATTTCACCTGTCACATACCTCCTCTCTATAACCTGTAGCAGCTGCTTCCTCTAACCAGCTTGCCTCAGAACCTTGACATCTCTGTGGGACACAGGCACACTGTGTGTAGCACAACCTTAGTCAGGCTTAGCCAGGTTCTGCATTTCAAGTGGGGAAGCCCCAGAAGCTTCCAACCCAAGCTCTGGGTCAGGCTGGACCTGCCTGCTTTAGCCATTGTGAAGTGAGGATGGCTTCATGCCAGGGTCCCAGGGTTCATATAGACACAGACGGCTGTGTTCTAACTGTGACCCTGACATGATCGCACCCAGTACCCACTGGAGGCAAGTGAATCCGTTCCCTGCTGAAAACGGTCTGTGTGTTTCCACTCCTGCACACCTCTGGCATTTATTTCTCTGCAAGGAAGGGCTTTCTCCTCCTTCTGTTCTTCTTCTCCTTTTTCCATTTTGTCTTGATTGGGATGACTTCATGAACTGACATTTTTGTGTGTGAGAGAGCAGGTGTGCAGTGTGTGAAGGTCAAAGGGCAGCCCAGGTGTCGATCTCCTTGACTTCCACCTTGTTTGAGACAGGGTCTTCTGTCTTGTTTGATGCTGCATTTCCCCAAGCCACCTAGCTCACAGCTTCTAGCGACGTTCCTGTCCCCATCCTGCCTTGTAGGGACATTGGGTTTACAGACCCAGCTTTTACACAGGCTTGGGGGATTTGAACTCAGGTCTTCATACTTACATGACAACAACTTTACCCACTGTGCCATCTCCCCAGCTCCACTCACTCAATGCATAACATTGTCATTTCAATTCAGGCTTCCTCAGGATGTCAAGGAGCCTTGGCTGCCTAGATGCTGCCTGTGCACCTCTCATGTTTTAGCACTTCCAGATCCCTCCTGCTTCAGCTGCAGAAACCCCGGGTCCCTAGATGGGATTGGTTGTTGTGTTGGGGAAATGGCAGCTGGAGACCCAGGTCTAGCCATTAAAGCCTTGGTGGCAATTGTTGCAGGTTGAGCTGGGAAAGCCTCAGGCATCTGAAGATGCTTAAGTCGTGAGTTCCCAGGTTTTATTTCTGGTTCAGTTGCCTTTAGATTGAGGGTTGTGTGTGTGCATGTGCATGTGCATGTATGTGTGTGTATGAGTGTATGTGTGTGTATGTGTTTATGTGTGTATGTGTGTGCATGTGCATGTATAAGTGTGTGTGTATGTGTGTATATTTGTGATGTGTGTACATGTGCATATATGTGTGTGCATGTGCATATATGTGTGTGTATATATGTGAATGTATGTGTGTCTATGTGTTTATACATGTATGTGCGTGCATGTGCATGTATGTATGTGTGTGCATGTGCATGTGTGTATGTGTTTATGTGTATGTGTGTATGTGCTTATGTGTGTGTATGTGTTTATGTGTATATGTGTGTATATGTGTATATATGTGTCTATGTGTTTATACATCTGTGTGCATATGTGCGTGTGTGTGTGTGTGTGTGTGTGTGTGTGTGTGTGTGTGTGTGCTGTCAGGCTGTGCTGACAGGACATGGCTGTAGCATCATCAGCCACAGTAGTGACTGATGGTCACTGTAGTCAGTTGCATGCTTTGGTCAGTGACAGGCCAGGTGAGCCACCACTGCTGATTTGATCACATCTCCTGGTTATGGCCTGAACATGTGCCCATGCAGTGGAAGATTAGTCCTGAGCCTGGCACTATATACGTTGTGGAACCTGTAAGAGGAAGTGCCCATGGGAGGTCTAAGGCCACCAAGATCACGTTCTTGAAGAGGCCTGTGAGTCCTTGTGCTCTTGCTCCCTCTCTCTGCACTTTCTACAGCCATGTGGTGTACTGTGTGTGCCATCACACACTCAGTCATGCTTTTGGTCACATGCTCTGTCACGCGCTCCATCACGCGCTCTGCCATGTACTCCACTCCGCCACGCACTCCCACCATGATGGATACCTCAACACAGGCTCAACCCAACACGAGCTACCTACATCTTTCCTTTTCTCAATGTCCTTTTTCTTGCTTGCTTCTTTACCAAACTGGAAGGCTTATCTAGGTGGTGATAGCTCAGCCTGCCTCAGTGAACTCTACCTCCAAATGCCTCATGGCACAGTAGTGCATGGGTAGATGCAGCATGGGACATTGCTGGTCTCGTTGATTGAGTTTGACACTTTTCTTAATCCCCCTCCACCCTCTCACTCCCCCTCCATCAACAGCAGCACTTCTCAACCCATGGATTCTGAACCTCTCTCTCCAAAATGACTTACATTATGATCCAGAACAGTGGCAAAATCACAGACATAAAAGAGCAACACAAATAACTCTATGATCAGGGGACCCTGTAACCCGAGGAACTGTATTAAAAGGGTTGGAGCATTAGGAAGGTTAGAAGCGACTGCTCGACAGAGACAACACCTTGTGCTAGAAGTAGGGGAGGGATGGAAGTGTTGCTGGCATGCACAGGGGCTGCTTCTGCTTCAGGGCCCCCCTGTGGGCTGTGCAGAGCAGAGACATTTTGACCTCAGACCCTTCATTAAAGAATGTCAAATCCCGCAATAAGTAATCCTTTCTTTCTTGGGACAAAGGTGCAGGCTGTTGAGACTGTGGATTTATGTCCCCTTACCCCTACTGATCTCCCCCTGTTTAGATAGTTAGCCCAGGCTGGCCTTAGTCTCCTTATGTAGCTGAGGCTAACCCTGAAACCCTGTTCTTCCTGCCTTCACTTCTTGAGTCCTGAGACTCCCGCTGTGTGTCACAACTCCCAGTTTCTGTGGCTCCAGGGATCCATCCAGGGCCTTGCGCATGCTAGGCAGGTACTCTACCAAAGGAGCCCACATCCCCCAGTCCCTGGTAATACTTTTTAATGAAGAGATGAAGCCACTGGCACAATTGTCGGAAGTCAACAGTACTCACACAGAAGACATGGTATTGCCACAGTTCAGATGCAGCTGTAAATTCCTTAAGGTTCATGTGCCTCAGTGTCTCTGTCTGTAAAATGGAGCTACAGCTTGACAGAGCTTTTGCTTGTTTGGTTTTTTTTATTTTTGTTTTTGTGGTGTTGTTGTTTGTTTGTTGTTTTGGAGACAGTGTTTCTCTGTGTAGCCCTTGCTGTCCCGGAATTCGTTCTGACCTTGAACTCACAGAAATCTGCCTGCCTCTGCTTCCCTGGTGCTGGGATTATGGGAGTGCAGCAACTCCCCCCTCTCCCCGGGCTCACACATTAGCTCAAGTCTGTAGAGGCCTGAGTGCCAGCTATACTCATTAATCTAAGATTTATTCTATGTATAACAGGGGTGTCTCACCTGCATGTATATATGTGGTTATGTGCAAACCTGGTACCTGGGGACTCAGAAGAGGCCATCAGATCCCTTGGAACAGGAGTTAGGATGGTTGTAAACCACCATGTGGGCCATGGGAATTGAACCCAGGTCCTCTGAAAAAGCAACAAGCGGTCCTAACCACTGAGCAAACTCTTCAGTCCGACATTTTTTGGGGGAATTGCCATGGATGAGATGTGGTTCCAATTTTCCACCAGGTGGGGACGTGACACATCCTTTTGAGTCTTGGCTTCACAGACCCAATGAATAGCAAAGATTAAGTCTGTAAGGAGTGTCCCATGGATGCAGTGGCAAAGGTTAGCAAAGCCCTCTGACACAGGCCTGTCTTTGGCAGTGATCCTCTGCCTGGCACCACATCCCGGGACACCATTTCCCTCTGGCCTCCGCCTCCCTTACACATTTGATGCAACAAATGCATGATGCAGAAAACATTATATTATTTCTGTTTTGAAGGAAGGCGGGGTCAAGATACAGAGAGGTCAGTTACTGGCCCCAGATTGCCTCCCAGTCTGGATGCACTTTGAATGGTTGACTCCAGAACCTGGAAAGGCCATTTTGCAGAGAGGAATACTGAGGCCCAGACACAAAAGGAGCTGGACAGGAATTGCAGGGGGTCTGCACTGAATCAGGGACTGATTATGGAGCCTAGGTGCTGCTGAATAAGGCAGGGTGGGATGATACACCCTTCTTGCCTCAGAGTGGCTTCACTGGTTTAGCTGGGATAGCCTGCTCTCCTTCCTCTCCCACAGTGGGGAAATGTCCCTTCTATCTTAACATTTCCTACACAGGTGGACCACAGGTGAGAGGACTGTGGGCTAGCCTTGGAACCACAGGAACCCGAGGGTGGGGCTAGATGCTACCCTGAGGGCTTATGCTTGGTACTGTAGGGTCTTCATAGCCACTCTGGGAGAAACAGGGTGCTCTTGTTTTACAGACAGTGACACTGAGACCCAGATATGTCCCTTGTCCTGCTCCAAGTAACCTAATGGAGGCAGAAATCGAGTTAAAACACAGGGGCTGTGGGCACTGGGACCTTTTAGCATCTGCCCCTCTTCCACAGCTTGGAAGGCCTACAGGAAGCTATTGACACCACGACTCTGTTGCTTGGACTCACCTAACAGGTAACAGGCATTGGTTAGGGGCGATCATGTGACCCAAACTGTCCAAATCAGTCATATGATAAAACACCGTCCAATCAGAGAAACTACCCAGGGGCCCCTCATATGGATGCTGGGATCTGTCTCTGCCCTGCAAGACAGGAGCTTTATGCTCTGTAGACGCTGTGGGTGTGTGGGGAGCCTCTGTACCCAGCAGACAGTGAACCCTGTTAGTGTGTGAGCCGGGGAGGAGTGGAGCGGGCCTTTCTCTTCCTTACAGGTGCTTGCGGTCTGTTACCCCAGACTTTTGGAGTTGAGAACTTGGGATAATCCGCATTGTATGTCTACACCCACGTTCCCTGGGTTTTGCACTGTGGATGTCTCTCACCTGCTGCCTGTGCCTCACATGCTGGCCTTTCCTCTAAAACATCCCTGCTGTCCAGCCATTCAGTCGAATAATGCCAAGGCAGAACTCATGGCAAATTACAAAGTGTTCCTTCCATCCCTCCACCAAGAAAGGCGGAGATGCCAGGGTTCGGACTTGGTTCTAATGCTTTGTCTTAATTTGGCTCCCAAAGTTGGGAATCTGTGCATCCAAACGCTGAAGGTGCCCGTCCCCAGTGAGTTTTTGGTAGTCAATAAAGAGCCAATGGCCAATGTCTGGACAGGGTGAAAGGCAGGACCTTTTTAGAATTCCTGAGCAAGGGATAAAAAGAAGGGAGAGGAGGAGAATCACTCTGACAGGGAAGCAGAGGAACAGACGTTAAGAGCTGCAGGATGGAGGAGGGAGGGGAGGAGGGAGAAGGGAGGATGGAGAAGGGAGGGAGGGGAGGGAGGAGGGAGGAGGGGATGGAGGTTGGAGGGAGGGAGGGAGGGAGGGGGAGGGGGATGGAGGAGGGAGGAGGGGATGGAGGGAGGATGAGGGAGGGAGGGGAGGGGGAGGGAGGGAGGGGAGGGGGATGGAGGAGGGATGGAGGGGAGGGAGGGAGGGGAGGGAGGATGGAGGGGAGGGAGGGGAGGGAGGAGGGGAGGGGGAGGGGGGGGAGGAGGGAGGGAGGGAGGGAGGGAGGGGAGGGAGGGGGATGGAGGATGGAGAAGGGAGGGAGGGGAGGGAGGGAGGGGGAGGGATGGAGGTTGGAGGAGGAGGGAGGAGGAGGGAGGAGGGGATGGAGGGGAGAGGGAGGGGGGGATGGAGGGAGGAGAGGGAGGGAGGAGGAGGGGGGGAGGGAGGAGGAGGGGAGGGAGGAGGAGGGGAGGAGGGAGGGAGGGGATGGAGGATGGAGAAGGGAGGGGAGGAGGGAGGAGGAGGAGGGGGGAGGAGGGGATGGAGGATGGAGAAGGAGGGGAGGAGGGAGGAGGGGATGGAGATGGAGAAGGGAGGGGAGGAGGAGGAGGAGGGGAGGATGGAGGGGAGGGGGAGGGAGGGGGGAGGAGGGGGATGGAGGGATGGAGAAGGGAGGGGAGGGGAGGGGAGGAGGGGGGGGGATGGGGGATGGAGAGGAGGGAGGGGAGGAGGAGGAGGGGGGGGGAGGGGGATGGAGGATGGAGAAGGGAGGGGAGGAGGAGGGAGGGAGGGGGATGGAGGATGGAGAAGGGGGAGGGAGGAGGGAGGAGGAGGGGATGGAGGATGGGAAGGGAGGGAGGAGGAGGGAGGAGGGGATGGAGGGGAAGAGGGAGGAGGGGGATGGAGGGGGGAGGGAGGGAGGAGGAGGGAGGGGGGAGGAGGAGGAGGGGAGGAGGAGGGGGAGGGAGGGAGGAGGGAGGAGGGGAGGGGGATGGGGATGGAGAAGGGAGGGAGGATGAGGGAGGGAGGGAGGAGGAGGAGGGGAGGGAGGGAGGAGGAGGGAGGAGGGGGATGGAGGATGGAGAAGGAGGGAGGAGGAGGGAGGGGGGATGGAGGATGGAGAAGGGAGGGAGGGAGGGAGGGAGGAGGGAGGATGGAGGAGGGGGGAGGAGGAGGGGAGGAGGGAGGAGGGGATGGAGGATGGAGGAGGGAGGGAGGAGGAGGGGGGGGGGATGGAGGATGGAGAAGGAGGGAGGAGGAGGGAGGAGGGTGGAGGGGGGAGGAGGGAGGGGAGGAGGAGGAGGGAGGAGGAGGAGGAGGGAGGAGGAGGAGGGGGAGGAGGGAGGAGGAGGGAGGAGGGAGGAGGGGAATGGAGGGTGGAGGGGGAGGGAGGGGGGAGGAGGGGGGGGGAGGGAGGAGGGGGGAGGGGGGGAGGGAGGGAGGAGGGGGAGGGAGGATGGAGAAGGGAGGGAGGACGGAGGAGGAGGGAGGGAGGAGGAGGGAGGAGGGAGGAGGGGGATGGAGGATGGAGAAGGGAGGGAGGACGGAGGAGGGAGGAGGGAGGAGGGAAGAGAGAGGAGGGAGGAATTCCAGGGCTAAGTCAGCCTAGGATGGAACCTGCTGAACGGTCGCAGTGAACAAGAGGCTGGAATATCAGCTTGTGTCTGGGAAGGTCCCTGATCTCTGTGGGCTGTGTGGAGAACCAGCCCCGGAGTGTGCAGGGTTAGCTCCATAGGCCATGCACCCCAAGCCTCTGTCCTCCCAGAGTCCCTGGCATCGCTGGCTCACTCCTGAACCACCTGCGAGCACCTGGTACTAAGTGAGACCAGGTCACTGGGTCACCTTGATCCGATCCCCTAACAGAGCTCCCTGTTTTCTGGCTAGGGGCTCTCAGATGAGTACCTTCCCTTCTGGAAGTGTTAGCTTCCTCACCTGCTTCAAGGACCACAGAGAGGCCAAGAATGCCCCAGCAAGTGACAGTCCTCTGGGCTGTGCCCACACCTTGCTTGTGTAAGGCTGGTGTCTGTGTCCATTTTCCCATGTTCCCCAATAGTTCCTGGCTGAGTCAGACCCTCGCACACTTCACCATCTTGCTCAGAGCTCCAGGGACTCCACCCTCCCTAGAGCCTAGAAGATGTTCCAGGTCACATCCTAGGCCTCACTCATCTCTACTTTGCACAGGAAACATTTCTAGGACTGCTAATGTCCTGTCCCCAGCACTAACCCTACCCATGACCCAGATGGCCCCACGCAGGAGGACTTGGCCTAGGTTGCAGCTGCCATTTTTTTCCTCTGACCTTTCTGTAGGTCAAGGTCCTGGCATGGGCTCAAGTAAAGGTCTCCAGTCCACAGAGCCCTTTCTCTATACATAGTGTTCATCTCTGGGTAGGAATGCCTAAGTGTTATCACTGCGGGGTACAGGGGCAGGATTGATCCATGGGGCTAGAGACTCCCATGAAGGTTCAGGTGCAGTCTGGTGGGGGAGACAGCATAAAGTGGTGATTTTAGATGTTTGTCACACGGTAGAGCCATCCAAGGAGAGGTAGCAGGGTTGGTGTGGTGTGGTCGGTGGCAGTGGTGGGAGGGGATAAAGCATTGTTACAGGAGGGTGGAGACTAGAGGGAGAAGAATCAGCTTGCTGGGTGATCAAGGGATCCCAAGAAGCTCTGGCAAGACAGCCCACAGGGCCAGAGGAAGGAGAGGGTCTCCTGATAGCGCTGAGGTTTCCAGGACACAGGGCACTAGCTACTTCCATGGGGAAGCCTTAGGTGCAAGGCTCAGGTCTGCTATTCTCTGTGACCTAGGGCATGTCACTTCCTTCTTAGACCCCCATTTCATCCCTTAATCTACATAAGGTGGCCTCTACAACATAGCAGAGTATGCACAGGCTAAACACTGTCTTGTCTGTCTGTCTGTCTGTCTGTCTGTCTGTCTTTTTCTGGTATCTCACAGCCTCTGCTTTGGCTGAAGGTCCTAGTTTCCTCCTCTGAGAACCCAGTATGTGCTCATCGGTGTTTGTGGCTACATGGGCTGCGGCAAGCTGATGCACCCTTTTGTCCGCATCTTGGAAAAGCATGGCACCAGCCTCCTTGAATCCCCAAGACATCACTGGCTGCCCGAAGGCCTTTGAGTATTGCACCTCTGCCTGGCTTCCCTTGCCCTTGTCCACTTCCCTGCTCCTCCATGCTTCCTGCTGGTCACCCTGTCATGCCACCACAAACAGATGCTTGCCGGGGTCGGAAATGCCGTCCTTCCTTTATCGCTTGAGCTCTCCAGGAGACTCGTCTTGTATGCTGCATACTGGTCCTCCTGATGGCGCTGAGGTTTCTGGGACACAGGGCCCTAGGTACCTCCACAGGGAAGCCTCAGGTGCAGACAAGGCTCAGGTCTGCTATTCTCTATGACCTGGGGCATGGAAAAGGACCTATGTATACATGTAATACACACAGGAATTACATGAGAGAGGAAGGGAGGAAGGAGGGGATGGAGAAGGTGAGAGAGTCTGGGATGCAGAGGTCTGTGGAGAGGCAGGAGGAGGGGTATTCAGGGTGAGGCTCCCTCTGCTTCTTCCCACAGGGCTGACCTGGCAGCCTTGCTGGGGGGGGGGGAGCGCAGGAAGTATGGGCCTATGGGATTAGTGGGCAGGAAATCCTCCAGGAGACATTAACTTCTAAATCTAGTTCCTCACCACCAAAGGCATGAAACTCTGTAAGGGCTTGGGAGTGTAGCTCAGGGGTGGAACGCCAGCCTCAAGTCTGAAAAAAAAAAAAAAAAAATCCCACAAAATCTCTAAAACATTTCTTTGAGAGCAAGTGTCTGTGTGCCAATGAGGGGCCGATGCTGCCACCTGCTGGACACTCAAGGAAGGGGCTCTTAGGGTCACTCATGGACCCCCTTCCCTGGGTCTGGATGCCAGTTTATTAAGTTGATGCTCTGTGAGATGCACTAGGGTCTTTAAAGATGCGAGGTCTTCATCAGTAACTGGGGTGCTCCTGAATTCTGTAGCATACCAGGGAACCCAGGCTCAGTGGAAAGATGGGCGTGGCCCAGGTCGCAGGTACCCCGATTCTAATCCAGGCATCTCTGTCTCCTAAGTGTGGCTCAGTGATGTCCTAGAGGCAAATGAAGGGGAACGGAGGAAGGCAGACAGCCCAGCGAGGGCCCAGCTGACCCCAAGGCAGCCCCGCTCCTGGGCTTTCCCTCCCCGGTGCTTGCAGTCAGGGGCTCTGCCTTCCTAGGGGCATTTGTGGGCCCGTCCACTCCATGACCTCTCTCCCCCAGTATCAAGCTTGGAAATCCAGTCTCGTAGGGTGGAGAACCTAGACAGTGCCTTTCCAGGCGTGTGGGACAGAGGAAAGCAGGACTCCAGCCTTGGGTCTCAGCAGTTTATTACAGAAAGGAGGCCAGACTCGAGCCAAGTTGCTAGAGCCCATGTGGCCAAATTTGAAACCAGACAAGAGGGTCAGACTGGAGAATGGACCAGGAGACCTTCTATGGGGTAGAGAAGGGGCCCCCTGAAACAACCACCTGCTAGGGGTCAAGGGCATGACCAATACTATCAGGGAGTGCTTCTAATGGAAGACACATTCCCGACGGCCTGCCCTCTGCTTTGGACTCTGCCAGTCCTCGGCGCCATCATCCTAGGCTATCTCCCTCCCTCCCTTGGCCTTCTTATCACCCCATACAATGTGGTCAGTGGTATTTCTAACTTCTTCAGACTCAACTGAGACTCAAGATCAAACGTGCACAGAGCCACAGGCGCTTAGTAGGCCCTCCGAGCATGGGACAGGAAGGGCCCCACTAACACCCAAGAGTTGCCTCCAATGCTTCTTCAAAGCTGAAAAGCAGGCCTCGTGTCGTGATGCTTCTGTAGAACTGGGGAAACTGAGTCACTGGACCAGGAAGTGCCTGAGTCCAGGCTTCAGCCTGAGTCACAGCATAAATGCTGGAAAAGCTCCTCCTCCTTCTAGCCACCCCCGGAAATACTTCATGCCTCAGTGGCTGTCTTCCTCTCCTTCTCTGCCCTACCAGCCAGACTGGCAGTAGACAAAGGAAGTCGGGGCAGGCTCCACTCCAGGAGGGGCTTGGATCTTTCTTGAAGACAAAGCTGTCCTGTGGCTCCTTCAGTGAGGAGAAGGCTCACGGCTGAGGGAGGGCTTCTCTCACACCTGATGGGTACCCTTGCTCCATCTGCATTGGGGATCCCATCCTATACACGAGGGAAGTGAGACTTGCAAGGTGTCTGCCCAGGTCCTACAGCTGTGTTGTGGCAGGACATGAGTTCACCCCTGCAGCACCCCACAGAGAAAGCTGAGTGGGCTCTCACACACAGGTCACCTCGGCTTCCTCAGAGCAGGCTGGCTCAGAGGCTCAGCAGGAAGCCCTTCCCATCCCATCTCCTCAGAACTGGGACAAGCTTTGACGTCAGCACGTCCACATTCCTGCCCTCTAGCTCTGGGTGGGGTGTTGATTTCCTCCCTCCAATGTTGGTATCACAAACAGGAAGCTGGGTCATATGGGCAGGCCTGAGCTGAGGGCTGAGGGAGGACAGGGCCACCCTTCACGCCAGCTCTTTATTTCTACCAGGTGGTCTACACTTCCAAGAGGTTGAGGGGGAGGAGTCTGTTCTAATGTCACAGCGGGCCATACTGTCCCCAGAGCTACTCGGAGGGTGTTCAGTGACCACACTACCTGTCTTGGTCCTCAGAGGGCTTCTGCTGGCCATGTTACATAGCTTCCTGCTTCTGCTGTGGACAAATAACAAGAACTTTGCTGACAGATTGCTGACGCAGGCTGTGGGCTTCATACGGGTCCTTGAATTCTTATCATCAGAATTTCATGTCCGTTTACAGATTACACCACCAACACACTAATTGGTTAGGCCAATTGTCCGAGCTCCCACAACTGTGGGGTTGGGTGAGGCAGGGATCTGAACTTACAGAGTGTAGCCCAGAGCTAACCAGCAGAGCCTCTCCCTCTTCCTCCTCAGCTCAGCCCCCCTCAGACTATGTTCTGGAAAGTGCAAGCTTGATGGCACCTATTTTGGGTTAACTTCCCCCATGGTTCCCTACTGCCCCGGGACTCGAAAACCGAGGTCTGAGGAGTCTAGGGCCTAACCTTTGCTACTCCACATCTAGCTCGATTCCCCCTTCAGATGTACCAAGCTAGTCTGATCCCTGAATCCAACTCCTTCACCTACCAGGACTACCTTCTGAAGAGAGGAATCTCAGGGTATAGAGGGGCAAGCTTAGGACCCGGCCACAACTAGTCCCCGCAGGTCTGTTTAGCCTGAAGCCTTCTATGGACGCAGAAGTTCCCAGTGTTAGGCTACACCGGGTATAGCAGGTTTTGTCCTGGGACAGTTTCCCAGGTCCCACCTGGAGGTGAGGGATTTGACCCACGTGTATGTTCATCTTTCGAGTGTACCTCCCAAATCCCAGAGAGGGCTGATACAGTGCAGCGACTCTCGTGGCTGTCCGTGCAACAGAGCATGGACCGCTTGGTCCACCTAGGCCCTAGTCTTGGGCAAGTCCAGACGCTGCCACCGCTGCCCTGGCGACCACACTTTGAGAATCAGCTGGTGTGGAGGAAGCCGGGTTGCAGGGTTGGTAGTTGGACAGGGGAAGGACGGATGGAAGCCTCTAACTCTGCTGGATTCTGCCTTGCCTCAGCTTTCTTACTCTCAAATGTGAAGAACTGCGGACGTGATAAGGACTGCAGAGCACAGGGGGGATCGGAACTCTTCTGTCACCGGCTCTTTCCACAGATGTTTGCTGAGTAAGCACTGTACCCCTTCCCCAGTTCCTATGGGTGGCATGAATGGAAGGTAGCATGGGAGGGGCCATGCCATGGCTTGGTCTCTGGTTATCAAGTGCATTTAACCTTGAAGGAGGAGACCTCAGGAGCCTAGTTTCTCCTGATTGTAGAACCCTTTCAACTCCAAGTAGACTCTATCCCTTACCTACAGTTACTATAGTCAGAAAGCAGCATGTAACAGCAGCGTATTGGAATCTCACACTAGCCGACTCTGCCCCACTTGGGATAAGACTCATCTCTTGGTCCAGTTCTACACTGTGAGCTGTGCTCGACAGTTACTGAGTCCCGGCATTCAGATCAACTATGCATCCTGATAGAGCTCCAAGGCTGTGATTTGGAAGCCTCACAGGGGGGTGTGGAGAGCTTCCTTCAAGTGGAAAGGCACAATCATATACAGTAGGGAAAAGACAGTCTGAGGTTGCTAAGGTTCCTCGAGAAGAAATCCACTTGTCAAGTTTCAAAGGAAGAAAAGGAATTTCTGGCTGACCATGTCAAATTTGTAAATGTTCTGCCCACAGTGTGTGCAGGGATGGGAAAGGCGTGCACACTTGTGCTGCAAACTCGTCGGCACAGTCAGGGCTTTCCAGCGCCACTCACTGTGGATTTTGGACTGTCACTTGCCAGAGAGGGTGCGACTGTGAAGGCAATCAGCTGGGAGATTTCCCGTGTCACAGCGCCCTCTGGTGGGCTGAACGGTGTATGGTCTCCGTGACTCAAGGCTGTGGCCCCTAGACAAAACCGGAGAGGGTGTGTGGGGCAAGGCTTGGCAGGGAAGAGGATGGGTACGCACAAGGGAGGGACGGTTTGCTCCCCCTGAGCAGGGACTTGGAGGAGCTCAGTTGGCTTCCAGGCAACGGCTCCAGTTTAACGTACCCTGGACAGGGCCTCTCCAGGTTGGGAGAGGTTTGGAAGTGAAGGTGGCTGTTGTGGCAGAGGCAAGGGTCTTACTATGAGAGAAACTGCTGAGGAGATGAGCCAGGGCCGGTTCTGGGACCCAGTTATATGGCCATGTAGGTGAGATCTAGGTCTGAGTGTGACTCCTTAGTTCATAGGCTGGAGCGTGTGCCCTAGCATAGCCCTGATCGAACTGAGACCTTTGGTGTTCTGTGAGGGGAGGGTCATAGAGACCCTTGATTAGCACCAATGTCAATGCCACTTGGGCTGAGTGTGTGTGAGCATGCGCACCCACCAATTATCATGTTCTTACCGATCAAGGACACCTCGCAAAACCCGGGCAAAGGCCCAGGAGAACGGATCATAGAAACAAAGCCGCCATAGCACACAGGGAAGACTAGTTTGCTAGTGGCCCGGGACACATTGTAGCAGCAACAGATCAGTGAATGGTAACCCGTCTGCTCATTGGCTGGAAAAAAGTAACTACTGCTACATAGCTGGAGAAGTTGTAAATTGTTTCAATCTTTTGTGGAATGTTCCAGGCATAGATCTCACCCCTCTTAGACCTTTGCAGTGAATGTGTGTGTGTGTGTGTGTGAGAGAGAGACAGAGAGACACAGAGACAGAGACAGAGACAGAGACAGAGACAGAGTTGTATGTGTGGAATATGTGTTCTGGGATATGGTCTCACCCTATAGCTCAGGTTGGCTCAGCATTCATGATTGCCCTGCCCTAGTGCCTGGCCATCTTCGTGTGTCTTTGAACTACCAGTTCTTTTCAGGTTTTAACCTATGCAAATGGTTGAGCTACGTAGAAGGACAGCTTCAGGCATCCATATGGTGGCAGCAGCACTCTAGATGGCTGAGATGTTTTGTATACAACGATAGTGCTTATTATCAGGGATGGTGACTGAGGTATGGGGTATCCGATGTCGGCTACTGTGTACAATAAGAATGAATGATGAAATGATACGGCAGCGACCCAGAACACGCTGTGCAACCCGGACACCGCAGTTCCAGAGGAGGTGGAGGAGCTCACTGAAGTCCTGTCTTCAGAAGACACTGGGGGAATCCATCTCATCTCTTAGCCTTGCCAGCTTTCCCGGGGCTTCCAGCCTTACACCATGCTGCCTACACGACTCACACCATGCTACAGGTACAGCAACTCACACCATGCTGCAGTCAGAGCAGCTCACACCAGGTTGCAGGCATAGCAGCTCATACCATGTTGCTGACACAGTAGTTCATACCATGCTCAGCAAACCTGCCCATCTCTTCCTGCCCTCTTTACTCTCTCCCTCTTTCTTTTCTTTCTTACCTACAAATGTCCGTCACCCATCCATCCCCCAGTTATATACATATACACACCCTACTGACTTACATGCTCAGTCCCTCACACATGCACTCTCCCCTCAGTTACACTGACTTACACATTCCTTACACACTTACACACCTTACTCCTTACAAACCCTAGTCTCTCATACAGAAACATACTCTGTAATCATACTCTACACACACACACACACCTCATTCACACATATATATTCTATTGTTATGAATACCCACATACATACAGCCCACAGTGTGCCCTTTGTCACCTACATGGTCTTTACATACTCACTTTCCTTTCACACATACTAACCTTCAATTACACACCCACGACTGAACAATCTTGACCAACTTCCATCCCTGCTCACGCGCTGTTACTCACCCTTACCCATAATTTACATCCTTCACTTGCTCATCCTTGATCCCTACATGAGATGTATCCCCAGGCTCTCTCTCCTGCCTTCTGCTTGTAGAGCCAACACACAGCAGCCCACCTTCTCCAGGCAGGTGATCTGAGAGGTTCTTGTGAGCCCTAGCCTTCTGAGGGCTGCCTTGGAGATGTGGCATCCCTGTCTCTTAGAATGGAAGGTATTTCTCCCTCATCCACTGGTTTTACAAATTGCCACCCTTTTTTTTTGGTTCCCTCCCCCATGTCCCTCTGATTCTGCAGCCAGGGCCATTCTGTTGTATACACAACTCAGAAACTGCCTCACCTTCGACTCCAAGTACCCACATCTCTCCAGCATTTCCTGCCCAGGACTGCAGAGGACGAACTTTCTCCCCTCCCCTTCCCACAGCTCATCTCCCCTCCCTGCCATCACTTGTTGCCCTCCCCGTCTACTCCCCTCTAAGTGGTGCACACTCTTCACTCTGCCACTGACTTCTGCCATCTCGTTTGTCTGCAGATCCCCAGGCTGGATGAGCTCACCCACTTTGTCCTTTTGACTTAACAACAACTGCGGCCAGAGGCAAAAGGGACCCTTCATCCATTGCTGGTGACAATGGAAAGCAATTCATCCATTGGGAGACCAGTACAGGGGTAACTCAAGAACCTATAAACAGACCACATGCTATCTCACTCCAAGGGACCCCAAGTCAACACGTCACAGAGCATTGTTCACAGCAGATTGGTTGTTATGGAAGGAAACTCAGTGCCCAACAACAGAAAAATGAATAAGATTGCTTGCACATAAGGAATTCCTATCCCTCTCCCTGTTCCCCCCCTGTGTGTGTGTGTGTGTGTACATGCATGTGCATACATGCATATATATGCATGTGTGTGGAGACCAGAGGTTCATGGTATAAGTCTTTCTCAGTTGTTCTTTATCTTATCCTTTTGAGATGGGATCTCTCACCGGATCTGGAGCCTATCTATTTGACTAGACTGCCTTGCAGATTATAGGTATGTGCCACCATGCCTGGTGTTTGTGTGGGTGCTGGTGATCCAAACTCAGGTTATTACATGTATGTGGTAAGCACTTTGCCAACTGAGCCATCTCCCCAGTCTCACAGTGATAAGTTTCAGAGATAAAGAAGAGTGACTTTGTATCATTTTCAGGAATGGATACAGCTGGAGATAACCATAGTAAGTGAATTAGTATGTTTCAGCAGAACAAATATTTCTCTCATTTGTGTGTCTAAGTTCAATGATACAAAGATGATACACGGATGGATGACACAACTGCCTGAGCTGTAAGAGAAGCTGATGGGAGGGGGAGGACTGACCAGAGGCAGGGGTGGGGAGAACAAGGTGAGGGTATGTGCTTGAAGTAATTATATAAATGCATGAAAATGAACATATGTAACCCTCTCTCAAATAATTTAAAAAAAAATTAAAGACACCAACAGAATCATCGGCATCTCCATCAACATTGTGAAGACACTGTTCACAGAACTAGAAAAAGTAATATCCACCTGTAAATGGAAGGATAAAAGACCCAGAATGGCTAACATGATTGTGTGTTGGAGTGCAATGTTATATGCATCACAAGATCTGATTTCAAATTACACTACAGAGCTATAGTAACAAAGACAACACGACAGGGCCAGACAAACAAGCAAGCAAGCAAACAAACAAACAAAAACCAAATAACAAACAAGTGTACAGAGCAGTGGAATAGAGCAGAGCCTTCACAAGAAAACCCACACAGCTAAAATTGTCTTTTTTTTAAGGTGCCCAAAACACACATTACAGGGGGAAAATCCTTTAACAGGTGATGCAGGGGAACTGGATATTCCCATGTAGAAGAATGAGTCAGGATCCTTTCCTCTTGCTTTACGAAAAGACCAACACAAAGTGGATGAAATCTTTAACATAAGACCCGAAACTTTGAAACCACTAGCAGAAAACATCCCAGGACACAGTCACAGACGATGACCCTGGACTCTAGTTAGTCAGAGAATAACAAGGACTGACACGTGAGATCACATCAAATTAAAAGTTTTAGTACAGCAAGAGAAGTCCTTCCCCCAGGGAGGGGCAGCCGGCAAAATGGAGAAAGCCTTTGCTATCTATCTGCCTGGTGGTGGACTAGTATCTAGAATACACAAAGAAGCAGAGAAACCAAACACAAAGTAACAGATAATCTAACCAATGAATGGGCAAATGAACTAAATAGACACTTTAAAAAAGAAGAGATATAACCAGGGGTGGTGGCAAATGCCTTTAATTCCAGGCAGAGAGAGGAGGGTCTCTTGAATTTGAGGTCAGCTTGGTCTACACAGTGAGACCTTGTTTAAGAAAAGAAGAAAGAGAAAAGGAGGCGGAGGAAAGGAGGAAGACAAGGAAGAGATACAGGTAGAAAATAGGAATATGAAGAAAGAGAATTCAGAATCTTTAGCCATCAAGGAAATGCAAGCCAGAACTCCATGGGAAAGCCACCTCCTGTCTATCAGTGTTTACCATCAAGCCAACCAACAATACCATTGAGGCTGCGTGGCCCAGGCACTGCTCATACATTGCTCCTGGGAATGTAAGTTAGTTTAGCCACTCTGCAAATCAGTATGGAATTTTCTGTAAAACTATAGCTGGAGTTTTCATGTGATCCATCTTTGTCACTTGAGGATATTCCCTCAAGAACCAAGGTGAGGTGCAGCAGAGGAGTCACAGGCCCATGGTACTGCAGCACAGCACTGTAACCAAGGCGTGGGCTCAGCACAGGTGCCCATCAGTGGATGCGTATGGATAAAGTATGTTGTTTTGGAGCATGTGTATGTGAGTGCATGCCTTTAAATCTCAGCATTCAGGAGGCAGAGACAGGTGGATCTCTGTGAGTTGGAGGCCAGCCTGGTCTACAGAGTGAGTTCCAGGACAGCCAGGACTGCACAAAGAAACCATGTCTAGAAAAGCAAAAACAAATTGCTAAATAAACAAAACAATAGAAAGCAAGTAAGAGAGAAAGAATGTAAGTTGTAAGAATGATGTGTGAGGGCTGGAGAGATGGCTCAGTGGTTAAGAGCACTGACTGCTCTTCCAAAGGTCCTGAGTTCAAATCCCAGCAACCACATGGTGGCTCACAACCATCTGTAACTAGATCTGATGCCCTCTTCTGGTGTGTCTGACAACTACAGTGTATTTATAAATAATAAATTAATTAATTAAAAAAAAGAGTAATATGTGAGCTGACATAGGGGCTCAGGTCTGTGATTCCAGCCCATGGGTGAGGACATTGAGGTGGGCAGACTGTTGCAATTTTGAAGTTAGTCTGGGTTGCATAGTGCATTCCAGGGTAACCTGCGTTACAGAGTATCTTGCCTCAAGAAACCAAACCAAGAGCTGAAGAGATGGCTGAGCCCCTTGCTATTCTTGCAGAGGACCCACATTTGGTTTCCAGCACGCTCATGGGAGCTTACATTTATCTGTAACTCCAGTTCCAAGGGTTCTAATACCCTCTTCTGGCCTCTTCAGGCATGTCCATTGCACTTACATGCACATGGAAAAAACATACACATAGGAAAAAAAAAACCAAACAAAACCAACCAATTGGCTAATTAGCCAATAACAACCAAACCAAGTTCACTAAGGAAGAAAAGGATAAAAACTAGAAAGAAGACAGTGGAGTCTTACTCAATTGTCAATAATAACAAAACATGTCCCTTCCGGTCAAATAGGTGGGACCAAAGAGGCCAACCCAGAAGATAGCCATCACATGCTCTAGTTACTTTTCTCATTGCAACAAAATATCCGACAGAGGCAACAGTAGGAAGGAAGGGTTTATTTTGGCTCACAGACTGAGGATGCAGTCCATCCTGGCGGGAGAGTGGGAGGACAACAAGAGCAGCTCTAAGTTGTGGCTGCAGGAGCATGAGGCAGCTGGTGACAGTTTCTGCAGCTGGCAAGCAGAGAAAGTTGAATGCTGATGACCCATCCCCACTTCCTTTTTATTCAATTGAGTCTCCTGCCTCCAGCCCCTGGGAAATGCCTTGCAAGCTTAGATGGGTCTCTAAATTCAGGTAAGTGTCCAGGAAACACCCTCACAGACACAGCCAGAGGTGTGTGTCCTAGGTGATTTGAAGTCCATTTCAGTCTGGAATAAGGGTAACCATTCTAGCCGATGTGTTTTCTCTCATATGCAGCATCGAGAAGAAGAAACAGAAGCAGAAGCCAGGCTGTTTGGGAAGAAGAAAGGAACTAGCAGTGTAGAGGAAGGAATCCATGGGTGACGACGCTCACACCATCACAGTACTGAGAACCAGGCGTAGGCCTGCAAGGTTTAAGAGAAAACACATACTTGGGTCATTCGTGTTATGAGAATGATAAAGCTTTACTGAGGTTCACAGGATATACACCCCAAGCCTACCTCGTGGAAGCACAATGGAAAAATGAGTTTACATTCTCAGCAGGAAAACAGAAACCGAAAACAAAAGTTGACATCAAAGATGTTAGTGCCCAGGTGTCCCTCCCCGGCCCCCATGGCCAAACAGAAAGGCCAGGATATTCCTTCAAAAGAACAAAGGCTTTCACATGCATCAGCAAGGCTCAGCAGGGGTAAACATTGTCAAACCCAAGAGGGTCTGACAAGTCCCCCTTTATTAACTTTTTAAAGTAGCACCTGTTTTGGGACACTTGGGGTAGCAAACCCCTTGCTTGTCTCTGGGAAACTTTGCCAGTCCAGTCTTTTTTTTTCTTTTTTCTTTTTTCTTTTTTCTTTTTTTTCGGAGCTGGGGACCAAACCCAGGGCCTTGCGCTTGCTAGGCAAGTGCTCTACCACTGAGCTAAATCCCCAACCCCCAACTTTGCCAGTCTTAAAGCCCCTGTCTTAGGTGGGAATTGGTCCCAAAGAGTTGCCCATTTTTGGCTAACTACTTTTTGTAAAGGTTGAGCCAGATTTGGGCAAAGGGATTGTCTCCTGCCAAGGAGAGCAACACCTGCTTAGCTGCTGCCCAGGGCTGGGAGTCCTGTCTGTGCATGTGATAAGAAGCAAAAGGCCAACTGCTCTGGCACTGAGGGCTAACACCAAGGGCCATAACAGATCAAGCTATTCCTGTAAAAGCACTGACTGTTGATTTAAATTTAGAATTCTCAATTGTCAGCAACTTTTCCTGAAAGTTTATCCACTGTGCTTGCCTTAACATCAGATTGGGAGAGGGCAATCCTAGACACTGTAGCCACAGTGGCTGCAGCAGCAATGGCTGCTACAATAGCAGTGATGATGTCAAAGTCTCTTTCATGATGGTTCAGGATCAGCTGACCCTCTCCTGAACAGCCAGCAGGCAATGGAACCATGCCTGAGATCCACACAACCAGGGCAGAGTTCCCTGGTCCCCAACAGCTTCAAATATATGGCACTCCTGTGAAGAATAGTCAACACTATCTCCAGCATTAGCCCCATACAGGTAACACCAAGATCATCAATCTATTGTTCCAAATGTATAAATCTTCTTGAGTACTCAAAACATTAACATTTTTGCTAAATGAATAACAAAAAGTAACTGTCTTAACTTCTTTGGTCAAAGCAATAGTGTTATTAATTAAATAGCTATACTACTATACCACAATAATCAAACCCACTATCCTATTGCTTCTGCTTAAAGCCTGACTCACTTCTTCCAATATTCGTAAGCCTTTTTTTCTGAATATCAACGTCCTAAAATACTCATAAGCAATAAAACAAAAGCTGGTATATGCCAGGCTTCAATAGTAACAAAATTAGAAAGTGTACAATTAATACAAGTTACATTAAATACCATAGAAGAAACAAAAGTAATTTTAACAAGACCAATAAATAAAAGATTAGAAGTTTTAGCACATGTTCTAACACTTGTTCAAAATCTAGATCCCGTATCAATTTTATCCACTGTAAATGTAACAAGACAATTGTGAATTTTTAAATGTCTCTGAAAATGTCCAGAACCAATCTTCCAAATGAAGACTGTTATTTCCAATAATGGATTGACCGGTCTATGCTTGAGTCAGAATAACTTTTCACGTTAAAGGAAAGAGAAGAGTCATATCTTCGCTTTGATTTTCTCAAGGCATTTCCCACAGTCTCCATGTTCTCCATGTTTTAGACCTGTCCCACAAGGTCTAAAAGCTTGAAGCAAGGCAGCTTGTCCAATCTGGGATATAGGCAAGTAAAGATGGGTCAGGAACATACATCCAAAACAGCTTTCCAGTCACCATTGTCAGGGCACTCAGCAAGCTCACAGGTCAACATCATTCTTCGTCCCAGCATCAGCATGTCTCACCAGCCACTCTGGCAGCTAGCACACTCCTGCAGTATCCTGCAGAAAAAACACAAACATGCCCTCCTCCCCATATAAAATACCTGAACAGGATCATGCCGTACGCCAATATGTGGAGCCTTCCATTTCACCTAGGTATAAGTACGTCAGTTGTAGGATGCCATAGACACTCAGAGAGTTCCTTGGCATCCAAATTTTAAAATTTAAAATAAAAAGCATTATTAAAATAATTGTATGGCATACAGGGATAAAACTCCCCCTTTTTTATTTATTAAGATTTTGCTTTAAAGTTTTATAATACCTGTTTTACAATATCTAGTCCTTGAGAATTATAAGGAATCTCAATAATATGGATAACATCGATTTGTCAAATATTATAGGCTGCAACCCTCTTGGGTTAACTCCCAAATTGGGAGAGGAAATAAATGGGGCACATTGAGGACATTGAATGACTATTTGGGCTGCTTGTTCTTAGTTATTCTATTGTGAAACCTCAAAGAATTAGCATTAAGGTTAATTTTTCTATGTATCTGTATAGCTTTATCATAGGCAGTACTATTTATCTACTGGAAGAACCATCAGTGTCATATTAACTGTGGATATTTCCTCCTAAAAAGCCTTTAGGACAGAGGCTATATACACCTGACACATAGTAGGATTATTGGCTATCCCCTGAGGTAGCATAACTCAATGATAGCAATGAGAAGGCTCCTGAAAATTTATGGAAGGGATGCTAAAAGCAAATCTCTTACAATCTTTAGGATCTAGTGGAATAGTAAAGAAACAATCCTTTAAGTCAATAACTATCATATGCCGATTTTTTGGTATAGCTACAGGAGAAAGGAGCAAGCTGAGTAGGTCTCATAGGCATCATAGTTTTGTTAATTTCTCTTAAATCTTATAATAATTTCCACTTTCTAACAAAAATGGGTGTATTTCAAGGGGAAGTGGAAGGAACAATATCCTGTGCTAATTGATGAGCTGTCTCCAATTTTTCCTTGGACAGGGGCCACTGTGGAATCCACACCTGATCATTTAACTTCCAGGTGATGGGCAAAGGTTTAATGCAAGGAGGCTTATTAACAGTGACCCTCAGGATAAATTTCCCAAGCCTGTTTTATCATTTTAATGTTAATTATTTTTAATGTTTAATTATTTTTAGCTTTTTATTTACACTAGAAGGTTTGTCTTAAATTTTTGTCTAATCCTCTCCCTGGGACGAAGCCTCGTTTCTTCATCGTGTTTTGTATAGGCAGAGTTGTTTGCACAGCTCTCATATCATGGAGTACATCTCGTCCCCACAAGTTGGTAGGTATTTGTTATAAAACAAAGGGCAGAAACCATCCCTCATGTCCTTCCTCATCTCTCCATGTAAGAATATTGTTGCTTTTTTTTTTTTTTGAGGAACTGTAGCTGTCCCCGCTCCTTGTAAAGTACATAACGACTAATTACCTGTACAGTTGCTTCTCCTGTTAAAGCAGTTGCAACCAGAAAGTCTGAAAAAAGTGTCAATAGTCACAAATAAATATTTTAATTTTCCCAAACCAGAAATGAGTAACATCTATTTGCCATAATAAGGTATAAGTCCTCGAAGATTAACACCATTATGTGATACAGGAAGAAATTGAGGACACTTAGGACTTGTACTTACAAATTATTGTCTCCCGCTATTACTGTTTTGATGCTATAAAGAATGAGATTGTCTAATTGTTCCTATGTAAGGCCCAAAATTTGCCTGGTATATAAATTTATTGTGGCATTGCCCTCACTAAGGAGTCCAGGCAATCCAGTCTGAGTTCTTAAACGGCCTATAAAGGAACACTGCATTCTCTTAAATCAGTTGTATTAGCATAAATAATTGTAAAATTTGAGGCTTAGCAGTATCTAGAAAGGAAAAATTTTAATCATTTGTAAACCATGAGCTACACATAGGCTATCAGTATACAAATTGAAAGCTTGATCTGATAAGACATGGTGGGCGGGGGGGCTGGAGAGATGGCTCAGTGGTTAAGAGCACTGACTGTTCTTCCAGAGGTCCTGAGTTCAAATCCCAGCAACCACATGGTGGGTCACAACCACCTGTAATGGGATCTGATAGACATGGTGGGTGGGGGGGGCTGGAGAGATGGCTCAGTGGTTAAGAGCTCTGACTGCTCTTCCAGAGGTCCTGAGTTCAAATCCCATTAGAGAACTATCTATAAAACCACATGGTGGGTCAGGAAACAAAAACCACCTGTAATGGGATCTGATGCCCTCTTCTGGCTCTATCCTACAATTCTGTATTGTGTCTCACTTGGAGAGGAAAAATGAGTTCATTAAAAACAGTGGCTACATCTCTTGTTGCACGCTTTCTTTATTCAATAATCTGTGCTGAGGATATCAAAAAAGGAAGTCCTCCGTGGTGAAAAGACTAAACATGTGATAAAAACATAATTACATTTAGGAAAACATCTCAGGATTTAGACCTGTTTAAAAGCCTGAAGGCTTGGTTGGCTATTATGAATAATGTACTGGAAGATTGTTGTCTAGAATGACTCCATCTGAATTACCGGTTTTAAGCCAACTTTCTGTTACCAATGTTACAAATTTTTAACCATACCCAATAACTTCGAAGTCAATTGAAACATGTAGAGCATATTTATACATTTAAAACTAATCAGAAACAAAAAATGAAGTGGTTATACATATCTTTAATAGACCAAACACAATTTTTACTTTTTCTAGTTATAATTTTAAGAGAAGCACCTTGCCACCTGCTAAATCCAATAATTACAGTCAGATTTTTTTAAAAGAGAAACAGCCATCAGCTCCTTTACCACAGAAGCTGAGAAGCTGCTGGAGCCTTTAAGATCAGCTCCTGCAGGCGCTCAGCCCCGGGGAGTGTCTCCGGCTGACCTAGGCTTCTAGCTACAGGTGCGGGGCTCTAAAAGTCAATTGAAACTGCTTTTTAATTATTTGTTTCTTTCTTGAAATGAGTTAAAACTAAATCAAGGGGTGAACAACCAGCATTTAAAGTTTTAACCATTTTTTTCTTTTAAACATGAAATACAAAACATTCAAGCAACAAAAAGCAAAAACCAGACATAAACTGACAGACATGGACAGCTTGGTGTATCAAGGACAGACAATGGACATAGAGGGAGAGAACTAGATGGTGTCCCATCAAAGGGACCCAGATATCCTACCTAAAGGACCCAGATATCCTACGTAAAGGACCCAGAACCAGAAATAAACATTTCCCTAATAGGAGCCAGCAAGGAGGCAGGATGTCTCTGACTGCCTTCTGTCCCTAGGAGAGATCTGAAAAAGCTTAAGCTCATTTTCCTTCTCCTTTGCCAAAGCATCTCCAGATGGGAGGACTGTTTTTCTCAAACCCATTCTCTCTCATGTCTAGGGTATAAACTGTCTCTAGTCAGGGTCCAAAGACTAAAAGCATCTATGAAAATTGACTTTGCTTCTCTAGATTTTAGCATAACTCTAAAAGAACACATACACAAAAACACTTTATCATTATCCTGTCCTTTTTTTAAAAAAAACAAGGCTTACTCACTGCTAGCTCAAATCTTTATTTTTCTTTGCACATGCTTTCAATTCCCGCCATGTCCTTCTGTATCCTGCTTACTGGGGCTCTAACTTCATGGCCCATTTACCCAATACGTTCCTTCTGCTTCGCTGGTCGACTCCTGGAATGACCCCGATCTTGGTGGCCTGCAAGGTTTAAGAGAAAACACATACTTGGGTCATTCGTGTTACAAGAATGCCAAAGCTTTACTGAGGTTCACAGAATATATATATCCCAAGCCCACAATGGAAAAATGAGTTTACATTCTCAGCAGGAAAACAGAAACCGAAACCAAAAGCTGACATCAAAGATGTTAGCGCCCAGGTGTTACCCCCCCCCCACCATGGCCAAACAGAAAGACCAGGATGTTCCTTCAAAAGAACAAAGGCCTTCACATGCATCAGCAAGGCTCAGCAGGGGGTAAACACTGTCAAACCCAAGAGGGTCCAACACATGGGGGCTTTAGGGGTGAGCACAGTGTGTGCCTTGTGTGCACATAAAAATGTCACAACGAAATCCAGCATTCGACACAGGCCCCAGATGTCAACAAAACCAGCAGACCCTCAACTCTCAAAGCGTAATAGCTTGTCAGCTGAGCATTAGTTGTTGGGAACAGTTTGGGTACGCCCAAATGTCTTTGGGGATGGGGGTGACTCCCACTTGTCTCTGTATTTAGGGCTCTGAGTGCACTTATTGGTATCTTAATATTTGATACTACATGGAAGGTCACTGTGTTGACTCTCATTATCTCCAACACCAGTGTCTTCTGTCATTATGGTCAATCAGTCAGTCATACAGGAAACCTCCGAACACCATGGATCTCCAACCACCACCTGTTTCTCCAGTCTCCATTCAGCAACCCAGGAGAGAATGTGTTTCCATCTTTGTCCCCTCACCCCAGTCGCTCTGCAGGACACTTGGGCATCAAGTCCAGCTGTTGTTTAGCTCCCCAGAGCCCCTGCCATTGCTGGTGCCCCAACCCCATTTCCCTCAGTAGCAGCATCTTCAATACAGGCTTCTTCACTCTCTCGTCTCCTGGATGCCACGCAGTCTGTTTGATCTCTCAATCACGAGGCTCCTTGATTGTCACGAGCTCCCGTCTGTCTGTCTGCCCTTTTTTGGATCTGACACAATCCATGAATTTTTGGATTTATTTATTTTATGTATGTGAGCACACCATCGCTCTCTTCAGAAACACCAGACGAGGGCATCAGATCCCATTACAGATGGCTGTGAGCCACCATGTGGTGGCTGGGAATTGAACTCAGGACCTCTGGAAGAACAGTCAGTGCTCTTAACCACTGAGCCATCTCTCCAGCCCACAATCCACGATTATTAAATACCTATCACAAGTTGTTGCCCTCACCTGTGTATCTTGGCTCTAAAACTTTCCTGGCTCCAGGCCATAGCAAGAACGAGTGTCCCATGGGTGTCTCGTGGTTCTCTGCCACCCCCAGGCTACTGGCATGGCCATCTACCCAGGGTCTCAGGTTGGACATTTAGGGCTCATAGTTGAGTCCTTCCCCATGCAATCCTCCCAGCCCATTTTGTTATTTCTGCCTCAGAACACAAATTCCTAGCTATTACCTGAGTGTCTGCACCCTCCACACGGCCTCACATTCTGAAATTCAAACCCCCAAGGAAAGAGGATATTATGCAGAGGGGACTTTGTCTGCTGCTTCTGCTGTGAAAGTGGAGCCTTCAAGAATGGGAATTAATGTTTGATTCAATGCTTTATTAAAGGGAGAGGAACACATGGGGAACGTTCCCTACTCCCTCTAGCATGTCAAGGCACACAAAAGGGTCTGCAGGCAACTCAGTCTTGGACTTCCTAACCCCAGAGCTGCAAGAAATAAACTCCTCTCTTGGTAAGCCACTCAGGGCAGAGCGCACTCCCTCACACTCTCAGTCTTGCTGGGGGATGGGGGGGTGTTAGTCACAGGACTCTGGAAGACACTGAAATCCTAGATGCTCACATACCTTTTACAAACAGCGAGGGATTTGTGTATGCTCTATCTACATCCTCCTGGATATCAGCTCGTCTTCACGGATTCTCCCCCAATACAATGTAAACGCTTTGCAAATAATCGCGAGACTATATTCTTTAGGGAATAACCTGATAAGGAAAAGAAAAGGGAGGGGTCTTTAAATGCTAAGCATAGGTGTGAACCACATGTCGAGGAGGGTCAACTTAATCAGAGCAGTCAGATTTCTTTCTTCTGCCTACTCGTGCCTGTTAACTCTGCTCCTAGTGCAGCCGTTGAACCTCTGTCATGGACCCCAGGAGTCTTCAATGAAGATGGACCAGGTGCTGGGCACAAAATGTAAACAAGACCCACCTGTCCCTGCCTTCCATCTTCTAATAGGGTAGGCTTGAAAGACCCAGTGACAGAAGGGAAAGGTTGTGAAGGGACAGGAGGCTGCTGGCATGGTCATGAGGTGACTCTGAAAGAGCTGTGCTTAGACTGAGGTGTTAATACAAATGGTGCAGGCTACGCCCTGAGAGCTTCCAGTTTAGTTTAGGAAATCTGGCAAGGATGACAAGTCTAGGAGTTTCTATAATCTGCTTCAAATGTGAAGAAATCCCTTTCTATTGCTAGGTGGACAATGATGTAGGAAGGACTCAGAGGACACAAGCAGCACAGTTAGCCCAAGCCATGTGCTCAGCCCTCAGTCTGCCTGCGTGAGTCACCAGGCAGGATTGGGAGGCGGCGTCCCTGAGAACACTGAGTGCGACTTTGAATTTGTGTTTACTGTGGCAATCGAAAGTGTGGGAAGCAAAACTGTAGATAAGGAGGAACTACCATGCGAGCATTCCAGGATGGCTTAAGGTATACAGGCAGACGTGTCAACGCTGTCCTGACCTCTTGGCATCCCCAGGTGTCCTGGGATGGCTCTCCCTCCAGGAGCCTAGGGGCATTTGTCCTATGCAGACCAAGAATATAAAAGAGCTATTCACCCTTGGGGTAGTTATCGAATGGGAGCTAACACAGGGGCATTGATGACAACTCTCTTCCCTTCCTGGATTCAGGAGGATGCACACTAAGAGGCAGGAACTCTGTCAGGGCTTCTCAAGGAGAGAATGCTTACAAAGCTGTGCTCTAGGTGTCCCAGTCTGAGACGCTGCCCCCTGCCCTCCTCAGACCCCCAGACCCCCAGAGAAAATTAAGCAGTGTGGACATGGTGTACTTCTCAGTCACTGTGAAGGGACCCGACATCCAACTCCTCCCATCCTTAGAGACTTCTGGACTCAGCGAATTCTCTCCCTTAGGCCCAGGTAGCATGTCTCCCATGGTCTCCCCCACAGAACCCTCGCAGAGTGAGGGAGGAGCGGGACAGGGACAGGTGGTAGAGCCTGTGCTCTCACATCACAGGGCCGGAAGCCCATTTCTGTGATCATGTGATGTCCTTCTTGGATCTCACCCCAGTCTCTGTCTTCCTCTCCTACCTTGTAGTCATCTATTAAGCTGAGGAGATGTTTGTGTGGTACCTACCGAGTGCCAGCACTGTTTGCACATCAGAGGCCTCAGCAGCAGATTAACTATGGTCCTTGCTCCTGAGGAGCAGGAGCTGCGTGATTACAGATTAACCCAGCCTGATGGGGTGGGTAGGCTGGAGCCTGCCAAGGAGACCTTCCAGAGTCACATGGGAATGGGGGTAAGGGAAGTGAGCGAGTGGGGGTGATCCAAGTACTAAGGGCCTCTCTCTCTCTCTCTCTCTCTCTCTCTCTCTCTCTCTCTCTCTGTGTGTGTGTGTGTGTGTGTGTGATTCTCTCTGTGTGTCAGTCTGTCCCTCTGTGTGTCTGTATGTCTATGTCTGTGTGTCTCTGTGTATGTGTGTGTCTGTGTGTGTCTATCTCTGTGTGTGTGTCTCTGTCTCTGTCTCTCTGTCTGTCTCTCCCCATTCCCCACTCCCGTGTGTGTGTGTGTGTGTGTGTGTGTGTGTGTGTGTGTGTGCCTGGAATGGGTGAGGACATTCCAGACTGAGAGGAGCATGTGGGCAAACAGGTATGACTCTTGATCCACAAAATTCTCTGCATGGCATGAACTTCTTTCTGTGGTTTACTTCCTGTTCTGAGATCCCCTTCCACCAGGGTTCTCTCCCTTTTCACAAGGTCACAGCTAAGGGCTCAGTCCAAAGTGTTGATGAGAAGCCCGCACAGAACCCAGGAGCCCATCTCTCATGCCATCTGTTGCCATGGCAATTCAGACTAGTGGTCCCCACCCACCCACGCACATACACACTTCCTATTTGCGCCCTGCCCTGGGGCATCTTTCTGTGGCACTGAGAGGGAGCAATTCCAGGTAAGGAGGAAATGAGAGCCTTCAGCACTGCAGTGGTGGCTCACTCCAGGCGGGCACAGTGAGATGCAGCCTGGTACTGGAGCCGAGGGGGAGTACAAGGGAGGTCAGGACTCAGCACATTGGGCTACAGAACTTGAATGTCCTGTGCACAGGAGCCTGGATTTGACCTTGACTCCAGAAGTAGCTGTCCACACTTCAAAAATGGCCCAAAGCCACAGGGAGCACTGTGTACTCAGTTCTCACAGCCCCTGTCCTCTTTCCTACCAGTGAAATGGGGGCTCAGGCTCCTTCCCACCATTGGGGACTCTCACAATTTCACTGTGGCCAGACCATGCATTGAGAGGTGGTCTAAGTGCCTTCCTGTTCTGCTGCTGAAGAAGCCAAGGACAGGAGGTGCCATGGCTGCCGGTATCATGTAGACTCCAGAGCCAGGCTCTCACCTACACCCCAGGGTATGCGTCTGCTTCTCTGTGGGCCAGTGGGGATGGGTGACGGGGATTCTCCTCCTTTAAGTTGATGGACTGTCTTAGCATTGGCAGGCCACAGCTCAGGAGGAGGCCTCTCTTATGGGTCAGAGCCTTTTCTTGTTTAGGTTAGAGGGGAGGGCAATGCAAAGGAACTATTTAAAAGGAAGTGTTCCAAAGCTATTCCCAGAGGCTTCAACCTCTTTTCCAAAGCATTTTTTTCTTATATTCTGCTTTTTTTGAGGGGGGAGGATGTGGCTGGGTAGAGCCTGGTGAGTCCATGTGGGAGGAAGCTGCCTCTGGGGCTTTGCATAGGCCGTGCCATCTGTCTGGCACACCCTTCCTTCTTGTCTCTCTGCGGACCAACTGCTCACACTCCAAGAAGCACTTCAGGCCCCTCTGGAAGCTTCCTGTGACTCACAGGAGGTCAGGGCTCCCACCATGTCCTACGCTTGTCCCAGTCACAGCACTGTCTTCTCTGGTAATATTTGTTTCATCTGTCCTCGCCCTGAAGACAGAATGCCATTGGGAGAGCTAAGCCGTTGTATGTGGTCCTGGAGATGGACCCTCAGACCTCACACAGATTAGGCAAGTGCACTTGTGAGCCACACTTCTTTACAAGAGATCCCTTGTTAGCCGTGTCTTCATCCCCGTCTCGAACCTTCTCAACTCTTATCCAGGTGCATTAAGAATGCATTTCTTCCTTTATTTTTTTTAAAGATTTATTTATTTTATGAGTACACACCAGAAGAAGGCATCAGATCTCATTGCAGATGGCTGTGAGCCACCATGTGGTTGCTGGGATTTGAACTCAGGACCTCTGGAAGAGCAGTCAGTGCTCTTAACCACTGAGTCATCTCTCCAGCCCGCATTTCTTTATTTTATCATGGTGTTGGGGATCAAATTCGGGGCTTCCTGTGTGCTGAGCACATCGCTTCCCAGAGCTGCATCGCCACCTCTGTTTATCTACTTTATTTTGGTTTTTAATTAATATAATATTTATTTTAGCAACATTATATCACACAGATGCTTTTGTGAATTTTTTTTCTTGCTTGGTGTGTCTGTTCTGTGAGTGAATCTCAGACTGTCACTGAAATGTTGGAGACAGAGGCCCTTGTCCTGATGTTTGGAGGATATGGTGTAGGCTTTAATTTTTCAAAACCTACATTTAATTATGGTTCTTAAATGCTTTAAACCTCCCTTCTACCATACCACCCATCACCAGAGGTAGTAGAAAAGAAAGGTTATTAGGATAAGGAGAAAGTGGACCTGTTTAGAAATGGTTCTTTGGGGCAAATCCCATCTGTGTTGTCAGGAAATCAGCAGATCAGTTCACCGGTCAGCAACGGCAGATCGATCCACTCACAAACACTTCACAGATACACCAGCAGTCCGGTTCAGTAGTGTTAGAACAGCAGCAGCAGTGGCACAACCAAGCAGGAACAGCCAGGCCTCAGCCAAAGCGGCACGAGTCAGCAGGAGAACCAGGACCACCAGGGACGTCAGGAGAAGTTCTTGTCTGTGCCTCTCTCAATGAACTGAAGATATGCCATTAGACAAGAGACCAAGAAGCATTGCACAAATAGGTCTACAAGCAAGCCCCTGTCACTCCATTTGTGAGTCTGTCTTAGCAGAGCTCCGAGTGAGTCTGTATCAGTTGATATCACTCTGCCAATTAGCCCAGAGTACACGGAAGCAGCAATAAGCCACCAGTACACCCCCAGAAGTTTTCCGGAGTGTTTCTCTCTATGGGGTCCCAACAAACAATAAGGCATACCAATACCAATACCAATACCATCCAGTACCATCCACTGTCTGCTGGGTCCTTCTTAACAGCATGAGTCCTTTGTCACGTTTGCTTTAGCGAAATGTTCGTTCACGAGTCTGCCTTAGCGAAATATCCTCTCCCCTGTGTCTGCTTCAAAACATTCCTTCAGGTGTCTGCCCCAGCAAAACACCATCTGACACAACTCACTTTCCAAAGAAACCAGAAGCTTCCACTTCAATATAGCCTAACTGCCCAAGGGCCACTGTGTCCCTGAGAGGGCAGGCTGGCATTATTGCTGCTGCCACAGTCTGGCTCCGGACGGGGTTTTGCAGCCCCATTCTAATTGGTGTTAGCCATGCCTGCTGGGCTCCAATTATCGCCCTGAAAAGTAATTGGCTTTACGACCCAGAGACTTGCCGCACATTAGACCGGGCCTCTGAGTCACTGGGTCACGAATTCCTCAAGTTCTGCGACATTCATATTCCAGTAGCTAAAGCTATACTTTCAGTACCCTTTCTCTGACTATGTCTGTGTTCCCATGGCATCTTCAAGGTTCCTGGCCTAGGTTGGCTAGATGAATTCAAGTGGGCCTGAGACAGTGGCCTAAGGCAAGGATCAGGTGCAAGACTCACCTCCTGGTCCTTCAGGGTGTGGCAATCCTGGGGTCTCAGCTCCTCCAGTAGGCTCCCACCACTGTGCTAGGTCATCCAAAAACAGCCCCAACATCACCCTGACAGCTCCATATCCTGTTAACACAAACCTGCAAAGTCAACCACCGGGTTTCCACTTTCCTGGTTTCTGGGTGTCACCTGGAGGGTGCTGGAGGGTGATGGGTCGGGTGGAAGTGAATTCGACGGGAGGGGCAGCGTATGTGAGTTGGAGGGGTGCCACACTTCATCATGACCACTAGGCGGCGATGATGTTCCATCTTCCAAAAACAGCCCCAGTTGCTTCTCTTCGAAAAGCCAAAACCCCTTCCAACTTCAACTTTATGACTTTCTGGAGGCCTAAGTGTGGGCTGTCCCTGAGGAGAGGCCCTTGTGGTCTATCCAGGGAGGAAGCCTGCTTAAGAGCCACCACGGAAATGGCATCCGGGGACATTACCCCAGCCACAGCGGTGTGCCAACCTGCTGACCTCTGCTCCTTGGCCAGGCAGGCCCTTTCTGCTGGTGGGGCTCAGGACAGCATCTCTGCTGGCCGACAGCTGCCTACCTCTAGCACCTGGCTTTTCTGAAACCTCAGAAGAGAGTAACCTGAGCCTAGGCCCCTGAGTAGCTGCTACAGCAGCTAAAACAACGCCCCTGTGGAAAGGTATACCCGTTTGTCAGGGGACAGCCAAAGGGGGCCCAAGTGGAGGTAAGATTGGCACAGAGAGGGAGGATTCTGAGAGGAAGCCGGGGGAGGGGCGGGAGGTGGTCTGAAGTGTTCTCTTCGAGCAACTTCGGACATCTATCCTGTGCTGGATCAGGAAACCTTCCCCGATGCCCATTTCCGTCCCACTGAGGTGGGCAGGCTGTCCCTGTGGGTACTGCAGAGCCTGGAAGCAATGACTGGGTTTCAGGCAGCTCCAGCGCCTTCGCTAGGGAAGGCCTGGCCCTTCCCACGCCTCCCCTGGAATGCGAGACTGCTCCTGGGAGTTGAACGAAGTGTGACTTTCCCTCCAGAGTCAGAAGGTTAGCCTCCCAGGCCTGGACCAGCATTCTTGACCAGGAACCAAAACAAACAAGGGGCACGGGGCCAGGGCAAGCTCGGAAGCAGGTCTGGTTAGCCCCTGTCTCAGCACTCGGTTTTCATTCTTTGTGGGAAGGAGGTGTGCTAAATTCAGAGATCCCGTTCGGTGGAGGTGGGATGGAACTCAATAGCGCCACCATGTGGTGGTAGACGGCAGGGAGCAGAGCTGTACGTAGCCCAGGCAGGCAGCTGCCTAGTCTCCTAATTAATCCATAAGAGACCTCTTCTAACACACCGAGGGGGCAAATGCAAGCATTGCGCTGCAAGCACCTTCCTTGTCGCCTGCGTCATCCAGGACCTCTGCGGTTCCTATCTGGGCACTGCCTTCAGTTCACTGCTTCCACCTTGGACCATTATGATGTACGTAAGGGCTACTCAGCTAGAGCCCTGCCCTACCTATCAGGACAACAGTTCTGACAAGCCAGTTAATTTCACTGTGCCGACAGGCTGGGTAGCATATACATTGTGGACACTTAGAAGAATGTGCGGTTTAAGCTGTGGGTCATTCATTGACAGAATGTTCCAAGGTTAATTGTGGGTAAACCATAGAAAGAAAATCAGGATAAAAGAGAGTTCTATACTTAGCTTTGACTATGTGATGTCGCTGTGTCACAAGGTGGGAGATTCCTCTCTCTCTTCAGAGATCCAACAAGGCCCAGAGAGGGAAGGGGTCTCACTCAGCAGCAGGCCTGGACCGGTCTCTGTATTCATGCTCCCTCATCCACGGTGCTGGATCTCATCGGACCCCCAGAGCCCCTGTGCTAGCTCACAAGAGTCACAGGCTGTAGGCACACCTGAGAAGATGGACTTTAGGGAGGGGCCACCGTGCACAGATGGCTCCAGGGTGCAGTCATGTGCAGAGTGATTTTTGAGATGCTGGCGAGGGTCTCAGTCAGGAGGTGAGTGGAGCAGTGTATGGGTTTCGAGCCTGTGGAGCAACCCTGGAGCTGACCCTGTGCTGAGGGTAATGGGCCTCAGGTATAGTCTGTGGAAAGATGTCTAGGCCTAGGCAGGCCACATCTGGGACAGCAGGCAGAGAAGGGAACTGGGGCTGGTACCTCCTTTCAGAGGTTTCTGGAGGCTTCTCTCTGGGTGTATTTAATAGTCAAGATCAAGTTCTGTTTCCAGAACTGGATGCCTGGAATATTTGAGTTTTCCACATCCTCATGTAGGAGCCAAAACAACGTCCAAGACCAGGCTGAATCTCTAAGAAGCCTATGTAAGATCCTGGCTCTGGGAGGGCACAAGGGTACCCCGTGGTCCAGATATGGCCATTGCTGCTCTTTACCCATCTGTGTTCCAAACTGATCAGGGGTCTTTTTTCTTGTCTTTTTCTCCCTTCTCTTCCCCCACCTCTTCACTCCCTTCCTGTCTACTGGAGATTTATCCACAGGTCAGCTGGGCTGTAACAAAAGAGCCAGCCTACCTCACAGCTCACCCGGAGCACCTGCCCTCCTCCCCTCCCCCTCCCCTCCCCCTCCTCTCCCCCCTTCCTCCCTCCTCCTCCTCTTCCCTACAGGGCCAGAACACCTGGGGAGGTGGGTGAGGATTGTGATGAAATTCCTTTGAAAAATGCATTTGCCTTGGAAAAATCACCGGGATTAGATGCTGGGGCAGAATGATGAAGCCAGAGGGACTTTGGCTACACATTAAGGCAGAGAACTGGTGTCTTCAGTCCTGATGTTCCTTTCTATCAAATGCAAGTGGCAGTGAGGCCTACTCCAGAGTTTTTGTGAGGACCTATGGATACACTGGAAGCCGTTCTCATGTAGGAAGTGCTAAATGACCCCTTATTGTTAGCTCTGTGTGCTACACGGTGTGCAGAACTGTGCAGAAAGAAAGAGAAGCTGTATGCATGTAATATGGCCAAACTCAAGGTTGGCTCAGCGTCTGGCTGCAGGAGTGATGGGGGCCAGGGTGCTCCCACTCGATGAGAAATGGTACAGAGTAGGAACAAGTGTACAAGACCAGGAGAGAGGGGAACCCTGAGGACTTCTTTGTATTGCTGATAAAGTGTTACTTTGTATAGTGATAAAGCCACTATGACCAAAAGCAACTTGAGGGAGGGAAAGAGTTGATTTCATTTTACAATGCACAGTCCACAGTGAAGGGAAATCAGGGCAGGAACCCAAGGCAGGAACCTGGAGGATGGAGCTGAACTAGAGACAGTGGAGGAACACTGCTATTGGCTTGCTCCCCATGTCTTGCTTTGTTCCACTGGTCCAGGGAGAGCACTGCTCACATCACATGTGACAGAAACTGGTTCAGGGACTGGGCTATTGGTCCATTGGGTCAAAGAAAAATTTGAGGCTTTTCTAGAAATTTCTATACAGTCACGGTCATGGCCAATATTAACCGTCAACCTGATGGGACCTAGGATTACACTGGAGATAAGACGCCAGTGAGAGATTAGTTACCGAAGTGGGAAGACTGAAGTGTGTTACCGAAGTGGCACACTGGATAAAAAGAGGAAAGCAAGGGGTGTGCCAGTATTCATCTGTTTATCTGCTTTCTGACTGGAATACTGTGACTTGCCACCATTGTCCCTGCCACGATGGACTGGAAATTGAAGCCAATACTGGATGTTGGTACCAAGAAGTGGAGCTGTTACCGTGAGGAGCCTGACCGAGTGGCTCTTAGGCCTTTGGAAGGGTTTTGCAGGAAGAGCATGGAAACATTTGGAACTTTGAGCTCGAGAAGCCCTTGAGAGCCCGGCGGGCTGTTCTGGGGAGAGTAGGGAAGACTGGGGCTGCTGAGAGAAATGCTAACAGCAGAGGCCCTGCTCATGAGGTGTCAACTTTGCTGACAACTGGGCCAGAGGCAGCTTGTATGATAGCCTGACAGAGTCTGGCTGTATTTTCCCTAAATGCTGAGATCTTGAGCAGTTGCTAAGGTCGAGCCCCCAGAGCCCCTTCCCTATTGTCTGGATGCAGCAGGAAGTCTCCTTACAATTGCAGCCACTTCTGCTGCGGTGTGCACCTTGTCTGCAACTTTAAACGTACCCAAGATCTCTCCTTCAGCAAACTGGACTCGCACATATCTTTTCTTCTCCCTTTTGCTCTCCCCTCACCCGAAGTAGACCCGGATGAGAGTACTGGGCAATAACGAGTGGGATCCTACCTAGGAATCGCTTTCACCAAGCAAATGACTCCCTACTCCTGATGCTGCCCGCCAAATGTTCTAAACCGTGAAATGCAATTTCATTGGCGAGGCGAGAGCCTAGACTGAAGGGGTAGCCTGCCCCCGAGAGGCAAAGGCCAGTGGAAGTGGCTTCTCAGGGTCAGCACACAAAGATGCAGTTGTGTTGTAAGGGAGGTGGGGGGGCAAGCTCCATCCCCAGCTGGTATCAGAGTTTCGTAGCATCATTCACACGGAAGATTTAAGGTCGAGGGGGTGGTCGTGGAGTCTTTTACCGTGTTTCCAGAGAGCTGCTGGGAAGCAGATAAAGGGTGTCAGGATCGGAGTCCCTGCAAAGAGACCCCAAGAAACCATTGCATGAAACCGTGGGGGTAAAAACACAAGCTGCAGTGAAGATGCTAGAACCATGGAAGATCCACTGAAGAATGCCAGAGTAGAGAGGCAGCTCAAGAGGGTGTTTGGGTCTACTGCAAGGAGCGAGGCTGGGAGGGTGGGTCTGCGCAACACCGTGGGAACACACACTTGCATCATGAGCTCCAGATGACAGGAGGAGCTGCAGGGTTTGGTCTTTGCCCCTCCGGGTTTCGCTCCTGCTTGGGTCCAGTCGTTCTTTGCTCTGTCCCAGTTTCCCCTCCCCCTTTGAAACAGGAACATTCATTCTGTTCTATTGTGTGCTGGAAGAATGAATGGAAGGTTTTTTAAAGTCTTATTTTATTTTTATCGGAACTCACGGTGAAGTGATTATCTTGAGTCTCAATGAGACTTGGGCTTTTAAAAAGTGTTGTACCATGAAAGGCTACGGGGACCTTTGAGGTTGGATGGGATGTATGTCGCATTGTAAGATGTCCGCGAGCATATAGGCACAATGGGGTTAAAGACTGGGGCGTAAAGAGCGTTGTTTGGGCATCAAGCTGACAAGGGATTGGCATGATTAATATTGACTTTCCACCTGACAGGGTGTAAGATCACTTAGGAGACGAAGCTTTGGACGTGCCTAGGAGAGATTTCTTAAAATTAGTTTCACTGAGATAGGGAGACGGAATAGAAAACAAAAGAGCAAGCCAAGCACCAGCGTTCATTGCTCTCTGCTTCCCGTGTACTGCAGCCAGCCCTCGCCCACTACTTCTTCATCCCTAGACCCATGAGCTGAAAGCAAACCATTCTTTCCATAGACGCTTTCGTTGGGTGTTTTGTCTCTACGACGGGGGCAGATTTCTAACACATTTACTAAGTTGGTATGACACATTGGTGCCACTGGGACCACCTTTATCGCCACAGGCAAACCTGTTCAGTGTGACACTAGCCTAGAAGGAAACACAGGCAGATGTATGAACGGCTGGGACCAGGTATTCCTCAATGAGCTAGAACTGGCAGGTTCGCTGTGTTAAGTCAAGAAAGTTTCCTTCCCTCCTTAAGTTGGGCTCTCTCTCTCTCTCTCTCTCTCTCTCTCTCTCTCTCTCTCTCTCTCTCTCCCTCTCTCTCCCTCCCTCTCCCCCTTGGAGTCCTTGGTCTCTTCCCCTGTAGATGAGAATCTGAAGAAGCTTTGTGGAGGGGGATCCTGTGGATGTTGTGCTCTCTGTGGCTGGGGCATTTCTCTTGCCGCCCCGTTCCTATTGCAGTGGCCCAGGTGGTCCTGACAGGGTGGGAAAAACAGGCCTGTACGCTTCCCTCACCTTCCCTATTTATTTCTGGTGCTGTTGCAAGCCTGGCCCAGTCATCTGGGCCCTAAACCCTGGAACTACAGGAAGTCAAAGCCAACCAGTCAGCCTGGCCTTATCTCACCATGAATAAATGCAGATCTTAAACTCATTCCAATAAATTCCAGTGGCTCTTGGTGGTTTCGCAGAACTGGAAGGTACTTTTCACTCTAACCCAAAGATTAAATGGACAGCCAGCCATACCTGCTTGCCACAGAAAGGCGAGAACCTCAGGCAGCAGTCACCATACAGTCACTGCTCAGTGCAGCCCACTCTGGCAAGTTTTCTGTTCTGGCTGTGATGTTAGGCCAGCAGCATTGAGCCGCCACACCGGTCAGGTCAGACCATGTGTGCGGTTTTTTGTTGTTGTTGTAGTGTTTTTTTTGAGACAAGCTTTCTCTGTGTAGCCTTGGTCATCCTGAAACTCACTCTGTACCAGGCTACCCTCAAACTCAGAGACCTGCCTGCCTCTGCCTCCTAGTGCTGGGATTAAAGGCGTCCAGCGCCTTTCCCCAGTTCATTATGTGTTTTTTCCCCCCTGGATGACCTGGAACTTGGACTCCTCCTGTCCTCATGCCTTGTTAACATTCATACCAAGTTCCTGTTGTGAACACCTATCATTTGTTGTGCATTGCGAGTGCTGGGTTCTAGTGTCCAGAGCATCTCCAAGCATCCATCAGTCTGTCTGTCACTCCTTCACTCTCCAATATTCCTGGGGAAAGGGAATACCCACTTGACAGGACCCAGGAAAAGGCCAAGGCAGTTCCTGGGGCTGGCCAATCAGGATGCACACTGCCTCGGTCTTAGGGATTGGTTCAGGAAGGGACACCCTAGAGGTCGGTTCACTTAGGGATGAAGGAAGGCAGGCTGCAGGCTGGGCAGACCGGCAGTTTTGAGACTCTGCCTGGAAAGGGAGAGAGGACAAAGGAGGGTGAGGCAGGACACAAAGCAATCTTCTCAGTGGAGATGGCTGTGCTATGCCTCTCTGACGCTCTGTTCTTCCTGCCTTAGGAACTCTGTTACTTACAAAGTCAAGGCAGTACCCTGTGTGCTGCACACTTCCGGGTCTTGGTTTCCTGCCAAAGTAACTGATGCCAACACAGCCACTATCAGAGCTCACCGTAATGAAAGATTTTTGCAATAATTTTTGCAGATATGGGATGATGTGATGAAAACAAGAGGCCATCGCACAGTGGCCATAGCACAGTGGCCATCACACTAGGCATTAGGCACTAGCTATGACTCAGTTGCCATATTGTGGCCATCAGACAGTGGACATGACCCAGTAGACATCATGCAGTGGACATGACACAGTGGTCATCACATACTGGACATCACACAATGGCCATCACACAGTCGTCCTCACACTGGCCATTATACAAGGCTCTGCAGACACAGTGTTTAAAGGCTGGTAGGATTTAAAGCCCCTCCACCCCCTGCCTGGCTACACAGAGAAAGCTTGTCTCAAAAAAAACACTACAACAACAACAAAAAACCGCACACATGGTCTGACCTGACCGGTGTGGCGGCTCAATGCTGCTGGCCTAACATCACAGCCAGCACAGAAACATGACATTCTGTATGATTTAAAAAACTGAATACTTAAGAATTTTTTTTTGTACCAAGCCAAAGTTTTATTTGTTTTCAAACAGGAAAGTTATGTTAATATAAAACAGATAAAAACAGACAAATATCAGAACACACAACACACAAAGACCAGCGCAAACCCTTCCCAAGCTCACTCCCCAAGCTCTCAGGCCTTTAGTACAGTTCCCCAAAGAGTAGACGGTATTGGAGAGCCACAGTATTGAACCAGAAAGGACAGACATGTTTCAAAGGGTCTGTACACAGCTAGTGGGGATGGGTGGGGATGAACACTTTCAGTCCAACCGCAATCCGCAAGAGGGTCTCAGGGACTCCCTGCTGATGTCTGGAGCCCAACCGCATCTGCTAGCTTCTTGTCCACATTGAAGGGTTGCACTTTAAAGGATAAAAGTGCACACACACAGACACACACACACACACACACACACACACACACACACACACACACTCACTTCCATAAGGCACAGA
Source organism: Rattus rattus (assembly GCF_011064425.1). Classification (NCBI taxonomy): domain Eukaryota; kingdom Metazoa; phylum Chordata; class Mammalia; order Rodentia; family Muridae; genus Rattus; species Rattus rattus. The sequence goes on from NC_046162.1 coordinate 5,018,854, forward strand.
CAGATTGTCATATGGGTAGTTCCATTGGGGACTTGGGTGAAACAGAGAGACACTAAAATATTAAACACTGGGAGGCTGAGTGTTCCTGAGCCGCGTCCCCAGCCAGGGCAAGATGGACAGAGCAGTGAGCAGTTACCCCTCCCCGTGCTCCAAGGCTGCACGATGCCGTTCGCAGCTCTTGTGGACCCCCCCTCCCAGAGCCTGGAGCTATCTCCCCAGAGACTCCCTGTAGGACCTGGTGGGGTCTTGGTTGTTTGCCAAGAGCTCACCACAAAAAAACACCCTAATGTGGGTGCGGGAAGCTCTGTGGGCATTTAACTAGATGGATCCAAGGCAACAGAATGGTCAAGAAAGCCCACGTGCTCCACCCTGTCTTGTTGACGGCACCACTCAGGCATCAGGGCTGGGCGCTTGCTCTCTGTGCCCCTTACAGCAGCTGACATCCCGAGGGCACTCAGCAAACGTTTGTTAAATGACTTTGTGTCCATGTGTATGGGAGGCTATTTCACTAACCACTCCTAACCAGGCTCCTGGTCTGAGTACCTACTATGTGCTAGCATAAGCCCCAACTCCAGAGTGATCAAAACAGTTAATGATCTGGCCTCTGGCCTAAGAGCTGCCCACGGGCCTTGTCTTTTGTCCCAGTCTTCAACCTCATGTCCTGATCACGAGCCATGCTGGTGAGCGGATGTTGAACAAGTGAAAAAGTGTGTCCCAGCCTGGGCAGGACAGCTGCCCCAAGAGGGTCAACCAATAAGAGGAGGAGCCCACTTAGCCCAGGAAACAACTCTTTTCCAGAAAGTTTCAGTGGGCAGGGGTATGGCTGCCATGGATGGGAGGCCACTTGGCCTCCCCATCCTACTCTTGGCTTTTGAGGTTCACAGGGCACAATGGGCAGTGAGCCTGGAAACCGGGCTGGGGTGCTGCCTGAGAAGGGAGTGGCCCAAGGTCCCAGAAAGGGGTGGCCTAAAGTCTCTGTCCAAAGCATGACGCCCCAGTGCAGATGGGCAGAGAGCGCATGAGCCTTGGAGGACGTCTGTCTCCTCTGGAGAGTGGGCAGCAGAGGGACTGTGGCCCGGAACCTTCTACACAGGTGTGGGTTTCCAGGTGAGTCTCCAGAAAGAAGACTCAGGCAGTGTTGGGCTTCCTGAGGAGTAGGGCAGGCAGGCCCAGGCTAGGTGTGGGGACTGGAATCCCAGCCCTGCCACTTCTTGTTTTGTGATCCTTAAGAGTCTCACAAGATCTCAGAGCTCACTTGCCAAACGAGAACAATGCTGTATTTCATGGACCCTAGTACCTGTGTCCCGCGGCTGACCTGGAAGCTGCATCCCAGCATCCTGCGGCTAAGGTGGGTGTGGCTTTCGCAGCTGCCCATAAGATGGTGAGCCCTCTAACCAGCCAAGTCTCCGATGGGACTCAATATGGCACTAAAACCTATACACAGGGTCTGTACAAAGGTGTCTCTTTAACTCAGTGCCCAGGCACGTGAATGGTATGAAAGACACTGGCCTCTTTTCCCTCCTGCCCCTTGTTGAGATGAAACACACACACACACACACACACACACACACACACACACACACACACACACACACACTGCCCCTAGGGCAAATACCGGACTTTTAGAACAGAAACACCCCCCTTTGCTCTGTGGGAAATAGCAGAGCAGGTTAAACAGGTCTGTCCTGGTTTCTGTCCTAGTAACAGGTCATCAGGAGCAGGCCTGGTCCACCCCTGCGTCTAGGACCTCAGCTGTTGACGTCCTGGTGGTGGCTATGGGTGACCCCTGCTGCAACTCAAGGGTCTAACTGTGAGGGCAAGAAGCGAAGGAGAGCTTGTTCCCCTTCCACGGAAACTGTGGCAGTTACAGATTAGAGTCAGACAGGGCCAGTGGCTGCCCAGAAAGCCGGTCATCATCACCGGCGATGAGGAGGGTCTACCCAAGCCCAGCACGTGTAGAAGCTATAAGGTTGGCTGTGGAAATTGTGCTGTGATTCTCAGACTCTCACTGAGGCAAACAAGCGTTTCGGTAGCTCCTTAAAGGATTCGGCTGCACCAGGGCAGTGGTGGTGCACTCCCAGCACTCGGGAGGCAGAAGCAGGCAGATCTCTGAGTTTGAGGCCAGCCTGGTCTACAGAGTGAATTCCAGGAAAAACCAAAACGACGACAAACCAAGAAACTAAAAACAAACAAAAATTCACCCTAGAGTGAAAAGGTGGTCATGTGTCCTGATGTCTCCAAGGAAAACCAAGCTCTCAGAGGCTCTTGCTGAGAGAGGAAGACGGAAGCTATGAACAGGCCAGATACAGACTTTCTCAGACAGAGAAGCAATGTCGGCCCAAGGCCTCCAGTCACCAAGGCCACTGAGTGGGGCTTGGGGCGCTTTCAGGTGGCCCGTGGCTCCTTGTCAAGGCCTGTTCCATGAACTTCACTTCCTGAATGTTTCTCTTCCCCTCTCTTCCCTCTGTCACAGCAAGAGAGGGCCAGATTAGGAGCTGTGAGGAAAACAGTTGCTCCTGGCAAGGTGTCTCAAGCTTCCTCTAAAAAACCTGAGCGGGTCTCGCCAGTGCCCTGGCACCAGGCTTCCAAGTAGGAACAGAGAAGAGAGAGACCAAGGACTCCTCTGAAGGTACAGCTCAGGGTAGGTGGACGTACATCCAGTACAACCCACGGCTCTTCAGAAGGGAGGGGTGGCACGCACAACCACAGCATCAACAATGGCAAGGTCTGGAAGCCTACAGAAACAAGTCTGACCCAGGGAGAGGGTGACAGGGCTGGGGCCAGGGAAATGCCGGCAAACAGGCCCAGGAGTGGGGAACATTTTCAGTCCTCTCCTCATGAGTAACCAGTGTAGTTAACACCATAATCACCATCAGGAAAATGAGAGGGTCAGGACAAGGACCAGAGGGGGTCTGGGTCTTCTAGCTTCTGACAGCTGGTCACCGGGACATGCCCAAAGCTTTAATTTTACCATGGGAGATATGGTGTTGTCCCCAAGAACAGGAGGGACATCACAAAACTCCAGAGCATGTAGGGACGGGGCTGAGGTGTTCTACTGGCTGGGGATGAAGGAATCTAGATGCTAGAGCTTGGGCACCTGTCCTCAGGGCCATGGGAAGACCACTCCTAGTCTGAGTAAGAAGCAAAAGCCACTTGTTCTCTGATGTTCTCCGCCCACCTCCTCCCCTCAGCAGGAGCTGCTGCCTGGAGCTGTAAACAGTGAGTTATTTTTGCTTTCCCTTAGAAAATCCGAGTGCCACCCAGGGAGCTCTGTGTAGGTTCAGGCCTTGTGTGTTCAAAGCTAGCTCATTGCAGAAAACCAAATCCCCAGAAAGTGGACAACCATCACATTAACATTGGGCCCAGATTGCACATTCCTTAGTGTTAAATACCCTCCAGGAGACGGATCCCTGCATAAAACACTCACGCACTCTCTCTCTCTCTCACACGTTCTCTGTGCTGTCTCCGCCCCCCACCCCCCCCACACACACATACACTCAACCCAACCCCAAAGAAGCATTGCACAGACAGAGGGTACCCTTTCCCAGCTGAAGGTCACCAAGAGGCAGGTGATCTGCCAGGCAGTTCCTGAGCTGAATCCTGGGACAGGCTTTTGGGGGCAACGTGTGTTTGAGACAGACGAAACAAAGCTCGCCTGGCCTCTGGCCCCCCAGGGCCTCATCTCCACACCTGTCCTGCCTTGCTCATCACTGCGGAGTGGCAGACAAGAGATGGCTCCTGACCCCGGGCTCCCTGGTAGCCATGGTGTCGCCCACCTAGCAGGGGCTTCAGAAAGGTGACCTCGCTTTGGCCGAGCCAGTTGCACGGCTACGGCCTATAGATCTTGATAACATCCTTGATGGGCCGACGGCAGATAGGACAGCAGGCCCGTGCCTGCCTTCGGAGCCGCAGGCCGCAGCTGTGGCACAGGCACATGTGTCCACACGTGTAGATGACCGTGTCCACCTCGCTGTCGAAGCACACCGTGCACTCTCCATTCCTGCTGCCGGCCGGCTCAGGTGCAGAGAAGGCCGGGGACACTGGGGGACTCAGTGGGGAGCTGGGGGCTGTCACTGCCGGAAGGGAGATAGGGTATCATTAGTGATGTGACTCTCAGAAGGACTCCCTCCGGATGCAGTGTTCCCTCGGTGGCGATGGGCACAGGTCCCGTCTTGGTTTACATTTTGAGTTTTAACCATTTTCGATAGTGCTGTTCCCACAAAGCACAAAGGAAAACTGCCTTTGGGTTTCTGATTCTCTCTATGCTCCCACTGAGCTCGGCAGAAAGGAGCAGGTGCAATTGCAAACAAAGCAGGCCTGCTTTGGCCAGCCAAAGGACCCCATGCCCTGAGGAAGTCCCGCCCCTCGGGCTGGGGGGAGGAGTCTGTGCTTCCTTACCCAGAGACGATTCTGATGCTGAAGACGACTGGTTGACCCCGAAGGTCATGTCCGAATCGCTGTCATCCTGAGAGCCACTGAAGGACCCTGATGGAGTTGTGGCCTCAGGACCGGACTGTACGGTGCCTAGTAGTCAAATAGACTCTATTAGTGTATGAGAGAGGCACAGGCTAGACCTGCTTCCCATTCCTCTGCACCCCTCCTGTCTAGCAATGGATGAGGTGACTGTCCAGGGTTCTGCCAATGTGGTGGCTGTCTGCTTTGCCTGCTCAACCTCCGTTCCTATTTAGGTGCCTTCACAGTGGTATGGCTATAGTGCCATAATAATATATTAATATATTATGTTATTATAACTATATGTTAATAATATATTTTATCAATATAATACATTGGGTATGATTTATATATTATATAACACACACACACACACACACATATGCAAGCTCTGGTATAGCTTCTATTTCAAAAATAGCCTTGGGATAGCAGGTCAGACCGAAAGACCCTTCCATCCTTTAATCACACTGTGATTCAAAGAAGGGCATATGACCCAAGCAAGGCCACCATGCTGCTGCCGTTAGAACTGTTGGTAAAGGAAAGGCTCGTGCCGCTGACGGCAGCCTGACACGGGAGAAGCCTCTCTGTGTCACGGCCTAACCGAGAGTAGAGGCTTATCCTGGGGGTGTGTGTTCATCATCGAGACCTAGCTTTTCCTGAGTCCATCTAAGAGAGTTCCAGACTTCTGAGCTACTCTGTGCTTGGGGCACTTAGAATGGGGCTTTGTCACAGCTACAGGATTGCAGACTGTATATCTCATCTTAGAAAGACAAGAAAAAAAAGAGGTGCTTCTTTTACTCTCTTTGAAGGAAGGTCAACTACGGTAGCCTACCCCTACTTGGAAAACTTGTCTCAGGCCCAAATCTTAAATTAGGTGGTTCGACAACAACACTGACCTGTAAAAAGCTCAAAATACCCTAGCCAGGCCCCACAGACGCCTGCTTCAGACACCTAGGCTGCGGTGTTAAGGCACGCTGTGTCCACCTGTTGGGGCCATTTCATCCCAGGGCAACCTCACTCTCATCCACCCAGAAGGTTACTGACCCCGGGAGAGTGGGATCTTCCCTGCCCTTCACGGCTGTGTGACTCTTGGATTGTGAGACCGGCCTCTCTGTGGTCTTGTCTGTAGATAGTCACGTGGGTTCACAGGCCAGCGGGAGCATCCAGGCCAACATGGCTATTTCTGCTATAAGCTGGACTCTGAGGGTGGTGCTGTGCCCTCCTGACTTCCCTGACCATGGCACTCTGTCCCCCAAACTTGGAAGGTAGCCCCTTTGCTACAGCAAATGTCACACCATGCAGCTGTCCCTATCAGCCTGTCACATGCAGCCTGTCCTCTGCTGGCCTGGCCTACTGCTTCTGGCCTCTTCATCTATTTCTGCTAAGAGCAAAGGTAAGAATCGTCTCCAAACAGGATGGCTCAAGCCTTCTCTCCACTCTGCACGTGCGCGGCTTCTCTTGCATATGTTAGTGAATTTCCCTTGTCTTTTACAGTATGCATTTTCTTAAAAAAAATCCTACTAAAATAAAGGAAATAAAACAAACAAACAAATAAATAATAAAGGAAATAAAAACTACACCTTCCAGGCAAGTCTTGACAGTAGCTCGCTGCTACAGAGAGCTCTTACTGGGGACCCTGGTGCACACTCACCCAGGAGACGCAGCTGACCCGCCACACCGCCGCGCACAGCGAAGAAGGCCCAGGCGCCCTGCAGTGTCCACAACAAGCGTCCCGCAGGTTTCCGTTCACCGCCAGCAGGGCGTCGCCGCCCGGTCACCAGCGTGAAGCTGGCGGCGTCGCCTCCGCTGGGCACAGGCGGCGCCTACCACCCGGTATTCCTTGCGGTCCAGCAGCGCAGCGGATCGCGGAGCAGCTCGGATGGCCAGCGCCAGGATCGCGGGGCGTGATACCCGAGCCCACAGCTGCAAGCGCCGCCAGCCAGGCGCCCCACTTCCACGCTGGCTCTCCCCGGGCCGTAAGGGGCGCTCGGAGAACACGGCGTGCGGCCGCCGTCAGGGGCAGGGCGCGCAAGCTAGCCTGCGGTCCGCGAACAAGCTCACGTCGGGGCCGTAGCGTGGCGTGGAAGCGCAGCTCGGCGTCCAGCAGCGCGGGTGAGGAGGCGGGCCTCGCGCGTTCGCGGGCCACGCACGGGACGGCGGCGTCCGGACGGCCGAGAGCCAGGTGACCCAGCTTGGCTACCACCTGGTTATTCTCCAGCTCGTTATTATCGAAGTTGGCAGCATCATGGCTGCCCGGAGGCGGGCAGGCGCTGAGGCGGGCCTGGCCCAGGCGCAGCGGGGTCAGCGTGTCTGCGAAGGTGCTTTCTGTGGGACAGAGGAGAGGCGTCAGGAGGCCACTGGCAACCAGGAACTCAGATCTCAGAACCAGTCCCTTAAGCCTTAAGGGCCCAGGACTCTAGTTGCCCCTGACCTCCAACATCAGATCCTGCACCCCACCCAGATCCACTGATTTCCAACCTCAGGTCTAAAATCCTGCACCCCCACATTCTTTCGGCACACTCCTGAACTCCCGCACCTCATAACTTGGAGTTTACATCGCCAAGCCCTACAACCTCAGACATGAGACTCTAGACTCCAGCTCCTTTAGATCTCTTATCTCAGACTTCAGGCCTCACTCAGACCGTAAGCGGGTCAGGCAGAACTCCACTGCCCTAAATGTAAGGCCCATCCCCCAGATTTGCCTGACTTCTGACCCTAGCTCTCTTGGACCTCATCCAATATCTTCCTGACCTCAGACTCTGGGTGCCAGGTCCTTATGGCTGCCTGGATTAAGTGCTATCTGAGCCTCCAGTCCTTGCTGCAACCAACCTCCTACTGCTTTGGAAGGGCCTTCTTTCCCTTCCATCTCCACCCTGCTTCCTCTCTTCTTCCTCCCCACCCCCACACCCGGGGCTGTTCTTGAACTTGTGCTCTTTTGTCTTAGTGTTCCGAATCCTGGAGTTCATGTTCCATGCCCAACTTCTTGCCTCATTTCCTCTGTCCTTTTCTCTTTCTCCTTCCAGAGGTTTTCATACGTTTGCACAGCTGGGCCTTTGAGGTTCCTTTATTGTTTCCCTAGTTAAAGCAAAACATCAGCCCAAGGAGCAGATCCTACACTGGGGCCCTAGCGGGTTAACCTGAGCTCGTGGATCTCATTTAATACAGCAACGGACAGGCACGAACTATCCCTGCTGCCTTTAACATGCGAACTGAGGCACAGAGCCCAAGCTGCCTTGTCTAGATTCAGGGTTCTTCACCACAGTGCCACCAGGAACAGAAAGGACAGGACACATGACAGAGGTGAGGGAGGAAAGAGGAAGGAGGATGCCAGTGTCTGGAGTGGGAGGTGCTGTTTGCTGACAGTGGGGTACTGGGAGAACAAGAGGTGGGGGAGAGTCAGGAGTCCCATCTAGCGGGCTCAGTGCAAGGCTGGGGTGTCAGATAGAGGCAGGGAGGCAGCAGGAGGATGGAGTGCACATCTGGAAATTCTAGACTTTGCAAAGTCCCCCCGGGGGCTCCTGGGTTGGGAGCAAGATTAAGAGGTAGTGCAGGTTCTGAGAGGCAGGGCTCTGTGTGTGCCACTGGAGGTGCTGGTCCCCAAGGGTAGATGCTTGGCCAAAGAGTAACTCAGTCCTGTGAGAACCTCAGGTTGTCAGGAAGAGAGCAGGCCTGACCACTGGCTCTCTGGGTTCTGGTCTCACTAGGGTATGTTTCCCGATGCCCCGGTTGCCCTGACGGCAGCTCCCAGAGGCCCTGCCTGATCTGGTCTTTCAACCTGCACAACATGCTAAAGAGACTTTTGGTGAAGCCTCGGGTATTTTGTTACAGCAGATGGAAGCACGACTAACACAGAATCCAACAGTTCAGAGGTGGCGTTCAAGTCCTGCTGATGCCTTGAGATCAGTAGGACTGGTCTTGCTTTATGAGAGCTTGTTCAAGTCTACGGCTGTTTACACACACACACACACACACCCACACACACACACACACATACACACACACACACAAAACCACACCCTGGGTACCTCTAAGGGCTGAATATATATTTAAAATATGTTTATATGGACTTAAAAAACATTTTTGTTGTTTTTATGATACCTGATGCCCACAGAAGCCAGAAGAGGGTGTTGGATCCCCTTATTTGTGAGCCTCCATGTGGGCGCTAAGAATAGAACCTGGGTTCTATGGAAGAGCAGCAAGGGCTTGAGCAGTTCCTTCAGCCCCATGTGCACTGTTTTTGATGTGTGTTTTATGTATTCTGTCCTACACAATTTAAGAGAGGGAACGCACCCAGCACAAAACCCAGGGCCCTGTGTCTCAGTAGTAGAGGACGTGTGGTCTTTCCAGTCTGGTACAAGATACCTTGCACGGCCTGTGGAGGACTGCTGCTCTGGCTTCTGCACCCACACCCAGGTTTCCTTGAAGAGAATATAACCCACCTTCACTGCTGTCACCTGAGGAGAGGGAGGTCTCTCCACCTGGCCGGTCTACTACCCCACCCCCTGCCTACAGCCACAAGTCAAGAGAGGTGTGAACCATAATACATGGATGGTGCTTGAGGCCAGTAAGTCTCAAGACCTCGAAAACCAGTTGGTGGGACACAGGACTTCCACAGCGGGTGACCCTTTGTTTGGCCCACAGGATAGCCAAGCTGAGGAGGAAGCCTGCAGAATACAGCAGAGCGGGAAGGGAAGATGGCTCCTCAGGCTCCCCCCTTTGCCTGGGAGAGGCTCACCGCTGTGTCCCTCTCCCCCTTAAATGATATTGAAGCAACTGAGTATTTCAGACTGTCTAGTCTGCGATGCCCTGGCTTTGGTGTGGTACCTGTTTAGTCTGACCCAGACACTGGGCAGAGGAAGGATGGGAGATCCTTTGTGCCAGGAAGAGGGATGGATCTCCTTCAGCCAGCATCCCTGGGACCCTACGGTGTTCTGGAATGCAGGTGTAACTTAGCAGGCGTGAACCTCACTTTCCTTATCTGCAAGGCGCACTAATCCCTCGGGCCTGGCCTAGTGGTCACTAATATAAATATAACGAGATCCGAAGGAATCTAAGAGACCAGTGGGGAGGGGCAGGCACCCAAGGCAAAGGGCTTCCTGAGAATCCCAGCAGAGCCTGGCTGCAGGCTGTGCCACCTGAGAGAGCCTTGGGTACGCTGGGTGCTGGGAGCCAGCCCTGCTGTCATTGGCTTAGGTGCAGCCTAAACAGAGACTTTCCAGATCTCCCAGGAGACTCTGTGTACAGCCAGGGCTGAGCGAGAGCTGCAGAGCCAAATACAGACAAATCTGGCCTTGCAGACCAGGAGCCTGAATTCAGGACTGGTCACTTTTCCTTCTCAGAACCTGGCTTCTCACCTCAGCGGGGAACTGCACCCTGGACCTAGCTCACCCAGTGTGGTAGCTGGATCTACTGCAGAAGGTGCAGGGCCATGTACCTCTGCCAGGCCAAGAGCTGTGTGTGGCCTGTAGGCCCCTTTGAATTTTAGATAAACAAATTTGGGGATGGGGGAAGGGCAGGTATGAGCATGTCCCCACCAAACTGCCACAGGACCTACTGGTACTAAGTTTTCTGTTTTGTTTATCTTAAATTCAAATCTAACTAGACGGCCTGGGTTTTTATTGCTGCATTTGACAGCCCCACCCCAATGCCATCTCTGGGTCTTGCTTCTCAGGCTCTAGTCCATGGGTATGAGAAGAGAGGGGGCGTTGAGGGGGTACCGGGTGTTGTTTATTAGGGGGTGGATTTCATGGCTGAGAATTTTAAAGCCATAAATCACCTCCCCAGACGTCAAGGGTACAAAGGGCAAAACACACACTGGCTGCTGTGAGTTATCCATCCCTGTGTCCCGGGGTACCTCTCTCCCCAAGCCAAGTTTTCCCAGGGATCCCTCAGGATTGCACGTTATGGCATCACCTCAGGGTTGTAGGTTACAGCGGTCATCCCACACCTGCTGCCTGTTCCAAATATTCAGTCTTGGTGGCTCGATATCCATTTATTTACTGGGTTTTTTTTTGTTTTGTTTTGTTTTGTTTTGTTTTTAAGTTTTATTCAGTGCTAGAGATGAAATCTGGGGCCTTGCATGCTGGGAAATGCTCTGTCATGGAGCAAGAGCCACAACGGAGATGTCTTGTTATGTAGCTCTGGCTGACCTGGGACTCTTCTATGTGGATCAGGCTGCCCTTGAACTCACAGAGATCCACCTGCCTCTGCCTCTGCCTCTGCCTCTGCCTCTGCCTCTGCCCCTGCCTCTGCCTCTGCCTCTGCCTCTGCCTCTGCCTCTGCCCTGCCCCTGCCCCTGCCCCTGCCCCTGCCCCTGCCCTGCCCCTGCCCCTGCCCCTGCCCCTGCCTCCTGGATGCTGGGGCTAAAGGCATATTGTAACACACCAGGGTCATCTTATTTTCATAGCCCCCCAAGCCCCTCAAACATTAACTTTGGAGGAGAAGAGAAAGAAGACAGCACACAGACTATTACCAAGCCCTGGCTACTCTGGGGCATTGCCTGGGCATTTTGTGACCGAGAGAATTTCTGGGGTGGTGTGTCCACCCCCAGAAATGGTAGGTCTCTAAAACCCCTTGATTTCCTCATTCTCCTTTTACTCAGATGTGACCATTACCAACTTGCTTTCCCCCATGGGAAGGGGGAAAACACCACCCAGGAGCCAGAAGCTTCCCCCGCATAAGTAACCCTGGAAATGGTTTTGATGCTCTTTCTCACTGTACATGGGGCTGGGGTGGAGAGATAGCTCAGTGGTTAGTAGCACTTGCTGCTCTTGTAGAGAACCAGGTTCAGTTCCCAGCATCCACGGGGTGGCTCATAACTGCCTGTAACTCCAGTTCCTGGTGATCTGACACCCTCTTCTGGTCTCCACCACATGCACACATGTGATGTATATAGTACACATGTTCAGGCATGCCCTCATACATATGAAGAAAAAAAAAGCAACACAATTGCATGCACACACAGGAAGGGAAATACGCCCATGACCCACATCTCAGAACCAGAGCTCCCCAGCGCTCGCTGCCCCATCACACGATTGTGTGATCACCCTTCTGTGCCGAGGGCATCTCATCTCAGGGATGGCTCAGAAATAAGGAAACTGAGGCTAAGGTTTGCTTTGTTACATGGTGGGCTCTGTTCCATTCTCCCTAAGGGTCACAGAATATGGTGGTAGTGGTGGTGGCGATGATGTTGATGGTGATGGTGGTGGTGGTAGTGGTGGTGGTGATGTTGGTGGTGGTGGTAGTGATGATGATGGTGGTGGTGGTGTGGTGGTGGTTGTTGTTGGTGGTGATGGTGGTGGGGTGATTGATGGTGGTGGTGGTGATGATGTTGATGGTGGTGGTGGTGATGTTGATGATGGTGGTGGTGCTGATGATGAGGTGTTGATGGCGTGGTGATGATGTTGATGGTGATGGTGGTGGTGGTGGTGGTGATGTTGATGGTGGTGGTGGTGGTGGTGATGATGTTGATGGTGGTGGTGGTGGTGTGGTGTGGGTTTTCAGGCATGTTTGCTGACTGAGAAAATGAGAGGGGAAGGGTCCCTGTGTCCCCTAGGTGTATCCAGACTCATTTAGTCACCAAGGCCAGCCGCTGATCTATATTTTTAAAAAATCCTAACCCGCTTGTACTGTTCATGTGTGGCTGTGGTTTCCGGTCTGCTCACAGAGATGTGGGTTGGAGAGCCAGGTGTGATTGCTCCCCAGTTCTACAGGGATAAAGGGTGGTGGGAGATTTGGGGGGCATAGGCAAGCTGTGGTTTCTGGAACCTTCGTGGAAAATCTTTAAGGGAAAAGAGTGGGTAGGGGCCTGGTTAATGCCCAAGTGAGGCCCCAGCATGGAGCAGTGCTCCTCACAATCTGATTTGCCTGAACCCAGGACACAGACCCTGCCCACACGCAAGCCAGCAGATCCTGGCTTTCCAGCTGCTGCTCAAGGGTCGGTGCCTCAGGCTGCCCACCCCTACAGACACCATTTCCGGTAACCCTGCCAATGATCCCAGGAAGTGAGCGCTATCACGAACCTGCTTTATAGTTGAAAGGGACAGAAACAGGGAGGGTCTAGCTCTGCATCAAGGCCCCACAAACGGCCTGTGGAGAGCGGCCCTAGGTAAGTCTCAGCGACTCTCATGTCCCTGCCTGCTCTGACCACTTAAAACTTCTGTGGCTTCTTTATTTCTGTGGAGAGAGGAGAGTCATCTCCTGGACACTAAGTCTGCCCTCCACACCCAGTGGTGGGGTGGGGGTGGGACCCAAAGCCAGAAACCAGCCCAAACATTTAGCTATTTAAGCCATCTATCTTCCCAAGGCAAACAAACCAAACAGGGAGGAGGTGCCTCAGCGTGGAAAGCTTGAGGCTACAGACAGGTGGATAAATCGGTCTATCTGTCCATCCCCTCACTTTGTCCCTGTGTACTTCCATGCAGGCAGATTACATGAGGGTGCGTATAGCTTCCCTTGAGAAACCTACTCTTTTCACACCTCCCAAGTCTAAGTCCGGTTGTTTCAAGTGCAGGCTGCAGACTCAACAAAGAATAAGTGACTACTGTCTACTGGGGGTAGGAGAGGTCAGAGAATGGCCTCCCCAACACACCCTGAGCCCCTTCACAGTTAGCCTGGCTCTCGCTGCTGCGCCTGACTGCCCACTGGCATAGGTTCACGAATGAGTGAGAGCCAGCAGAGGCAATGCATGCTGGGATTGGGGGAGGCGCAACATGAACAAAGGAATGGAAAGAGGGAGTGAATGGATGCATAATGGTCTAAGAGTGATAAGGCGCGCAGACTCTGGGGCCAGCCCACGTGGGTTCCCTCCCAGTCCAATAACAAAAGTAACTCTCTAAGCCTCAGTTTCCCCTAGAAATTGGACACCGTTGCTTGTGTGAGAATCAAGACACACCAGGCAGCTGGGTGACTCAGGTGAGCCAAGCTCATTGGGCTGTGAACACTGGGAATGTGCAGGCTGTGCCAACCGACCTACCCAGCAGCTGCACCTCGTCCGTGATGCCATAGACGTCGATGAGTGCCCAGAGTGGGCCTCCCACGGCCACGCCGCAGTGGAACAGCACTGGTTCGCCATCATTGACACTGTAGAAGACGCGACCGTGACGATCAGCCCAGTAGGCCAGCACCGTGTCCCGCAGCGCCAGGTTCTCGGGCAGCGCCTTGGCCCAGTATCCAGGCCGTGTGACCAGGTCGGGGCAGGCGTACTTGGGGATATCCTGTGCGCTCATGAGCGACGGGTCGTGCGCAGTGAAGCCGAAGCGCAGCGCGCCGCTCCAGCCAGGACGCACAGCCACCAGGCGCAACCGCACCTGCTCGTACAGGCGAATGGGCCGCTGCGTGAAGGTGACTCCGTTGCAGAAGCTGTTCCGTCGCGTGGCCCTGCGCGAGTGGCCGTCCAGACGCACGTTCTTGCCCTTGGCCTGCGCGTGGAAGCGTGGCGCCTCGCCCAGGACCGCTCGCCTCTCCGGGCCCGGGCCGTAGCAAGGCCGGGTGGCCAGGAGGCGTGCAGGAGGGCTGGAGTCTGTGGGGAGAGAGGAGGCAGGTCAGCGCTTAGAAGTCCTGTGGCCGGGGTTGGGGATTTGGCTCAGTGGTAGGCGCTTGCCTAGGAAGCGCAAGGCCCTGGGGTTGGGTCCCCAGCTCTGAAAAAAAAGAACCAAAAAAAAAAAAAAAAAAAAAAAAAAAAAAAAGTCCTGTGGCCAGGGATTGTACTAACCACTTCCATAAATTCCACCTTAGATTTGGCATGGACACATTTTAGATTCTAAAATTTAGAAAGTTCTGGGCTAAACCTAGAGAGCTCTTTCACCCCTGCCCCTAACCATGGCAAGTCACTGTACACAGATGAGCAAGTCAAAGCTTGACGCTGGGTGTGCACTAAAAAGCTCCCTGGGTTCCACATCCAGTTTATCACCACCTGGCCTGGGGTCAGATGGCCTCTTCATCCTCAGCAAACTCTCCCAAGTCTAGAAGCTTCCTCCTAGGATCACCTCTGAGCTGCAGAGTGCTTGGATTCCTGAGGATCAGTGGGGACATTTAGCTTGTTTTCCTTAAAATGTATGTTCACAGCGAGGTGGGGATCTGAGGAGCACAAATTCCGTTGGGATCCCTATGTCAGCCGGCACTCCCAGCCTCTGGCCTCTGCAGCTGGACCACAGTGGCAACCCTGTCACACTCCCCACCTGATTTCCTGGACTGCAAGTGGGTGCATAACCTCCCATCGTGACTGAAAGGCAGCGTGGATCACATCCCTACGTATGACGGTTCACCTAGTGTCTGTGGTGGTCCGCTGGTAACCTCACGATCTCTCTGTAGCTCCGTCCTAACCAGGATTCTGGCTTGCCCTCTTCTCTGATGGTGATAAAATTAGCTTTTCTAGAATGTACCTTCTGGGGGATTATTTCTAGGGAGATTCTCTGAGGGGCTTCTCAGAGAACCTGGCCACTGGTAGGAGCTATCCTCCTGTCTTTCCTCATTTCACTCTGAGGGAAGCGGTAGGTGGAGGTCAGCGCAGGGAGGAGTTCTGACTTACTACAACAGCAGAGGCCATTTTTAAAGGGACAGGGCACCGAGGGGACAGCTCCTCTATGCTCACTCCCGCGTGCATGTTTAGTTGACTCTAAGGCTGGCAGACTAAGGGAGAATAACCATCCGGCTCCTCTAAAACCTGAGGAGGGAAGCAGGCTTCTTCAGACAGAAGGCTCCCACCTGTGAAGACAATGCCGGACCAAGGAGCAAGACTAAGTCCCTCTTTAGGGAGAGAGAGAAAAGCCTCAGGGACTGTAGTCAACCAGGTACACATCAATCAGGGGCTCAGACAGCCTGCTATGCAGTGAAGAGACAACTGTCCCAAGAGACAAAGATCCCCCTCTGATGAGCTGACAGCCCAGGGACTAAAGTCTGACTACAAATGAGGGATCTGTGTTGGTGGGGTGCACTGCAGAGAGCAGTGTGCTGAGCTGGAGCCGAGACCCTGCCCTGGGGCTTTCATGGAGAGCATCCCTGATGGGTGACTGGAGGCAGAACCCTAAAGGAAGGGAAGGAGTGAGCTGTGCAGGTCTAGGGAGGATGCCAGGCTGGGGCAGCAGTGCAAAGACCCTGAGGAAAGGAAGCATCGATGCAGCTGAGCCGGGGTGGAACCGGTGTGAGGAAGCCGGGGAGTGGGTTCCGGGTGAGCCCAGGGCTGGGGGAGCCGGAGGGGTGGGGGCCTTATAGATCCTTGCCTTACTTTAACAGCTTTACTCTGAGGAAGCCTCATTACTGGATGCTCAGAGCTGAGAGGAAGGCTACGCTGGACACTGGGGCAGGATGGGCTGGTGGGAGAGCCATTGCTTGAACAGGCCTGCTGGATCATAAGGCTCGGATGAGAGAGAGGCCAGTAGGTGGTGGGAGGGGTCAGAATCTGGGTGTGTCTTCACGGCAGAGGAGATAAAAAGATTCTAATAAAATTTCCACAGGGTGGGGGAAACCCACAAGAGATATTTGCTTTGAACGTTTAAACAATACTCAGTGAATAGAACCCCTTTTTAACAAGGGGATTGGTTCTTTTGTGTGTATTTGAAGGGGAAGCAGAGAGAAGAGGTAGGAATAGGCTTGTGGCAAGTGCGGCCCGGGGGGGGGCTTCCATTACACACACACACACACACACACACACACACACACACACACACACACACACCCGTGCCCAGTAAAGGCCTGGCTACACCAGGTCCTTGATAAAGACTAGCTGATGCCTGATAGCCTAGACCTTAGCTACACAGCCTGTTTGCAGATAGGGAAATGGGCCAGTGGAGGGGCTACAAGCTTAGGTCAGTCCCTTCTGTGGACTCTGCTAGGTTGCTCAAGTGCAGCCATGCAAATGTCAGGGCCACTATTGCTCCGGGTGGATCAGGCACAGCTTCTAGGTCTGGGTAGCAGCAAGACTGAATCCATCCATCTCCACATACCCTCCAGTCAGTCCTGTCTGCTTACTGTGGTCTCTCTTCCCCATCACCATGTCGGGTTGCTGGGGAGACCGCACTCAAATCCAGAAGCTGGGGTGTAAGCGTGGTGGTTAGCCAGTACAGACCTTTCTGCTTCTCCCGCAGTCTCCCTTCCATTCTCTCAATAAAGCAGCAAGGGCCTGGGTGGGAGGGCCGAGGGAAGTTCTCACAGGAGGCCCTGGACTCACACCAGAGAGTGGCAGGCTGTGTTCCTTCCACTGCTCGTTCAAGTCTTTCATTTATCCACCCGCCCGTGCGCTCTGCAGACCCCACACAGTGACTGGCACCTCTCCAAAGGAGCATAAAGAAGGCCACCTCATGCCCCAGCACCCAGGACCGGTGACGTCCACAGAGACAAGTCTTGAAAGATCAGAGGGGAGTGCTGTGAGCAGAGCAGGAACTGGCCGCTGTGGGGAAAGAGAGGACTGTGGTAGTGGGGGACTCAGGGTGTCAAGGCTGCTGCTGTGACGGTTTGTCATATGTGCCGTCAGTGCTCTGGGACTCAGCTGAATGGCCCTAAATGCCAAGCCAAGAGGCTCAGCCCGGGTGGCAGGACCCAGCAGACCAGCCTGTGGCCAGCCAGTACTGCCTGTGATAAGAACTACCAAGACCTACAGAAGTTCAGAAGATAAAGCCCCAGCAAGCAGGATGCCCAGTGTCAGCCATGAACGGGGTCAGCATTCACAAGCAGCCTTGGGACTACGGCTTTCACCAGTGCCCAAAACCAAGGTGCCTTCATCTGCCGAATTCTCCAGGAAGTAACAATGGTACTACAAGTCAAAGCCTTCAGAGTGGGTTGACTCCGCTTCTCTCCTGGCCCCAAGCTCTGCGCACCAGTCTTATCTGTTCATCACAGACCCCTCACCAAGCATCCCTGGAGCCCCAGAAGGTATTTCTGGAGCCCAGTCTGGGCAGGGAGCTGGGGAGAGACATGGGGAGATGCAGCTTCTGCAACTTTCAGGCAAGTTCCCTGCAGACACCACTGTGCTTTTGGACAGTGCGCATCCAAAGGCCCCAGGCTGACATGTTTGTTTCATTTTGATTACACAGCCCAGCTTCCTTCAGGGAATGAGAGATAAACACTCTGCTTCCCGCCCCTTCCCCCACCACCACACACTGAGGCCAGAGACCCGGTGTGAGGCAAAGAAAACCAGAGTGATGGACAGGACGGAGTGCTATTGTGCTCTTAGACACTTAAGATAAAGGCCAACAGGTGTCCTGAGGTGCACCCCCAACACCTGCTTTGCTGGGCACAAGGACAGGGGACACTCAAACTATCCGGAGAGCCAAGGCTCTGGGCACAGCAGTGGGAAACTGAATCCAGTCACTTCAACAAGGGCAACAACCGCTGTGTTACAGAAAGCTGGGGGAAGAGGCGAATCCTGTCAGCCGAAACCCACTGCCCTGTTCATCTCTGCGCTGGTCCTACCGCAAGCCAATGCCCTCGACTCTGCAACCCCACGCCGGATGTTTTTATCATGCCTGTTGCTGGCTTTTAAGATGAGCCCTCACTTGTAAGATTACTGCACCCACTTCTGGTAAACAAGCAAGCTCTGGGCAGCCACAGCTCACAGTGCATGGCATGGGAGGTATGGCATGAGCTGCAGGTTGCCGACCTCTTCCCTGCAGCAGCTTGAGGACTCAGTCGTTTCCCAGCCTTGCTAAGGCTCTCTTGGTATATACCCCATCCTGCCGCGGCTCGAGCCTTCCTGGCATTTCATGGCGGAATGTCATGAGCTGCAGCCATGAGCACAGAAGTTCCCGGCTGCTGCCACTAGGACCAGATTCAGAACACCATCATCACAAGAAAGTTCCGCCTAAGATGAGGCTTCCAAATCACACTAGGACAAACCCATGTCCCTTTGCTCACACACACGGCCAAGGCCCCAGGCTGGGGAGGCCCGTCCAGGAAACGTGAGACCCAGTCTGTAGGAATTTCCAGAGGTGGGACAGGGCGGACCTCAACAGTTACCCTTGTTAACAACATGGGGAGTCTCTGCCTGAACCTCACAGCCAGTAGTGCTGGTCCCACCCAGAGGTGTGTTTATTTCTAGAGTTCACCTAGAAGAACAATGCCTGACACGAAACCATGGCAGATTCAGGGCTGGAGAGGGTAGATTGGGCGTCTCCAACGCCCAGTCCTGGCCAAGCCTGTGAATAAGCCTCCTTAGGTGGTTCCTGCTGTGTGGCTCTGGGGTCAGCCTGTGCTTTGCAGCTAATCTGCCTGAGAACCCTTGAACCTTTGCCTCTCAAATGGTGGATGACCTTGGATGACCTTAGATGCCATCTGCAAATGGTGGATGACCTTAGATCTCCACCTTGGGGTGGTTGGCAGGGATGGTGAGAATATCCACAGATGCCTCCCGAAGTTTTGTCCCTTAAGCAGAAAGGTAGCAGGTGTCACTCACGACCTCCATCAAGGTGCAACCATGGGCAAGTCCCTCCTCCAACTAGATCTCCATGTGGCTCCAGAAGGCATGGCCCTGTAGCCCGACAGCCTCAGCTCAAACCAGGCAGGGCTGTATGTTTGCTGTGTGACCTTAAACTCCACGCTTAACATCTCTGAGTCTCAGGCAGACCTAGAAGACTAGTGGAAATCATGCCTACCATCTGAGGTCGTTTGGAGGATGGCACAAGCTCACGTGATACGCACTTGGTGCACACAGTGGGTATCTGTGAGACATTCAGCCCTTTAATCAGTGTATGAGGGGCACAGTTTCTCCCAGAAGGCCCATGAGTTTGGCCGGGAAATGCCACCTCAAACCCTTCTGGCTACCTCCACAGACAGAGGCCTATTCTTAAGCCATCGTGTGCCAGGCACAGGTATGCTGTGCTAATGGTCCCCAGTCCTCATGCCATTGACCCTTTGATCTATGTCAAGCTGAGGAGACAGCACTCACTACCAGGCATGCTGGAAGCTTCCACAGTGCTGGTAGCAATGATAGCATTCTGGCTTCACCCAGAAGCAGAGCTTGCCCACTTTTGAAAAGAGCAAGTCCTTTGTTGGGAATCCCTGCCGAGCTCCTAAGATGTGCTGGACACAGGCCTTCACACTCTGACCTGAAGCCGGAAACACCCCTGTGGAGTCACTAGCTTCCATTTCCAACGGGGAAGAGAAACTGAGGCTGTGAAGCCAGACATGGGGCCTTCCTCCTACCCGTCTCTCTTCAGGACAGCTGGTTAAATGCATGGGTAAAGGGTAGTGTGGGGTCACAGGCCTCACGGAGAGCAATGAAGAGTGTACAGCCTTCTCTCCTAGAAACACCCCCATGTCCCATGCACACAACCTGGCATTTACTTCAGAGGCTTCCTGAACCCTTGGGTCACCCATCCTTAGATTGTAGACCTTGAATGGGAAAATATCTGGTTCAAGAAATGGTTGCTCACGTTCGAAAGGCAAACCAGCTCTGTGGGCAGCACAAAATACCACGGAGTGTGTGTGTGTGTGTGTGTGTGTGTGTGTGTGTGTGTGTGTGTGTGTGTGTGTGTGTGTAGGGCAAGCTTCAGAGATAAGAAACACACACACACACACCACACTCACTCCCGAGGCTTCCCGCCATACCAAAGGGCAAGGACTTGGGTGCCCTTGGCAGCAGAGGAGACCGTTTCCATTGGTGGGTTTGAAGTGGTTAGAAAACTACAAACTCGCCCTGGCTCCCCTGCCAAACACAGCAACAGGCCCACAGGGGACTTTGTGCTTGGCCTCACAGGCCTGGCTGGCCAGCACCCTGGGTGGACGAGGGCCAGCCCGCGCTGGAAACTGCCACTGGCTGCCTCCTCTTTGCTCTGCAAACAGCTATCAACACTCAACAGCTGTGGGGGTCTGGGGGTCCCTCAGGGCAGCTGGGGAGAAAGTCGTGTCTGTTCTCTGGGGCCTGTGCAGTGTCACAGCCCCCTGGCTTCGAAGGGAGTCTTGCTGTCCCTCCAACTGTACGGGCTGCTCGGCCAGGTTTACTTTTGATGAAAGGACTCAGGAAACGCCAGCCTTACGGGGTGGCAGCTTCAGGGTTTTTTTGGGCTCCAGAGCTGTGAAGGCCAGAGAGAATGTCCCTACTTCCTTAGCGCATCACTTCCTCCTCCGTCTGACAGCTCCGTAGCATCCATTCTGTGCCAGTGCCTGTGTGGGATGTGGGGTACACGTCCCCATGAGTCACATAGAGGACTCCCCTGCTGTCTCCTTTCCTCTGGGAGGTAGACTTAGAGCTAAAAGCAGCAGGAAGGACGCACAGACAAACAGCACAGGGGAGGCCCGTCAGACGGAAGAAGGGCTGGGAGGTGAGGTTCAAACCAGGGGACTGGCAGCAGAAAAACCCTGGAAAGGAGACTAAGCGGACTGCACTGGGAACTCTGGAGGGGCAGCAGGAGGCAAAGGAGTCAGGGGCTGCATCATAAAGGGTGTTCAAGCCCAGGCAAGAAAGCTCAGGGCTGCTCAAGGACTGGACAGTGCTCCCAGTGGAGCTCCTTCTCCACAGAGCGAGGTTCAAACTGGGAACCTTCTTTTCTCCTCTGCCTGCCCAAATGGCCCAGCAGAACAAGCCTGAGAAAAGCAGCCAAGATTTTGAACATCGAGTCTAACCGCCGCACACTCCTGCCTGGTCCAGCCCCGCCCTCACCCCCTCCCCAGTGGCGTTTCTCCAGGCAGCCCTGGCAACTGCTCGCTGATAAGCTGGCTAGAGCTGCCCAGGCCTGTGTTTCCCTCTCTTTTTGCCTCGCAGACAGCCACTCCCCCAACCTGGTGCCTCAAGCAGAGGCTTTGTGCCCTGTGAGCACCTACAGGTACTCCTGAGAGTTGGGTGTTCGTGCCAAGCGACCCACTCAGCGTCTTGAAGGGCGGACACGGAGCAGAGGCAGGCTTCTCCGGCATAGTCCCCTTCCCAGACACACACTGCCCAGCATGTCCACCGCAGGTCTCTAACATCCCAACCTGCAAGGAAGACGTACCCAAGGCCATTGTGGAACTTGGCACGGAAAGGGATTCTGGCTGGGGCAGGCAGAATGGCAGTGGAAGCCATCAATCAGCTGGTCCACAGCCTCAAAAAAGGTCACCGTTTGGCGGAACTTGGGATGAACAAAAGCAAAGTATCTAAAAAAGGAAAGCAGTGACTGTGGGGGAGGGGAGCTCCAAGGGCCGGCAACCCTGAAGGGAGCTAGAAGGACACTTGCTGGAAGGCAGATCCCTGGGACCCAGGCCCACCACCTCGGACGAGGTGGCTGCTACAAGCCCCACCCAAGAAGAAGAGGGACTAGGAGAGGCAGGGGAACTGTCAAAAGCACAGCAGACTGAGGTGGGCTGACAGTGGGGTTCTGAGCAACCGGCCAAGTAAAAAGGGGTCAAGAGGGGAGGGATTAGGGGGATGTTTGCCCGGAAACCGGGAAAGGGAATAACACTCGAAATGTATATAAGAAATACTCAAGTTAAAAAAAAAAAAGGGGTCAAGATGCTGTGACCACAAACTGTGAGGAGTGTTGGAGACAACACTTAGCACATAGTAGGCCAGGGTGTGCTTAGTTCTGCACCCCAGGCTAGCTCTTCTAGTGTCTCACAGGCCTCCAGGACAGCCCCTTAAGAGGCGAAGGCCTGTGAGAGCCTCCTTCATACTGGGTTCAGGCTCCCTGCAGCCAATCTATAGGTCAAAACCCATTTCACAGATGGGAAGATCAGGCCTAGAGATGGAGAGGGGCTGGCCACAGCCAGGGCATAGGCAAACCACACTGGAGCAAAAGCCCATACTTGCTTCCACGGCACATAAAGATGTTGGGTGTGACTGGGCAACTTGGTCTTAGTCCCTCATCTCAGCAAATCTGGGTGTGCTGATTCTTTGCCTCCAAGCACAAAGGCCACACTTGGAGCCCTACTGTGTGCAGGTGTCTAACTTACATCTGTCTTTCACTCCCAGAGCCATCGTCATCCTCATCTGAAAGTTGAGATGGAAGAGAGGATTGAAGCTCAGAGTGGGGAACTGGCTTGCCCAAGGACACACAGCTTAGAGGAGGCAGGACAGAGATGTGAACCACCCATTGCCTCCAAGCCCAGGGCTCTTTCAAGTACCTCTCTTGGAATTCCAGCCAAAGTCCAACTGTAATTGCTGCAAGACCCTGGGCCCAGCTCCAGACCTCAGTGCCCAAGTCTGACAAGACGGGGGACAGAGCAAGATGGTGCGGAGCTCCCTGGTTCTTGAGAACACAGCCCCCATCTACCGGGACAGAGTCCTATGCCACAACCCAGACACATGGAAATTCCACTCCTCTATCTTCTGCCCTGGAGCACCAAGAACCCTGAAGGACAGGAAGCTCCCTTGAGGCCCAAGGAGTGGCTGTCTACAGTGGAAAGTTACTGAGCCCAGCTTTGGAGGCACAAGGTGGAGCGTGTGCCTCCCCATCTCATAAATCTATCATCCTGGGGGGCCAAGGGAAAGAGAGCACATGCCCAAGGGCCATAACTGTGTTATAAACTGGGTGGTGTTGAGGGTGTAAACAAAATGCCCTGGGCCCTCTGCCAGCCCACAGCCAGATGCCCCTGTCTATCCACTTCCCCAAATGGCTTACTCATTAAAGAGCTTTCCCCACCAGTGGGAGGTAAGGTCTGAGGTAGGGTGCTACTAGGCCAGTGTCGTCCCTGTGAGAAGGAATGAGGAAGGATTAGGATGCTTGGCGGCTGTTCACAAACACCCGACATTGAGCTGAACTACATAGAGGCTAGCTGATTTAGCTGGAGCGAGTGGCTTTGCATCACCTCAGTGTCCTGATCTGTGAAATGGGTCTAATTCCTGCAGACCCCTAGGGGACATAAGTGCAAGGGTAAGAGAGAAAGTATCCCTGGCTCACCAGGGAAATCCCTTCCCAAGATTCCAGAACAGACTGTCCTCCCAGGATCCATGCCACATACGGCTATGCCAAGCCACTCCACTCACAGGCATTCCCTCACTCTTGCATAAGGGGCCCTGACTTGTGGAAGTCCTTCAGAACTAAAACCTGTCTTTCTGGACACAGCAGACCTCTGCCCACATTATCCTGCCTGTCATGTCTGAAAGCGGCTCACAGGTCCTGGAGGTCCTGAGATGCTAATGGGGACACTTCCAATGGAATGGCCTCTTCCCAGCTGTGCTGCTCAGAAAGCCCCAGGACAGTGTCTGTCTTCTGACTGGCTCTGGCAAAGGCTGGAATATATACGTCAGATATGGAGGATCCTCAGGTGGGAACCCATAGCAAACCCACAGCCCACCTGGAGCGTGCCCAGCCTACCAATCCTGCCAGTGGGATTCGGGACAACCAAGCAAAGAATGCAGAACTGCGGAGTTCACCTGCAGAGGGCACCCTTCTCAACCCAGCAGTGAGCCCTCAGGAGCAGTCCTGCCCTCCAACCCTCAGAAGCTGTGTGCCCCAGGGCAGGGGTCTATTTCTCTTAGTAATAGTCTCTCACCAGTTACATGTGACCAACAGCGTGGCTATGTGCCAAGGGTTAAACAAGTTTGGTGTTTGGGCTGCGGGACACACATAAGCAGTTGTCATTACTCTGTGTCCCTCTCCTCTGAGAGCACCCGACCCAGGCTCACCATGGGGCAGCCTGCTGGCTGGGTGGATTCATGACTCTAAGGCACGAGATGAACACTCTTCTGGTCCAGAGTTTAGCACACCTGGATGCTATCATCACCTCAAGGTGCCAGGAGAGGGTGCGGCTTGGAAGATCGCGCTACCTGACTGAAGGGGATACAGAACACAGATGCACAGGACCCTGGCCTTCTTGTCAGTGATAGCCAGAGTGGGGACAAGATGCTCTTGCCTGGCATCCAGCCTCTCAGCTTTGCCCACGGAGCTCGGGTTAGCCGTGGCCTGGGGTACGCAGGTTCCACTGAGCAGGCACATGCCCCCCCACCCCACCCAAAGAGACCAGCGTACAGCCACGCCCACCTTTGTGGAGGCAGAGCCAAGGGTGCTGGGAGGGGATGTTTTGCCAAAGGCAACTGGGATATGGATGAGTCACCTTCAGAAGACAAAGAAGGTGTGTCCCAGGATGCTTAGGATGAGGACAAGGGGCAGCCACTTGATGGCCAAGGCTGCTGACTGAGGACAGGCCTGAGGTTGAGTTGCTCACCTGCCACTTCTCAGTCACCTGACCCAGGGCAGGTTTTATTACTGCTCTGAGTCTGTCTCCTGGTCTTGCCCCTTAGTCTCTGCTCCCACCGTCAGCCTCTAGGCTTCTATTTTACACCCCCAGAGCGCAGCACTAAATACAGACAGGAAGTACAGAGTCGCCCCTTTCCACCCACGGAAGATTAAACAGCCTGGCCCTGGCCCTGATAGGGAAGCTAAGGAACAGACTGCACTCTGTCTGTAAAACCCTCCTACCATCACGACCCTCCCCATCACCCCATAAGTACCGGCCCCCAAGAGCTCTGCAGTTCTGCTCCTGTCTTCTCCCCCGACCTGGGGTCTTTGACCTTGAGCACTCTGCTTTCTCCCCAGGATGAAGTACACCTCCTCCAGGAAGCCCTCCTGGAATGGCCCTCAGGTCTCTCTCTCTCACTCACCATCACTACCGTGTCATTGCTAGTGTCCTCCACCAGAGCCTGACTCCCTAAAAGCAGGCTATGGTCCCTGTCCCAGTGGAGCATGCCAACCGCCCTCTCAAAAGCCACCTGCCAGCCAGTCCTTCCGGTCCCCAAAGGCAGGACTGACACCTTCTTTCCTCAGTGACAGTCAAGATCATGATGGTCTTTTGTCTTGCTTACTGCTTCCATATCCTGTTCAATTCACACTGCCTGCCTGGGAGCTGTCCCTCATGTTCCCGCTTCCTGCTGAGGGTCTGGGGTGCAGTGTGGCCTCAGTCTAAGGTCTGGTGGGCTCCAGGCTCTGCCTTCACCTCCCCTGCAGCCAAGTGGCCTCCATCCACAAAGGCTGTACCCATCAGAGATACATTTGACTTGTAACATGGACATGAGCTGACAGCCTAGCACTCAGGAAGCAGAGGACTGCTGGCTTGAGGGCCAGTCTAGATCATACAGAGTGAGAGCCTGTCTCCAAAGAGTCCTCTTGGATCATAGGGATGGCTCCCTGGTTATGAGAGAGCCATTTCTACTCTGGCAGAGGACCAGCGTTTGGGTCCTAGCACCCAAAACGGGAGGCTTATAACTCCATATAACTTCAGCCTCAAGGGATCTGAATGCTCTTCTGACTTCTGCAGGCACTATGCATGCACGCACGCGCACACACACACGCATGTATACACACACAGGTAAATAAAACAAATCTTTAGCAAGTACTGGAGAGACTGCTCAGTGATTAGGAGCATTTGCTGTTCCTCTAGAGGATCCGAGTTTGGTTCCCGGCGCCCACATCAGTCAATTTACAATCATGATGATTCCAGTTCAGGGAATCTGACATCTCTGATTTCCAAGGACATCTGCATGAATGTGCACGATCTCACACACATGCACACACGTGATTAAAATAATAAGACATATCTTTAAAAATAATCCACACTAGTACATGTCCTATGCTGTGTCCTAAAGAGATTTCAGTAGTTGGAGCTGACCCAGAACAGACAGGCACTTTGGTGGCCCAGCTTGGTTTGGGGATGGGGGACACTAAGCTGGTCCTACTCTACAGGAAGCATGCTGCCTTTCTGGTCATGACATTCAGGCCTGCACCTCATGCTGAGCACATGACGGATATTGTTGGCCACACAGCAACTAAGGCACAAAGCCACAGAAGACCCTAGAAGCAAGCAGACACTCAGCTGAACTTCCTTTTGGAGGTAACCTCTTCCAGGAAGCCTTCCTAATCACCCACAGGGAGGGAGGGGCAGAATGAACCAGATGGGATGGAGCAGAAGGAGCCTAACTTGTCTGCCCAGAACATAGACCACTTCTCCACCATGCATCCACCCACACAGGACAGACCCCAGGTCCTCTCCCTATAGCCTACAGCACAGCCCTCGGCATCCTTGCAGGACCTCACCAAAGGGAACTTGCCCAGGCTACATGGCAGCATGCAGGTCCCAGGGCAGTTGAAGGAGCTGCTGTGGCTTTGAGAGGCTCAGCTTGGATAGAAAAGAAAACTTCAATGACCTGAGGGAGAGAGGGGTCTGTATGGCCAAGAGGACAAAGAAAGCTTGGCTCAGCTCCACACTGCCTCTGAGAGAAGAGGGTGTGAGGAGAAAAGCACCTGACACTTGTTGGCCTTTGGCTGGCTACTGCAGGGTGACCAAGACTGCTACTTTCGCAGGGCACCAGCAGCTACTTGCTCTGTGGTCACACAGGCTGCTCTGCAGTAGAGTGGCCAAGCATCTAAAAGGCTTTGCCCAGGTTTGCTTTGTCTAGGAGGGTATTGTTCGGGTGCACCTTGTTTAAGATGGTCACGTCTAGGAGGGGCCTTGTTTGAGGCTGATTGGAAGAGGGGCTCTGTGGGAAGGTCATTTAAGACAGGTGTGAGTACACCCCATCCGCAAGCTATGTAGTAGGTTAGAGATACTCAGTCTCTCTCTGTCTCTGTCTGTCTGTCTCTCTATCTCTGTCTCTGTCTGTCTCTCTGTCTGTCTCTGTCTCTGTCTGTCTCTGCCTGTCTCTTTGTCTCTGTTTCTCTCTGTCTCTGTCTCTGTCTGTCTCTCTTTCTCTCCCTCTCTCTGTCTTTATATCTGTCTCTGTTTGTCTTCCCATGTATAGTGCTTCTGCCCTTGACCTTTCTGAGCCTTCACTTTTTATCTGTGAAATCAAAGCTAGCCCTTTTGAAACACACACACACACACACACACACACACACACACACACACACACACACACACACACACACACACAGTGAAGGTCTGGCCCAGCCTGCCTACGGCAGCCCAGTATAGATTCAGCATACCTCCTCAACCAAAACTCCCAGATAACTGGCTATTGAGCAGACACCGAAAGCCATTGGCTTGGCCAAGCACCGGGCAACTTAATGATTAAACCCAGTCTACAGTTTGAATTCAGTATTTCCTCCAAACTGTGCTACAGGTGAGCCCCAGAGGTGCACAGGGAAAGGGCTAGAATGTTCTGGTTGGGAGAAAGGGAGAGGACTCTTCCTCCCACCCACCCCCTCCTGGAATGCTACCTCCTCGACTTCTACCTGTTTATTTTTTCCTTATAAAGTCCAGGGCAAGGCCAGGGAGAGAACAATACTGCATAGCATTAGGAACCCGATGGATCCCAGTCAGCCAACTTGGATGGAGCCTGTGTGAGCTGGACGTGCCCAGTCTTTCTGTGTGCCCACTTCTGAACTAGAGAGCCTAATACCTTATGTTGCAGGGTAGAACTCCACCTGAGAAGGGAGGCCGAAACACACAGTAGGAGTTGCACCTGAGAAGGGAGGCCGAAACACACAGTAGGAGCTCGGCAGATGCAACATCTCCCGCTGACCCTTGCTCTCTGGGTCAAGGGTCTACATCATAATGTGTTGGTGCAGTCTGAGAGAGATGCCAAGGTTATGAACACCAACCAAAGGCCACTTCCCTTTCTTTGGCACTTCCTTATTGTGCCCCATCCATAGCACGCCATGTGCACAGTACCCATAAACATTATCTAGACCATGGTAGCACTTAATAAGTGTTATCCGAACCTCGATTGAGAGGATAATGCCTGTCAGGGAAAGAGAAGGAGGACTTTGGAGCTAAATAAACCTGGATTTCAATTCTGGCACTGCCAACGAGAGGACCTCTGTAGGCAAGGAGGAGCCATTTGACCTCGGTGAGCCTTGGGGTTTTTTTTTCCCCCCATCAATTAAGTGGGAGTGATGATTCTGCTGGGAGGGGTTGCTGGGAGGATTAAACTCATTCATTCATTCCCCAACTATCCAAACATCTACTATGCCTTAGCCCCTACTCAACATACAACAGTGACTATGCTCAGGAGAGCCATCAGCAAAGAAAGGGGCTTAGGAGGGAATGACAAAGTCAAGACCCAGTCTAGAAGGGGAGGGGAGGGGAGGGGAGGGAAAGGGAGGGCATGGGGAGCTTGCAGGTCAGAGTGGAACTTCCAAGCAGCCTGATCAGAGTGTGATCAGAATGAAGCAGCCTTAAGAATGGTGCTTGGTTTATGGCTGCAGCCACGTTCCCAGGGAGCCCAGCATGGAATCCAGGTGCTCGGCAAATGCCAGCCACTTATCTCCAGCCCTGTGGAATGAACCCCACCCTATGCACGTGTCCCTTCCCTGAGAAGGAAAGCACAGGCTTCCTCAGGGCAAGCCTGAGCCAAGTATTCCTCCAGCCAAAGATGCAGGCTCCATGTGTCCTCCACCACCCGGTTCTGAGCCTGCGCCAGGCACTAAGGTTCTGGGATGGGCAAGCCGGGAAACAAGACAACCAAGGCACGGGAGCCTGTCCTCATGGAACCCCTAGAGAGTCGCAGGAAGACACGGTGACAGTGCAGCACGGTCATACGAACACACAGTCTTGTGAAGGTGTCCCACATTAGGGTCCCTGGGAAAGGTGACCAGGGAACCTGGTGGTAAGACACTGACTGTGAGGGGATGGGCATAGAGGTGCAAGAAGCTAATGAGAGGTAGGTCTGAGGTCTTTACGTTTTTGGCACCTGCTGTCTGATGTGCCTCCTTTTCCTCTCACTTGGTACGAGCATTAGTCCCTGAAGGTAGGAAGTTCCCACACTGCAATGGGGTGACCTGCCTTGACCCGGAGGCCCCAGCCTAGAGTGCTCCACCCACAGCATCAGGTCCAGGTCACCCCAGCAACGTGTGACCACCTGCTGAGACTGCCTGTCCCTTGCCTTTCTCCAAGTGTGACCCACAGGTGGCAGAATGGCTTTTGAAAAGCCAACCAGAACAGCACAGGCGTTCCAGTTGGGTATGGAGTGGTGTCCCAGTCATGATCTTCTGTGGCTGCCATCTCTGATGAGACCTCAGCTTCCTCCAGATTGGTGACCGGGTCTCATCCTAGCAATGGCCATGTGTACAAGAAGCAGCTGTCACTCGGTCTAGTAGGGACCCAGGTTTTAAGGCCACCTCTGACGCTCACCAGCCTGTGACTCCACCTGGCTGACCTCAGGAATGATGCAGTGAAAGCCACCCACGAGCTTGTTAGTAGAAGGGGCTGTCTCCCTCCCCAGCGGCCTCCTCCCCAGCAGTGCTTGGGCCTCAGGTTGGCCCAATCCCTTCCAGGGGAGGAGACAACCCTATTCGGGTAACTGCTGGAGGAATGACTGTGGGGGTGTCAGAGCAGAGAAGGGGTGTCGGCTGGGCTGCACTGAATCTGACCTACAGCCAACTTGCTTCTTCTCTGAACTACCCTCCCCCCAACACACACACACACACACACACACACACACACACACACACTCAGCCTTTGCCCAAGGATGCTGTAAATATCCAGCCTTATGCCCAAATACTTGTGAAGACTTGGAGCAGTGGGGGCGAGGGGCGGGGCAGAC
This sequence comes from Rattus rattus, assembly GCF_011064425.1. NCBI lineage: Eukaryota > Metazoa > Chordata > Mammalia > Rodentia > Muridae > Rattus > Rattus rattus. The sequence continues at coordinate 5,048,690 of NC_046162.1, forward strand.
AGGCTGACAGGGCCCGTGCAGTCTCCCACCACTGCCCTGTCATCGGGTCATTTCTCCGGTTCTGAGCTTCAACTTGTGTAAAATCGGGGTGCCTTTCCTTAGGAACACGCTTCTTTGCAAACAGGCAGTGACAGCCTCAGCGCGCTGACCTGTTCCACAATCACTAGGTATTTTCAACGAGGCGTGGCGTCCCCGGCCTCCGCACGCCCGCCCCACGCCCCTCGCCCACCGTGGCCTTTCTCCGGTCTGGGAAATTCTAGGGCGCTTATAACTAGGGGGCGATGCGCTCCACAGCAGCGGCTCTGATGGGGCTTGGAGGGCCCCCAGCTGAGCGGACACCCGAGCGGGGTGCAGCCCGGCGCGCGTGGGAACGCCGCCAAGAAGTAGCACGTGTGGCGGGGGCGCTTGCGGGCTGTACGAGGAGACCCGGGACACCCGCGCCCCGCAGCCCCCCTGAAGGCTCCGGCCCGGGAAGCCCCGATGCCCCACTCCGGTTCGCTCATCAGCGACCTCCGGCTGTAACAAAGGCATGGGGCGCACGGCCAAGGCCAGGAGAACCAGGCGGGGTTCCCACGGCCCCGCAGGGGTGCGGCTCCGGGGATCAGGCTCGGGCAGCCAGGCTCTGGCTTGCACCCGGGCTCCGCGGCTGCGGCGACCCCGGGAGTACCAGGCGCTCCGCGCCACCTCGGGGCGCGGCTCCGGGCGTACCTGGCAGGGTCCGGTGCACCGTGTTGCCCATCGCTGCTCCGAGAGTCGCGGCGCGGGGCTAGCTGGGCGGGCCGGGGCCGAGGCCGGGCTGCAGGGCATTGCCGCTGCACCGGCGACCGGCGGGCGGCAGATGGGCGGCGCGGGCGGCGGCGGGAGGAGGCGGAGCCACCGGCCCGGGCGCGCCGCCCCGCCCCGCGCCTGCCGCCAACCGTGCCGGGGGGCAGGGCCGTGGCCGCCGCCGCGTCTTTGAAAGTTTGCACCGGTAGCGCACTGGAGAGGCGGGGCTGGCCTCCCGCCCTCGCCGTTCCCGCGCGGACAGCGCTGGCTCCTTCTGCCACTCGGGAGGGGCCACAGGGCACAGAGGCCTCCTCCAGGCACTGGGCCACTTTGGGTGGTGCCTCGACTCCGGGACAGCGAGCACACATGCAGGTCATCCTGGCCAGTGACAAGGGCTCCATGACAGTCCATCCAGGGTGAGATGGGGAGGGGTGGGAACTTCTCCATTCCCTAGGCCACATACCTAGGAGGAGTGACTTCAGTGTGTATAAGCGGGGTAGTGGGGGCAAACCCAGACTTAAGCGCACCGTGCCTTCTTCATTAAAGTACTGCCCACACCCTCAGCCCCGTGTGGCACAGTCCACTGCTCTTAAGGATGGAACAGGAAAAATTAGCAATTAGGATCACACAGTGGGGTTGTGGATTTAGCTCAGTGGTAGAGCGCCTGCCTAGAAAGCGCAAGGCCCTGGGTTCGGTCCTCAGCTCCAGAAAAAAAGAAAGAAAGAAAGAAAGAAAAAAAGACCACACAGTGATCAAAGCCAACAATAACATTTAGAGTGTCAGGTAGCACTGGCTGAACGTTTTCGAGAGAATTGGGGTGCTGTGTGAGGTGGGTTGTGTTGTGTGTGGTGGGGGGGACGTACGACCATTCCCCACTGTACTGGTCTTTTCTCAGTACCTGCCGGCCTTGGCTTCTCTCCTGTGCTGAAGCCAGATGGCTCATGCCACCCCTGTCCCAACTCACAGGCTGACACACCAAGATGGGGGAGGTGTGATAACTCGCCTGAGGAGACCCAGTCCCTAACTATTACTTTCAGACTCCCATACTCTGTATTTTCATCAGCTTAGGAAGCAAGGTTATCACCTCCACGGCAGGGACAGGGTAAACTGAGGCTCGGTGGGTGGAAGAGATTCCCAAACCGATCTCCCAGTTACTGAGGGCCTTCGCTCTGGATGACCCTGGGGTACTTACAGAGGTCGCCATTGCTATAAAAGGAATCGAGGAATTTCACTCAGATAAAATGACTCAGGGCAAAAGGACGTTGTGGCGGCAGGGTGGGGAAGCCGCCGTTCACTGGCATTTAAAAGGCCATTTTCAGAGCATTCCCGCCAAGTGGCTGTGTTTCGGTCACTTCCCGGGATGCTCACCTGCAGCCTCTGAACCCACCCCACTCCCGACTGTCCTGGTGTGTGTGTGTGGGGGGGGGATGGGATATGATAGGCTGAGGTTGAGCCCCGTGCAGATGTGCTGTGGGGAAATGCTGCATCTTCCACGTCAGTGACACGACAGCAAACCACGCAGGGGAGAATCGGGATCGGAGAGCTTCTTGAAGGTCCGGAGTTTAAAATTAGAGTGTTAAATAACACGCGTTTGAAGCAATGTGGTTTCCAGTGGCGTTGATATCGCCCCGTGCAACAGTGATAATTCGGTGGGGTGGAGGTGATAAGCCTGTGCCGGTGAGATAAATTAACCTTGTAGGCGAACATCTGACTGCCCCTCTCTCTCTTCCCCCTCTTGTCTTTTTGGACTCTCTAGCTTGACGTGCCTGAGCGCTGGGGAAGGATAGAGGTTGTCCTGGCGTCTACAGTCTAGGTAGATTCTAGACTGTCTCTTATTTGGGTATGTATGGTAATTGCTCCGTCACTGAGGTCCCCCGGCACCTCGTCCTGTCCTTCAGCTACACCCTTACTGAGGCTGCTACCTTCCTGTCCTTTCCACTCCAAGGGGACACATTCGTCCCTGCCTCCCCACCTACGGCTGGCCCGCTCGGTGCAGATTGAATAAAATACCTGCAGAGAGGGCAGGCTCTGACTGGCAGAGGACAGAAAAGAAGAAGGGAGGCAAAAGAGAAAGAAGAGGGAGGGAAGGATTGGGAAGGAAGGAGCTGTAGTGACGGTAGTCCCGCCTACTCATCTTGAGTGACAGGCATGGGCAAAATAAGCAAACAGAATAAGCAGTGCCTTAAAACATAAACCGGGGCTGTGGCCACTCCTTTACAGGCTGATTTGCTCATTCTAGAAGTCGCTTTGGCTCTGGAGCTCACCTCTGAGAAAAAAGCTAAACTGTTGAATAAGGGTGGGGTCAGTGGCGTAGGCACATAGGGAGGCCCCTGGGGCAGGAGTAAGAAACAACTAGGAACATTGCTGTGAGGGTTTCTAGGTTCCACAGATTTCTAGAATTCAAAGAGAGGCAGGAGTACACTATAGTGGGTCATTCTAGAGTCCCAGGCTAGAAGAACCGGAGAGAGCATTCCCCTGATCCAGCCTGATCTCCTGTGGTCCTGCTTCTGTCCTCCCGACCAACCTTTCTCCTTAGCAGGGCCAGCCGAGAAAGAATGAAACTTCCATCTGCGTGGTTAGGAGACCTGGGACGGGATCTGGGGAAGAAGCATGGAAAGACGGGAGCAATGTTAGCCCCTGCTCATGGGCTGCGCCTGGGGCTCTGTGACCATAGATACACCCCATGACCCTCTCCTGCCTCTGCGACACCAAAGCAGGCAGCTTGTAAATTCAGCTGTAGACACGGAGCCTCTGAAAGTGGAGTTCCTTGCCTCAGGCATCCAGCAGCTAAGAGACCGGAGATGGGTACCGAGGTCGGACCATCTCCAGTGTGCCTCGTAAGTGAGAAAAGAGAAGCCTTACCAGGCCCCAGTACACTGGAGCTTAGAGGACTGGGTGGCAGGTCAGAATGTCCCCACAGGGTCCAGGGGACAGGGCAAGTGGGATACCATCAGGCTTTGGCCAGAGCCTTCAGTCTTATCTATTCCTGCACAGAGCCACCTGCCTCAGCCAGCACAGAGACTAGACTTTGGTACCAGCCCCACAAGAGCTGTAGGCCCTGTGTGAACGTCGCTGTAGTTATACAATGCCAGGAGCCTATAGAGCAGGAGGCAATGAGACGCCTGGTCCTGGCTCTGCTCCTGTGGGACCAGCTCTGACAGCTCCAGCCCTGGCAGCAAAGACTCACCTGAGCTGGGGGGTGCCCACACCCAAAAGCTCGGGAAGTCAGAATCCAGGCTGCGGTTGGATTACAAAGGTGTTTTAAAGTTGCCACAGGAAGGTTGCAGAAGAATCTTGAGTCCTGGTGAGTTTGGGCTTCAGAGCAAAGCTCTTGTCTCAGAACACCAGGGGATATACTTGTGAGACAGGGTACTTGGCCTGAAATGCACAAGACCCTGGATCTTGTTGAAGAAAAAGCCTCAATTTTCGAATCCCAAGGTCATAACTTCTCATCTTATTAATCGCTGTGCACAAAGTTCCAGCAACTGGGGAACAGGTACCTGGCACCACTGAGTCCTCACCACTGCCTGCCAAGGTGACCATGAACCTCCCAGGAAAGGAACCGGCTTTAGGGATGAAGTGGAATCGCTGTCAGGCTCTCCTGGTCGGGGAAAAGGTAGAATGCAGGAGGGTCTCATTTCTCTACAGAGGAAGAAGCAGGCTCAGAGCGTTGAAGCCACCCAACCCAGCCTTAAACAGAGGAGCCGGGGGGGGGGGTCTGAATTTCTCCTGCTCCAGGATTCACTCCTGCTGCACTGCCCTCAATGACCAAATCAGTTGGGTTTGGCACAGAAGCCAACAGCCACACACCCGGCAGCCAAGGGGGAAAGGAAGAGCAAAGCCTTGTGTCGTGGTTTTCCTCATTTACTTACGGATGCACGCCTGATCCTGAAGGTGGCTGTAGTGCGAGCTAATCTCAGGGCCACAAGAAGGTCGTTTTTATCCAAAGACGTATCAACCGTGTTCAGATGGATGTAGACATCAAGGTGGGAATGTACCAAAAACCCAATGGAGGTCGCTGTGCCAGAACCTGAGGCATGGGTGTCCAGACTCAATGTTTCCACGACCCAAGGCCAGTGTGGAGGTGACCTGACTCACTCTGTGGGCACACGGCAGAAGCCCGAGGCAGGGCGAACTGGAGTCAGTCCACGATCCTAGCTTTCACTGGCTGTAGAAGTACTGGGGTAGTTACACCACGAAGGTGGCCCACGCTGCGTGAGTGGTGTGAGCAGCAGGCCCTCCATAGCCCTTTGCACATGCTACCCCGGCAATAGTGGAAGGAGGACGTTTGACCAAGGTCTCTGTTTTTCTAGATGGGGAAGTGGAAGCCCAGCATGTGTGGGTAGCTTGCTTGTGGTCCTCCAGGAAGAGACATTGAACAATCTGGGCTCTGGTTTGTTAATCCCCAGGGTAACTCTTATAGGGAGGTTAAAAAATAAATTATTGAATGAATTAAAACAAAATAAAATGAAAGGAGGCGAGGGTCACAGACTTGTTTCTGAAGCCCCACCTTGGTCACCTCCTTTAATCCTTGTCTCCTTCAGCAAGGCAGGTGCGGCTCTCAGCTCTGCTCTATCCCGGGAGGCTCAGAGCAGCAGAGAAACTTGTCTAACGCCACTCAGCCAGCTGGGGCACACGTGGGCCTGAAACCCAGCCCAGTCTGACCCCAGAGTCTGTGCTTTTTTTTTTTTTTATCTTGGACCCCAAGTGGCTGAGAGTTTACAGAGAGACCATCCTGAATTCCTGGAGCAGCCAGAGTTCTGATGACTTCCTGGAGTTGTAGAAAACTCTCCCTGGGCATATGGACTTTTGACAAAAACAAGAAGGAAGGGTTGTGGGGTACATTAAGAGACCAGCTTCAACCAGAGCTTTGCCCTAACTGACCAGAGGACCCTGGGTGGGTCACATGCCCCTGTCTGCCTTGTTTCTGGGTCTGTGTAGTGGAGATGACCAGGGCGCACATGCCTCTCCGTACTGAGTAATGGCTCATCAGCCAGCCACAGGAGCCACAGCACAGGAAGCATCCTGTGTACTCAGGACACTAGCCACCCCTGAACCTGTCACTATGTGCCTGCTGCACGCTGTGGCATGCTCTATTGAGAGGTCCAGCTTGGTCAAGCAGTATGGTTTGAGTCCACATTCTGCTCTCTTCTGTTTGGCGTTGGCTTTGGGACTACATCCCTCTAGCAGGAGGCCTTGGCTTTCAGTATAAGCCTCAGTGGCAGCAAGATCTCCCACTTCGTCAAGTAGCAGTTCCCTCGAGAACTACTCTATGGACGGTGCTAAGAGGACTCTAAATGGGCTAAAACAAATGAAGGGCACATGCTATTCAAAGCCTGCTTGGCTCAGTGTTTTAAAGAAGTCAGCTTCAAGTTGATTGACAGATCCAACGCCACCCTAACACTGACAGGTGGTGTGTGTGTGTGTGTGTGTGTGTGTGTGTGTGTGTGTGTGGTGTGAACATAGATTCAGAAGAACTAGAAACAGAAGGATGGAAGACATTTACAATGAAGGAGAGGAGGAGAAAGAAGAATGAAATCAGAGCTTCTTTGTGGGTCCTTTCGGTTTGTGCAATTTTTTTATTAGCATACAAGGTAACAGGTTTCGTAATGGCGTATACCTGCTTTGCTTTGGTTGAGTCTCCCTCATCTTCTCCTTCTCCCCCTTCTCCGCCTCCCCCATGTCTGCAGCCCTTTACTGGATATTAATGCCAATCATAAGGCTAACTAAAACACTGTGGCATTGTGTTTGGATAAATGACCAGACCTGTTGGGTAGAAGACAGAAAACAGACACAAACAGGCATGTGCTCTGTGCCAAACACAGGATAAAGACAGTCTTTAATGACTGGTGTTAGTCCAGCTGACTGTCCGTACAGGAGCAGAACCCTGCCCATGTCATCACAATGGTGGCAGAAGGATCTAGGTTAAAGGCAAGAGTGCCATGGAAGAATGTCTTCGGGGACAGAGTGCAGGTCAGTCTGCAAAGTGCTTGCCTAGCATGCACAAAGCTTCAAGTTCAAACCCCAACACCTCATAAACTGGGCATGGCCACTCACACCCACAATCCCAGTGCTAACATTTGGGAGGCAGAGGCAAGAGGATGAGAAGTTCAATGTCACCCTTGACTCTACACGGAGTCTGATTGTCAGCCTGGGTGATGTGAGATCCTATCCCTCCCTCTCGCAAAAACAAAAACCATACGGGTAGGCACAAAAGGAATATCTTCACGCCAGGCGTGGCATACACCTGCAATCCCACATTTAGGGGGGTAGAGACAGGAGTCTGCTGCAGAGGGCATTCCAAAACAACGACAGTAATACCAAACAAAAAATGCTTCCTCAAGAGAAAAGTATGGCTGGGCATGGTGACTCAGGTCTCTAATTCCAGAACTAGGGAGGCTGAAGCAGAAGGATTGCCACAAGTTCAAGACCAGCCTAGGCTACGTGAGCCTTTGTCCTGAAAGTCTTATTATGTATGTATTGTGAAGAGGGCTTGATGTGTAAACTGACTACCATTCAAGCATAAGGGCCTGAGTTTAAATTTCCAGAGCCCGTGTAAAAGGGGGAGCATGGCGCCAGGTTCTGTACCCTTGGCAGTGGGATACAGGGCAGGGGGTACAGCTTTAGGTTCAGTGAGAGGCCCTGTTTCACAAAATAAAGTGGAGAGATTGAGGAAAGGCGCCCGACAATGACCTCTAGGCTCCAAAAATATGTATACACCTAGACTAATGAGTACATAACGCACATATGGGGAGGTTAATGCAGTATAAAAGGGGGGCAAAATCCAGATATTTCACAAGAATATTTTCGTGGCCAATGGACACGAAGGTACCAAATCTCATCAATGATAAGAGAAACAAAAGTCAGAGTTACAAAGAGATAGCCAACTGACTGGCTAAAACTTAGAATGTTGGTAATACTAGATGGTGACTAGACTGTGGAAAACCAGGAAATCTTATGTGGCCAATGGGGGGTAAAGTAACTATACACTTTGGGGAGCCATTTAGCAATATGTTACATATTGAACTAATTCTACCGAGTGTTTCCTTGCGTCTGTCTGCTCAGCGTGCATTTCTGTGTATCCTCTAGGTATCCATTGGACCGTATCATCTACTGTTACTAAGCCTGTCTCCATGAGGCCGGAGTCACACTGAACACTGTACCTGGTCATGCTCTGGGTCAAGCCAAGCTGACAGAACAGACAGCCTCGATCAAGGAGGAGTGGCGTGAGGTGGTGGTCAAGGCCCGACCAAGGTGGGGGGCTTGTGGGAGCTTGAAATTTTGTTGCCTTTTAGAGGAATCTCATTGCAGTCTCCCCAGCTGTGGTATCACGGCGTTGAATTCCACAGGGAAAATATTCGGAGTAAAGATTCTCCCAGCAGCCAGATAACTGCCAGAGAGATGCAAGGCAGTCTCACAGACTCAGAGCTGGGGCTGAGAGGAGCTGTGGCAAGCTGCATGATCCTCTTGGCTCGCACCTTCCAGGCCAGGGTGGAAGGGGGGGCCCTGGAGTGTGGCAGAGGAGTTTTCTGTGAAGAAACAAATCCAAGCCCCAGGAGGCTCATGGTGCGTGTGAAGTCCATTCCTTGCAAACGGCTCAGGGGACTATTCGTCTTTATACTGAATGGTTCATTCACATCCTGCTACAAATGTCTGTGTTCCCCAAGTCTCAGGGGGCCGCAGGACCCCAAAGACTCTTGCAAGTGAGAGGAGGTGACCACAAGGCACTCCGGGGCTAGATAACCTGGCAAAGGTGGCAGCTCTGTTTGCTGCAGAGGAGAACAGCAGAGAGTCACCTTGGGAGTTGAGGCCACAGAGTCTGTGGGAGGAGCTCTTTGAGGAACAGGTGGCCCAAGGGGAGTGGCAGAGAGCAAAGAAAGAGGTATCCCCGGTCTGCCACTCTGTGAGGCTTCCCTCTTGAAGAGGCCCAACGGAGCAGCCTTCCCCCCCTATAGCAGCTGCCTGGAGAGGCCCAGGCCTGTCCGTGTCTCCTCAGACTGCCACAGTTTCCCAGTGACACAGGCCTGTCCGAATCAGATCAGTGGCAGGTATAGACAGAGAGGGTCAGAGAGGGAAGAAAGGAGGGAAGGAAGAGAGAGGGAGAGGCTAGGACGTAGAGAAAGAGTTTGACAGACAACTGTGGGTGCCAGCTCTGCTGTGTAACTGTGGAGAAATTCCCTGTCTCCCTGAAGCTCACTTCCACAGCTGCTAAATAAAGGCTAGGAATAACGGTACCAATATCAGGGCACCCCATGATGTGAGTCTCCCCAATAGTAACTGTCCTATCATGGAGGAAAGAGTACACTGGGGCTACCTCCTCCCATGAGCGGAGCTGAAGTTCCTAGGGGAGGTCCCCGCTAGTTGGCGACAGGAAAATTGGAAGCAGGTAACCCCAGGGTGGTGAAGTCGGGTAAGGGAACTATGGGTGTTATCAGGCCAAGGGGCTACTACTGGGACTGCTCCCTGGGGGCCAGGCATTGCCTTTAGCTCACGTGGGAATTCCCTTTGCTTGTTTGTTTGTTGAGATGGGGCTCTCAGCGTGTGGCCCATGGCTGTCCTGGAACTCCCTGTGTAAGCCACCCTTGCCTCAAATGCTACTGCTGCCTCTCAAATGCTGGAACTGAAGGTGTGTACCACCACACCGGGCTTACACGGTGTTCTTATGAAGAGAACAATTCAAAAAGGCACAGAAATCAGTTCAAGGACACACGGGGCCCCGGGGACAGACTAAGAGGTTTCAGCTGGTCCTTCTGACCTTCAAGACCTGGACCCTGAGGTGTCCTGGCCAAAGGCTAAATGGCATGCTGTCCCAAAAGGAATTAATGCCCCCTCATCCCTAGAGTCCTCGAAGGGCAGCAACCATCGGTTCAGGAGCCGCCCCACAGGGCATCCTTCATGGTGCAAAGACAAGGCCTGCCCTGAGCTGGATCCCAGAGAGGCTCTTTCAACCACCAGGTCACCCTAGATCACTCTCTGGTCCATCTAAGGGCAAAGCACTCCCAGGTTTAGTCTCCCATACAGTGAGGGCCTAGTATAGATCCTAGATCAGGCCTGAGAGCCGTTGCTGGATTTTAAGGAGACAGGCGTGGCTAGGAGGAGGAGCTCCATGGCCTAAGGGCACCCAGGCAGACAGGTGAAGTTTGCCAGGCCAAGGGAGAGCCAAGGGAGAGCCAAGGGAGAACCAAGGGAAGAGTCAGGCTCTACAGAACTTTCTTTCTCACAAGGAGAGAGATAGAGATAGAGATAGAGATATGTTTATTGATTGTATGAAGTAACAGGCCCCACAGGATATCTTTGTAATCTCGGTGTTAAGTTTTTTGATCACAGCCACCAGTACCCTTTCTTGGGCCCAACATTTTAGAGATGCTTCCTTGTTCCACACAGTTACGCCTGCAGACACTCAGGGGCTCCTAAAAGTGGGCATTGCAGTCTGGTCCCCAGCCTCTGAAGCCAAGGTTACCCAGGAAGACAGAATCCAGAGTCAGGCTGGAGCCCGGGTTTAGATGCCATTACCCTGGCCTCCCTCCCATGAGCACCCAGGATGGGCACACACAAACCTAGTGATTCAGGAAGCAAAGCCCTGGGGTCTCCGGTTGTCACCAAGCCAGGCTTGCCAGGAGCCGGCTCAGCCACACAGCCCGAGCTGCTGCTGAGGAAGAAGGGAAGAGGCAGTATTTTTGGGACCCATCACATGAAGCAGGCTGAGCTCCCCCCTATTTTTAGCAACCAAACTGCAGGTACCTGCTTCTTCCCCCACTGGGAGAAAAACCTTCAACAAACATCCGTTCACACTAGCCCAATAAATTCCTTAAATAAAGCAGCTACATTTTGGCATCCCCTGCACTAGAAACACACGCTCCCTGGGTTTTTAATATCACACGCGTGGCCTGCATAATTTTAACCTGAGTGCATGGTTGCCGTCTTGTTCCGTGAGTCACTGTTTGGGGTGTCAGGATATGGGGGTGAGATGGGCGGGCTCGGTGGATGTGTAGGTCATGTGCACCGCAGGTGGTCCGCCTCAGGGAATGGGCTCTCCTGATCCTTAGAAGAGGGAAGGCAGTTACAGGGAGGCCTGGAGGCCACTGCGCTACATTTCCTGACTTCCTCTCCACAGTCTCTGCTATGGTGTCATGGTGGGTAAAGCCCACCTTCCCACCTACCCATGGCCTGACTCTGGGAGACTTCCATAAGCTCAACCCCTCCCTGGCTGTGCTCAGCAGGCACGCTGAGCCTTTTGTAGCTGTCGTCCCCCACCCTAGAGTGTCCCTTTCTCCTGCCATCTTGACTAGGCTGATGCAATCTGTCCCATCCTCTCCTGAGAGCTTGGGGTTGAGAGGGAGAGGGAATAATGGTGGTGGTGGTGGTGGGGTCTCTCTCGACTTCATTCCATACCAGGCTCTCACACTGACAGGTTGCTTTCTAGCTGCCTTCCTTTCCCCTTGAACCTAACATGGTCAAGGAGGGCCTTTCCCCTTCACTGTCCTCCGGAATTGTGCCTTAAGTAGATACTCAACAAATACCCGCTGGACGAATGAACGAGCAACTCCTCCCAACTCCCAGAAAAGCTCTTCCCTACCTCAGAGATGAAGAGGCTGAGGTTCAGAAAGGTCGATGACTTGCCCAGGGTCACATAACCTGCATGGAGGGGCCCAGAGTGAGTTCAGGACTGGGACTGACCCCCCAGCAATGGGCCCAGTATCTCTTTTTCTCCTCTGTGGATAGGATGAACATCCCTTTGCAGGGCAGGCAGGGAGAGGCCGAGTAGCATCATTAATCAGACAAGTTGGGCGCTGGACAGTGAGGACATGTGTTCGGTTGTAGTCCGCAGGGAGCAGGCAAGGAACCCATCCATAAGGAGTATGTCACTGTGGCCATTAACTGACTATCTGTCCACTGGTTTATTGTAAAACCAGCTTACGCTGAGTACCATTGTCACCTTAAAGAGCTCAGGAATGGAGAGGTCGTTTAGAACACAGTAAGGTGACCCCAAAGTCTGCCATCAGCTCCATGGAAGGCCGTTCCTTCCATTCAGAAGTTCTTCTACTTGTCCCTCCTCTTGCTGCCCCAAACCCATGGCCTATGACCCCGCCACCATGAAGCCCACCCTGGTCTCAGGCACATGGGAGTGAGGACCAGCGAGCCTCAGAGAGTTGAGCCACAGGGTGCCTTCACTTACAAATGGGGCACTGAGGTGCAGAGGCCCAGTGAGGGCCATCATGGGGCCTTCATTGCTTCTGCTCTGCCCATTGTCTCCATGGCGCTGCTGTCTGGGCTACCTGGGCTGCCACCTGCTAGTCAGCTGCCCATCTACTGTTTCTCTTCCCCAGGAGCTACTGCAACCTTGCCACAGCCTTCCCCACTTGGCTCTGTAGATAGGTCTGTAGGATGTGTGTGACTGGGAACAGGAATTGTAAAGGCGTCAGGGAGGGGCTTATTCCCTCCTGTCTGTCAGCAGAGACACAGAATGAATTATCCTGGTAGTCTGGGGCCTCAGTGGATGTTAGCACCATGAGGGGCCAGAAAGGCGGGCCTTTGGAACTTCTCGTTCTGCTCGCCTGGGGGGCGGGGGATCTGGTTCCTCATCTCACCCTGCCCAGGGATTCTGCTGTGGGACATTGAAAGAGTTGCTTTGAGCTAATCCCGTGGCTGCCCCCACGCAAAGGCAGTTAAAACCGGTGTAGTAGTAAATCATGAAACAGGGACAAGATAATGCTCAACTGTGTGGTCCAGGTGTTTAGAGAAGAAACCCTTGCTGGCTGAGGGATGGCTCGACCTCAGACAGTTCATGCCATACCCAGGTGCTGCTGGAGAGGTGAGGTCACAGCGAACGGAGCAAGTCCCACCATTCATCGTGTGGTCTCCCAATGGCCAATAGAAAAAGGGGTAGCTGGTCTTGCCTGTGGGGTTGTCCTCCACAGATTCTTAAATTTCGCTTGACACGACCTAGGGTAGGGAGGGAGTGGGGCACGCTGGAGGAAGCCCTGCATATGGGCTCTGGCTGTTCCTCTAGGGAATCCTCTGAGGGCAACAGAGAGATGTGGAGGGCTCTGCACACATAGTGTGTGACGGTGAGCAAACCTGCGCTGAACCCAGCCACCAGGGAAGGGAAGAAGGTCCTACCATTGGACCCCACCACCAGGGAAGCTCCTACCGTTGGAGCCACAGCCTGTTGAAGCTGGGGAATGGTGGCTTTGTCAGGTATGTGTAAGCATCCTTCCTTCTTGTTCATCCCAGAAGCCCAGGTTTATGTCACTGCTGGCAGAGAAGCCCAAAGGAGTGAGTATTTTGGGATGTTCCTCTTTTCAAAGTTCTATTCTACCTTACCTCTCCCAACGCTGGGTTTTCTTCCAGTCAACTCTCCAGAAGCTTTGATGAAGCTTGTGGGGGTAACAGCAGCAGGCTAACTCCTGAGGGGTGCCCGCCTTGCTGGGAATGGCACGGCTTTCTAGTAACGCTGCTTCACAGGGAGACCGAGAGAGAAGCACACAGATACACAAGACGCCCACATCAGGAACATCCCTGGTGACACAGTCTAGCCATGTTCCTGGTAGACCTTCTCTTGATGGCCTTTCCCTCGGGCACGCATCTGGTGAGCTTCGTGTAGGGAACGGGCTGCACCTAGCCACGGCCCTCTTTCTGTCATCTTGGATCCAGGGGTCAAAATGCGTTTCCTTCTTAGAGCCTGGTAACTTGACTTCTATTCTCTACACTCATCTTTGTGAGACAGCATCGGGGCAGCCCCAGCTTCTCAGGCTGACCCAAGGAAGACACAAGAAAAGCCACACCTGCAAGAAGGGCGAGTGGCTTGTAAGGACCCTGAGCCCTGGAAGAAACGATGGGCGTCAGGGCAGACTGTGATCAATGTGGGTGTGGAAATTCGGGGATCCCTTTTCTCTTCTCTCCCTTACCATGACACGTGTTGAGCCATTTGATTCGTATCCTTGTAAATTACATTTGTGGGTCTGGGACCGTACGTAGCTCAGTGGCAGGTGCTTACACCGCTTCTTGCCTTCAATCCCCAGCGCAGCAAACAAAGGGAAGTTATCGTTGCATTTCATTGTGGGTCATTTCTGCTTCTCTGTCTTCGAGGTCACTAACAACTGTCGGCCTGCCGTGGATCCAGCCCAGGGCCTGGGCCCTCTCAACCTGCCGGGTGCTCTCCCACTGCACTGGGCCAGATCCTCAGAGGCCTCGCTTCCAGGTTAGTCTTGAACCTTCTCTCCTGTGTCCTAACATGTTGGGGCTTTCTTCTCTAGAACTAGTGGGGCGGGGCACTTGTCGAGATTCGTTTTTTGAAAAACGAACCTGACAAAAACGCTGCATCCATGTGTGGCATACTTCGGGTGTTCTGAGAGACACGTGCGCTGTGGTGGGAGCGCGGCGGAGGCAAACCCGCCAACAGCCAGTTCTCTCCCACACTTGCCCTTTTATTTTGGTGATGAACACTTACGACCTCCCCTTTGCCTCTTCACATGCACAATACTGATATTAACGTCGTGTCTGCGAAACTGACTCCTCTGACCTTTTCAGACTCCACACATGAGACCACACACAACTGCCTCTCCATGTCTGGCTTGCTACACTTGACACCATGTCCTGCAGGCTTATCCATGGTGTTGCTGGTGGTGGGTGTTCCCTCTGTTTTCAGGGCAGAGTTGTACTCCACTGGCACGCAGACTGACTCCACGATGTGGCTGTTCAGTGCTCAGTCAGCACAGAGGGCTGCCAATTCTCCAGGACACCAATCTCTGGCCTTCTGGGAGGAACCAGTGCACGCAGGATCCTTCTGTTTTCAATGTACCCATGCTGTCGATGAGGCAAAGCAACCTTTTGCTCTCATGCTAGGGCCTCTGTGGAGCTGTAGTGATGATAGCTTTCGTGGTCCTTAGAGCATCTCCTGGCAAGGGTGAGGCTGAATATCTCGTATGGTTGGACACACCCCTTGGAATAGTCCATTGCCTCACTCAATAAAAAGGACCTGGCACGTGAATTATGTGGACATTTTGCCAAATACACAATTCTACTAACACAGAGAGAACACAGAGAACAACAAAACAAAACTAACACTCAAGTCAACAGATAAGCCCATGAGGTTTGGATAAGAACAGGCCCCAGAGGCTCATAGGTTGAATGTTTTGTCATTGGGGAGTGGCACTGTTTGAGAGGGATGAGGAGGTGTGGCCTTGTTGAAGGAAGTGTGTCACTCATTGGGGTTGGGTTTTGGGGTGGGCTTTGGGGTTTCTAAAGTTTAAGCTATGCTGACTCTATATCTTCTTCCTGCCTGAGGATCTGGGAATAGAACTTTCCAGGACCATGTCTGCCTGGATGCTGCCATGCTCCCCGCCATGATGGTAATGGATGAAACCTCTGAAACTATGTCAGCCCCAATGAAATGTTTTCCTTTATAGGAGTTGCTGTCGTCATGGTGTATCTTCACATCACACTGACCAAGGCAGTCCATAGGGAAGCATTTATGAGGTCCCAATGATGCCACACCCAGGCAGCAGCTGAGTGTGTCTCTCTATCCTTTGCTGGAGATGTACAGGGGGTGGGAGGGGCATGGCAGCAAGGAGCTAATTCTCGAATGGTCACAGGAGGCAAGGATGGCCAGTGGAAGGTGGTAGGCCTTTATCCTCACCTTCCAGAGGCCCTCCCTAGATGCCACCATGCTGCTGTTTCCTGGGGGTATCCAGATACCCCACACTACCCAGGTGTATGGGCAGATTTGCTGTCAGCTATGTATTTGCAAAACCTATCTTCCTGCAGCCTTCCCCAAGACTCTTGCCCCGTGCCGGCTGACCTCCTGGCCACTACCATTCTGCTGGATTCGAAGCTTCCTTTACAGCACCAGGACCAGAATCTGATTACTGGACAGGTCGGTCAAAGTCAGTCATCCACCGTCAAGACCATATACATACTATGAGGTTAGATATGAGTGACCAGTCTCCGGGTTCACAGATTTCTGAGATCCTTAATGTCCACGCCCACGCCAGCATCGCTGAATTGATCCATCTATCGAAAGCCACCGACATGTTCCCAACGGGGCTTGGTCTTGGCTTATCACAGTGAGCTGCTTTCAGCCCCGCCCGCGGTGCAGCCCGGCACTGTGTGTTGTCTTCCTTCCCTTAGAATGAATTCCCCACAGCAAGCTGGCACGTCACCGCATAACACAGCCGGAGGCACAGTGAGCAGAGCCAGCTTCAGAGGGTACTGTCACCTATCAGACCATCAGCCTGCAGGGAGTGACAGCTGCTGTCTGGCCCCACCCTCCAACAAGCCAGCGCTCCTTTGTGTCCTCCCTCAATGATAGCTCCTTGCTGTGTTCTTGCCGTGCTCTGCCCATTCTGCATCAGGTTTTAAGCTGCTCCATCGGGAACCTTCAGTCTGAGGGGGGGCCCCCCCGAGGTCACATTGTTCAGGAGAGATTTGGGAGTCCTGGCTTATAGCCTGCTTCACTCATCGATGAGAACAGACTGGAGGGCTGCTCTTTCCTCATAGTGCCTGGCTTTTCCCAGAAGACACCTGGCCGTGTTGCTCAAGCCCGTATTGTCATGGCCACCACACCCTCTGTGCCGTCACCAGCCTCCTACCTTTGTCTCAGGCAAAACCGCCTGGCACTGGTGCTGCAGCCACTTGGCGTGCTGCGGGAGATGGCACTGCCTGAGAGTTGGGTGGGAGAGGCATAATCAGGGAGCAGCTGCAAAACCGGCCGGGGGCTGGGAAAGTGATCGTCGCACAGATATAAGGCCCTGAGTCTGAATTCCCCAGCATCCACGTAATTCCCAGTAACCAGACATGGCAATTCACATTTGTAACCCCAGTGCTGGGGTAGTCAGTAGAAGGGGGAAGCAGAGACGGGAGGAGTCCTGTTGCTCGTTGGCTGGGCCTCTTAGTGGAATGAATGATGTTCAGTAAGAGACCGTGTCTCAAAATCAAACAGAGCAAAAATCTCGAGAGTCATGGCGGAAGGCATCTGACCCCTGGCTTCCACATGCAGGCACACACTCAAACATAGACACTTCCACAAGAACATCTACACACACTGTGAATACGCATATGTGCCACATGGCCTGGGGGAGGGGCTCTGCTCTCAGCAGCTGTGTGACCTTGGACAAGTTAGATCACCTGCCTGAGCCTCAATGCCTTTACAAAATGTGACCGCCAGGGCCTCTGATTGTACAGCCCGTGGGAGACCAAGTAGGCACTGAGTGATTAGGCCAGGGCCTGGTACTCAGTGGGTATGTGACAACTGGCCTCCGTCACTGTCCCTCTGCAGGAGCGTACTGAGCCACATGCCCCTTGCCCCTGATCTCCCAGGTCTCTTCCAGCCCTCTGATTTGGATCAGTGTGGTCACCACAAACCTCACACAGCCAGTTCCAAACAGTCTTGAGAAGGGCTGGCCACCTAGGACCACTCGCTCCACAGCATTCGTTTGACCAAACACAACCATTCATGTTCAGAACATAGTTACAGGTTTTCTCCAACATCCTGGTCTCTTCCTCCTTGTGTGTGTGGGACGGCACTGTGAAGGGGGCTCCTGCCTCCTTCCCTTCTTCCGAAGCAGTAACCTTGGCCTCAGATGCTTCCTGAGTCACCTATCTATGACCCATCCACCAGCACCCACTCATCACCCACCTATACCATCCATCCATCGCCTGTCACCACCCATCTACCACCCATCTTTATTCATCCATCCATCCATCCATCCATCCATCCATCCATCCATCCACCCACCCATCCATCCATCCAGTCATCCATCCATCCATCATCCATCCATCAGCCATCCATCCATCCATCATCCATCCACCCACCCATCCATCCATCCACCCATCCATCCATCCATCCATCCACCAGTCATCCCATCCATCCATCCATCCATCCATCCAGTTATCCATCCATCCATCCATCCATCCATCCACCAGTCATCCATCCATCCATCCATCCATCCATCCAGTTATCCATCCATCCATCCATCCATCCATCCATCCACCCACCCACCCACCCACCCACCCATCCATCCATCCATCCATCCATCCATCCATCCATCCACTCAGTCATCCATCTTGCCCATCCATTCATGCATCCATTCTTCTAACAAGTTGATGAGTCAGGTCTGCTCTCTACTCTACAACACAGTCACTGGAAAACACACTTTCCAGGGAAGCTAACGTCAAGGAAATGAACCAGCATGCCGAGTCAGCTCTCTAGACCCTTCCCCTCATGATCTGGCCTCTGGCCTCCCTTCTCTTCCTCCCTCCTACCATCATCCAGAAACTCAGTGAGAACTGCCCTCAGCAGGGAAAGTTTGCCTCGGACCATTCCTGGGAGTTCCTTTGCATTGTTTAGTATGCAGGCTGCCTCTAGTATGCGACCTAAAGATGGGTTTGTTGACTAAGGAAACATCTGACTAGTGCACCCACCAAGAGGAATCATGAGCAAAGGTACTAGAAAGACAGTTGTCCACCTTCCTCCTGGATACTCTACATCTGGGAACGGAGGCATAGCCATGGGGACTCTGGCTGAAGGCCTTAGCCTGTGACCCTCAGAGGTCTTGCTATCCTCTAAGCGCCTTTGGCTTCCTGTGTGTCAGCTGTAGTCCCTATAGAAGCTCAAGTCCTTACGATCCTCCTCCCTGCTCTGTTCAACCAAGCTCCTCCTGCCCTTTAACCAAGAACTGCCTCGGCCCCCAAGAGTCACCTGAAGGTCACCTGGGGGTCACCTGGGGGTCACCTGGGGGTCACCTGAGGTCAGTTTTACACATCCCCTGTGCTCTCTGACTCTCTCTATTCTGTGTCTCAAAATAAATCTCCTCCCCAGTTCTAGGTTCAAGTGTGAGGATGCCTTTGAGTGGCTGTGTTCACTTGGACCCAAACAGCAGAAATGGCCTCTAAACTTGATGTTTTTGTAAAGATTCCCCCCAAGGTCTCGGGCTACCTTTACACTCTGGGTGCTTTTCTGGATGTCTGGGGCCTGGAAAGGGGCAGGAGCCTTGCTCTCTCCGATTCCTCAGGGGAGGAGGGCAGGAAGCTTGCTTCTTCCTCCCCCACGTCTCCCAGGCCCCCCTCCCCCAGGCCCATCCCTCACTGCTGTTCCAAGGAGGAGGAAGAATGTCGTAGATGCTGTAGCTGTTTTTCTGGGAGACTGAAGGCGCATTAAAATATGTGGTCCGTGGGCGTGAGCTGGGCTGGGGCCTCACAGCTCCATGATGGGGAAAAGCACCAAGGAGATGCGGTTGGGAGGAGGGAGGAGGAGAGAGAGAGAGAGAGAGAGAGAGAGAGAGAGAGAGAGAGAGAGAGAGAGAGAGAGAGAGAGAGAGAGAGAGAATGCTCTGAGGGTCTGGCCCCTAGCATGGCCTCTGCCTCTGGTTTTTCAGTTCTGGACACAGATTTACGAGGGTTTATCCTAAGCGCCTACAGTTTGAGGCTGTAGATATACACCGTGGTTATTTTGAGGAGTAGCAGGGAGCTCTGCTCATGGAAACTGCCTGCCTGGCCTCTCTGTCCCCTCCCTATGCCCTATTCGCTGTTTCTCCTTAAGGAACAGGCAGGATGCAGGCAGAGACGGTTCACACACAGACTCTTGGTTCTGGTGCGAGCCTCCCGGCTGGGTAGGCCAGTCTGTTTGTTGGGGATAACCTGGCCTATGAAGGGCTACTGGGCATGATGGAGTTGGGGCAGGATGGAGAAATCCGGAGAGCTCATGGAAGCAGTGATCTGAGAGAGCAGAAGGAGAAAAAAATGTTAGCGGGGCACGATGGAGCTCCACCCAGATCTGAGTCCCCATCCTGTACTCTGTGACCACAGGGCATGAGGCTAAACGGTGGCTGGTGACCATTCCCTGTCCCTGATCCACCAGGAGCAGAAGAGGTTTGAGGAAGACCGTATCCTTTAGGTGTGGGTTCCATCCTCCTCTGGTGATGGAGGTCACAGCAGTCAGGTGACTGGGCTCCAAGGGACTGGGGAGGTCTGAGGGCATTGAGGCAGACTCGGGGAAGAGAGGCTAACCCATAGGCTTCCATCAATCCAGCCACCCAGGTGTAGTCCTGTACAGAAAAGGTCCTAGAGAAGGCCTGGTCTGCCTCTCATTCCATAGTTAGGAGCACAGACACCCTTTTATCTACGTCAGGTAGCTAACATGGTTTACTAAGAAAAGGGGAGTGACAACCCTCCCAAGTGCTGATGAGTCCTCTCCATTGCTCCACATCCCATCCCACTATGCTGGTCTTGGTGTAGCTATGACATCCCTGCACCCAGCAACATGCTATTACTTCCCACACCCGCCACAGCCCCCCATAACGCCAAAGGCCAATGTCCTTCCAACTCTGGCTTGGTTCTGGGGTCTTTGGGCCTGGCCCCCTGGCCATGGTGATTTGCTCCAAGGAGTAAGCAGCATGAATCTCTCCAGTCACGAAGTATGGGGTCTGCGGGCAGCACTAGGGCGACCACACTTGCTCTCCCTCTGGAAGTTTTCAGACCACAATCTCGGTGACAGATGCCAGAAGCCACATGACCACATGTGGAAACTCGGTGTGGGCACAGGAAGGAGAGCCGTCCTCAGCACAGGTAGAGTGAAGCAGAATAGAGTCTTAGTCCAGCCTCACCTGATGCCTGTGCTACCCAAGCGTAGGTTGTTACTTTTATTTTTCGAAACAGCCGTGTAGCCCAGGCTGACCCAGACTCTCAGTTCTGTCTCTCAGCCTCTTGAGCAGTGGTTCTCAACCTTCGTAGTGCTGTGACCCTTTAAATACAGTTCCTCATGCTGTGGTGACTCCCCAACCATAAAGTTATTTTTGTTGCTACTTCATAACTGTAATTTTGCTACTGTTACGAATCGCAATGTAGATATCCGATATGCAGGATATCTAATATGCAACCCCTGTGAAAGAGTTGTTTGAACCCCCAAAGGGGTCACGACTCACAGATTGAGAACCACTGTTCTTGGGACTGCATCACCTAACCCATAACTACTCTGTCAGTCATCTGTAACTGACAGGAAAAGTAAGAGGGTCAGGCAGTAGCCTTAGCTATGGAAGCTTCGGTGACCAGGTCCCCATGCTGCCTCCAGTCCCCTCTCTGTTAGCTAAAGGCAGGCAGGCAATATGGCTGCCCTTCTAGTTCTGCTGGCTCTCGTCTTCCCTCCAGAAGCCCATGCCCTTGACTTGCCCTTGGTGTTTGTTCAGGCGCTTGTTTCTGGGCTTCTAAGTGGAACCACTGAACTCTTGTACCATGGCCCTACAGCAAGGGGTTGGGGGCTAGCCCAGGGTAAGGGCTGGGTGCAGACGCAACTTCTCTGCCTCACTGCAATGAGAACTTGGCTCACTGCCCCTGATAGTGGGAGGCAGAGTCTCTCAGAGCACCACAGGAGAGAAAGGTGGGTGACATCTTCCCAGGCGTCCCTAGCTCTGCAGACATCCACAGACATGTACTCATCTTGGTACAGCTCCATTTTTTAAAACCAGATTTATTGACGTACAACTTGTGTATCATAAATCTACCCAGTCCAAGTGCAGTTCATTGGCTGTTGGTCTCATTAGCTTCATAACTATCACTGTCACCAGTCTCAGAACCTCAAAATGAAAACTGGAATTTAGTCGGCAACCCACGCTCTCACCATGGCCTCTGCTTGTAGGCTGTCCTGTGCCTGCCCCGTAGAGCCCGCAGACACTTCATAGGAACACCCATGGTCACTGGTCAATGGACTTCACTTGACAGCACATTCCCTGGTACCAATACTACAGTCCTTTTCATGGCTGAATAATATTCCATTGTATGGACAGACCACATGCTATTTGCCTTCCTTCAGGAGTGAGGTTTAGCTGGATTCCACACTGTCAGTGAGCATCAAGGTAGTGACTTCTATGTGGACCTCTACCTTTCTGTTATTTTTCAAAAACTTCATTGGCATTAACGTTTTTGTTTTCTTTTTCTTTCCCTGGGAGTGGACTGACTGGGGTGTGTGGCTTTGGAGGGACTGCCCTGCTGCAGTGCTCAGCACCCTTTCACTAGCTCCTCCCCTCTGCCCCATATTTATTCTCTGCCCTCTGGGTCATGATCATCCCAGATGAAGAGGAGTGGGGTCTCACTTTTTCACTAGCAGGCTGACTCTGCACTCACTACCTTGGGGGCTTCTCTTTGTCTTAGACCCATTTTAATCATTTGTCTTATAGTCCACTAAGATGTGTGCCCTGCCTCCTCACTCCTCTGATGATGGAAATTTATATGATTCCTGCCATGGACTGAAACACACACACACACACACACACACACACACACACACACACACACACACGCCATGGCATGGAGGTGAGGTACTACTACTCTCTGTAGGGTTTCCTGACCAGGTTCTGTCCAGATTTGCTGTGTGACCTTAGGTCAACCACAGAACTTCTCTGGGCTCTTATCCAATTCTCTGCTTTCCTTCCTACCACCTCCATGCCTGTTTCTCCTCCAACTGCCCTCAGCAACTGCATTAAAAACACGTCTCTTGTGACCTCTCCCACAAGCCACTGCTCTGGTCCTTAGATATCTTTCTGCCCCTGAAATCTTGATACCAGACACTCAGAGAAGATAAGCAGCCAGATCATGGACTCCTAGAGGGTAGGCCCATGCCTCTGGCCCAAGACTTCCATTCTAGTGTCAGTGGCTCCATTAGTGACCTTGAGTGTCAGGCTTTGCTCTTCCAGCCTCAGTGACCCCTCCTAAGGCCAGGCAGGTAATAGCTGGAGCCCTGCTTGACCTTCAGACCCTCTCCCTCCTTCCCCTCCCCTCCCCCTCTTTCTCCCCACTCTGAGCTCCGAGAGCATGGTCACTATGGCACCATCCAGGCTTCTGAACCCTCTGACCATGGAAAGGTTGATCAACAGGATGAGTCCATGGTGCCTGGAGAGGTGAGAGGGAGGAGGGAGGACGGAGGAGAGAGAGGAGGGAGGAGGGAGGAGGGAGGAGGGAAGAGGGAGAAGGGAGGAGGGGGTGTCTCAGCTCCCTAAGCAGCTCTAACAGTGCTTAAAGGACCCCCAGGCTCCAGGAAGGACAGCCTGATACACCCAGCCACTGTACCCCAGCTTGCCTGGCTGCTTCTGGTGGTCACCAGCCCAGGGCTCTCTGGAGACCCTTTGCTTCCCTCAGGCTTTTCTCACAGAGCTCAACTGCCTCAGCCCACAAGGAAATGCTGTAACAATGGAGCTGATGCTGCAGCAATCAGAAAAGAGGGTTACATATCCTTGTTCTGGAGGCTGAGAAGAACCATAGACCATGTCTGCTGTGTCACCACATGGCCAAGAGCAGTATGTACAACACACACACACACACACACACACACACACACACACACACACAGAGAGAGAGAGAGAGAGAGAGAGAGAGAACACACACACACACACCCAAAGATACCCCACACACAAACACACACAGTGCACATGCACACAGACACAGAATACACACAAACACAGACACAGAGAGAACACACACAGACACACACAGATTCATGCAGAGAGAACACACACAGGCAAACACACCACACACACAGAGCACACATGCACTCAGACACAGAACACAGACAAACACAAACATACATAGACACACACAGAGAACACACACGCACAGAGCACATACACACTCAGACACAGAACACAAAGGCAGACATACACAGACACAGAACACACACAAACACACACAAAGGAAGAGAAATAGACAAACACACAGAAACGGAGGCACATATACAGAGACAGAACACACACAAACACAGGAAGGCGCACACAGAGACAGACAACAGATAAACACACCAGAAACAGACACGTACACAGACACCCAGGAGTCATCCACAGACACACACAGTGACACAGTCTCTCATTTGTCCCCAGTCCTTCCTTAATGGCTTGATCCACTAATTCTGACAGCCCCACATGCCAC
Source organism: Rattus rattus (assembly GCF_011064425.1). Lineage (NCBI taxonomy): Eukaryota > Metazoa > Chordata > Mammalia > Rodentia > Muridae > Rattus > Rattus rattus. Next base: position 5,072,363 of record NC_046162.1, read on the forward strand.
CACCACCACACACTGAGGATTAAGTAACTTCTAAGTAAGTTAGGGGACAGTCAGACCCCAAGAAGCAGGACAAACAAATGACATCTGTGTGCTTGTACTCCTCTGCCTCTGCCTTTTTGCATGAAGGGTCTAGGGGAAGAAGCTTCAGCCTAGCGGGGACCAAGGCACAGACTTGTCTTAGCCACAGGAAATGACCAAGGGAAGGGGTCTGCTCTAGAGAAGCAGGGCTTGGGCAGGTGACATGCATGTGACCCCCCCACACCAAATGCTTCAAGCCTGGTCAATATGGATAACCAGGCCACACAGAGGTCACGAACAGTAGGTAAGCCATAGCTACACACTTGAAGGACTCTGTGCAGGCCAGGGACACAGACACCATCACTCTCAGTCTGTAGACAAGGAAGTTAACAAGCTCCTGCTGGCTGCAAGCTGGTGAGCTGCCATGCGAGGACCGGTCGTCTTAGCCAAGAGCTCCTGATGCGTCAACACTTGTGTATTTGCAACCCGAGGACACTGTGGCCTTGGCTCAAGTGTGGTCCCTCCAAACTCAAATTGGAGTCTGACTGGCTAACCACAGATGAGAGAGAACAGTAGAAGGAGTTTTAAATCCTACCCTTCCAGAGATGAGTCCATTACAGATTAGAGCATCCTGGTCCCTCATTAAAAAGGGGGAAACTGAGGACCAGAGATGCTGAGTGCCAGAATTGCAGTTAGATTTCTCATTTCTTTGGGTTTTGACTCTTTTTCTCTCCCCTCCTCCATTTTCACCCCTTACCTTCCCCTCCCTCTGTCTGCTGAGGCTCGAACCTGAGGCTTCACGCATGCTAGGCAGACATTCTAGCTTTCTCTACCATTAGGCTTTTTTTCATTTTGAACCCATGGATGTGCTAGCATTGGGAAGATCCTGAAGCAAAGCTCAGAGAGGTGAAGTCCTCTACCCAGCATCACAGCAAGAGGATAACAGAGTTAAGGTAGAGACCTAAATCCATTCGTCCCAGTGCAGTTCTCTGTGCATGAAGAAGTCTCCGTTGGCTGTAAAGTGGTGCTCACATCAAAGAATGGGAGAGATCGGCTGAAAATAGCACTTTCCCCGGGATTCTGCTTTATCTGTGGCTCCATTCTGACCCAAGCCCTGTCCAAGTACGGCTAATGGCTGCCCACCCGCCATTCCTGCCCCTTGAATCTGGGCTCACGCAACTTCAGAAGCCTCCCAGGATGCAAGAGATGGCAGCTATTTGCCTTCTGTCCACACAGGCGGATTCTGAGCAGGAAAGCATTTTCCTCTCTCCATCTAGCTTTAAAGGGATAGAGAGTGCTGTGGGGGATGGAGAGACCATGCACAGGCCGGCCACAGCAGACGGGGGTGGGGGGAGAGGTCCAGTGACAATGCAAAGTCATACCCAGCGGTGCCAATCCCTCTCTCGGACATGTGGTAAGCACGTCAACACACAAGCAAAACAACCCTAGCTCCAGGTTTGCAACTAGAGCAAAAGCAAATTCAAACTCTACCAAGACTAATAGGATAAATGAGGTGGTTAGGGAGAGCAAGAGAGTTTACTGCGGGGACTGCTTCTAGAGGGACAGACATGTCATGATCCTGTAGAAATAGATCAGGGCTGCTAGACAGCCTACTTGTCAATCAAAACCAGAAATCGAGCTTCTGTGAGAACTGTATCTGTTGTTGGCATCTGCTTCAATCTGTAGATCTAGTAAGTTCTCCCTCACGGGAGTAGTCAGCTCAGCACACAGTTGTGCATGGACAGAGCACCAGCTAGCAGACAGAAAGAATAAGAAACTGGACAGCAAGCCTCAAGTGCCAGGGAGACTGAGAAGTCTGGTGCCACAGGGCTAGTGTCAGCACCACGGGACTGCCTGAAGGCCAAGGAAAAAGCTGTGTAGATCCAAGAGTCAAATGCTTTGAAATTTAGCCAGATATCGCCAAGCTCATGTGTACACATACACACACACACACACACACACACACACACACACACACACACACACACCAAACAACAGTTACGAAATGAGTCCATTCCGACTGTGCAGTAGTGCATACAGAGTAGTAAAGATTAGAGCCGTGGGCAGGTAAAACAGAATAAATGCATGCAAAAAAAGACTTCTCCCCGGCCGTGCAGAGCAGTGAGGTTCCTCTGAGGGAATGATCACAGCCGTGAAGAGCTAATGCATTTTGAAGAGACAAAAGCACGCTGCCACGCTTCCCGCCGCGATGATAATGGACTGAACCTCTGAAACTGTAAGCCAGCCACGATGAAACGTTTTCCTTTATAAGACTTGTCTTGGTCATGTTGTCTCTTCACAGCAATGAAACTCTAAGACACCCCCACAGGCAAGCCCAGAGACCTATCTTCTAGGTGACTCTAAATTCTGTCAGGTTGAGAACTAATGCTAATTAATCATCACACAGTAGCAACCTTGTAATAACAAAGGATTTTGTCACTGAATATGGCCTAAATGCTACACATAGTAAGTGTGGTGGTTTGAATATGCCTTGCCCAGGGAGTGGCACTATTAGGAGGTGTGTGTCACTGTGGGCATGGACTTTAAGACCCTTGACCTAGCTGCCTGGAAGCCAGTCTTCTCCTAGCTGCCTTGGGAACAAGAGGTAAAACTCTCAGTTCCGTTAGCACCATGCCTGCCTGGACTCTGCCATGCTTCCTGCCATGATGTTAATGCACTGAATCTCTGAACCTGTAAGCCAGCCCCAATTAAATGTCCTTTATAAGAGCTGCTGTGGTCATGGTGTCTCTTCACAGCAATGAAACTCTAAGATAGTAAGGGATTTAATGAGCTAGAAAACTCTTCACTGGGTGCCTTAGATTAAGATGGTCAGAATGTAACTAGTTTCCACCTGCGGTCCACTGGGTCACACCCACGGAGACACCGCTACCCAAGGCAGCGCCATGGCCCCTCTGGGAAGGATGAGGTATGGAGTAATTTGAGAGCTTTCATAAATGTTTCTAGACAAGGAAGAAGACAGCTGCTGGAGACAGAAAGAATAAGGAAAGAATAATAAGAAAGAATAAGGGTCCCGTTTCCCTTGCGCGTGGGCCGTGCAGATGCGCACAGTGGGAAGGGAAACACTTCTTTGTCTTCCTGTTGGGTAGGCTTGCTCATGCCACCCCAACAGTCCTGGGTCAGCTCACTGGTGTCACTGGTTCACCGCCCCTGAACACTTCCCACTTGGACTCGGACCCCTGCCCGAATGGGATCTTCGGCAGAGTCAGGCCTGGCCTTCTTCTCCTGCTCCTGGCAGATCTCAGTGGTCCCTTGGCTGACCACACAGGACCTCCTGACCCTGGCTTTCCACCACACACCCTTGGCTAGCAGGTTTTCCGGATTCCTGTTCCCTGAACTACAACCAAGACATCCCCCTAAGGACAAGACAATTGCCAGCCCCTCATCAGGGATATCCTTAGTCAGTCAAAGGCCCTGGCACTGCGCCATCCCTCCTGGGCTCTAGCAGGAGAGTCCTGTCTCCATATGGAGCCGTTTGGTCTGTCAGGCAGTTCTCCGGTATATCAGAGATCCTCATGATGCCCACCTGTGTCTTCTGTCTGTGTGTAAATCAATCCAGATGCCTCGACAGTGACTAGCTAGGATCAGAACCCACGCGACCATCCTCTACATCCTCCACACCTTCCACAGTTTGGAAGAGTGGTTCCCAAAGTCTCACGTCTTCACACTGAGTGACAATCCTGAGAAATAAAAGAACCTCGAGGAGGTAGGACTCGTGGAAGGAAGTCACATGATTGCTTGGGATTTGCTCTCAACAGAGATGTCGAGGTCTCAGCTACATCTCTCTCTCTCTCTCTCTCTCTCTCTCTCTCTCTCTCTCTCTCTCTCTCTCTCAGTTCTTTGGTCAGCATGGGAATAAGTCTCACCCGCCAGATTGTCTCAACAGAACATAACCTTACATGGACTGTGACAATGGGGACAGTCAGCCACCCATGGACTGGCACCTCTAAGACCATAAATAAGCCTTATGGAGTTGATTACATCAGGTATTTGTCATGCGGACTCTCTCCAGCTGCCCACGACAGTGGAGTGGAGTTGGACAAACCCAGACACAACCCTAGCTCCACTTATTCATGTGTGAAGTGGTGATCCTTCACAGCTCTGGAGAGGGTTAACTGGGCCATGAGCTTAAAGCACCCAGCATAGCACCTGGCTGGTCCTCCATTGGTGACAGCTTGGTGGGTTCTATTGGAGCTGATAGAAACTTCTAGAACCAAGCAGCAAGGGTTATGCATATATTTAATGTCACTGAACTGCACACTTTCAAATGGCTACCAGGTTGGTTTGCACAGTGTGTACTTGACAGCCATCCCACTTATCCACAGTAGTGCTTCCTGCCGGTTGCCAGTGTTCCCTCTCCACAGCACTGCCCAGGTCTAATCCTCAGACTCCACTTCCTTTCCTCTGGCGGACACTCCTCAAGCTGACCCTGAAGCTGACTAATAATGCTTGTTTTTTCCTCTTTTTGGAAGACTGGGTCCCCCAGAGACCACGCACAGGGCCGGGCTGGCCTAAGGAGGGACCAGAGAGACAGAGCTGACTGTCCTCTAATACTTAGCCCTAAATGACGCTTGGCAGCCTGGGTCAGAGGACCCACCCAGCCCAGAAAGTTTGAAAGGCACCCCTTGTCTTTCTGGGGTAGTAATGTGAGCAATGGAATCCACTTGGAATCTACAGTGAACCATGAGCTGATGCCTTCTCCAGCCACAACTCTGGGTAGTCAGCTTGAACTGGCTTCCTTTAGCATTGTGCCCCCCTCCCCATCTTCCTCCTCAGCAGTGCTGTGGGCTAGGCTGGCTGGCCCACTTGAATGAACTCTCATTTTTGCTCGGGGCCACACTTCCATTCATTCAGCCTGGTCTAAACCAGAGAGCCATAGCCCATGCTCACTCAGGTAGATTCAGGACTCCAGTCTCTGCCCGTGGACCCACACAGCACTGGCAGGAGACTCAGTAGAGTTACAAGACAGGTTCCTGGTATGGGGGAGACAGATCTGGGGTACAGAGAGCAGGGGCAGAAGGCAAGGAGGGCACTGCCCTCTCCCTGGGCTGACCTTCCTGCCTGAGGCCTGCCCTCAGCAGAGTCTCCTGTCAGTTCCTTGAGCAGGAGGTCCCTCGATTATCACACCACCTCTATTATGCTTGCCCTGGTGTGAAGCCAGGCTTACCTGCAGCTGGATGTCACCTGTGGGGACCCTTGCTAAGAAAGCGGGACATGGTAGTAATGTCCACCATACTCCCTTTCTCTTCCAGGTAAGACAGGTTCATACTTCGACTTCTTCAGAAACCAGTCCCTTCCTGCCAAGTCTGTCTCTCCAGGCAGCCTCACCCACCTGCCATCCTCCACTCACAGCCCAAACGAACCCTCTAGAACACAAGCTCTCTTGTTGCTGGCTCATTCTAGAGACTCCCCATTGCTCTCTGGGAAGTGATCAGGCTCTTGAGGGATCCTGCTGACCTTCCTTGCTTCTTCCCATACAGCTGGTCTCACGTTCCCATTGCAGCATCCAGGGCGGGCCATCTGTGCACCTGTTAGGACCTAGAAGTGAATCTTCTCTAGACAGCTCCGTGAGAGGAGGCAAGTGTCCACACAGAGGCACCGTGCTCATAGATGGACTCAGGTACAGATCCTCAAGTGTTCCAGTGTGACCCGGAGCAAGGCACTTGACCCTCCTGGATCTCTGTCCTTGACAGCAGAGGGGGGCCTAAAGGTAATGCTTGTTCCAATGTGATATAACATTCACACGAGACGATGTATTCTGGGACTTGCCCCACCAGTGACCATGGCCCCAAGCTGTACCCCATTACTATATTTTATGTTAAGCTTTACATTTAGTTATTGTGCACGCTCATGCCTGTGTGTTTATGTATTATGTATGACATGTTCATAGAGATCAGAGGGCCACTCGCAGGAGTTGGTTCTTTCTAGGGTCCCAGGGACAAACACAGGTTGTCAGGCTCCAAGGCAAGTGCTTCGCCCACTGGGCCACCCTCCTAGGCAACTCTCACACTCATCTTTCCACATCCAGAAGAGTCGGTAGGTGGGCTCCTAGGTGTGCCGGGGAAGGCCTGGGCCAGGGTGGAGTTCAGGGAGCAGGACTGCGCATGAGTGGGAGAAGTCAGCAGGTACCCAGGCTGAGCACTGCATAATCAGATGTTGCAAAGAGAGCAGGGTTATGTACAGAAAACACCCAGTGTGTTAGAGTGGTCGCCTCTAGCTGATGCAAACTTTTAATGGTATTTAAAATATTATTAAAGATGCCTCCTCACCCCCTTACTGTTATTTTTTTCATGCTCCCTCCAGATGCATGTTGGTCAACCCAAAAGCTAGGCTGGGATCATAATCCTGGGCTCTGATTAGGTTGCCCAACAAGATGAACACACATAAGCGCACACACATACAACACGCACACCAATAACAAAGAGACCCAGCCTCTGAAAATCATGGTACCCCAGGTAAATAATACAGCTAGTGAATCTTAATTGAATACCAGAAAGATAAATTTGAGAAAGATATTGGGAGAGGGAGGAAGGAGAGGCAGGAGTGGCCGTCTGTCAGGGGCCTGGGAAGAGAGACACCCCAGCCCCATCCAGGGAGGGCTTGAGATGGCCGCTGGACCAAGTTCCTGAACAGAAAGTTCTGCCTCCTGAACAAATCATCTGCCCAGGGTGGAAGCCATCTTTACCTCTGTCCCGTCTCCCCATTGAGCGCTCCGGCCAGTGTGGCTCGCTCACCACCCGCCACTCAGCTCTGAAGCTGTTGCCAGGAAGGTAGGCACGAAATTATCTGTCCTTGGGGACAACCACGCCATCACACCAGAGTCAACATGGCCTTGACACATACCCAGTTTCTTGTCCTTGTGACCAAGTTACACCCTGTCAGTGGTAAGACCTTCAGGCTGCTTCTAGCCTAGAACACAGGTCAGACCATGCAGCGCCCTTTAAATGTCTTCCCAGGCTCCTCAGCCCTGATATAGCATTGGGAGCCATTTCTCCACAATGCCCCAGCACCTCAGGTCTGTGCATAGTGTGCCCACCTTCCCTACACTGCCAAGCTGCTCAGGCCTCTTGGTCAGGAGTGGAGGGGGATGGGCCGGAATGTCTCCATGCTCCTTAGCTGGTGAGAACTCTCTGCAGCAGGGGTAGAAGCAGCAGGTGTCTTCTGTTCCTCTGGTGACCTTCTCAGCCTTGAAGAATGACAGGAAGCGCCCTGGGACCCGCTAATGAGTGCTGGATGTCTCCCCTCAGCCCTGGCAGAGCAGTAGGATTCGGAGCCTCCTTCCCAGATACTTTGGCCCTTCTCTCTTCTCCACGCCTCTTTCCTTTTCCTTCTCCAAGAACCATGAGATGCCGTGACCAGACCCAGCCAGTGAGGGGAAGCCAGGCAGAGAGGCCTGTTTGTCCTGCTCAGGCTGGGTTTCCGTCAACAGCTTTTGTTTTTCCTGGTTAAGCAAGTGGTCATGTGGTGGAAGAAGGTTTTCAGGGCACCTTGGCTAGGGCTTCCTCACTCCTAAGCTCAGTGGAGATGAGTGAAGAGGGTGGGAAGCGAGGACACGGTGGAAGGGAGGGGACTTCCCAGACTCAGGATGACAGCCAGCAGATCCAAGGCCAGCCTGTTGATGTCCCTTTATGTCCCCATTCTGCACACTTCTTTGGTTCTGCTGGGAATATCGTTTCCACATCAGGGTCTTCAAATGGCCATTCCGAAATGGCAGCTTTTGTTAACAACTCTCCTAGATCCCCCAGGTCTCCCTGATGAATGCAACATCTTCATGTCTAATAAAACACACGGCAAACTCTTGGAAGCCCAAAGACCAAGGCCTTGGAGCAAAGCAGTAGTTCTCAACCTTCCTAAGGTTGGAGGCCACCACCTTTAATACAGTTCCTTGTGTGGTGCTGACCTCCAACCATAAGATTATTTTCCTTGTTATTCATAACTATAATTTTGCTACGGCTACGAATCCTAATGCAACTAGCTGTGTTTTCCTATGGTCTTAGGCAACCCCATGAAAGAGTTGAATGATACCCACCACAGGCTGGGAACTGCTGGTCTAGGGTGTCCATGTAGGCTCTCTTTTCTGATTCTCAGAGAAACCTGCAATCAGGTTTTCTCATTATCTTTACTTAGGAAAAAAGCAGCCAAGGAAATACGATTCTTGGACCCCTGGCTTATAGGCAGGAAAGGACTTGGCTCCAAGGCCCTCACCCTGATATGCTTTTCCTTATTCAGTTCTGGGATGGTGCTTTCTGGATCAGATGTATCTTTCTAGCCCACTCAGCAATGGGAAGAGGGAGGAGCTGGGTGTTATGCCCCATAATACTCCAGAAGGGCACATGCTTTCCCGGAGAGCACAGGCCTCTGCCCATGTAGAGCTTCTGCTCAGGGCTCTTGCATAGGCTAGGTGGTGAACTCTGGCGGTGGGCAGCCATGATGTCCCATCACGGCAGCCCAGTTGCCTATTAATCCTGAGTCCACAGAGTTGCCCGCCATCCTTCCAAGGTACCCGGCCATGAAACTTGCATCCCGGAAGGCATCTTTCAAAACTAGCAGAATGAACCACACGTGGACTAGGGACTTCAACCCTGTTTCTTTGCCCTCACTGGCTTGGTGAACAGCATGCATAACCACTACACCCAGTTCCTAGAATTCCTATTTAAGGGCTTAGAGAGGCTCCCTGAGGAGACAAGAATCCCTCTAAGGTCCTGGTTCTACACATCTGCGTTATGGAACTCACTGGTTTAAAATCTCCCCGAGAAGCCCTTTTCTTGGGCCTCCTTTCCTGGCTCAGGCCGGGGTGGAAATGCTTTTCTTCCAGGTTGTTTTCCTCTATCGGTGTGGTTTAAAATACAACCCCAGATCTTTGCACAGGCTCTGGGAAGAAAGTAAATATTGAAAACACGGGTAGGAGACTGCACTAAGTATTCTGACCTTGTTCTGTGACACTGGGGGTCAAGACTGCGGTTTGAGATACATAAATGACTCAAACTTAGGCAGCAGCTCCTGGGCACATGAGCGCCTTTGATGGCAGGGAGGTGGCTTGGGCTTGCTCTGAGCACAGAATCTGGGCTTCTCTCAGCTGCCTGGAACCCGGTGCGTTCTTCCTTAACTTCTGGGTGTGCTGCTGGACTTGGCTACCCTTTGTTTACTTTTGAAGGGCATTCATTGCTACAAAGGATGGACAGTATTATTGAGAATGTTCTGCTGGTTTGTCCTTTACCATTTGTGTCAAGCAAATTAAAGGTCTGCTTATGCCACCTCTCTTTCCCCTCGGCCAATAATGAGGGACCTGGCTTTGTCTCCCCAAAGTCCCTTGCTCCTCCCACCCTCTGTGTACCTTCCCACTGGCTGGTTCTGAGGGCAGCACCCGGCAGGAGGAAGGGAGGCAGGGACTAGCCTTAACTTCCCTGTCTCCTCAGGACCATTTGGCTCTGGGCAGTGGTCTTGGGAGGGGTCTCTGTGCTTCCCAGAGCTTCTACAAACCACGGTACGAGAGCCTGCACCGCCTGCTTGCAGCATTTTGCCACTTGACTTTCTCCTTCCTCCCAGGAGAGCTCCAGTGTGTCTAGGACCAGGAAGTAGACAGTTGGGAAAACACACATCGGCCTCCTAGGATACACTTCAGACTGAAGTGGGTGCTAGAGATGGAGTTGAACAAGCCATCTCTGCCCCTTGGCTTGAGCGCCTTTGTCTCTCTTAGCTTTTGCCTTCCCTGCCTGTTAGGGGAGGATGACACATGGGTGTTCAGGGAAAGCGACTCCCTTTTCCTTGACCCTGCCCCCTCAAGCTCTTTCCTGCACTTTACCAATGCGGGACACAATAGCATTAGCACAGGCTTAGGGACTCTGTAGTAAGCTGTGTGACCTTAGGGAAGCCAGATAACATCTCTGAATCCTTGCCACTAGAGGATTCGGCAGAAGGCAGACATGCTTTCTATGCCCTACCCTGCTGCTTTTGGGGATCACCCTTCTGTGCTTACCAAAGACCCTACTGAGACTGGAAAGTCATGGGCTCCAGTCTGGGACACAGAACACTGGGGTTCTCTATTCCCAGGGAACACCTCTGTTCCCTGGATGTCCCTGGGGATGAGTGTTACAAGGACATGAGCCTCTGGAATTCCCCTGCCAGTGGCCTCTGTCACTGTCTGTGTTGCTGTCACTGATGAGACTGCAAAGCAGGATGCTCATGGTTTGAGCGTTGGGCGCGGGCTGGCCCTGGATAGATGCTGAGCGGGCCCTGGGCTTGTGCTCAGGTTCCATAAGGAAAGGCTGAGGAGGGAGGAAAGCCTGGTAACCCCGGCTTTGCAAGATGCCCAGCTTTTTAGATCTCTCTGCACAGGGCACCGTAAGTGTTTGAGTTTCAGAGTGCATGTAGGGGTTAAAACCCGGGGCTGGGGTTCCTGCTTGGAGAGGTGACGCTGTAGCATCTCCCACTTACACAGCTGGGCACAAAGCACAAGTTTCTCTTGCATCGCTGGGTCTCCTGGTTGGGGGTTGTCCCTGTAGGACAGCAGCTGGAGCAGATGTATGACCACAGCAGGTGGCAGGTGCTGTGTCCTGAGAGGAACTCATGGCCGCAGCATCTGCTCACCATTGTGCTTTCGGCAGCACAAGGCTGCCAGCCTTCACCCCATTCTCACGGCGACCCCCCTCACGGTGATGCCTGCTTCTCCACCATGCTGAGAAGAGACCATATGGAAACCAGGAAGGAAGCTGATGCTGAAAGTCACAGAGCAGGCATGGGAGTGGGGCTGGGACTCAGACCTGAGCCCGAATGACCATCCTCCTTAGCACACGTGCTGGAGAAGACATCACCTGACACTTCCCACAGAGCATGAGGAGGCGGCTGGGCTTGGTAGACCCTCTGCCTGCTGGTTCCTAATCATACAGAGTTGGAGAATTCAGTAGGGAACATAGGCTCGGCCCTGCCCACTGTAGGTCTGGGGTCCATGAGGTCTTGTACAAAGAGAACTGAGCCACCGAGCCCCCCTAATCCTAGACCCAACTCCTGGCTCAAGCCAGGTCAGAGAGAGCTCAGTTCTGTAGGCTGCTGCACTTTCTGGCTAAGTGACAGAGATGGATGGGTCCACCCCTCCTTTCTCTCCCCTCTCTCTCCCCCAGACTGCCTTCTTCACTGACTTTGTATTCTGTTTCCTTCCCCCTCTGCCCTGAGTCTTGGGAACTTCATTTTGAGGCTCTACAGAGACCCAGTCCCCCTCCCAGGCACATACTGAAGTTCTCAGTCAGAGATGACTCCCAACCCACCTTCAGAGGGGAGGGGGAGGGGCTGTCCCTGGGGACCCCTCCCAGGTGCTTTGCAGACCACAGAGGCCACCTTCCAGCAGGGCCAGAAAAAGCAGGACTCCCAATCCCTACAGACTGAGCCTAGCAACGGTCGGGGTTCCCATGGCAACTTGTGGTTTATTTTTAGTCACACTTTAACATTAACATGATGAGAGGGGATCTGAGAGTTACATTACTCTTTTAACAGCACGAGAATAGGGAGAGGGAGGAAAGGAACATGGCTCTTTGCGACTCCTGGGCAGGGAAGGGAGGTGTCTGCAAGGGCCTGGTGTCAGTGGGTCCCTTAATCAGCCAGTCTCTAGGATGTTCTTCCATTCCGGAACTACAGAGGAAAGGGGCTAGGAAACCCATGGCCTCGGACCCTCAGGTGGGCGGGAGAGAGGCCTGGGATGGGGATGGCATGCGGGCAGGAGACACCTAAAACAGCCCAGCCACTTTATGAAGTGCCACTGGATCTCTAGTGGAGGACTAATGGAGGAGTAAGGGGGAGGGGAGAGAGGGAAAGGAAGGAAGGAGAGAAGAGAGCAGACAAAAGAGGAAGAAAGGGAGGGAGGGGAAGGAAGGTAGGAGGAGGGAGGGGAAGGATAAGCCATGGAGATCCTTGGAACAGAGGCAGATGTGTGCACAGCCTTGTACTGTGCCCAGGCTGGCTGCCTTAATGCCATCCAAGATGCAGAAGTGTGGAGTTGGTAGCCCGGAGAAGCCTGGGATGAACACAGAGGGGGATGGTGTTGGAACAAAGTATGATGTCGGGGGAGGCTCCTAGGCTAACAAGGAAAGAGCCGACTCCTCAGGGACACAACTGGGTGTCTCAATCTTCCTAGAGCTCCTCAGGCTTCCGGCTGATTTATATACTCAGTCCCCAGCGAACGTGATTGGGTTAAGGAATTGACACATGACCCAAGGAAGACCAATCAGAGCCCTTCCCCAGTGTGCCCTTCCGGGCCGGGGTCCTAGAGAGGCACCCACCGTACTGACAAAGCTGGGCAAAGCCTATTGGTTTTTCACGGGAGTTAGTTTGATTTGGCGTCCGTCCCTGACCAGCTTGACTAACTCCGTCAGTATCTGTGGTTTGGCGAATATGAGGGAACACGGTACCTTCTAAAGGGAGATAGAAGTAAGTTCTGCTTTCTGCTCCTGCTATGAACCGCCTGACTGGAGGACTATGCTTTTCAGAGACGGTTACAACCATCTTGGATGCGGGGACTGACCACAGAGAGGCACAGGCATTCAGGGCATTCAGGGCATTCAGGGCATTCAGGGCATTCAGTCAGAGACCACACTGGCCTAGCAGCGAATTTAACTGACTCCTCCTGGCCCCTCCCAAGGTACCAGGCTAGAGTGGCCAAGAATCCCAAGCTCATATCCCAGACTGCCCTCCTGAGATGCACGAGTATAAAAACCAGCTCCTGGCCAGCCTTCTGAGAGCTCTTCTCAACCCTGTAACTCCCCTCCCCCAACAGTAACTACCCTCCATAGGCCTCGGCCACAGGCACCTGGCCCCATTCTGCCCTGGTCCTCACAGCATCCTTTCTACCCCCACACTTCTCATCTTGCCACACTTCTCATCTTGCCCTGTCCCCAGACAGGAGCCAGAGGAAGACAGCCCCCAGAACAGACAGGCAGTGTGCAATCCACATGACAGCCCCACTTGTGACACTCCATTCTTAGTGCCGTGCCTATTTTTCTTTTCAATAATTTATTACAGCTGTGAGCTGCCAAGTGGGTGCTGGGAATCGAACCCAGGTCCTCTGGAAAAGTAGCCAGTGCTCTTAACCACTGAGCCATCTTTCCAGCCCCAGTGCCATGTCTTCAAGAGGAGAGCCTTACCATGTTCAAGTGTGTGTGTTCTGGTTTTTGAAACAGTTCTTGCAATGGCACTCAGGGCGGCCTCCTGTGTGTTAGCATTACTGCCTGCCCCCTGCACCTGACCTCACTTCCTATTGATGCAGGAAGGAGCTTTGCAGGAGGGTAAAAGCCTGGTGACCAGGTCACTGGTTGGTCTGCATCGTAAGCTGGCTCAGTGCTAGCCAGTTCTCTGTGACAGCCTTTTGTTTCATCCCTAGATAACTGTGGTGTCTTGGGCGGTGTGTATTGGGCAGTGTAAGCACTGTATGGATAGTTGGTTCGCTGTAATTTTATTTCTATGGCCTTTGTTATTGCCCCCAAATACTTTCTGTGCAAGGGTGTTAAATCTGTGGGTGCCCTGTCTATGGGTACCAAGGGCCACGTACCAGCCTTCATCTCTGTCACTTGATAGTATCCCCAAAACTTCACCGGGACACTCCTTCTGACACTACCTCATTCTATCTGCTCTACCAGCGTCCAAGGCAGAAACGTCTTTGCCTTTAAAGGAAATGTCCAGTGACAGCCTTCAGCTCCGGATGGAGCCCAGATGGTGGGATTCAGCCACTCAAGAGGGGGCTGTCTCCTGTCAGGGTATGGAGAGAGAGCCACCCTGGCTCAAGCACTGAGGTCTCACCGAGGAAGAGGGCCCTCCCTGACCCCTGGGCTCACTCTGGCTGCCTTGGCAGACAGGTGGGGCAGTGTGGAGGCAGGAGAGAAAGCTGCCTCCCGCAGCTCCCCAGGAAGGCACCTATCAGGCAGAACTGGGTGGTTTTCCGTCCAGTTAGCATCTTTCTTGATCGAGGTCAAGCTCAGAGTAGGTTGCAGTGTGGGAATCCCTGAATGATGACCAGCCTTTACCTCGCCCCACCCTGGGGCCATAAGCTGGGCTACCCAGACAGAAGAGGCTTGCTCCTGGCTCTCCATGCATGCCAGGCTGAGGCACGAAGGGGCAGCCTTGCTCTGGGTGTTAGAAGAATAGGTGTCACGCCCTAGACTACTGGAACTCGGAACAATGACGTCCCAAACAGAATGACCTCAAATTGAAGCTTCATACATTAGCCTATGAAAACATTCCAAGCATCAAGCTAAGCCTTAGAAGCCGGCTAATCCTGGGTTCAAAGACCGCTTATGACATCTGGGACTGTGTAACTTTGGGCTCCCTGGGCCTGAGCCTCCATTTCCATCTCTCCAGTGAGCAAAGCAGCATTGGGACTTGAGCGAACCCTAAGACCTCTGTGGCCCTTACTCCATAAAGATGCATTGAGATAATATTTTATGTAATAATAATAATAATAATATCATTATTATTTTATTACATTATATTTTTCGAACCATAGGAATAAAAGCAGACTTGCCAGCGTATGTTATTTTTTTCTGTGGTGGTTTCCTGAGGTATAGGAAAATCTAATGGAGCCTCAGAGTCTGGAGTGGGCCTTGGCACTCCACATTACCTGGAGGGCTCCTCAGCCCAGATCTCTTGGTGCTTCTAACACAATCTCAAAAACTCATACTTCAGGCCAGCCTGGGAATCTTTGGTTCGCCACTTTTGGGGGGAATTTACGGGTACCAGCATTTCCCCTGCAGGGAAGCAAACGGTTGTCTTGGAGCTGGGGTTTTGAAGCCTTTGAGTGAAGCTAAGGCCATTCATTTGGAGCCCGCTGGCTTTCGTTCCGTGCAATCTTAGCGACAGTGCAGTTTGAGATACCACGAACAGGTTGTCAGAGTTGAACTCAGGAGCTGGGTCCTTCTCATGCTGAGGGACCTGGGTCAGGCCTGTGCAAGGTCAAGTGTCCCTGGGTGTACTTGGTTTATGATGGTGGCATTAATATCCATACAGGGAAACGGATTAGAAGGGCCTGTGACTCTCTCCTGTTTATCTCCTGGTGTCCAGGGTCCAGCAGAGCTGTCAGGGTGCCCCTGGCCCATGCTGACATCCTCTCTCTCTTGAGTCCTGACCAGAAGGAAGCCCTTTATGCCTGCGTCTCCCCCTTGAGACCAGGTCCTACTCCCCTCCTCCAGGAAATGCCCCTGGACTGCTTCATGCCTGTGCTGTCCTCAGCCAGGCCCTGAGTGAAGGGTATAAGGCAGCCAGTCAGAGGCTGATCTGGAAGGACCTCCTGCCCTCTCTTGTGGAGGAAGACAGGAGTCCACAGACTCAGTCACTGGTGGCACAAGGCTGGGGAGCAGGAGACTGTCCTGAAGGGCAGTGTTTGAGCTGAGCCCCGAGGGACGCTTCAATATCCAGTTGCCTGGAAAAGGTGGAGCAGAGGAGCAGCAATGGCTGTGACTCAGGGCAAAGTGGCATGGTTCCTCATGAAGCCACTCGGGTCTTTACCTTTGGACCTCAGAGAAGCCAAGTTCAAGTCCCCTGTATCCCCTTTGCACTTCCAACGCCCTAGGAAGCCCTTACTCCCTCTCTTGCAGTCTGTGGAGACTTCTGATAGTCCAGTCTGCATCTCCCCCTCCAGGGAGCCTTCCCTGACTCCCCATCTCCAGCCGTGTCTGCCACACCTCACTCTGGGCTTCTCTTCCTAGCACTCACACCCTCTAGAATTAGGTTCAGTTATTAGTAGGTTTCTAGCCTGTATTCTATGAGGTACAGGACACAGCAGCTTCCTCAGGCCCTGCCGTCCCATGTAAAAACTGGGACATGTATAGAGTCCATGTGCCTCCCTGCTGTCCCATGTAAGGACCCTAGAGGCCTCTACTCTTTAGGCAAGGAAAGAGGGAGGACACAGGCAGAGGAAGGGAGAGAGGCGTGTTCAAGGTGGGCAACTGCAGAGTCACTGCAAGCGGTGGTAGTGGGGGGGTTGGGGGAAGGGACCTGGCATAGGTGACCACAGAGACATCTCTGAGGAAGACATTATTCCCTGGACAGGGTAGGGGACAAATCAGTCCCACAGAAGCCATGCCCTGGCCCTGCCAGGCTCCCAGGGGTGTACCCAGGTAGTAACTATGAATAAGGGACTGGGCTTGTGGAAGCCACCTCTTTGGCCCAGATAGGGGAGAATGAGGGAGGGGGAGGAGGCCTTTTGATCATGGGGACACGGGGGACACATCTCCACAGCTCAACCAGAAATCAGCTCAGAGGGCTTTCCTCAGGCCTTGTTTAAGGTGTGCCTTAGGGAGGCCCGTCTTCTACCAACACGACTACTGCAGACACACCCAGCACCCTGTGGAAGCACTTAGGAGAGCATGAGCCAGCGCACAAAGGTACTTTCCCTCCACCCCTGTGATCGGTCTCCTCCACCTCAGACTCAGCACCCCACCTAGTCTCCAAGGAAGAGACTAGGCCACCCTGCCCAGGACGCTGAAACCAACATACAATAATCTGCTCACATCTGCAGTGAGCACCCCCAGCTACTGGAGACCGCATCTAACAAATGATGGGGGTGGAATCTGCGTCCGAGGCCGACGCTATCTAAATGATGCTGTGGATTCCCAAATGAACACACGTCCAGGAAAGCATGTGGTGAGTCCCATCCCCTTCATCCAGCCCCAAACCTCTCCCTGTGCTAAGACTCTTAGGCATTGTCTTGGCGAGTGTTTATAATGACATTCAAAAGTGAGTATGAAAGTCAGGTCACAAGAAATTAAGCAATCTGGCCCCAAACACACAGCAATGAAATGGAAGGACTGTTGAGGTCTGGTCTTTTGCTAGGTGTTGTAACGTTAAGTACTGGCTCCTAAGGTCTGGTTTCCCCCAGGGATGAGGAGATCCTCCTGTACACCAAGTGATGCTACAGCACCTTGCTCCTCAGTTTAAAACTGAGTGGTTGCTAAAGATGCCTACTGACCATAGCAGGGCAGAGGAGAGGTAGGTGGGGTCTCGGTTCCTGGGCTTGGGGTCTGAGGCAGAGACTACCAGGAGAAGAGAAGACGGTGGGGAGAGGAGAAGATGCCGTGAGGTAGATGAATCGAGAAAACATGGTCACGAAGGCAGGGCAATTGATATAAGAGAGGCCCAGGGATTACAGGGCAAGTGATAACTCTGGGTTATTGATAGGGAAGTAGATTCTGGTGGCGTGGAGGGTAGAAATCCGCCCAGTCCTTGGGCTTTAAAGGCACAAGATTTTAAGACATGATTTTAAATAAAAACGTAATTATAAATATCAACATTGTATGTCTTTTGTCTGTAACTAAATGATCCAAGGTACGGTAGAAACCTCCAATTAACATTCAATATTTACCACATCAGCAGGACCAGGACTTGGCAGGCAGAGCTCTTGGCCTCTTGTAGTCCTTGTGCTAGCCTATACCAGTACATACGTACTCTGTCACCATCCAGGGACCGAGGCTTTCCAATGGTAGACACTAACTCCAGGAAACCTGGACCTGGCCAAGCCTTTCTACAGGCTTCCAAAGATGGAGGGCCAGGCCACAATGCTGGTGGACAGAGAGCCCCTGTGCGGCTCTGCTGACCTCACTTCATCCCATTGGAGAAGAGACAGCTCCCCTGGCCTCTGGGTGCCTCTCTTCTGCTTCTGTTCTCTGAACAAGACAAACAGAGGTTATCATCTTCAAATGAAGTCATGAGAATGGGCTGCCCAGTGGGCAGGAAGAGACTCAGTCTCAAACAAGGGATTTTTTTTTCAAGGACTTCCACCTACGTCCGTCCTCTGACCTCTAGGCATGTGCTATGGGATGTGCATACCCCCCCCCACACACATGCACACACACACTCCAGAGTGGTCCGAAATCTAACCCAGTGGGGTGCTTCAAAAGGGCAGAGCAGCACTTGCGTGTGCATAATTCTAGCCCTCCAGAGAGTGAAGTGGGAGATCATGAGTTCTGGGTTGCTCTGGGCTATGTAGCCAGACCCTCGTCCTTGATGTGTTGGTCTCTGTAAGTATAAGACTTGGGCTCAGCGGTTAAGAGCACTGACTGCTCTTCCAGAGGTCCTGAGTTCAATTCCCAGCAACCACATGGTGGCTCACAACCCTCTGTAATGGGATCTGATGTCCTCTTTGATGTGTCTGAAGTCAGCAACAGTGTACTCAGATACATGAAATAAATAAAATAAATCTTAAAAAAAAAAAAAGGCTAAATGGCAAAGCCCTTGTGTAGCTCACTCTGGTGTGATCAGCCTTCTGGATCTGCAGGTTCTAAACACACCCGGAAAATATGCCTTAAAATCGTATCTGAGGGGCACACGCCAGACCCTTGTCCTCTTCACTGAAAGCTGCACGGGCATTCACACACACACACACACACACACACACACACACACACACACACACACACACACCTATTCACACTGCCACTTGCCACCGGTCAATGTCAACCGGAGTGGGGTATGATGTGCAAATCTCTGACCTTTGATTTCAAAGTCAGTGAGTCTGGAACCGGTCCCCATGGACCAAGGGCCAAGACAAAATTGCCACGGTAACCTCAGCGATCGTGTTCCCTGAGAACGTAGGAAGAAGCAGCTGCCTTCTCCGTGAGAGGTTAGGTCTTTGCCAACCATCTGGTTGTCCTGAACGATATTCCCTAATGCTCCCTGCAGAGCTTGTGAGACAGAACGACTCAGGGTACACGTGAACCAGGATCAGACTGACCCCTACACCGACACCTGGCCAGAACACAGACTCAAATGTGACTCCCCTCATTGCTATCTCTACAATTAATCAATCAATCAATCATCAATCAATCAATCAATCAACCAACCAACCAACCAACCAATCACCATGGCTGTTCACCACCTAGGTGCCCCAGATGAAAAGGGCAAGATCACAGCTCTGCCTATCATTGGCTGTGTGACTCTGGAAGAGTTATCCCCCCTCTCTGAGCTTCTGTGTCCTCATCTGCACTATGGTGGGGCTGAAAGGCCTCAGCTCACTTACAGGGTTTAATGAACTGAAGGAGGGACGGTTTGACACTGCCAGGCCACAGACTGGAGCATAAAGCAAACTGAGACTGGCTGCTGTGCCAGGCTGCTCCTGGCTCCCGTGCAGTGTGGCAAATGACAAGCTGCACCTGAAGGTCCCTGGCACATGGCAGGTGCCCCTCGGGGCTTGAGCTTGAATGAAAAATGCACTCTCCTGTCTGACACCGTAGATCTGAGTTTTGCATTTTCCTGTGTGTCTGTCTTCCACCATCCTGAGTCCAGCTCCTGTCTTTCCCTTACCTGAGCTGCCCAGAGCTTGTGTTCAGGTGACAGATTAAGAAGGGATCAGGCTGACTTAAGGGGTGCATGTGGGTCCTCTCAGGCCCTGTCTGGCAGTGCCTTGCAGCATACACCCGAGTGATAGGCCCTGAACAAACTCATGGGAGACCAGCTTGCTCTGCTGTGTACAGAGCAGATATGACCGCTTTGCTTGTTTGGTTTGTGACCTCAAGGGATGCTTGTTGATGGGTTCTATCCCAGCCCCTGCCCTTGTGCTGCCTGGGGTGCTGGGGAGGAGCCTATCACCAGTTCATCTCTCCATGCCCCTGCACTGGGCTAGGAAGCCCTTGGTGAGGATACGCTCTGTCCTCTCCTCCCTCCTAGTTGGTCTCTCCCACCCTCAGGAAACTTGATCAGCCTTCCATCTGGAGGTATTGTCTCAGGCCTGCGCTCCTGAATTCTTGCTGTGAACACCATGGTGGTGTTGGGCAGGATGCCCAGGACTGAGGGACAGCAATGGACCTCAATCAGGATGTTGGACAGTTTGAGTGTCGTTTGTACACACAGTGGGGGATTAGGCCCCTATGTCAGAATTAAGAGAACTTTTAAGAGCTCGACTCTCATGGGAGCCATGTGCCCTCTAAGGGGCACAGTGCTGGTTTTGTGAGATAATCTCAGTCCTGTGAGACTGGGTTGTTACCTGTGAGCCTGACCCTAAAAATGTCCTGATCTCCTGTCTGGTTATGTTACCTTTCCCTCTTGTCACGATGTCACTAATAAGAGACCCTCCCTGATGGCCTAGTCCTGCAAAACTGTAAGTTTAAAGGGCTCTTTTTTTCTTGGTAAGTTACCCAGTCTCTGTGATTTTGCTATAGTATCAGCAAGTGAGCTAATACAGGAGGACTCAAGGTACTGGTCTCTTCTCACACCTCCATGACCAGCAACTTGATCTGGATCACCATTAATTATTACATGGGCCACTACAGAGCCCTCTTACTGGTCTCCCTGTGATGCCCCTGACCTCCAGTCTGTTCTCTATGCAGCACCACAGGGACCCTCTGCAAGCAGAAGCCGGAGTCTGTGCCAACCTGGCTCTGAAGCCTGCAGTGGCCCCACATATGCAAGCTCTGGGATGGCCTAAAGTCCCCTCCCTTTCTTGACTATCTATCTATCTATCTATCTATCTATCTATCTATCTATCTATCTATCTATCTATCTATCTATCCCTCCCCCTATTACCAGAGTTGTTTAGGTGAGAATCTAGATCCCTGGAAGCCCAAACAAGATAGGAGTGTCCACCCAGAGGCCAATGAAACAGACAGGTCATGGTGAGAAGCTGAAGTCTGCCCAGTGTGGCCACATTGTGAAGACCAAATGAAGAGCTCTGGGAACTCCCAAGTCCATCTTTAGGGTTCTGACATGAGACTTTTGCTTAAATAGAGGGCAAAAGGCATGCATAGCTAAGCAGCCCTGGTCAAGGTGAAGTCTGATCTGCCACTGAGGACTGATCCACCATGTTCTCTGCTCCCATCTCTCCTGCCTACCAGGTGGTCCGACAAGGTGTTAGAGCCGTGTGGGATGTCTTTCTAGAAGATAGCCTTCATCCCCACTGCCTCCAACTGGCGCCATGTCTCTGCCTTTTCCTTCTCCCAGCCTGAGACTCCTAGGAAATTCCAACGTTTTGGACGCCACAATTCCAGGATTCTGATAGCCTAGGGAGGGGTGCAAACATCTCTAGATTACCTCCCTCTTGCCAGGGTGGCCACACCCTGCTCCCATGAGGCCTGGTCTCTCCTTGACTGCTGTCTCCAGTAAGGGCTAACCTGATTCAAGGTCTTTGCCACAGCTGCTCCTGGGCCCAACTGCCCTCCTCTTGTGCCAGTCTGTCAAGGGACCTCTGAGGCCCATCTGTTTATCTAGCAACTGGTGCCCTGTTCTTGGGCTTCCTTCTCCTCTCTTCCTTTCTCAGCACCCAGCAGCTGGCACATAAGGACACACACGTTCTCTTCAGAGTGTCAACTGTGCTTGCCTCTTTGGCCCACAGATGCCAGCTACATAGTCATGGGTCTTGGTCCTGTTCACATTACACCTTCCATACATACAAGGCTCCTGAACTCCCTGGAAGGTACCCAGCATTTGCTGAACCAATCATTAAACTCACCACAAGAGGCCAGACAAAGAGCAGGACCCACTGGCTGACCCTAGGCAAGATTTGAGCAGAGACCTCCAGGGGAGTTGGACTCAATTCCTTTGTGGTTAAACATTCTAATGATTCCTCTCTGAGGCTGGGAATGGGAAGAACCCAGGTCTAGGAACTGGGGCAACTTGCCCGGTTCCCAGAGTCTCCCCCTTAGTGACTGGAGTGTCTCCCCAGAGGAGCTGCTTTGTAGGGATGTCACTGCAGATCATTCCTTTCTGTTTTTCCTTGAAATCATGCATGGACCACAAGTTGACTCGTTGGTGAGTTTGCCTGGCACTGGGTGTGTATAACCAGACTCCCAGCATTCCCTGCTCTTGCATGACTTTGAACACATTTTCTTTCCTTGCAGCTTCTTAAACCAAACCATGACCTGAGGTTGCCCCTCTCTCACTGTGCACACAGAACTTCTGGCATTCCCAACTCCCCCCAGCGTGACAGGAGACATGCCCAGCCCACTGACCCTCCCAGCTGAAGTCACAGCTCACGGTAGACCAGCAGGGGGAGCCCAGACCTTTTCCTGTTCTGGTGGCAGATGACGGCAGAGGTAGAGAGCACACAGTAGGCAAGCAGCAGATGTCTGGTGCCTGCCAGCCCTGTCCCCTACCTGTTTGCTTCTCATTTGGGCAACCCCACCTCTGCCCTAAGACGTTGTCATCAGCTGCCAGATTGGCCTGATGCTTCCTTCTCCTCTCCTTCCTGTCAGCATGGACTCAGCTCATCACCCACAGAAGACTCAGTCCAGGGTCACAGTGTCTCTGTGGCATTACCCTCTGCAGTTTCCTTCCTCACATATATTGTCTCTGAAGTGGCAATGTTTACGTCAATGGCCCCTTCCTTCCCTTCATGTTTGTCTCTGAGAGGCAGGGACCCTGCCTCCGCCATCCTGTCCTCACGCTAGCAGCAGATGCCCATGCTGGGAGGGCACGAATGGAGTCTGGAGGAATCTGCCTTGTTAGCCGGCCATTTCACTAAGTCTCGCGTTTTCTTAAAGCATCACACGATGTCATGCACCCTGTCTCTCTGTGAGTGCTTTTCGGTCTTAAGGATGGGTATTTGTCTCTCAAGAAAGTGATTAAAGCCAATGCTTTGGGGAACTGTACTTCATTTCTGCTGTTGCATGGTGTTGGGAAATTCCAGATCTGACCGGGGTCTCGGGATAGTGAGCAGGTTAGCCTGGAGGACCGTGGGCTGCCAACTACTGCCATGAACGGACCCTGAACCATCTTTAGGAAGACAATTTGGCAACGTCCCACAACAGAGAGAATCATGCAGATTCTAAAACTGTGCTGGGCTGTAAAATATACATGTCCCAGTCCTTCCTCCCTGTGACCACACCCTTTCCAATGGGACTTGCTATATTGTGTCTATACCTGTCTGCTCAGTCTCGGTGCTCTCTGGGTCTCTTGAGTGGAACATCCCTGAGATGTGCCGTTCTGACTTCAGGCTTCAATCTCCATGACTTCCCTCTCTTTGAGCCCTCTCTATATCAGAACTAGCCGAACCCATTTGATGGAATGAAGCAAACAAAACAGAGATGAGCGCGTCCATGACCAGCCAGTCCCAGCTGACCGGACACCAACCTCAAGCCCATAATTAACCAAGCTGTCAACAGTCGAGCTGGACCAGATCCGTAGAGCTCCTCAGCATCAGATGCCTGGTGACAGGTAAGAGATTGGTGTCTCAGGCCTTTAAGACTTGGGTGCTTGTTACACAGTATCACTGCAGCAATGGATGACTGATACAAAAGCTTGGAGCTTCCACTCCTTGGAACTTGACTTGAGAAGCACAGGTCAGACAAGAGACCAAGTCAAGCATCTTCACTGGACCACTCTACTGGCGAAACACGGCACGGCCACCTTCAATACCCAGCATCAGGGAAGCGGACTCGCTAGAGATGGCTGATCCTCACGGTGAGATATCTGACACAACAGGGCCGAGGTTAACCCACACAGAGTTACACAGAAAGGCCTTGGGAGTCTGGTGCCTGGAAAGGCATGCTGGAGAATGGCCGAGAGTCACAGCAGTGTGTGAGACATGTTTTCCACAGGGACCTGTCTGAAATGTTCTGAAGAAAAACCTGTGAGGGGCCTGCTGTGTCTAGGTGGGCTTCCCACAAGATGTTTCTGTGTTCCTTTTAAGTGAGTGTCCTATGCAGTTTACTCATGTCATCCAGGACATGAGGTGTCTACAGGGGTGTCTGCAATCTCTTCCGGGAAAGGCTGAATACCTCATTCAGGACTCGTGAGTCTTGAGTTCAAAATCATGTAAAAGGCACCAACTTATTAAAAGGTGTTCAACAATTTTAATTACCAGAGAAGCATGCCCAGAACCCACAGTGAGATACTGTTGTGCATAGCTCAGGGCCCCTGAGGATGTGCTAACTTCCACCACACTCAGTGCTACTGAGGAGAAAGAAACCTGCATGCCCTGGTTTATACAACTAAGCATGTCCTTATGAACCCCAGTGACTCTGCTCCCTGCTATCTACCAGAGAGAAGGGGGAAATCATGTTTACCTAAATAACCTAGAACGTTATTGATAAATGAACGGATTAATCACATCCATGCAAGCGGAATACGACTCAACAATGAGAAGGAACAGACTTCAGATCCGTAAACAACTCAGACGTCTCCCAGAGGTCCCGTGACAATCCTCTGGCACAGTCGCTGGTCCCATCTACCCAGCCCATTCAGTAAAGTTCCAAGCAGGGAGGCGGTGGGGAGGGCAGGCAGGTGGGAGCCAGCGCATCCAGGCAGGAGCAAACTTTACTGGAAATGTTTTGCATCTTGATTGTGGTGTGGTTTTACGGGTTATGGGTTTATGGGTGGTTTTATCCAAACTGTGAATTTTATTGTATGCAGATTCTATCTCAGTCAAACCAACAACGGGCAGAAGACTCAGCTCCTTTCATCCAGGCCTCTGGGTCCCGCTCTGCCGCCTCTGTCTCCTTATCAGATGTGAACCGACCCAGCTTCTCCCTTCTCAGGCTTCCTGCCAGGCTCCCAAGACGGTGAATAATTAGGGCTCAGGAGTCTTGGATACGGAGCCAAAATCAACAGCTGGATCAGACCAGATGCCAAGCCGACTCCAGCTAGGCGCTGTGCTCAGCCTCCTGCCCCCACCGCCCCAGAGCCTGAAAGAGAAACAGTCCAGCCAGGCCTATCAAGTCAGGGCTACGTCCCCATGTCTCCAGTGTCAGCAACAGAAAGTCCCTGGAGTCTCAGTCACATGAGCAACAGGGTGCCCTGTCCACATCGAAGGACATTGCAGACCTGGAGGAAGTAGTAGGACTCTGGAGCAGGGTCTCCCTTGTCTGTCTCCTTGCCTCTCCCCGCCCACTAGCAGATTCTCCAAGCGTTCCTCTGCTCTCTTTCCTTGGGGAGAGCAAGTAGCTGGGAGCCCCAGTCTAAGCTGGTGATGGGTAGTGTTCTGTTGTCATGCAACCATCCGTCCTAGGGGCCCCGAGGAAGCAGAAACATCGTGGGCCCTTCCAACCACAGAGGGGAAGGGAGCACACACTGTCTCCTGAGCTGTAGCATCTGGAAATGAGCCTGTAGCATGTACAGTCGTGATTTTAAAAGAAGAAGGCTTTCTGTTAAGGAGTGAAGGTTTCTGGCGTTCTCAGCCTACAGAGGCTGCTCGCCTGTGGTCTACTTGGCCGCTCACCAGCAAGTCAGTGTAGCTTCTGAACGCTGGCTCTCTTGGAGGCCTTGTGAGACACACTCGATGGCTTCCATGGCTAGGAGGTAGCAGCCCTGTCGTCGGTGCAGATAGCTGGGGCTGTGTGTCTTTGAGCTCAGCATCTCTGGTCTCTGAAAATGCACGCTCTAATGGGACCCTGGATGACGAAGTTGTATGGGAACATCTTCGTGCTTTCGACTCCTCCAAGGCTTAGTCAAGGGCCTTCTTCTCTGGATGGCCATCAACCCAATCCCAGGCCACTGGATCATACCTCCCAAGCTGGGTTGTATTTGGATAGGGTCACTCTGAGCTGACATTCACTGTCTCTCTGAAGCATCAGATAAAGCCTCCCAACACTCCTGAAGGCACTGGTCTTGGGCAAAGTCAACAGCCAGCCCTTCTGGCTTCTGTGTTCCTGTCACACAGGAGGTGTCCTACCGGGAGGAGGAGCACCCTCAGAACAGGGTTCACAAGGCTTGGAGAGTCTGGTGACTTACCCCATGGTTTCTGTGCGTCATTTTACCTCTGGTTTGGCAGAGCCTCATGGATGCTGGGAATGCAGAGCAAGTCCGACCCTAAACACCCACCCTGACCCTCATGCCCCTGTCTCAGGCCATGCTGACAGGTGGAGAGAAGGACTAGCTTGTGGGTAAAGGTTCTCCTCAGGTAGCCCTTGGGCCTGCAGGTAGAGGCAGCCAGTTGATTTAAGTTGACTTCCTTTGGCCCAGCCAAGCACCTAGTACAAGCTCTTACTGTGTTCAGGGCAAGGGAAAGAAAGGGGGATGAGTCTAGCCCAAGCCTGTGAATGTAGGACAGGTTATCTGCTCTGTGTGCTCCTTGGAAAGCAGTCACATGCCCCTGGGGAACAGACCACATAGATCACACTGCAGACCCCAAGCAGAGCTGGTCTAGAGGTGAGGTCCTTCGAAGGGTAGAAGCTTCCCTGTACTGACGGGGAGGGTGGCCAGCTTTTGAACTGTCCCTTAAGAGCACAAACATCATCTACCCCTCTAGAGGGGCAGGAACAGAGGTTCCAGCTGAGAGCATCCCAGCCATGACAAAACATGGTCCTCAAATAGGACTCCAGTTCCGTGCGATCCCCAAGCCCTGCTGATACAAGCCTTCCTCTATTCCCTTGGCGCATGACCAATGGGGAAGAGGTTCATGATCCTGAACGAGGTCCTCAAAGGCATTTCCTCGACTTCCAGGCTTTGTGGCTCTAAATGGAAGCCCTAGAGACTGTTTCACTGTCCCAGCTGGAGCCACCTGGCCCTGCCACACGCTCCTGAGGACACGCCCACAACGCCACAGCCTGCGTGCGGCACCTCCTTTACCTTCCAGGAAAGGACAAGGGATCCCACCTTACCAGGCTCTCAAGCATGGGCAACACTTGACATATAAGGACACTGAGGCTGGGGGAGTGAAAGCCGTTCAACAGAGTTAGGCTTTTCTTTTTGTGAGAGGCAGAGACGGAACATGGCTTCCCAGTTCCCTCCCTGCCGCCAGGAGCCAGCCCCACACAGAGTTGCATGGAGGACAATCGCAATGACGGGCCTATAAAAAATCAAACGGGCTGTCTTCCAGGAGGCAGAAGAGAGGGGGAAACAAAGACATCCACTTGCAAACAAAGTCAACCCGGGGTCTGGGATTAGCTGCTTTGAGTCCTTACAAGGAAATTCACATTCTCGGGGATTCAGGGCAGGGAGGCGCAGGGATGAGGTGGGGTGGAGGGGTGTGGAGGAGGTCTTGGCAGCTGGAACCAAAAAAAAGGAGACACTTCATACTGAGGAACCAAGCCAGCCAGAGAAGCCAGTGAGGGAAGGTGAGTGGTAGTCATCAGGCCTGAGCCCATCTGTGGGAGAGGCCTGAAGTTCCCAGGGAAGACCATACATTTCCTACCACCAGCCTCAGCAACAGGGAGGCCAGGCCAGGTCCTCCAGTCTCCTTGGAGACACTTGAGTTGGGAGCCCTACATAGTATCCCTAGCCAGGGGCCGTGGACAGTCAGTTAATTACCTTCCTCTCTGAGCCTCATCAAAGTGGAGGTTGCTTACACCTGGCCCCCAGAACAAGGACTAAATGAGATGACAACTTAATGTCTGGACAACAGCCAGGGGCACAGCCTGTGTCACTCTGCACCAGCAGGGGAACTGAGGCTGAGCGGTCAAAGTCACACAGCTGGTCAGCCACTTAGAACTCTGTCTTAGGCCACAACAGGCCTCTGCCGACCTCTCCCAAGTCACAGTACATCCTTACCACATCAGGCACTTGCTCTGCGCACTCTGGTTGGCAGTTATCAGGTTTAAGCCTGCACAGGCCGGGCTAGTGGGTACCTGACATGGCCGGTGTCCTAGTATGCCAAGGAAGAGGAGAATTCAAATAGACTAGTGAAATGCAAGCAGATACATTTGCTAATGACCTGCCATCAGCCAAGAGCCCATTAGCTGAACAGATAGACAATGGCAGGGCTTCCCCAGCCACAAAGGAAACAAAAGGCCTTTTCTTTAGCTTGCTGCCTGAGGCTGGGTAGCACTAGGCTCTTAGGAGGAGACGGGCAGCCCTGATGGACAGTGGCTGCTTGGACATCTGTTCCAGACAAGATCAGATAGAGTTCTCAAGTGCACCTTGGGCTCCGTGTCCTCGTGCAGTCACGCTCTGCCGGCTTGCTGCTCAGATGAGAGGGTGCCAGAGGGCCTGATGGCAAGTCTTAGAACGGGAAGAGCTGGACCGGAACACAGAGGACCGAGGCTGCATACCTGCTGGTCACAGTGCAGTATCTCATCTACGCATGAGGGATGGTGCAGTAAGGGCTGGGAGGGTGGGGCGATGGCAATGGATCTCATGAGTAAATTCATGGCCACTGACTTCTGCCTTCCAATTGTTGGCTCCTGGCAAATGCAACCCCGGCTCTC
Source organism: Rattus rattus (assembly GCF_011064425.1). Classification (NCBI taxonomy): domain Eukaryota; kingdom Metazoa; phylum Chordata; class Mammalia; order Rodentia; family Muridae; genus Rattus; species Rattus rattus. The sequence goes on from NC_046162.1 coordinate 5,100,445, forward strand.
TTTGGAAGAACAGCCTGGAAGAGGTGACCCCCTTTTGAGGATGCAGGAGGTGTGGATGTAGTGGATGCCTAACAGACCAGTCCTTGGAAGTCCCCAGTGCCCGGAAGCCTTGGGTTCCAATCCTGCTCATCTCCTTACTGCCTGTGACTGTGTCTCACTTCCTCCTTGACATCATCAGTTGTGTGGAGATAATCACACCTCAAAGGCTTGAAGACAATAGACCTCATGCACGAGCAGCCCGCAGCAGGGAGGTCCCTGACATACTAGAAGAACTTGGGTTGATGACCTCACACGTTTTACCACCAGCTGACAGGGGCCTGCCCAGGGTGTTGCTGGGTGGTCCCCGTAGGGGGGAGTTCACAGTCAGCTTCCACTTGACACGCATCAAGCTCAGCCTTAGCTTTGCCCGTCTTCAACTCACTCCTGCCTTTACACTCTGGAAACACCGCCAATACCCCCACACACATACACCCTCCACCGAAGCCAGCTACTCAGAGTCTTGGGAGCACCCTTGGCTTCTCCTGCCTTTCTGCCCTATCTTCAAACTGTATCTAGACTCCAGCCGCTTCTCACTGCCATCACAGGTCCAGGTACCCTGGGGATTGATTTTCAAATGACCCTTCTACTTCTGAGATTCCCACCTCCCTTCCCCCCCACCTCCCGCCATGAACTACACCCTGCCAAGCTGGAAAGGTCAATGTTTTTGCTGCAGTAACAACTTTCCCCATTGGTTGCCTAGGACAACATATATTAATTCTCTTACATGCCTTGGGGCCAGACACCCCAATTCAGCTTGGCTGAGCTAACATGAAGATATAGGAAGGGCTGTGTCTTTCCAGAGCTGTAGAGAGGCCCCAACTCTCACTGTCTCTGGCTTCAGGAAACCCTGCACTGAACCTCTCTATCCCGATGCCCCTTGCCTTTGTTGGCCCTGGAATGATACCTGTGAATCCAGCCGTGGGCGCACCGGGAGACCCTGACCACTCTCTCCCTCTCCGCCCATCATCTGTGAACTTTCCCTATACTAACGCTCCGTTTCCACAGTGTACAGAGATCAGAGATGGATGCCGGGGAGGGGGGGAGGGGCTCTATTTTTAATCTACTGTGGGATCCATAAAAAGGTAAGTTGGAACTTTCCCTTTCCTGTGCTGGCCCAACTCTAAGGCTGCCTGTCTAGAAAAAGAAGCCATGTCCTCGTGTGAGCCCCCAATGGCTCCTGCATTTCGAGCCCACACATCTCCCCTATGGATCCTGCCTGCCTCCTTGCTGTGCCTCGTGGGTCTTTGTTTGTTTGTTTGTTTGTTTTGGCAGATCTGTTCCTGCACGGGCCATGGCCTCTTATCAGAACGCTCAGCCTAGCTCAGCCCCTGGCATCTCTCTCTAGAAGACTGTGCAAGTACCCCCCACCCAGCACCCCCCACTCTGCTTCCGTGCTGTTCCACCCCTCCCCCACCTGTGCTATACTTACCCCTTTGCCATCTGCTTTCCTGCCAGACTCGGTTGCCAAGAGCAGGGATCTCGATCGCTGCTTTAGCCCCCCCCCCCCATTGAGATGAGTGACGGGCACAGCAATGGCCTGGACACTGAGACTATGAGCTATCCTGCCAACCCACAGCTCACTCAAATAACTCAACCTCACTGTTGCAAGCTGTGTGGATCCCTCAACCCCCTGCCATCTTGGCTGCGGCTGTCCCAATGCCGCTGTGGAAACACAGCCCATGCTGGGGTTAGAACGGGCCAGTGCTCTGCTCTCCCACGGCTCCTGGCCACGCTGAACCTCTGTCACTGTGGTGACATGGCTTCTTCACAGTTGTGGTGTTTCTGAGGGTCAGGTCTGTGTGTCGGTACCGTGTAGGGGACAAGAGCTTTTCTGATCATCCTCAATGAATCTGGATCTTCTGTGGCTAAGCCCTTCCTCCATCTGACCTCACAGCCTAGACTCTTTCTGTCCTGACTAGCAGTATGCCCTTGCTCTCCAGCAGAGACGACAACCCTCTCCTTTCACACACCCTGCCTTCCAGACCTTACGCTGAACACTTCCGAGCCCTGCACTTCCTCCCACGTTAGTCGTGATCTGTAACAGGACTGTTCTACTTCACACACAGGGAAGCTGGCATAAAGAGAGGTGAAGTCGGGGCTGGAGAGATGGTTCCAGGCCGAAGATCGTTTACCTCTCAGGACATATGCAAAACGCCAGATGTGGTTGTGCCCCTGCCTGCACCCAGCACTGTGCAGGGTAGACATAGGACAGTCGCTGGGGATTTGCTGGCCTCCCATCTAGCTACAGGTTCAGTGAGACTCTATCTCAACGGGATGAGAGCAGGACACCGACACCTTCCTCTAGCCCCCATAATGCACGGGAACACCCTCGTCAACCCCCCCATATATGCATGGGTGTATCCTCCGCCCTCAACACTGGCCTGATGACATACAGTTCAGACGAGGCGAACTCAGGAAAGGAGCCCAGGTTCTCTGAGGACTCCACAGCTCGCTCCCTTAACCACTCTGCTAGGGCATAAGATCAGAAAGCAGACGCCAGGTAGCCCACAAGCCCTGGGCTTAGTATTTACCGACAGCAGTGTGCTTGTGCACACTGACACCCAGTGCTCCTGTATGCAAGGTCTTTGTGAGCCGTGATGTTGGCTCATGAACCTAGTGAGCGCCTGTTCATGTCCCAGTGTTTGTCCTTCACATGCCTCAACGCGGCTGTATCTGGAGACCCGTGGAAGAAGTGAGAGTTTAGAGAAACCGTCAGAGGAGGTCTCCATGCATACACAGAGAGCCAGTGGAGCCCACTGTCTCATGCTAGCACAAAGGAAGAGGCCGTGTGTGGAGACGACAAGACAGTGGCTATCTCCAAGTCTCAACCAGCCATACGGATCTCTTCTGGCAGGTTCTAACCTGCTCTGGAAGCTCCCAGGCTGCTGGATGTCGACTGTATCCACCCCAGCTGACTAATGCAAACTTGATACATTTGTGTTATCGAGCACTGCTTTAAAAAAAAAAAGGAATTCAGTGCCCCAACTCCCACCCCTTACCACCTGCACATTTCCTTCTTAACCCTGGCCTGAGTTTGAAGCTCCACTCTGCACTGGGCTCGAACCTCAGCATGGTTGAGTGGAGACACAGAAGCCAGCAGCCCCTCTCACAGGTCCTGGCAGAAGGCCTTCCGGTACAGAGAACACTCACCAGCCCACTGGGCCTTCCTACCTGGCAGCTGCAGACAGCTCCTAGACTTCAGCTCTCTCCTCGAAGACGGGGTCTCACAACCCCATCGGGGCCTTTGGGAGCAGGTTCTCTGGGGGTAGTCTCTCTGCATGCCTGTTGTGGTTCCAGCCAAGCCCAGCAGCACCCCTGACGTCTGGAGCTGCGAGCTGAAGAGAGGGTTGAGAGAAGCCAGCAGCCTTTGAATACCCACATAGCGTGCAGCCCGGGAGGGGCAATCCAAGAGGGGTAATCAGAGTGGCTGCAATGCCCAGGGGAGAATTGCCCGCAGCCACCTGGCCCATGGAGCCCAGCTGCTGTTTATGTCCCACCAAAGAGCACAGGTGTGTGCAGGTGGCCTGGGGGACACCAGCAGGCTTGCCTCTGCAGCTGTAGCAGGGGACAGGACACTCAGGAGCCGCTGGTCATGCCAGCACAGGACAGGGCCTTGCCCGTGGCATCTTGCTGATGCCCTCATCTCACCTCACACTAGTCCTAGGGTTGAGGGTGGGCATGGTGATAGCATGGCTGCAGGGAGGAGGGTGCAGGAAGAATGGTGCAGGATGCAACAAGGTACAGGAGACACCGTTGGAGCACTCCCATGGGCTAGTTATGTTTGAGCATGCCCCAGAAGTGTGCATGCTGAAGGCTTGGTCCCCAGTAAGGTGAGGTGGAGATGGAGAGGCAGGACCTGCTGGGAGACGGTTAAGTATTGAGCATGCCCTATCGTGAATGACAAGATGCTGGTTCCAGAGGCTGAGGTACGCCTAGACCCTACAGCTGGCTCTGTAGACCTCGTCAGTGCCCCACAGTGGCCCACTTAACTCTCACACAGAGCTAATGCATTAGGATATTATTTAGTGAATGAGGAAGGAGACTCTGAGCAGTATTGACCGTCCCAGGTCACGCAGCTGCCAACATCAGGCTCCCAGACACTGTTTCAGGTTTCCCAATGGACAATAATAAGGACTGTTGGAACTTTGTACTTGCCGTAAGTCAGACGGGCTTTTAAGCAGTTCATTTTCCCGGTACCTCTTTCTATGGGTGCTTCTATAATTGAATCTGACAGATGGGGGGAGGGGGACATTGGTACAATGATGAAGGCCATAGAGCAGTTGCCTGAGGACAGGCAGTATGACTAGGGCCCACACCACAGTGCAGAGCCACCTAAGCCTCCTGGGATCCCCTTGGAACACCTGGGGAGAGCCTTTGTGGCTCCCACCCCGGAGAGCTGACATTTGAAGCCACTACTTCTTGGGTGTTCTCACTGCTGTGTTTTGATAAATGTCCCCAAAGGCCAACATGGTCACTAGTCTGCTGTCAGGAGATGGTGGGACCTTTAGTTACGTGGCCTAGTGGGAAGAGTGAGGTCTACCTCTGAAAGGGATATTGGGGCTCCCAGTCCCCCTGTTTCTCTTTGATTCCTGGCTGTCAGAGGTGAGCCGGATGTATCCTGCTGGCATCCAAAAACAACAGGGCCAACGTATCACAGTCTGAGGCTCCTGAAATTGTGAACCACTCCCCTCAAAAAAAAAAAAAACCGCCAAAAAAACAAAACAAAACAAACAAATAAAAAAAACAAAACAAAAAAACCTTCTGCTCTATAAGTTGATTGTCTCTGGTATTTTGTTACAGTACAGGAAAGCTAATGCACATGCTTTCGTAGCAATAACAGTTACTGCTCAATGAGTACTTACTGTCTCCCTAGAAGAATGTAACCCTCACAACCATTACCTGGAGAGAAGAAATGTGTCTTCATAAGGATACACAAGACTATGTGTAACAATGAACATATACACACAATTTCAATCACTTAAAAAATTTAAAAGCTTTCTTTTTTTTCCCCCACAGTACCTCTGAGCTTCCCTCAGAGACCAAGATGGAGATTCCACCCATGCAAGGTCTTCCAAGACAGAAGCAGGCAATGTTAGACTCAGCTGCTCAGTGCCCCATCTGAAGGAACACTTCTGCGAGTCAGCGTGTACAGCACGTGCAGACCTACTGTGCTTGTGGGAGGTAGACTGATCATGTTCTTCCTCTTCTGCAGAAGAGGCCAGCCAGGACCAGTAGGTAAATAACAGGTTGGAGCCAAGCCAGCCTACAGTCAGTCCATTCTTTCTGGATTGCATGGAGCCCTGGAGAGAGCTATGGACCAAAACGTAGGCAGCTTCAAGTCTCTCATCCTGGCACACGGTCCAGAGAACATCCCCACCCTGCAGCAGAGGACAGTAAAGGCAGGCCACTGTGTAGACAAGGTCATGAGAGTTTGGAGGCTTCTCAGGGTAAGAACTCAGTTCTCCAAGGCCCCAGCTCCCCTCCCTCCTGGCCCAGGACAAGAAGTCCTGCCTGTTTCTCTTCCTGGCTGGGAGTGGAAGGAGAAAGGAGCACAGCTGCTGTGTTAAACTGTCTGAGAGCAGGAGGGAGACAAGCCAGACACAGACAAGGTCAAGGAGCCTCTATGCAGCCTCTGTGATCTCAACATCTTACTCTATCCTCCCACCAGGCAGGGAGTCATGATCATTTAACCCATTTTACAGCTGAGCAAATGGAGGCTCAGAGCCTGGCCTGTGACTTTGGTCAGTTTCCTTACTTAGACTGTCAGGGTTAGAGGATCGTGTCTGGCCTGACCTGGCAAACATTCACTCTGCCTTTCCAGACCTGCGCCCCTGTGCTGTCTGCTTCATCATCTCGGGCTTCTTAACTGCAAAAGAGACTTCACGGGGCCATGGGACACAGTGCTTAGCACTGTGCAAAGCTGGCAAGTGGTCCTTTTTGTGATTATGAAGTTTACATTTGAAAAGGGAAAGAAAACAAAGTCGAATGAATGCTGTGTGAAAGTAAACAGTGGAGGCCACGGGGGGGGGAGTGGGGGGGTGGCGTGGCCAGTAACACTGGGCAGGAAACAGGAGTGTCCACCTGTATTACAGTCGTGAACAAAGAGGTAAGAGGAGCTTGGAATGGTGCTGGCTGTCCTAGTGCACTCTCTCCCCCTTCCCCCTCTCCCCCCCTACCCCCCTCTCTCCCTCCGTCTCCCCATCCCCCTCCCTCTCCCTCTCCCCTCCCCTTTCCCCCTCTCTCTGTCCCTCCCTTCTCTAATTTTTAAGTGACAGATAAAAACTGCATGTATTTACTATCTATGTGTACATGTGTTGCTCTCTAAGTCTCTCCCTCCTCCTTGTGCTGGGGAACAAACCCAGGACCTCAATCATACCAAGCACGTTCCCTGCCACTGTGCCATGCCCCCGAGCCCCCTTACTACTTCTTACTCTGAGGCAGAGGCTCAGTCATGCAGGCAGGGCCCGGACCTGTGATTCTCCTGCCCCAGCCTGTCTGGTGTGGCATTACCCACATGTGCCACCAGAGTTGGCTCTCTCCATGCCTCTTAAGGTTCAGATAATTTAGAATGGAGCTCTTGGGGCTTTTAAGCTGCTGTGCTGAAATATTGTACAGATCTGGGTGCATATAGAACACAGGCACCCACATCTCACAGCTCTGGTGTGGAGAAAGCCTAAATCAAGGCATCGGTCAGTTCAGTCCTTGGTGAGGGTTCCTCTCTTGGCTGCCTTCTTCTGTCCTCATGCGGGAGGAGGGATGAGACAGCTCTCAGGGGATCCTTTTGGTTTTTAAAAGGTATTAATGTATGTAAATTGCATGCAGAGTAACGGATCTCACCATAACGTTTACATATCTATGCACACGGAAACAGGGGCTGGAGGAACGGTTCAGCGGTTAAGAGCATGCATTGCTCTTGTAGAAGATCAGGATTCTGTTTCCAATTTCCACACATGGCAGCTCTCAACTTCCTGTAACTCCAGCCCTGGGAGGTCCACTGGACTCTACAGGCACCCGCACATACATGGTGCACATACAGACAAGCAACCACTTACGCATGCATATAATAAGAGAAAGATTAGGAATCAAAATAAGACAAAAAGGTAGGGTGGGGGCTAGGCCTGCCAAACAGAACATCCATTTGACAGCAAAAGTTTTCTTGGTACTTACCATGGCCAGTAGACAGGGGAACTTTCTTCATGTACTTGTGTGTTATTATATGCATGCGGGTGTGCACGTGTGTGTGTGCACTTGTATGTGCACCTCAGCAAACACACTAACCCTTACACAGGGCACACCTCTGACTTTCCCTGGCCTCTCTAGGAGTTACTCTAAAGCTTCATTCATAGCTGTCACCACCGCCTGTTGGAGGGTTAGTCTGACACTACCTCCTCCTGCAACATGAGAACCAAGCTTAGTGAGACAACACCAATGCCAAGAAAAAGGAAATCAGCTATGGAAGTGTGGCTGGCACATGAAGGGTGCACACAACTCCTGAGGTACAGCAAGCTCCTCAATGCCTGTGGTACTCCTCGCCAGAACACCCTTCATCAGTAATGACCAGCTCACATGGGCACGATGGCGCACGGGATTGATGACCATGATGAATGACCCTGTCACTAATTTATTCTTCACTACAACACACTTGTTGTGTTAGTGAATACCAGTGCCCTCCAGTCACAAAATGAATCCCCTGGAAGTTGGTCGCCGTGCTGGCAGCACCGTTAGTTTTGCTTCGAACTGCCAGGTTCAGGCTTTGAACACCCAGACCCATCCTGTAGTGCTAGTCTGAGGGATGCAGAGCCTTTAGGAGGTGGGGCCTGACTGTCAGAAGTAGGTCACTAGGAAGTAGGGCTTTTGAAAGTGAGACTCGTGCCTGAGGCCCCTGCCTCCAGCTTGCGGGCTCCGCTTCCTGTTTCTATATGTGAACAGCTGTTCCTCGTGTTCTTGCCATTGTGAACATGGACAGAGCTGCTCCTGTCACCTCCCTTCCCTGCTGTGACAGGCTGCTAGCCAACTGCAGGTGAGGCCCCGTGGGGAAGTGCTCCTAGGCTGAGAGCCGGGTGATGAGGGTAGGCTGGTGAAAAGGCAGCGGAGGAGGAGCACAACGGAGGAGCACGGTGGATGAGTGTGAGCAGAAACCCTCCCTCCCTTGAGTAGTCCTGCCACTTGCTCTGGCTCTTAGAGTTCCCGTGGGGTGAGTAACTAGACCACCTGGGCTGGGGTCCACACTGTACGTTTCCATGATGCTCCCACATTACCTGGCCATGAATTTTTAAAGCTCGTCCACAGGAATGTGGTGCCAGAGTAATTCTGTGTCTCAATGGTGTGCTCTGGTATGCCTGAGTACTAATTATAAGAAGCACTACGTGAAACAGAAAAGAATGACTGTCACCCATTGAACTGAGAATGGGGTCCCCGTTGGAGGAGTTGGAGAAAGGATTGAAGGAGCTGAAGGGGTTTGCAACCCCATAAGAATAACAATACCAACCAACCAGCGCTCCCAAGGACTAAACCACCATCCAAAGAGTACACATGGACAGACCCATGGCTCCAGCTGCATATGTAGCGGAAGATGGCATTGTTGGGCACCAGTGGGAGGAGAAGTCCTTGATCCTGCCAAGGCTCAACCCCTAGTGTAAGGGAATGTCAGGGAGGGGAGGCAGGAAGGGGTGGGTGGACGGGTGGGGGAACATCTTCACAGAAGAAGGGGAAGGAGGGATGGGATAGGGGGGTTATGGACAGGAAACCGGGAAATGGACTAACGTTTGAAATGTAAATAAATAAAAAAAATCCAATAAAAATTTTTTTAAAAAAAGATTTTGAAACCTTAAAAAATAAAGAATGACTATGTCATTACACACACACACACACACACACACACTCATTCATTCAAGAAACCTGAGCTGGGGAAGAGAACTGTGGAGGAAACTCTTGAGCTTCCTGTTCAGGGGGCATCTTACCCAGAGCTTTCGGGGTCCCCACAAAGTCCTCCTTTCTTTTACAGTCCCAGGACTTGTCGCTTTCATCAGCTCTCTGATGCCACTCTAAGCAAAGGCCGTACTGCCCTTCTCTAGCCCAATGCACTGCTCTCCTGTGTGTTGCACCGTTCTGGTTTTAAATGCATACGCTGAGCATTTAGCAGGTAAACAGTCACAAAAATGTCCTGGTGACTCAACTCAGGAGCCTCAAATGGCCTCAAGAGACAAAGCAGGCTCAAGTAATCCAGGGAGAAGAGGGGGCACATGCATGGGCACAGGGCCAACCGCTAGAACAGTATGCTGCAGAGGTTTGCAGGGGCCAGCGCCTTATCCTGTGACCTGGGACTGAAGGATGCTGGGACCACTTCCACCAGCCCTTAGGTCGGTATTACCTGTCCCGGCCAGGGCGCCATCCTGTTCACTCACCGCTGTCTGCTGCCTTCTCTTGATGCTCGTAGGTAGGAAGAATCTGAATGGAATGTGTCTGAGCCTAGATCGTGCAAGGATGCAGTCTCTTGGCTCACAACAATGGATGCAGAAGTCCTTAGCCCTGAAATGGGCTGCAAGATGCCAATGGAGGAACACACGATGTCCCACTCTCTGCACACAGTTGAGTAGAGGCTGTGGTCATGGGGCAATACTGGTGTGAGCCAAGGCCTTCAGATGTCACAGCAAACACAAAACTCACAGACTCATTTTGACTTGCAGGAGGAGGTGACCACGCTTGTGGTGACAGACACAATGTCCTCAAGTGATGGCACTGGTCAGATACTTGTGAGGAAGTCCTGCATGATGCTCTCCCCTGGACTAGTCAAATACAAACCCCTGCTGTTAAATGACAAGCATGTGTGGGTACTGAGGTGACCTGGAGGTAACCTGGAGGTGACCTGGTTCCAGGTGCTGTCTTCTGCTGTGTAGTAGGAAAACCAGGCACCCAGGGGTTGGACCTTGAGGAAAAGTGGCCCTAGAGCTGAGTGATGCGTTGGCCAAGTAAGGAGACAGAAGAGAATCGTGTCAGACAAACACTGGCTGGGGTTCCTTTTGAGGCAGGAATGAGCCAACTTGCCAGAGCTGAGAGAAGCTCTTTCCTGGGCACTGGGCATCCCTCAGAAAACCCCAGAAGGCTTTGCACTATACCCCTCAGCTCCTAGCTGTTACTGTGGCAGGACATGCAGCTGCACAATGACCCACCTGGGACACGTTGGTTGAGCCTGCAGTGAAGGTTTCAAAAAGTTTCTGATTCTTCCTTCCATTAATAAATGGGTCCTGGGGAGATGGCTCAGTCAGTGAAGTGCTTGCCACACTGAAATGAGGGCCTGAGTTCAGATCCCTTCTGGACAGACAGTCTAGCCCTGTCAGGGGCAACAGGGTTCAGTAAGAGACACTGTCTCAATAGCAAGATGGAGAGTGACTGAGACACACACAGAGAGACACATACAAACACACACACACACACAGAGAGAGAGAGAGAGAGAGAGAGAGAGAGTGAGAGAGAGAGATACACGCACAGACACATGCACAGACACATACACACACATACACACATACATGCACATCACACACACACATGCACACAAATGTACACACACATACAAAGACACACACACTGGCACAAACGCGTGCACACACACATATACACACGCACACATGCACGCATACATGCACATGTACACACATGATAAAATGAATGAACTCTGCTTAAACAGGACACTTAGATTCCTCTCCTTTAGTCCTGCCAACCGGGATCTAGTTGGGAGGACTGTTGCCCATCAGGTGCCCAGGTTAGAGCCAGGTGCTGTCCCAGGGCCCATCTTGTCTTTATCGAATGCAGCTAAGGATTCCTGGCAACCTGGAATGCAGAGCGTACCACACGGCCTAAGAGGTTGCAGTGGTGCACAGTCATGATACGCGACGTACAGCTGCTGACGAGAGGCTGTGCGATGTCTGGCACCCCCTTCCCCCCAGCACATACTCGGCTTTTGAAGATGGATTCCATGTTTTTCAGCCTCTCATGGTTCCTTCTCTCTAATCCCATTCTCTCGTTGTCCGCTTGCTTGAGTCGCCCCCTCTGTGCACCGCAAAGCAGCAGAGGGGTGAAAGATGCACCCACAGAATCAGAGAGGATTGAGTTCTGACCGAATGAACCCCAACTTCTTCACTATTAAATTGAGAAAGACAGCAGCCACCCCCTTAAAGCAGGAGGACTCGAGGGTGACAGGCAGGTGTCTGGCGTGTGACCTTGGTTACTGTGTGCTCTACCATTTGATTCTACGGGAGAACTTGAACGTGCAGACGGCAGGAGCCCTGCCTGACTCACCGGTGCTTTACTGTGGCCTGTGATTAGGTCGGAACCTGGAATCAGAGAGGTGCCTGAGAGAAGTGGGAGTCTGCTGGGAAGCTACCCACCTCCGGGAGGAACCTCCCAATTCTTCATCCCCTCCTTTCTCATTTGAGATCTCTTCTGGGGTGAGGCAAGGATCAGGGAAAGACGAAAAGGCAAGAGGGACAAAACCGTTCTTCACTCAAGCATCTAAGCCTGACTTTCATGGGGGGAGGGGTTGGGGTTCTTCCACAGCACGCATCCCCACACCAACCACTCAGTGTGGCTGTGTCTCTCGCCTCTTCTGTCCAGTACCTTCAGAAGCATCTGCTTCTGCAGCTTCCAAGACAGCCTTGCTGGTCCTTAGGGTAGATTTGGAATAGTCTCACCTCACCCTTCTTGCCCAAGAGGCCTGCACTGAGCCCATGGGGAATGCTGCCTGAGCTTTCTGCAATGGGTTAGCTCTCTGGGGTCCTTAAAGGCCGTGTGGCAAGAGCTTGGTCCCTAGAGTAGCACAGTGGGGAGGACATGGAACCTTCAGGAGATGGGACATAGAGGAAGGTCTTCGGGCCACTGTGGAAGGGCAGCACAGCATGACTTTTCTTCCCACTCTGCTCCCTTGTCATGAGGGAACATTGGTCTCCACCCTACGCTCTTGCCAAGAAGAACCGCCCTGCCCTAGGCTGAAAGGCAACAGAGAGAGCTGGCGTAGAACAGAACCTCCAGGACTGTGAGCTCAGATGAGCCCTCTCTCTCTCTCTACAAGCTCATTTCAACTCAGTCCTTATGCTAGGAACAGAAAACGGCCTGGAAAAATCCCAGGTGTCCGTCAACGCAGTCTTAGCCCTCTACACCTCTGCTGTGTGAACACCAAGAGACCAAGGGATGATGGACTGCGGACCTTCTGGTAGGAGGCAGCTCGACAGTTTCCCTGGGCTGTGTCAGTCAAGTCCTCTCCACTGGTTACCAAAGCACCCATCATAGTGAAGTGAGAGACAAGCTGTTGTTGGGGAGCAGGGCTGGAGCCCAGCGCCTCACCTTTACTCACTGCACCTCAGTGAGAGCAAGGAGTCGAAGCGCCCAGCTGTCATGGGTTGAAAATCATTTTACACGTGGCAAGGGAAACCACTTGCCATGTACGATACCCATTGTGCTGGGTTGCTTCCTCTGAAACGGTCACATTCACTCCTTATTATATACATTAGGTATTATTACACAGTAATAATCACTTCATTACTGAATTAATAAAGACACTAGTGCACCTTCAAAGGTTGGTAGGGTGGACACTGCCCACTCAGTGGCATCCAAATCGTGCTACTCAGAAGCTCCTGGATTCTGATGGGATCTGCTAACCTCTCCAGGCCTTCACTGGCCTGAATCGCAAGTGAGTGTCAGGCATGGAATCCACGGGATTCTTGGTTATCTCTGGCCCCGCCTCTCATCAGTTTTCTGAGCTACATAGCTCATTTCGCTGTCCTCTGCCTCAGTTGGATGTCCATATAAACAGTGTGCAAAGGTTGTTTGGCCACAAGGACGAGCAGAGGAATGTCCAAGAGCGCCAACAGTTCAGGCACAGGGCTCTGAGGTGTCCGTGTGTAAGGAGGGTCTAACCTAGGCTACCTGATATAACCCTCGGCAGGTGGAAGCCCCGTGCCTGGCCCACAGCTGTCTGTCCATATGAGAGATGGAGCCATGCTCACTGTAAAGGGCTTGGGAAATGGCATGTCGACCCCTCTTCTCCCCTTGGCCGTCACCGCCAGTTCCCGTTGCTTAGGGTTGACCCAGTGTCTGCTCTCTGCCTGGTGAAAGTGGCCGCCTTGGCCACGTTGTGGTTTAATTCACAGCTTCACGTGCCTAGACAATTGCTCCCCAGCTGGTGGATCTGTTTGGGGACCGCGTAGACAATGTGGGTGTAGGGTTCAGCTGATGGAGGTAAGTTGCTGGGGCTGAAGCTTTGATGTTTATAGCAACTGCTGTTTGCTGTCCCAGCAGGAACCTTCCTGGTCCTCCACAACGTGAGGGGACCCTACCATAATACACCTGCCATCATGAACTTCACCGCCTCCCCCACCATGATGAGCTGAGATACCTCCGGAACCATGAGCCAAAATAAATGTTTCCTCCTTGAAGTGTTTGGGTCAGGAAGGTTGTCCTAGCAGCGAGAAACATGAATCACCCCTGTCTGGGGCGCCTTTGCATCTTCCTGTTGATAGTGAAGTGCTTCAAGTGGAATCCTGGCCCATGACCTCAGCCAGAGCAACTTTCCACTCTCTTCTCCTGGAAGACTTCTGACCCCAGAGGGAAGCTGGGTATGCGTCCCCTCCTCATCCCTGCCTGTGTCCAGACCACACTGATCCTGAAAAGGATACGAACGCGTGAGGACCCTTGACTTCCTGCCTCTACGCTTCCATGTTGCCTCCTGACTCTCCAGCTGTTAGCTTGATTTCTGCTGGGGGGGGGAGGAGTTACAAATAAGAACAACAGCAGAGAAGGAGGGGGCTTGGCTGTGCACTGTGCCCCATCACTGTGCACCCCCTCACCCCCATCTAAGAGGGTGGATGACATAAGCAGCACCACTCTGCACGTGGCGCACAGAGGCCACAGCAAAGCTAAGTCACGTGATCTCGCAGCTAGAAATGGATAAAACCAAGGTTTGAACCGAAGTCCTCCAATGAACGAGCTTCCCTTCCCAGTGAATGCGGCCTCTTGCCTGGTAACACATTAAGTATGCAGTTGGATGCTAGGATGCATTCTAATTCCAGAAACACAACTCCCACACCGTCCTGAAATATGTATATAAACACTAATGCTTTTCACTCCGGGAAATTTGCTGGTGAGGCCCCACTGCAAAAAGGATGCGCTCATTTTTAAACCTAGAAAAATGTGGCTTTCCTAAACCCGAAGTATTTCTATCAAGTTTTTTTTTTTAAATCATGACTAAAATTCCCAGCATTTGTCTCTGCAATTGCATTAGGGCATTCTGTCCCCAGAAATCCCTAGCGAAGGGGAAACACATCAATCACTCAATACAACAGCACGAAGCTATCATTCTCAGTTGTCAAAAGCATCCTCCCAGGAATCTCTGTAAGTACAGACCTCACCCCTGTGCCCTCTAGGTACATGGGTCAGTCTTGACCTGCAGGTCTTAGTCACTGATTTCCCTGCCAAACAACACGTGGGCCAGCACAGACCAGAGTTCTTCTATGGCACATTCTGATAGGATTTGTTAAAGAACTCCTTGCCCCTTGGGCTATGAAGATGGACGATTGTGAGCCCACAGAACCTAGACCAGAGAGGAAGACAAAACGAAAAGTAGGTAGCTGAGGGTGGCAGTGGGTCCCAATACCCGGGAGGTGGAGGCAGGAGGATCATGAACTCAATACGAATCTGGGCAATGGAGTAAAGCCCTTTCTCAAAACAAAAAAGAGAAAGAAAAAGTCAAAAAGAAGAGAGGGAACAAAAAGGAAAGAAGTTTTCTTAGTTACTTTTCTATTGCTGGAGTAAAAACCCCATGACCAAGGCAAATTACAAGAGAAAGCATTTAACTTGAGGGTTATGGTTTCAGAGGGTCAGGGTCCACAGTGCTGGGGCAAAGGCGAGGCAGCCGCAACAGCTGAGCGCTCACATTTGGTTTTGTAAGTGAAGGCAGAAAGACAGTGCCCATCAGCCTTGGAATCCTCATGGCCAGTGAGACGTTGCTTATCAAATCCAGTAGAACAAGTGCTAAATGAAGTTTTTAAATGATTTTATTACATTTGTGTGTGTGTGTGTGTGTGTGTGTGTGTGTGTGTGAGAGAGAGAGAGAGAGACAGAGAGAGAGAGAGAGAGAGAGAGAGAGAAGAGAGAGAGAGAGAGAGAGAGAATGAACACATATATGGCAGGCAATTTGGCATAAATCAGCTCTCTCCTTCCACCATGTGGACCTCAGAGATCAAACTCAGGTCATCCCATTCAGCATCAAAAGCCTTTACCCACTGAGCCATCCAACCACCCCCAACCCAAGTGTGTTTTAAAACAAACACGTCAAATTCAGACTTCCTTAGGGATCTACAGTGGGGACTAAAGCTCACCATCTCCTCTCTCTGAGCTTCGTCGAGGAAAATGGGCATCACGTAACACTTCCTCCACCGATGAAGCCATAAAGCCATCATACGTGCCCTGCCTCGTGGTCTTTTCTAGTATACCTGCTGCCAAAGCGAGCACTTCATGGCCTATGCTAACTTCAATCAAATTTCCAAAGTCCCCACCCCCAACTACCACCATCCACAGTTGAACGTTCCCAGTACGTGAGCGTGGGGAAGTGAGTGGCAACCGTTCCATGTGGGTATTAGGAGGAATTATGGGCCTGAAGGAAAGCCACGTGCTCTCAGCCTCAACCCATTCTGTCCGTGGGAGCCACTACCATCACCTTCCCGTTGTATGCAGCTTTGTCCAGTTACCCGCAGCCAACCACGATCCCCAAATACCTAATGGGAAATTCAGAAATAGAAAAAAAATAACGTTTTAAACTACAAGATTGTGCAATCCGTGTGGCAGAATAGAGCCACTGCTCTGGCATTACCCAGTCTGTACATGCTGCTCTCCTGTTGGCGACAGCTCTGTATGATGAGTTGGTTGACGGTCCTAGGTGACAGCAGAGCCCACCGCCAACTCATGCAGCGGGAAGCGCGTCTGGCCTGCTATGTGACTGAAGCTGTCATCCTCTCATGCTAACAGACGCTTGAGTTACAGAAACCTCGGGAGGTCTGGACAGTGTCCAGCCAAGACAGCTGACCCCCATGACACCTGTGGTCTGCTATTGAAAATAACTTCTTGTTGTCCCCCATACCCCCTTTCCTACTTCCCTAAGAGGCTCCCCATTAGGGGCACCTGACTGACCCCCAGGAAAATGATGGATCTTGGGCCTCAACTCTCCACCTTCTCTGTCGCTGATCTTCCCAGCTTCCGCACCTTGTCTTCTGGTG
Organism: Rattus rattus; assembly: GCF_011064425.1. Lineage (NCBI taxonomy): Eukaryota > Metazoa > Chordata > Mammalia > Rodentia > Muridae > Rattus > Rattus rattus. The sequence goes on from NC_046162.1 coordinate 5,116,746, forward strand.
GCTTAACTGACCTGTTTTTGTTTGGTTGGTTGACTTGTTTGGGCGTGGGGATTGGGTAGACTGGAGTCCAGAAACAACCCTGGTTATTAGAACCACTGTGATAGTTAGGGTTGGTTGTCAACTTGACACAATGTAAACTAACCTGGGAGAGGGGCTTCCAGCCAGGCTTGTGGGTAACATCTTAAGTCGACTGATGCAGAGACACAACTGTGAGCGGTGCCATCCCCTAGGCAGGGATGCCTGGACTATAGGAAACGGAGAAAGCGAGCTGAGCACCCGGGCTCAGTGCATCTATTCCTGGCTGTGGATATGATATGAACGCTGCCTCAGGCTCCTGCCACCTCGACTACCCCCGCCGTGATGGACTGTACCTCCGACTGTGAGCTGGAATAAATCCTTTCTCCCTTCAGCTCTTTAGTCAGAACATTTCATCACAGCACCAAGAAAAGAAAACTTTCCACCAAGAGCCCTCACTAGGGCTCTATGATTGCAGTAGTCTAGGTCTGTTACATAGGAGAGTAGAAAGGAGAAAAACTCCCCTCCAATCTCACTCCTCAGAGAGGCCAGTCACCCTTCAGACCTCTCAGTATGCTGACACTAACGTTTCCAGATGCAGGTGAGCTGACAGACGCAGGCCCCTTTCTTTATGTGTTGCGTGGTCTTTTATGGTCATATAGAACAGGTCTGTTGGTGGTTTCCCAGTGGTCATGCCTACAGTGGGCCTTTAAAAAGTAAGTTACAAACACTTATAAGAGGTGGATGCCACGCCTGGCTCAGAGATCTGGTCACCAGCATCCTCCGGTCCACACTGCAAGCCGCCAACCCAGTGCCCTTTAGATACCTCTTTTCTGTTAAGAAAGTTCAGAATTAGCCAGGCGTGGTGCTACATATCTTTAATCTAAGGACTCGGAAGGCAGAGGCGGGTAGATATCTGTGAGTTCGAGGCCAGCCTGATCTACAAAGAGAGTTCCTGGACAGCCAGGGCTACACAGAGAAACCCTGTCTAGATATAAAAAAAAAAAGAAGTCAAGGGCTGGCCGTGTTGCTTACAGTGTAGATCCCTAGTGGAGACCGTGGGCAGGTGTGGCAAGGGAAGATACTGGGGAGGGCAGAGGGAGAGCAGAGGGGAGGGTGGGAGATCTGGAGAGAGAGCAGCTATGCTGATTCTCAGCCCCACAACTCCATGCTGGCCATGTGCCAGCCAGCTAGGGGGAGTAACTGTGATACTACAGGAAATAAGTCACCACAGCCCAAAGGATGGCTCAGAAAGGCCCCTAGGACTGGATGTTGGGGACACAGTGTAAAGGCCAGAAGAGATAAGGAAGTGGTTCTTTCCTTCCAAGCCCTGCCTTCATTGCGCTGTGTCATGAGACCTCCTGCCCTTTCAAAGTGTGGTCAGTAAATCCTTGAGCCGTGGTAGCTGCTCAGGCTTCCTTTCCCTTACTCTCTACAGTTTTTTCCCCTTCCTTTCCATGCCCCCCTTATGTGGGCAGACCTATGGCCCATTCAGGCATAGAGCCCACTCGAAGTCATCCAGAGGTTTTGCTTGAAAAACACTGAACAGAGGAGACGAGTGGGTCCTTCAAGGAGGAGGCTCATCCCAGAGCCAGGGTTTCAGGATCATTGCTGATGATGTCATGGTAAAAGCCCCCGCAGCATGCCTAAATAAAGAATGAATTCTTCGGGTTTGGGATACTCGTGTGAATGGAGTCATACTTTGTATATCCTTCTGTGACTTGTTTCATCTGGTTTTCACTCAGCATGTGTGAGATCATCCGAAGGGCTGCGAACAGTTACAGTAATTCATCTGCCTCCTGTGGAGGTGCTACAGAGTGTCCCTAGCATCCTTAGAGCCTGTGTGGGTGGTTTCAGACCCCTGCACTGCCTCGGTGAGATCACAGGCTCTTAGGCTTCCTTTTCTTCTACCTCACAGGAAATAAACAGAGCAACGCTAGTTTCCTCGTGGTCAGCATTTCTTCGGTATTTCTTTTAATTAAAAAAAAAATTCAACAACTCTGTATTCTCATGTTTTCCAAGGAACCCTCTTAAATATAACATGGCTAGATTTCGTATTCACTCCCAACCTGGCAGTTTTAAAACCTTTAAATAGAATTATTTTATCCATTTGCTTTTAGTATAATTTAATATAATGATTTACAGGATTTTTTTTCCCTCTAACTAAACTGTTTCCTTTCCCCTAATTCTCCACTTGCTTTGTGTTCTTCTGTTTTGAGACAGAGTCTCACTATGTGTCACTGCCTGGCCTACAAGTCACCATCTAAGACCAAAATGGCTTCAATTTTCCAGCAATCCTCCTGCCTCCGCCTACCAAGTACTGCATTACAGATACATACTGTCAGTACTGGCAACACTGACTTTTTTAAAGCCCTGCATTAAAAAGAAAAATGGCCTCACATGTGTCCAGGCTGGCCTTGAACTCATCGTTCATCATTTCCTGCCATGCCATCCTGGGCAGCTAGGACATAGGTTCACTGCACCACTTCCAGCCATCAGGGACCTTTTTGTCGGGGACCCAAAGAGCCTTCTTATAAGAGTGTACTTGATCCGTTCCTTCTTTGGCCTCCCAAACGATAGAAAGACTGCAGACGATTTTAACTCCAGGTGTCCCTCTTTTGCCTTTGATAATTGCGCTACATTTTAACCACACCTGTGTTTTAGGATTCCATAACACATTGTTTCTATTGTCACTTAGCACTCACCACTTTCTTAACTATTCTTTCTTTCACTTCTCTTCAATTTGCTAGTCCCAGGACTGTAGCTCAAACACATTGTCACTCAAGTATTACACAACATAAGTATAAATAAATAAATAAAAATAAAGTAGGCTTTAATACACAGTCTATGTATTTATTTCATGTTATGTCAGCAAGAAGAAACTGCATTCATTATCTATTGCCCGCCTGAACCCCTCCAGCTCCTATGACTGTTTTCGTAGCTTTTTGTCCTCTAAAAGAATGGATCCGTGTCAACACAGACTGTTGTGATTGGCCGTTAGCATGTCACGTGATGATCTCAAGGTTCATCCATGCTGTAGAATTCATCCCTACTTTCTTCTTTCAGAAGGGTAAACTCTTAGAGCAGTATTGGATTCGCAACAAACGAAGCAGTAAGGATGCAGCCTCCCCGGTGAGCAGCCCACATCCCTGCAGCGAGTACAATGGGCTAAAGGAAGCATTGTCAGTTTACTGTAGGTAGCAGCCACTAAGCTTTATCCTGGGTGGGCACAGCTCTAGGTAGACAGCTGTGCAGCGGTGTGCACACAGCGGTATCCGATGGAATCCATTCAAGCTCTCTTACTAACCCGTGCTATATTCACCATCCCTGCCCCCCTTCCCTCTCATACCCTTGGTATCTCTCATCCTTTCACCATCTCTGTAGCTTTGACTTTTCCAGAATGTCATACAGTTGCAGGCCTACATTGGGAATCCTCAGTTTCTCTTCTGAGCTTGAATGCTGAGACAGCTAACCTTGTCGACTGACGCCCTGGGAAATAGGAACCTCACCTGAGGAACGGTCTCCATCAAATTTGCCTGTGGGAATATCTGTGGGGCGTTTTGTTGATTCCTAACTGATGTAGGAGGGCTCAGCCTACTGAGAGTGGTACCAATCCTGGGCAGGTAGGCCTGGGCCATTTAAGAAAGGTAGCCAAACACCAACTTGGGAGCAAGCTAATAAGCAGCGTCCCTTCCATGGTCTCCACTTCAGGCTCCTGTCTTGGGTTTCCTCAGTGATGGGCTGTAAGCCATAAGATGAAATAAACCCTTTCTTCACCAACATGGTTTTGGCCGTGGTGTTTATCACAGCAAAGAAAAACAAACTAGACAACTGGTTCATTTTCAGTACCGAGTAACATCTAATGGTCTGGGTGTGCAACAGTCTACATGACCACCAACTTACTCAAGAGCACCTCGGCAGCTTGCTACTTCCAGAAACTATAAATAAAGCTGTCATGAACATCTGTAGTCAGTTGTGGAGGCACACACGAGTTTTTAGTTCATGCGAATAAGTACCAAGGAGTGTGAGTGTTCAGTTGTACATTCAGATACATTTCCTTCTGTACGAAATCCCCAAACTGTCTCTAAATTTGGCACTGATTTTGCATTGCCACCAGTCGTGAACAGAGCTCCTGCTGGTCCACATTAGCCAGCATTTGGTAGTGTCGGGTTAGGGATTCTGGCCTCTCTAACAGATGTGCTGTAGCATCTTGTTCTCTCATTGTGTTTTCCTGTACTCACTTGTCACCTGTCCATCTTCTCTGGTGACCTATCTATCCAGGCCTTCTGAAATGCCTTAGTTTCGTTTTCTGGTGCTGTGATAAAACCATGACACGTGGTCATGTGTGTGGGTGCATGTTCCCATCCGTGCACATGCATGAAGAGACCAGATCAAGCCCGTTTCTTGCGGTCTTAGCTGAACATCTTATATGATGTAGTTTCTCTTGCTTTGTGTCGTTGAGGGACTGACTTGGAGTTTTCAAGGAGCATTTATGACTAGTTCAAATCCACATTCAAACAACAACACAGTGGATAGTGAGTTACTTAATAGCAAAATGTTTCTGGGTCCTCTCTGTCCCTTGTCATGGTTGTCTGTCCTCTCTTGTTAATAAGCATACATGTGCATGTATGTAACTGAGGGTACAGCATGTGCATGTGTGTGACTGAGGGTACATGCATGTGTATGTGTGTAACTAAGGATACACACATGTGCATGTGTGTGACTGAGGGTGCATGTATGTGTATGTGTGTGACTAAGGGTACACGCATGTGCATGTATGTGACTGAGGGTGTATGCATGTGCATATGTGTGTGACTGTGAATGCATGCATGTGCATATATATGTAACTGAGGATGCGCACATGTACATATGTATGACTGAGAGAGTGCATGCATGTTCATGTGTGTTTAACTTACGGTGCCTGAACATACATGTGTGTGACCAAAGACAGCTGCTCATGTGTGTGACTGAGGGTGTAGCTCCTATTTTGTTTGGAAAGTTCCAGTAGAGGTCAAGTACAAATGGAGAAAGCACCATTTTAAAGTTTACTTTCGCTCATTCATTGTCCTTTCTTACTCGGGCCTGATTTGCTGCGCTCTGCGGAAACCCTTTTAGCGTTTTCTGCAAGGTGAGTCTGATGGCGGCTGCAAATGTCTTCAGTCTTTTTTCCTTTGCTTTTGGAGTGTGATTTCTTAGGGAATAGGGTTCTTCACTGGTGGAGATTTGTTCTCTTAACACTAAGTATTTCCCTCCACCCTCTTCTTACCTGCCTGGCTTCTGGGAGGTCCTGTGTTGTGTTTACCAGTCTGCCTTCATAAGTAAGCCTTGCCCCCACCTCCTACCCTTTCTTGGTGTCAGTCTTGGCCCAGCTGTTTTCCTTAAGGTTCACCATAACTTTCAGTGCAGATATTTGGGACCCCTGCTTAAAGAAAGATCCCCAAAGAAGGAGTGTTGATTGATCCCCACTTTTCACAAGCTGTATTTTTTTTCTTTTTTGCCTGAGACTCCAAGCCATAGCTGTGTCTCTGGATTAGTAACACCTTAGGCACAAGGGGGCAAAGCTGCCTGTGCTCCTCCCTGGGCTCTTGAGCGTCAGCAGTCAGTTCTTTATCTCTTGCAAGTTCTGCGATGCTCTAAAGTGTTTCTCCGTCATTGATAAAGCTGTTTGGTCCTGGCACAGCATCCCTGTGCAGTGTCTCATGCAGGCTACAGCCAGGCAGTTGAGTACACAGGAGTGTTGGCACTTGGAGCAAAGAGGGTCTTGCCCCACATCACACAGGGTCATGGTAGAGCTCGCACTTCGTGTGAAGGAGCCAAGGCTCCTTGGTAATGCCTCCTTTGCCTTACAGGAGCCAACAATGTCTATAGAAAAAGGCAAGGCCTTCTACAGTACATGTCTGCATGTACCAGAAAAATTACAGTCTGAACCCAATTCTACAAATAACTACAATGCAGACATTACTCACTAGTGACAGCAGTTTTTTTTGTTAAAACAGCTTTAAGAGTCCTGAGGCCAGTAAAGATGGGGTACATCTGTTATCTCAGCACTTGGTAGGCTGAGACAGGAAGATCACAAGTTCAGCCTGGGCTACATAGAGAAGGCCTTTTTCATAAGCCAAGAAACAGGATGATTCAGGAGGCTCTGGAGGTTTGCAGCTTTGGTTCAGGGAGATGGAACTCAGTTCGGAATCCCCACCTTTTTCTTTGACTTCATTCCCTTAGTGTGTACCTCCTTTTGAAAGGCCTGTGTTCCAAGATCAGCTCTCTCTGGGAGAGGAACTGGATGAGATTTCGTGATGTGGTAGAATCAGAGCCAGAGGGTACTAGGAGCAGGGTTGACATAGCAACAGTAACAAAACAAACAATTCCTAATTATGGAGTAATTACATGTGATATAACTGCCTTCACACACATACACACACAGAGAGACAGACATACAGACACAGATAGAAATATATACATAAAATACATATAGACATACATACATATACATATAATACATATGATTACAGATACATACATATACATACAGACACACATATGCAGACACCCCTATACATATATATATGTTTGTATGCAGACACATACACATATATACATACAGATACCTACAGGCACACACACATATATGTACACACACAAACACATATACACTGACACTTGCACACACACATGTATACAGACACATACACACATGTATACATGCATATACCTATAGATTCCTAAACATGCACACACACACACATACATATATATATATATGTATACACACACACAGCGACACACACATATACATACACATACAGTCACACATACACAGAGACACATATATATATACACACACATCTATACCTACATACACATACATGTACACACATACACACTTAAATCTGATCTTCAGCGTGGCGTAGGGAGCCATTCTGTCCCTATAGCAGCCATGAGACACTGGGTCCAGTGTTCTCCAGCTTGGAGTGATGAGATTAACCTGTGCCTTGCCTCCTTCACTCCTGCTGTGAGGGACTTGGGAATGGCAGCTAGCAGACACCAGCCCTGTGGTCAGAGGACTCCGAGCTGAGAGTTGGTCCCACGTGCCCACATCCCACAGTGGGAAACGGAACACTGGTGAGCACTGGGTGTGCAAAGCTGTGCTAGAGGCTGGCATGGTCGCATGTGGAGCACACGTGACGTCTCTCTCAGCCTGAGCAGCCCAGTGTCCAATTCAAAAGATGGCAGCTCAGCCCTCGGCGGGGTCAGGGTGCTTGGTGGTCTCTACCGTTCCTAGGTGTGTGGTGGGGGCTGGCTGCAGAGGGGCTATACTGGATTGTCCTGGAGAACACTGTGCACAGTGAAAACAGCCTGGGTCTTCCTTTCCCCCACTGTCTCAGGAGACACAGAGACTCGCCCCCATTTCCTTCCAAGTGCTGACACAGCAGTCTTGTCACAGGAAGTAGGTCACATCTTCAAGCCCCCAGAGAAAACTGCCCCCTCTGTTGTGAGGTGTGCCCTCACAGCCACCTCTGCTGCCTCCCACCCAACCCTAGAGTCAGGAGCCTGGAGCAGCTTTCTTCTTCCTGCCACCAAGTGACCCCCTGGAGACCTCATTAGCAGCCCTAATTGCAGGAGGATGCCTACTGTGGGAGGGAGCCCTTGCTGGGCCTCTCACGCGGTTCATGTGCAGCTTTTCAGGCGGGTCTCAGTTCCGTCCTGCCTGTGGCCTTTGCTGGGAGGAGTGGGGGGGTTGCTGCAAAGACCCGGGATGTATTTGGGTGAGGATAAACCTTGGCCTGGCATCAGGTCACTCCAGGAATGTGAACTGGTTTCTATGGTGCCTTCCGTGGCCTCAGCAATTTAAGGAGTTCCTGGACCAGAGCAAAAGCCTTGTCACCAAATGCTAGACTCTGGATAAGGATGTCAAACCTTTTTTTATTGTTATTACTTCAAGTTTCATAAGCATATATTGTATGTTGAGCATCCCCAGGCCCGGCGGCATTCATTCCTAACCTCTCTTTTCACTCCGCCTCCTTCCCATCAGTCCCTCTGCACTCTAGAGAGTTTCAATTCTTCTTTCTGTGTTTTATATATATTTATATAAAATCTAGGAGTGATAAGAAGAAATCATAACATTTGTCTTTCTAAAACAGGCTATTTTCCCACATACAACATAACCTCACTCTTTATGGCTAAAAAAATAATCTATTATATGTATCTGCCTTTTCCTTATCCGGTCCTCTGCAGTCAGAGACTAGGTTGGCTCCATTGTGAATAGCACCTCAGTAGACATGACATGGGAGTGTCTCTGTGATGTATGGACTTGGAGTCCTTCCCGTAACTACCCAGGAGCGAGCGGTACAGCTGGGCCACGAGGCAGATGTATTTTGAGAAACCCGCACTCTGACTCCCACAGTGACTGGACTAGCCCACACTCACACCGGCACTGTATAGGGCTCCCCTTTTGTTCGTAGCACTGCCAGCGTCTGCCACTGCTTGTTTCTCAGACACTGACCTTCTGGCTGGGGTACGATGGACTTTCAGTGTGGGGTGTTTTATTGTCAGAGTTTTGTCGTTGGTGTTGGCTCTATTGTTCCACTTTTGAAACAGGGTTTTTATATAGCCCAGGCTAGCCTCAAAGTTGCTATGAGGCTGAGAATGACCTTCATCTTCTGAACCCTCTGCTTCTACCTCACCAGTGCTGGGTTGATAACTGTGTGTCACCATGCATGCGAAGATGGCCTTCCACCCCTTGAGCTGTTTCTTCATTCAGTTAACTGTTTCCTTTGCCGTTCAAAAGCTTTTTAATTTCATGAGGTCCCATTTGTCGAATGTTGGCCTTAGTTCTTGAATGAATTAGGATCTATTCAGTCTGCAAGCCCCTCTACCTTTATCTACTCTAGCCTCTAGCTCAAAGTCTTTGATCCATTTGAAATTTCATGTGTGTGTATGTGTGTGTGTGTGTGAGAGAGAGAGAGAGAGTATGTGTATTAATGTGTGTGTGTTTATGTGTGAGTGTGTATGTGAGAGAGAAAATGTGTGTGTGAGTATGTCTGTGACTGTGTATGAATATATGTGTGTTCGTATATGTGTGTGAGAGAGAGAGAGAATGTGTATGAGCATGTGTGTGTCAGTATGTGTGTGAATGCATGTGCATGTGAGTGAGGAGAGAGAATGTATGTGTGTATGTGTGAATGTATGCTGTGAAGGCCAGAAAGGGATGTCAGATCCTCTTGGGCTGGAGTTATAGATAGTTGTAAGCCGAGGATGTTGGAAACCAAACTCAGGTCTCTGGAAGAATAGAAAATGCTCTTAATTACTGAGCCACCTCCCGGCTTTGATGCTGGTTCCTGTGCAAGGGGCCTGCAGGGACCTAGTTTCCTACTTCTGCATGCAGATACTCTTGTCCCCTCCCCCACCTCCCCAGTTCCATTTGTTGGGGAGGCTGCTTTTTCTCCAATGTGTATTTTTGGCATCTTTGTTGAAAATCAGGTGGCTGTAGCCGCATTGGTTTATATCTGGGTCTTCTATTCTATTCCACTGATCTATGAGTCTATTTCTGTGCCAGAACTATTCTGGTTTTGTTACTATGACTGTGTAATAGAACTTAAAATATGGTATGGTGATATCTCCAGGATTGTTTTGTTGTTATTTTGTTTGTTCTGGGTTGCTTTAGTTGTTTTGAGTCTTTTGTGCCTCCATATGTAGTTTAGGTTGCTGTGTGTGGTGTGTGTGTGTGGTATGTGTATGTGGGGGGTGTGGTGGTGGTGGTGTGTGTTTGTGTGTGTATGTGTGTGTGTGTGTGTGTGTGTGTGTGTGTGTGTGTTGTATTTTGGGGTTTTTTTTCTATTCCCATGAAGGATGGCATTGGAATTTTGGTGGAGAGTCCATCGATCCAAAGATTTACTTTGATCTTTTCACAATATTAAGACTGCTAACTTCTTCAGGGAAGTGTATGGTGTAATGGAAAGTGAATTTAGAGGAAGATAAGTACAGTGTATAGAACATTCCAAAAAGGGGCTGTGTCAGTTAGGGTTTTACTGCTGTGAAGAGGCACCATGACCAAGGCAACTCTTTTAAGAACAACAGGTGCAGAGGTTCAGTCCATTATCATCAAGTAGACATGGTGCAGGAGGAGCTAAGAGTTCTACATCTTCATCTGAAGGCAGCAAAAAGGAGAAGACTGACTCCCAAGTGGTTAGAGGAGGGTCTCATTGCCCACAACCACAGTGACACACTTCCTGCAACAAGGCCACACACCCTAATAGTTCCACTCATTGGGCCAAGTGTATTAAAAACACCACAGGGTCCCAGCATCTTACCTGTTATTTTTTGGCAATGCTCTGTAGTGCTGGAGGAAGCACCCTGTGCTCATAGCCAGTGATGATGTCTCTCCCACCCCACATGTCTGGACATTGTAACACCTCATTGTCCCTCCCAAGGCCCCTGAGCACCAACGGTAAGATTCCCAGAAAGCCCTTGTTGTGTTCTAGATATGAGGTGTTCCCCGAAAGACTCTTGTACAGATGGCTTTGTCCCCAGCTAGTGGCATTCTTCAGGGAACTCTGGAGTCTTCAGGAAGTAGGTATCAGGGACAACTTCTTGTCCCACACTTATTCTGACCCCTGTCCTCCACAAGGTGAGCAGACTTGGCCACTGGCTCCTGTGGCCAGGCTGTTCCTATCACACGCCAGAGTCTGTAGAAACGGGACTGTGAACTGAAGCCTTACAGACCATAGGCCAGAAGTAAGTTCTCTCATGAGCTGTCCTCTTGGGCTTTGTCACAGTGGAGAAACTGACCAGCAGACTGTCACCAAGGCCAAGTAACCTTATCTGTACTGACGGGACCGCTCTCCATACTACCATTTCAGGGTAGGAAGTCCTAGGAAGTCTCCCTACTGCCTCAGGAGACATCAGCTTTAACATTCATTACCTGTACCTGCTGCCCAGGGCTTCATCTACCCATTGGGCAATTCCAGCTCACCCTTGACTCCATCTATGGTGGAAACCAAATCAAGCCATGGGAATGACGTTCCTGACAGAAAAGTCAACCAGACCAAGGCCTTCCCTGCACAGCCCACTCTTGTCTGTCTTGGAGATGTTGTAACCAATGACTGCAGACTCAGGGACCTAAGATGAGGACACTGGGTACATATTATATTATAATATATACTATAAAATGTGTGTTTTAGAGAGTCAGAGATATCAAGCAGCCTGTCTGAGGTCACACAGCTAGGAAGGAGCACCAGGTCTACCTTCCCTATCACGTGTAGTGGTTTAGAACAAATTCTATCCCATGTAAATTAAGGAAGATGCGTCATAGAAAAATGGGACACACACATGGGCTCACAGACTGTACAGGCAAGAGGACAGGGAGCCTCTGGAGTTCCCATGAGCTCCAGGGAGAACGGGAGGGAGGTAGCAGGGAGGTCAGGAGGCGGCCCAATAGGGAAGGGTCTGGGCAGCCTGCAGTACGTTTTCTTTAAACAAAAAATTTTTATTAAATTGTGTTTATCTCTTGTAGCGATGGGGAAGATGGCATGCATGCCACAGCCAGCATGTGGAGGTCAGGGGAGAGCCTGTGGGGGTTGTTTCTCTCCTTCGATCACGTGGGTGGTGATGATGATGATGATGATGATGATGATGATGATGATGATGATGATGATGATGATGATGATAGGCTGGCAGTTAGGAACTTTATAGAAGACCAAATGGAGTGATGTATATCAAAGTAACCAGACTGTGTATCCCCAAATGCCAAGGTCAGGACAGGTAAGGACAGGCTGATGGACAGTCCCAAGCTGAAGGAGAATATTAGGATGCACCACATGATACAAGGCATAACTGGGCTTTTCTTTTGGACCCATGGGTGGAATTCGGGTGAGGTCTTCTGCTGAGGCTCTCCTCAGCAGGTCGGAGATGAGCCTGTCCTGGCAAAGGCCGCTGGACTGTTAAGAGTGAAGGAGACCCATGGCCGGACCTTACTCAGGCATCCTATAGAAAGCATGCGCCAGCATTTATGTGTGTCCAGGATGCCCAGGACTCTGACTCTACATCCTTCTGCACATGGAGAGGGTCTGCCCCTAACCTGATGGCTCACCCTTTACCCAGATCTTTTCTCTTCAGTACAAATGGGACAGAGACAGTGGCCCGGGGTCCTTCAGGAACAACAGCAAGAAGCAACCTGTTCAGGTTTGGCCCAGACACTGTTATCTTTCTGGATGCCTCTGAGGTGCAGATGACTAAATCCATGAATTAGGAACTGAAAGACAATGGCCTGATGTGCATCGATGAAGAACAGAACTACTGCTACCGTAGAAGGAAGGTGGGTGAGCCTGTGTCGCGGTGGCCATGTTCCTGAGGCTGGAAAATGAAGGGGAAGCTGCACCAGGTGGGATTCAGGAGAGGGCGTACGGGGTTTGTAGCAGACACAGGCATAGAGTGGGAATCCTCGGGGAGTGAACGGAGGGTAAAGAGCCTGAACACAGGGCCCTCCGGATACACGAGTGCCGTGGCTGCAGAGAGAACCATTGCAAGGATGTTTAAATCATCGTAGCAATAAAAAATAATCACAGCCTTTAAAAAACAACCCGGCACAATAAATGTTTACAGCACAGAAGAAATTAGGGTGACTGCGGTCCCCTGAGAGTTCCCTGGGACTCTATATTTTCTTCTCATCCTAACCCTGTGACGTGGGCATCATCGTCCACATGTAAAGCATGAGGTAAGTAAGGCTGAGAGAGAGGAAGTGGCTGGCCCACGGCTCCACAGTCAGCGAGCAGTGTAGCCCACTTCATCCCGGCTGGAGAAGTTGTCTGGAGTTCCTGTTTTCCGTCACATCTTGCCCCGCTTCCCACAGGACTGAAGTCTCTCCCCTCTGAAGGGAAGCCACACAGCTGTTTTCTCCTGACAGCTGCGAGGCTGGTCTCCAAGGAGTGAGTACTTGATTGCCAACCCTGCCCCTTCCAGGAAAGAGCCTGGGACTTACAGGATCCACCCACCCACGCTCCTCCTCTGACATGGGAAAGTAGACCTGACGTTTCCAAGAGAAACCCCTGGCTCCCCTGCGTTCTCCTTTCCTCACCAAAAGAGAGTAGGGCTCAGCACCCTCAGGCCTTACCCACTCCCTGGAAGGATCCAGCTGGGCCTGCCAGCATTCTTATTGTTGCTAAGGGGCTCTGGTCCTGCAGCTGTGAATCAGCAAGGCCCTATGGATTCCAGACGTTACCCCTACAGAGCCAGCATACCTAAAACCCAGGAAAGCTGATCTTCCATCATCTTCAAGGCAGGACCGTAGAGGTTCCACAGGGTGAGGGGAAGTGACTTAGCTGAGAGCCGCTCAGTACCTCTGCACAATAATCATTTTTGAATGGACTCAATCTCCCTGCTCTCTTAGAGATTCTAACCACAGAGCTTTGTCTGCCTCTGGGCTTCATCCACTTGGGTGAGGCTGACAGAGGATTGCATCCCTGGTAGCTTCCTGGTAGGCCCTGAGCTGCAACATCCATCCCTCTGCATCTGTTTGTTCTGTTCCTGCTAGTCTTTCTCTGACACACCCAGTCCTGGCTGACCAAGGCCAAGTACAGGGCCCCGAAACACCCTGCTCCCAATCCCTACTAAGGAAATGGAAAAAGGGAAACTGGAGACTGGGTGGGTGGGTGGGTGCGGCTGGGTGCAGCTGGCCTGGAGAACAGAGAGCTGTCTCTTGGCAGGTGGAGGTCTTGGCGCTCTCGAACTTGGAGCCCTGACACTTCCTCTGTTCACCACACAGCCCAAAAGAAAGACTGGTGTTGTCTAGCCTGTGGCTGTAGACACTGCAAGCGTCCACTACATCAGCCAGGCGCAGCTGCCTGCCTGGACCCATGACCCCACGTCTCCGTTCAGCACAATGAAGAATGCTTACATCTCGGTTTTTGCACATGGTGTCGGGGGACTACTTTGTAATATTCCAGAAGGCGATTTCAAAGGTGGGGTGGGACAGTCCATGGAAAAACAGTGGAGAAAAAAAGCTATCATTTTTGAAGCAGAATGAGAATGACTAACGGGATTGTGGTATGATGTCGTCTCCCTCTTTTGTGCGCGGTGTGTGCTTCTCTCTCCCTCCTGCAAAATCCAATACTCACACTCCTGGTTTGTAGGTCTCCTAGGTGGCTTTTGCCAGTGCTGTCTCTGGGAGAGAGATCTCAGCCTTTTCTCATCCTTAGGTGACCTCAGGGTCATCGTAGTGACATCCAAATAGCAGACCGAGAGAAAGGAAAGTGGCAACCCACTACTTAGCCTTCGTGTCCACATTTCATTGGTGAGAACTAGTCACATGGCATTGCCACCATATGCTATAAAGACCTGTTGGGCAGCCGACTATCTCAAGGCAGCTCCTGCTAGGTCAAGGGTAACGGCTGAAGGGGTGGGCACGAAGTCTTCAAACTTACTCCACTACAATAGAATGTTCTAGGTAATTGTTCTTGGAGACAATGAAGGGGACAGGAGAGAAGCCTTGGGCCACCAGAGCTCCCCCACATCTCCCCTTCAACACACTGGTGCCTGTCACTACGTTCACTCTTCACATCCAAAGTAGTTTGGCAAAACGTTACTGGTGAGGAGAAATGGACCCAAAGTACACAGATCTCTCTGAATTATTTCACTGTGTAAAGATTGACTCTTATCTCTAAGTTTTTTCAACTCAGAGTGTGGGGAGTCTCATTTGCCTTCTGTCTCTGTGATAAACATCCTGAGCAGGGCCAGGTTGGGGTGGGAAGGGTCTGGTTTGGGTTTGGTTCGGTTTTTCTGCTTAGAGGTCCATCATCGGCAGCAAAGGTTCAAGGCTGGATTCAGAAGAAAGTGAAGCAGGGGCCGCATGGGAGTGCTAACTGCTTACTTCCCCGGGTTTGCTACACTTTTAACGTAGCCCAGGACCACCTAGCTAGGGATAGAGCTAGGCACATTTGAGTGGACTCTCTCACATCAACCAGCCTCCGAAACTGTGCCCCACAGACATGCCTGCAATGCAGTCTGAGGAGGGAGTTCCTCCAGATGCCCTCTCTCCAGGAATGGCTGGGGATGTGTCAAGTTGATCAAAAACTGTAACAGGCAGAGAGCAAGTGTGTGTGTGTGTGTGTGTGTGTGTGTGTGTGTGTGTGTATGCGTGTGCATGTGCATGTGTGTACGTACACACACGTGTGGTACTTCAAATAAGAATGGCCCTCATAGACTCATATAAGTTGAATGCTTAGGCACAAGTTAGTGGAACTATTTGGGAATAATTAGGAGGTGTGGCATTGTGAGAGGAAGCCCAATCTCTCTCTGTCTCCCTCTGTCTCTGTCTCTCTGTATCTCTGTCTCTGTATGTGTGTGTACACATATGCCTTTGTCTCTGTCCATCCGTCTATCTGCCTTTCTCTGTCTCTCTCTGTCTCTGTCTCTCTCTGTCTGTCTCTGTCTCTCTTTGTCTCTCTGACTCTCTGTTTCTCTCTCTCTAACACACACACACACACACACACACACACACACACACACACACTTTCTCTGCCTGCTGCCTTTGGATCCAACTGTAAAAATCTCTCAGCTACTGCCCCAGCACTATGCCTGTCTGCTTTCACCCCCATGATGTCCATGGACTAAACCTCTGAAACTGTGAGCAAGCTCCCAATCAAATGCTTTCTTCTATAAGAGTTGTCATAGTCACGGTGTCTTCTCACAACAATAGAACGGTAACTAAGGGGTGTGTGTGTGTGTGTGTGTGTGTGTGTGTGTGTGTGTACGCACGTGCACGCACGTGCTCACCAGGGGATAGACCACAAGCATGTGCTTTACCACTGAACTATACCCTGAGTCCTAGAATATATTCTTAAATCGCTCTTTTCTTATACAAAAATAGCAGACATTGTACTAGCCTGCCCTTCATTAAGCATGTGTCTTGAAGACTTTCCTCAGCTAATTACCAGTACATCTCTTGACTTTGGTCCTGATCTGTCTTTGTCTATATCATCATGTATCTAACCTGTCCACTACTGTCGGAATTTGGGACCCAGAGGGGAAGGTACCTGGTCACACAGCCAGGAAGTAGAAGGAATGACTTGTGTTGTCTGTGCATCCCAGATAGATGCCAACAAGAGCTCCAGAAACAACTCCATCCGCGCCTTGGTTAACAAGCCACTGAATTTAGCCGGGGTCACTCGCAAGGATGTGGGCAACTGACGCACCTACGCCTCTCAGGAGACTCTTTCCCCACAGCAACTCCTTACAGCTGGTTTATCAGAGGTGGGGGTGAGAGCCTGGTGAGTCCTCCTGCCCACGTTCTTCTGACTCATGAGCCCTTCTCCCTTCCATGAAGGACTGTCAGAGGACCGGATCTTGTGAGGGTCTTGTGTGGGTGATCGCAGATGCTCAAATTTCAAAATGGCAATGGCCACGTAACACATAGAGGACTGAACTCTGCAGCTGCTGGTTTGCAAGGGTTAGCCTTCCCCTTTCTCTGTACATCTCTGTACACCAGCTCCTTGGGAAGGGGCTGCCTTGATGATCAGCTCTCTTAACTCAGAAAGTCTGAGTCTGAGGTGGTACTCAATGTTGGGTCATGGAATCAGCAGGGTCAAGGGGGTCAGTTCAGTTGAGGCTACTTGGACTGCAGCCTTGGCCCTTCTGCCGAGCCCTAGCTGACCCTTGCCATGAAACATCTCCTTGACCCTTAGATGGACTGTCTATTTCTCCAGGGAAACAAGACTAGTGGAAGCAATAGCAAGGGGTTCACTTAAGGTATCTTCTCGTGATTTAGGGGTGGCATATTCTGAATCTGGAGTGGCCACTAGGATAGAGAGCCACTGTCCCTTGGTGCAGGTAGAGTGTCCGGTCTTGGGAGGGAGGAGTCAGTATTTGCTTTCAGGGTTTCAGCTGTCAGTGTGTACTCCCATGTGATCAAGGGTGATATCTCCTGTGTATTAGTGGCCTATGGTGACATCTAGGCTCTATGGGATACGCTGGGCTTGGCAGCTCAGCTGAAGTGACACACTCAAGCAGGCTTCTCAGCAGCCACAGTGCCCGGGAGAAGACAGCATGAGCACAGGATCCAACACAGCACGCAGCGTGATGCCTGGACCATATCTACATCAGTCTGCCAGCTGTGGCACTGGGGACACCACAAGGCTCTGAGGATGCTTAGGAGTAGAAAGGATACTGTGCAGGGCCCTGACAGGGGCTATGAGAGACTGGAGATCACGGTGACAAGGCAGGCACAGAGGCTGTGCAAGCCCAGGGCCATACCAGGTTGTTGTCCTGTGTCCTCGAAGGACTGATGGTCCCATTAGCTCAAGTTTTGCACTGAGCCTTGCCCACGCCCCACCCCTACCCCCGCCACTACTCAGCCCGGAATGGCAGGAGGTGGCTGTCCCAACTCTTCTACACTGCTAGCCCACCGCATATGTCAGCCTTGCCTCTGCAGATACAACCAACCTGGATCAAAAGTATTTAAGTCTGTGTGCCTCTGTACAAGACGTGTAGGGACTTTGAAAAATCACCGCTGTCCCCAAAGGCCAGTCTGAGAATAACTGCCTTCACATCTCCATAGGTGCTGTGAGCCATCTAGATGTGGCTTAAAGTACAGGTTCCATGCATACAGTGGTGCTTTATATACGAGACTTGGTGGACGTTGGGATCCCCGGGGGGGCTTGGGAACCTCCCCTGCCTATACTGAGGAACAACTGCAGAGAGAAGTCACACAGGCTCGAAGTGGTGGGCTGAGATCTGAGTCCAAGCAGCTGGCTCCAGGGCCCATGGGAGGGGGAGGGGACCGGGAGTCATGAATAATTGCAGGGTCCTGGGAAGAATTGCTTGGAGGCTGGGGAGTGGGCGGAGGGTTCATAGAATCTGAGGCAGCAAAGAAAGCCCTGTGGGGGTCGGGAGCAACTGTGGGTGGCCATGCCAAAGACAGACTTAGAACACGGCAGAAGTCAGCTGTGTCGGTCATTATTCATGGAGCATACTCAGGCTAGGTACCCCAGTCCCTCAAAAAGACCATAGTCATTTTCCTTAGGAGGGACCTAAGGCTGTGTTGGCTAGGCAACCCCCAGCTGAGGGAAACTAGGCACACAGCTGCCCCAGCTGTGTGTATTGCCACCCCAGTTGAAGCAGAGTTTTGTTAGCAAGGATGGGCTGGTGTATGCAGTCTTAGATAGTAGCCCAAATTGACATGAATAATGAATGATAACTGAGTCTTGCATGGACTGTATATGCACATGCATACACACACAAAAAGACATGCATGCACACATGCATACATGCACACACATGCATACACACATGCACACACATGCATGCACACACGCATATGCACATATACATGCATACACACATGCACATGTACACACATGCACATATATACACAGATGCATATGAACACACACATTCATACATGCTCATGCACATACTCAGGCTCATACACATGCACATGTATACACACACTCATGGACATGCAAACACTCACATGCACTTACATGCATATATGTATACATACACATGTATATACTCACATGCACGTGCACATGCAAATGCATACACAGGTGCACACACATGCACATGCATACACACAAAAGGACATGCATGCAGACATACAGACATGCTCACCCATGCACATACACACACACACACACACAGGCTCAGTGGCTCCCAGGAATCTTTTTTTTTTTTTTTTTGGTTCTTTTTTTTTTTCGAGTTGGGGACCGAACCCAGGGCCTTGCGCTTCCCTAGGCAAGCGCCCACCACTGAGCTAAATCCCCAATTTGGCTTCCAGGAATCTTAAAAGCCATCTCACTCTACATCCATAGCCCATTCATCCTTCCAAATCCTTGCCCAAACTCCTTGCCCAGCCTCTGCCTCTGCCTCTGCCTCTGCCTCTGCTGCCCTGCCTCTGCCTCTGCCTCTGCCTGCCTGCCTCTGCCTCTGCCCTCTGCCTCTGCCTCTGCCCTGCCTCTGCCTCTGCCTCTGCCTCTGGTCCCTCCCCCACCACAACTATGATGTGTACTTTATTCCCTGGGCTAGCCTGCTTCAATTGCTCCATTCTTGGCCACAGTCTACACCCAGCCAAAACTTGTTTCTGTTTTTAACTGTGGTCCCTTCCAGAGCCTTTGCCCTCTAGACCTTCATCCCCCCACCACTTTCCCAGAGGGTCCCTAAGACCCAAAGGCCAGAGAGACAGAATGACATCATATGTGCTGTGGACCTCACTGGGCCCAATTATCTGACTATTAGTGGAAACGCCTCACATTTTCCCACAGGAAAGCACCCGCCCTGTACCCAAGTCGGCTGCTTCTGGAGATCTTGGCAAAGTCCACAGGCCTAAAGAAATGTGAGTTTCCTCCCCAAGGGCCTGACCCTCTCTAGGCCGATTGGTTCTGTCCACACTTCCTGTGTGCACATGGGGGTCAGAGGGAGAGGAGGAGGAAGTGTGCTCTCAACAGGGAGGGGGTCAGTGCCAGGGATAGGGAAAGACATGCCCATCAGTCCACAAGCATGCCTCCAGCCCCTGCTCTCCCCACCTGTGGGACTCTGGGAGAGCGACTCCATGCACTGGGGATCCTACTGTCTCTTTTAAGTTGTGGATCATAGCGTGCACGCCTCATTAAATCCTTTGGGCATCTGAAAGACAGCACTGGTCCTGCATCAAGATGAGTCCTAGGCCCACAGAACACAGCCCAAGGCCACACATGGGTGAGCAGGCCAGTGTCAGGCTTAGGTGAGCGGCACTGTCTCTGGAGTTCAAAGCTGTGAAACTGCCCCAGCCTGGCTGACTGGGTGGATGCCAGTCATGCCTAGAGACACCGGATTCCAAACCTGACTTGTGAGCAATGGCAAACCATCCTGGGCATCTTTCTCGGCTGATAAAAAAAGGCATATTAGGCCCAGCTCCAAGCTGCTCTGAAGATTACCAGAGAGTGAACCCCACTACTGACTTCCAGGGTTGCAGCCCGTACCTGTCCAGCTCCCGTCCCATTATCTACTGAGGATTTCCTTCTTTTAATGGACTGGTATTGTAGCATATTATTTTTAAATTTTACATGATCGTGAGGATATAGCCATAATAACACGAGGATATGGCCATCAATATTCAGGACACTGTGACAGCCCACACAATGGAGTGGACAGGGAGGCAGCTGAGAGGAAGTGCTGAAGGCCCCTCCCACCAAGCTGCCTCTGTGAGCTTCCTGCCCTCCTCACTTGGGAGCTCTGAGTGGAAATGCTGACTGCTGCCTTCTGCCCTGCTCCTCAGGAAGCAAACATCCTGGGGAAGAAGCTTGCTCACCTCCTCCGAAGGCCGAAAGACTCCCCTGCACAACTCCCAGTAAATGTGTGTTTCCTGCCCACTCTCTGCTGACCTCAAGTAAATATGACATACATGACACATGATATACTAGCCTTGACACATCTTCCCTGGCAACTGTCCTGAGCCTTCTCACCAAGATCCTGACGTACTCTAAGACAGTGCTTCTCAACCTTCCTAACATGGCATCCTTTAATACAATTCCTTAGGTTGAGGTGGACCCCAAACATAAAACTATTTTTGTGGCTACTTCATAACTCTAATTTCACTACAGTTATGAATTGTAACGTAAGTATCTGTGTTTTCCAATGTTTTTAGGTGACCCTTGTAAAAGAATTGTTCAATATCCCCCTCTCCAAAGAGGTCACGATCCACAGGTTGAGAACTATTACTGTAAGACCTTTCTAGTTCCATATTGCTCAGAGTTTACACATCTCTGTGTTCCAACCACCGCATTGCTATCGAGGTGTATCTTCAGTCACCTCCCCATAGATAGAACCCTCCTCCACCTGTCCCTACAGGCTGAATACCCTAAGGCAAGGAATTCAACTTATCTGAGTCTAAGCTGCAAGAAGGCAGAACTACATGATCAAGAGGTGCTTAAAAGAGGTCCCTGTTTCTAGTGGCCCACTAGGACACATTTCCCCTGGCGATCTTGAGTGTGCTCCTCTGGTGATCCTGAGTGTGCTCCTCTGGTCTGGACTAATGTTTGCAGCAGCTCTTGCCTCTGTGCCTTCTGGAAGCTTTCTTGAAATTGCTCCACTGTGCTTCCTCCTTTCTGAGGCCCTGTGCCAGCCTACAGCTCAGCGCTCAGCTCAGTGCCCTCCTGTAAGAAACTCTACTCCCACTCCAGACTATGGACCCATGGGCCAATGACTTCCTCTGGTCAAATAGCCCTTTCAAGGATCCTGTCCTCTTACCTGAACTGTAGTCCCTCTGGTTTGAGCTGTGTCCCTTCTGCTGTTCTTGTGGTCACAGACTGTCCTACAGATCCCAGAAGAAAGCCAGAGCACCAGAGACTGACCTGTGGTTACCATGCCTGAGCTCGCCAGCCTCAGGGAAATGCTGCTGCAGCCCCTCTTCCCCATAACTTGCCGGTGGTCCTACAGAGCACGGCCCTCTCTGTCCTCTCCTCTGAGGTCCCCCATCTCATTCCATTTATGATGCTTTCTCCCGTGAAGCAGACAGGACAGGCCTCATCCCAGTCACCAGGAAACCCAGGTCAAGGACTGGGTAAGACTTATCCTAGCTGCCTAAACCCAGAAGACTCAGGGCCACAGGCAGTGGGTGAAACTCAGCATTGGCCAAGGTTCTCCAGTAACTGATTCCTCCTCCAGGAGTACTCAAAAGCAGGATACCTCCTTCTGCTTAAGTTGTTTCTCAAGGCACTTCACTGTCCTGCCTTCAACCCCTCACTGCCACCTACCCCAACCTAGCACTGTCACCATTCTTATTGCTGAAAAGCAACCGGAAGCCCCACAAAACTGAGTGACCCCCCACAGCAGCAGGAGCTGGGTCCATGCCGTGTCAAAGACACCACATCTACCCTAGCATGTGCCACAGCCCAGTGTGGCTGCCACAGAGATGCCCACTCCTAAGAGCCAGGGAACTCCAACCTGGTGACAGTGGTGTCCCTTGGCAGGGTTATACCTGTGCCTGTCATCACAACTCTGAAATCCCGCCCCTTTGGATGCCTTTAGCTTCTTGTTGAGCATTGGGCAGTAATCAAAACCTTCTAGCATATTCTTCATATTGAGATAGACAATTTGCTTCCATGGCTTACATCGGCACAGACTGGTTGTCCCTGCCTCTCTGGGGTTTCTTAGAGGTCCTCAAGGCTCTGCCTTTGCCTTATCTCCTTTGAGCGTCTCCTCATCCTAGTGTAGGCAAGACAAGGGATATGCTTAGCAACAGTAGCCCAGGGGTCTTGGGTCGAGGGCCTTCCATCTCACTCTCTTTACATTTTATGAAGTAATTGGATTGCTTGAGCTTTTACTGGGGTCCTCAAAAACATCATGAAGTGGCCACCAACTCCTAAATCCTCTTTATGATGATATGTTTGGGTGTTTGATTTTATAGGCTGCTTTCCTGCTTTGAGTTTGTCTGTCTGCCTGCCTGCAAGTATTCATGTATGTATGTATGTATGTATGTATGTATGTATGTATGCATGCATATATGTGTGTGTACATTATGCATGTATATATTATGCATGTATATGTATGTGTGTATATGCATGCATTTATGTATGTATATGTGTATGTATATACATGCATGTATGTGTGTATGTATGTTTGTATGTATGTGTATATGTGTGTATGTATGTATGTATGCATGCATGCATGTATGTTGATTGGTTTTTGTGATAGGGTCTCAATGTGTAACCCGGATGATCTCTGAACTTTCAATCCTCCTGCCTTGGCTTCCAGAGCACTGGGGTCATAAGTCTGCATATCCAGCCAAGCTCCAAACTTACATTTTTAAAAGATGAGGTGAGAAGGACATTTTTTACAAATTGTATCTATATTCTATCTGTCTTGAGATAGGGAGAGGTGATGAATGATCTGATAGATATGTAGAGGCAAGCCGGCTAAGCCGATGATGTCAGATGATTGATGGACAGATGACAGAACTCCTGACGCCAGAACGCTTATCTCTGCCCATATCTTGTGACTTCACCTGGACAAATGCCCAGATGGAGAACTGAGGTGTGGCCAAGGATAACGGAACAGTTTAGACTTTTGTTTGGTTGCTCGTTCATTGATTATGCTTTTGATTGGGCTGGGTTTCTTGTGAAACCCGGGCTAGCTTCAAACTTGCTATGCATCAGAGGCTACCTTTGAACCCTCAATCTCCCTGTCTCAGCCAGGATAACAGAAGCATGGCACCTACTTCTCAGTGGCCCCCACCACACTGGCGCTGAAAGCACTCCCCTTCTATTCTCTGCCTATTTATCTGGTGCTGGGTCGCAGGTCGCAGGTCATGGGCCTCTCGTGGAAACTCCCATCAGCAGAGCTGTGGCTTCCTATCAGAGACTGATAGCACTAATGGCTCTGAGGTCGTGGGACACACAGAGTAGAGATGGGACCATGAATGTCTGTCCTGTAGAGATCCAAGCAGACCTATCAAACACCCTTCCCAACCAAGTGACCATTCTCACGGTCTGTAGCTGTGTGACCCCTTGTAAACCACTCCGGCAGAGCTGAACCCAGGTTCTCTCAAGCATGACACAGGGGTGGAGACCATGTATGTGGTGCTGTACCCCAGGCCTGGCAACATGTGAGGAGATGATGGGGGAGAAGCAAGTCCACAGAACGCAGAGCTGTCTAATTCCAACCTGCTCTGAACTAAGTTTTCCCCTGCTCACAGGGAATTGCATGTTCCTCCAATGCCTGTGCAGAGGGAAGGAGGCCTCCATGTTGTGTGCTTATACCACTGTGCACACCACCACATGGGCCATACACACCCACTATGCACACCACCACATGGGCCATATGCACCCACTATGCACACCACCACATGGGCCATATGCACCCCACCACCTGCACCATATGCATCCACTATGCACCTCACCCTGCCCCCACTTTCCCCCACCCTGCACCACACCATCATGTCAGTGCTTTGAGCACAGGAACCCATAGCCTCTGTGCCACCTGCCCATTCCCATCTGGATTAATCCTTCTGACCTCAGATCGGGCTCCTTCTGGTGGGTCCCCCACGGAAAGATCATCTCATCCCTACCCTAACTCTCATTCCCTGCACTCCCTTCTCCATTTGTCTGTTTTTTTTATTAATTAGAAACAATTCTGAGAACTTCATATAAGTACTGTATTTACATGATTTTCTCCTGCTCACCTCCCCAACTCCTCCCATGCCCCCCCCACTTCCTCTTAAGTCCATGGCATCTTGTTCTGTAATTATTACTATTACACACACGTGCACACACTACACACACACACATACACACATACATGCACATACATGCACACGCACACACACATACATGCACATGCACACACACGCACACACATACACACATAGGGTAGTATAAATGAATGCAATCCACCAAGTTCATTTAACATTGCTTATGTGTACGCGTGTTGTGGGCTGACCACTTGGGAGTGGATAACCTAGCAGGAGCCTCGTTCCCGTGGAAAACCGATCCTTCCTCTCTCAGCAGCCATTGGTTGCCTGGAGCTCTTCATGTAGACGCAGGGCCGTGTGAAATTTCCCCCGATCACTTTAGCATGTCAGCTGGTGCTGTCACTACAGCCATACTGTGGAGACTCAATGGGTGTGGCTTCCCTGCCACATCCAGGAGACACAGTGTTGCAACGGGATTCCTGGTCCTCTGTCTCTTACAATCTCTGTCCTCCTTCCAAAAATGTTCTGTGAGGCTCGGGTAGGAGTTGAGTTGCAGATGTGCCAGTAAGGGTTGGGCACCCATGGCCACTTATTTTCTGCATTTATCGTCTCCATCTACTGGGGGAAAAAATAGCTGAGAGCTACATTTATCTGGCTGGCTTGGTGTGCAAGCTGTTTGGCCCCAGGCAGGCCTGGGAGTGTGTGGATGTCACGGGCAGGCGGATGGCTCTGGGTCACTCAGCAGGGTGGGTTGGTACACAGGGTCCCTTTATTTTCCCCACAGGACTTCATCCTACTTAGAATAATTCTGTTCATTTTGCTTGCTTCTCAGATAGAGCGTAAGCCCCAGTGCAGACCTGCACGGAGCGTCTGGGAAGCTCAAGAACTCTGGCTTCCACACAGTCCCAGGCTGCTCAGACCATAGCTGTCACCTCTCTGGTCATACAATGGTCTATCCCGTGTGACAACATGATGGTGTGGGATGTCCTGTTCTTCTGGGAAGGGTCTCTTGGGATCAGGAAGAAACACTGCAGGCATCAGTCGTGGGGTGAGGCATCACCGAATCTCTTAGTCCATCCTTTACTCCCTGCCCAGTAGGGCTTGCTGCTCAGGCTCCTTAGGGCCTGTGAATAAGTGACAACATGACATATGGTCCCTTCAGAGTCTCCCAGTCCCTGGAAAGAGTCTTTCTCTGTGCTCTTTGTTCTCTCTGACTTGGTCTCTTTCTCTGCAGGTGAGTCACCCCTGCTAATGCTCTCTGCTTGGAGACCAGGGAAGAGACTCCTAAGACTGTGGGAGGCTCCCTGGCAAAGCAGACTCAGGAACAGCATGTCCAGGCTGGCTTGGATCATTCTAGAAGAAATCTTCAGATGTCAGACAGAATCCCCATTCCTCCCCAGGAAGACCCAGACCAGCTCTGAGACAGACGTGTGAACAAGCGACACAGAGCCAGGCCTGCCTGGACATCACCCTGTCCCATTGAGAGCCGTGCACATGTTAGCTCTGGCTATGGAGGGAGCCCTACACATCCTCACCCATCTCTTCCTCTAAGCCTAGAGAGGCTCTGTAGATGAGCAGTGAGAAACATGAACATCCGGTTGTCACAGGGCCAGCAAGTGGCAGGTCTGTCTGCCCCAAACTGTTTTGTCTATGGCATCAGAAAGGTGACACTAGGAATTTAGGTAGAAATTCTAGGGTGCACCCCCTCCAGTCATTCCAAGGCTGAAAGGCATATTCAACTCCAGAGGCCCCTGCCTACTCCCAGGACCCTCCACCAGGCCCCTCGCCTTAAGTGAGGGGTGATTTCTCCTTGCTCCTGTACACAGAAGCATCTGTCCACCCCACTCCCCGCAGTGGGACCTTGAACACAGTCCGTCTCTGTTACCGTCTGGGTCTGCAATGCCCTGCACAGGCTGGTGTTCTGAGGGCTTGTTCCCAACCTGTGGTTTTGGAGGCTGTGGATCCTTTAGGAGGTGAGACCGGCAGGTGAAACAGGTCTCCAAGGGCAGGACTTTGAGAGTTGCACCCATTTCTCTGCTGTGCCCTGTGAACAAGCTGGCACTACAAATTCCCACTGCTATGGACACTCACTCCCCATGCCCTCCTCACTCCCCATTTTACCCTCACTCTCCTATTTACCTGCCATGCCCTCCCTACCATGATGCCCTGGACCCTCTGAAACTATGAGGCAAAATAAAACTCCCTCCTTTTAGCTCTTTCTGTCAGATTCCCCCCCACTACACACACACAGTGAAGAGAAAAGTAATGACTGCCACCCAACGCCTGGTAGGTGGGCCACTGGCGTGTGAACTCTTGCCTTCTGTCAGCTTGGCCCCTTCTCTGCCAGGCTGTAGAAACAGACCACTTGGCTTCCCTGCTTCCTCGTTCTGGAACTGCCCTCTGCTTGTGAAATTATGGATCTAGAAGAGTATCCAGTGGCCCAGTCTGATGTGTAGGGGGTAAGTCACTGAGTCTGCCACCTTCCCTGCACTCCCCTGCCACGAGCTCAGTGATCCTGTGGCCTTCGGTCAGTGTGGTTTGCTGCCCACTGGCCTCCCAACCCTCAGGCCTCCTGACGGGCAGGGAATCTCACTAACATCACTCCAGAGTCCAGTCATTGCAGGTCACTAAAAGTCAGGCCGCTAAAAGAGCCACCTGTCCTGATCTGCCCCACCCTGGGAGGCCTTCGACCCAGAGCCTGGTCTGGCTGAGGTTGCTAAGGAAGATAGGTGTCCCTCCACACACTGTGAGAAGCCATCAAGAAACCGCACAGGGAAGAGCTGACCTACAACAGAGTCTCATCCTAAGACCTAACTCCCAAATGGGAGGGAAGAAACCCTAGGGGTTCAGATGAAGTGGTCTTCAGGCTGGGGGCCTATGAGTTTTCCTTCTGCCCCTTGCCACCCTTCTGATGGGTGCCGCATGGGACAGCTGATTGACACTCATCAGGTGGAAACCTGATCTAGAGACTGAGTCCCCTTCACACAGGCAGAGGCCTGAATCACACAGCAGAGGACCCAAGGCAGGGCGAGAACCACAGGTAGATGTGGTGTGGTACGGTCAGGAAGAAGGGGGCCCTGCAGGGACCTGCACACAGTGCAGAACTGAGGAGGGGCGAAGACCGGGTGCAGGCTCAAGTGGTCTCATTACTGACCTCCCTTGTCAAAGGACGAAATAACAGTCCCCTTTGAAGACTTCCGTTGGCTTTGAGATGTGTTTCTAGAACTGGACAAGCTTCACCTCACAAAACAGCAAGGGTGTTGCAGAGGCTGAGGGGAGGCAGACAGCGAGGGAAGAGCTGAGGAAAGCAGGAATGGAGGACAAAAGGCAGCTTGGCTGCACCAGAAGATGCTTGCTCCTCAAGCTGAGGACAGGGTACGGGCTAGTAGAAAGTAGCTGATTGATCAGAATTAGCTCACTTCAGGTTACATTTTGTGTGTGTGTGTGTGTGTGTGTGTGTGTGTGTGTGTGTGTGTGAGGATTAAGCCTAAGAGAAGTTCACTGTCATGGCTGCTGAAATATCTGCTTGGGAGGTCAGCTGTTTTCCTCTTGACTCCTTGGGTGGCGGGATGTCTCTATCTTGGTTTGTATATTGGTCAGGGTTCTCTAGAGAACAAACTGATAGAATTTACATAGACACAGACAAAGACACACACACACACACACACACACACACACACACACACACAGAGGATTTATTAGAATGTGACTTACAGACTGTTCAGTTAGTCTGTCTAACAACAGAAAGTCCACGAATCCAGTAGTTGTTCAGTCCATGAAGCCGACGTCTCAGTGGTCTTCAGTATATGCGGGAATCCCAAAGAAGTGGGCTCTAACGCCAGCGAAGGAATCCACTGAGGCCCGTGGATCCGTGTCCTTCATATTGGTTTGCAGCACAAGGCATGGCCAAGATTAAAGGTGCATATTCCCACCTCGAAAGAGCTAATTTTAAGGTAAGTCTTCCCACTTCAAGTGATTTAATTAAAAAAAAGTCCTCAGCTGCCTTGGTTTTGGTTGACCCCAGTAGTCAAGCTGACAACTGAGAACAGCCATCGAGGCTTGGTGTAAAAGTCTTGGAACGAGTGACTCCGTGCTGATGTCTGACCCCAAAGCCCTAGTGCCCCACATTGCTTCTCGGTACTCAGAAGCGAGGTGGCAGATCTCATAGTCTCCGTTTAGTTGGGAGCACAGCACAAAGCTCCCTGTGCCCACAAATCTCCAGAGAAACCAGGCATGCTAAGCAGGCAGGACGGGAAAGCTGCAAACTCCTGTCTGTAAGCTGGGGGTGGTGGTGATAACAGCCAGGTGATCTGTTATCTGTTGGGCCAGCCATACCAACCTACTACAGCCAGGACTGGAGGTGACTAGTAATCTAAGCGACCCTCACAGCCAGGGGGTCCTCAAGCTCCCACAAGCAGGGCCAGAAGTGGCTAACAGCCCAAATGACCTCTACCCTCTCTGTACAACTGAGCCTAGGCCAGACCTTAAGGAGGCCTGTAGGCTAGTACAGGCAGCCTATCTCTAGACCCCAATATCTTGGAATAAATGACATGTACCCTGAGTTGAGTATCAATGTAATTACGCTTCCTTGCGCACTGGGGATTATATTATAATTGGGGACTTGGTTTTTCAAATTATGCTGTGTTTAACTGTGTTGGGAATAAAGTGTCTGGCATCAGAGTCCTTGTCCCTGAGTCTTAGGCTGATGACACTAATCTAAACTGGGTGTTCACTCCCATTCATTCTATGGTCCATTTCCCTGCAGTGACCACCTACAGGGTCTCCCTCATCTTTTCAAAATGGCCACCTTCCCACCCTAGCTGCCTCTAAATTGACCACCAGTTCTACTTTCTACCCCTAGGGAAGCACATGATGGCCTTCTATTTGGGGTGTATACTGACTGTTTTGGGGGGGACTATGAGCTGGGTTCATAGCTTCAAAGCCAGGCCTCTCAACAAAGACCGTCGAAGGCTTGCCTGAACTCCCACACCAGAGCTGCCACCTCCTCCCCGGGGCACTCTTAGGGATTCCAGCTTCTTCCTTCAGTCTACAGAAAGCTCCTCCCTGTTCGCCTGCTCTTCAGAGGCTATCCAATAAGGCCACAAGGTCCTAGTCTTGTGCACTATCCTTTGACTGAGGTGACTCTGGGGGGCCACAACCTTCTACTTCCAGGCACTGTCAGGATAAGAGGTAGCTTTCAGACTTCTGAGATCCAATGCCATGCAGCCAACAGGAGCTGAGGCCAGGCAGACAGTAGCCCCAGGCAAAGAGAGGCCCTGTGGCTACCTACCAAGAGGGCAGGAATCAGGCAGTAGCACAAAGGCAGGGGCCTCCTGGCGTCTCTCATGGTACCACATCAAACCAGAATGACCCAGCATTTACAGCTGGCTCCAGTCCCAGGACGGCCTTCCACCCACAACAGCACAACATAGACTTAAGAGTTTGGTTTGGTTTGACCCCCTGAGGCCAAGGCTATCTTATAACTTGCTGTGTAGATCAGGGTGACCTTGAACTCACCACCCTTCTGCCTCTACCTGTCTAGTACTACCACGACAGGCCTGTACCCTCGACCACCTGATGTGGACTTTAAATCTTTCTGGTAATAGTTTCAGTAAGTTCAGAAGAAAGAGAAGAGTCTGCATGAACCAGTGCCAACTGGATTGCTCTTGCCTTTTCTCCTTCAACAATTACAGCTTAGCACCCACTTACACCCCACTTCAGTTTGGATTTGGAATGTCCACCACAGGTTCTAGTTTGCTTTTAATTAGTCTTTTATGTGTTTTGCTTCTCCAAAATATCTGGTGATAAAGCTCTAGGACATAATCAATCTTCTGGGGTTTCTCCCTGGAAAAGTGACATTTGATTTCCAAACATATGCTGGGAACACATGACTCCCAGGTATACGAAGCAGGAGAGAAGCTGAGACCCAGATGAGTGTATTGTCCAATTACCTGGACAGCTACTACGACTTCATTGATTTTGGGGTGTAGCTCCCCGAGGTTGTCTCCACGTGCCAACTGCAGGATCTGAGGATCCTTCCTAAGAACTGTGCGTCAAAACCAAGAACGGGTTTGTGGAAGGCCACAGGCAATGGTCTCCCATTGGGTCTGCTTTAGCAGGGGCTGAACTGCCGGAAGTGTCACCAAGTAATCAGCCAGCAGTTAGAGCCATCACGCCAGCCCTTAAATCGTGATCATTTACATCCAGGTTGATCAGTCGATGGCTCTGAGCTTTTGGTTGTCGGTAATGTTTATGTTATCAGGTGGTGAGTCCTCGTACATTTCAACATTATCTCCATATCCCTCTCTGACAACAGAACCAAGCAGCCAGTGGGTTGCCTCCTGCCCTTGAGGATCCCAAATCTTGAAAGGACAGTAAACATCTTCGAGATACTTTTCAAAGACCACAGGCCAGTCACTACTGTGGATTTCTTAAATAACCTCTGCCCCCAACTTTCTGGTCTTCAAATCACACAATAAAGTTTCTGAATTCTGTTTCATCTTGCACAGTTGAAGCTTGCAGAGTTGTGGTAGACCAGGGCCATGAACTTGTGTTGGAAGCTGGTCTTAGCTGCTCACACTATCCCCTCCTGCCATCATCATCTGGACAGAAGAGGGCTGGGCAGGTGGGGCAGGCCGGTGGCACAGAGAACATTAGTTGCTCTCTGTTACTGTGATAGGCACCAGGACCAAAGCAGCTTGGGAAGGAGAGGGTTTACTTCACCTTACAGCTTCCTTCATCATGAAGGGAAGTCAGGACAGGAACTCAAAGCAGGAACCTGGAGGCAGGCACTGAAGCAGAAGCCATGGAAGAGTGCTGCTTACTAGCTTGTTCCCCATGGCTTGCTCAGCCTGCTTTCTCATGTGCCCCAGGACCGCCTAGCCTAGCCTAGGGATGGCGCCACCCACAGTGGACTGAGCCCTCCCACATGGGTCATTAAACAAGAAAATGACACACAGACTTGCATACAGGCCAGTGTGCTACATACAATTCCTCCACCTCTTTTTAGATGATTTTAGCTGTCTCAAGCTGAGAAAAAAACTAACCAACCTCCTGGGTTCCAGTCAAGTCCCCAGCCTGGCTCATTGCCAGAACTTTCCTAGGTGGTGCTTGGTGGACGTCTTGAGATCATTGATGGGTAGCGTGGTGGGGATACTGAGACCCCATTCCCTTTCTTTTCCTCTTTCATTCATATCCTGCTCTTAATTTCTTGTCTACCCCGGGTACCACTACCAGTGCCCCATGCTGGACCAGCTCCCCACAGCACCAAACTCAAAGAGGTCGCACAACTGTAGAATGAAGCCTCCACAATGGAAGCCAGAAGAGATCTTCTGTCTGTCACAGAGGGCAACTTCAGAAACTCCCGACAGGCCATGGTGTGAGCTGTTGTCATCACAGAGGATGCTGTGTCCATCACAGGAAAAGATGGACATTCAGGTCAATGCTACCGTTTTACATCGGGTCTCTGTAGAGGTGGGGTTTCATCCCAGACCCTGCACCCCAGACACCAGTCAGCTGAGAACTGTGTGTACTGGGAAGGTCCGAGGTCCACATCACACTGCTAGGCGCTCCTTCTAGATTGAGGTGCACGAAGTGACCTCAACTTCGCCCTTTCTTCCTTGGATGCACCCCACGAGAATGTGGTCTGATTTCAAGAATTAATTTTGAAGGAGACTAGCAGTCGGTGACCATTCTTCGATAATGACCTATCTTGACACCAAATGGAGTGGAATGGTGACCTTTCTGATGTCTGGGGAAGAGAAGTCCAGAGTACAAACCAGAGAGAGTCAGACCAGAAGTTTGAGGTGGGGGGAGGTTAACCCTTCACACCTGTCACAATGCTGAACTCCACAGGACGTGTCCCTGGGGCTCATTAGTTTCCTGGAAGCCTGAGACATTCTGGGAGAAGGCCTTTTCCCTTAGCATTTGGGCAAAGGGAGGAGAAGCACACTGGTATATTAGCATTTTTATCCCATGTCTATAATTACGAATCCAATAAACACTTGGGGGAGGGACAGAGCTTGGCTTCTGAGAGGAGGCCGGGGTAAAGAAGCCTTGTGACACTTTTTAAAGTATCATGTATCTTGCTTTTTAGTGACACACGAGTAGTATATAAAAACGATTACCCTATCAGATTAGAGGAACCTTGCTGAAGGTCACCCCAAGTCCTACTCCACCCAGCCCCACTAGAACATGACAGCCTCGCCCTCTGCCCGAACTTCTCCAGGCCTTGATAACGCTTATGGACCTGCTGGATCAGAGATCTGTGGTTCACTTTTTGTCTTGTTTGTATATCTTGGGGGGGGGGAGGCACATAGGTGTGTAGGTGATGTGTGTGCATGCGTGCAAGCGTGGGTGTGTGTTTGTGTTTGTGCTCACATCTGTAGAAGCCAGAGGACAGCCTTGGATGTCATTCCTCAGACACCACCTTTTTTGTTAACATAGTCTCACTGAGCAGGCTGTCTGTCTGTCTGTCTGAGCTCCAGGGATCTTCCAGTCTGATTCCCCAGCTTTGACAGTTATCAGCCACCACACCTGACTTTTGGACACGAGTTCTAGGTATTCAAATTCAGGTTCCTCAGCCATAGTTTTTGTTTTTTTTAAATACCTGCTGTATGTATGCATGTGTCTACAATTCGCTTTTCTTTTTCCAACATAATCCCCTGTCACTTACAGAGGAAAGCCATCTGAAGTAATGATTTACAATCCTAACAAGCCCATATAAAAGACGCGCAATCCAGATATTTTATTGATGAACCTATGCCTAGATTGGGCAGGGCTAGGGCTGTCCTCACTCAATCTCCAGCTACAACACCCCCATTACTCGATGTTTCTCCTGCCCACACGGTTCTGGTCCATGGTGGCTTCCTCCTCCTCAGTCTTCCTCTCCTCCTTTCTCTCTCTCTACCTGCAACCCCCTTCTCAAACCTCCAGTCCCACCTTCTTCCCTCCCCTGCCCAATCACAGGCTCCAGCCTTTTATTGACCGGTTAAGCGGTGGAGATGGCGTCATCACTTGGGTACCTGAGGATCTGCTCCTCACACCCCCTGCTTCTAAACATCCCTGCCTCAGTTTCCCCACCAGTGGCATGGAGGCATCCCCTAAAGGACATGGGCGGGCGCTGGTGTACCCTGAACTGTCCATCAGCCTAGGCGGGCCTCCTCTGCTCCACCTCCAAAGCCCCCCCGCCCCCCGATCCTTTGTGACTCACCCCCTCCCCGCCTCCCTGTGGTCTGCTCTGCTGCTTCTAGGGCTGCGAAAAAGAGCTCGGTGGCTGTCTTAAAATAGCAGCCCGTCTCTCTCCAGTGTGCCTCTGAAAGCAGCTGCGTTTGGTTTTGTCTGGAACTGTCTGGAAACTGAGACAATGGACTCAGGACACTGTCACCAATCCTCAGACATAGCAATCTGTCAATCAACTCTCACACCAGGAGCTCACGCAGGGAATAGATGATCTGCACCAAACGTTCCCTTCACAGGCATGGGTTAGAAGCCTAAACTGGGGACAGCAAGCCCTCCCCTCCCCACACTGCCCTGTGGGAAAGGACACTAGCTCTGCTTCCCATAGGTGACAACACCAGGCAATCTCAAGCAAGCACCTTCCATCCGTGAGACCATTTAAAATCACAAAGCACCTTTCTGTCACAACACGATTCCCGAGACTGGGGGATGGACGAACAGTAGAACTGATTCGGCCCGCAGTGCTGGAGGGTAGGAGGGCTAAGGCATCTGCTGAGAGCCTCGAACCACACTGCAGGGTGGAGGATCTAGAGTATAAGAAAATAGTAAGCTCAGCTCCTATCGTAAAGACAGTGGTGCCACCTCGGGGCCCTCTCTCAGCTGTTTATGACTACCGGGCAGGCGGTCTCCAGCGCGCCCTCTGCAGGTCACTGCAGGTAGATGCAAGGCTTCTCCAGTATCGTCAGCACCTCCAACACCACCATGCCTTTGCACAACCAAATGTTTGTTAAATGTCTATTTGTAGGGCCGCACTCAGATCCGTGTAATTGCCAGGGGTCAGTTCAGACCAGTGGCACTCTGGCGGGACTGTAGAAGGCATCTCACTGCCCTCGGGTAGCTTCTTGCATGCCAGGAGAGATTCCTATGCCACGTGAGGGAGGACAAAGATGTGGCAAGAGCTGACCTGGAGTCACGAGTGGTCCTGGATCTGATGGGAGAGCCGCGTTGAATGATGGGAGAACAATTCCGTTCTGGAATCCTGGACTAAATAAACAGAAAGGCGGATGAGCACAAGCTCTCTCTGCTTCCAGAATGTCTTTACAATATGACGACCTCCTCTTCTGCCACTGTACCTTCCCACCATGATGGACTGTACCCCATAGAACTATGAGTCACAGTAAACTGTTCCTTAAGTTGCTTGTACCCGTGACTAGTGACTAGTATTGAAAATTGGTACCTGGGGCGGGATGGGGAAGTGGACATCAGGAGGTGCTGGCGCTGCTGTGAGAAACCCAACCGTGTGGTTCTTAGATCTTTTGAATTGGTTTGTGGGAGACATATGGAAAAGCCTAGAACGTTATCCTAGAAAGTCCCTGGGACACCGTAAGCACAGACTAATGGGGACATTTTGATAGAAGCCTGAAAGACAAGGATGCAGAGAAATGTGGACAGTAGAGAGCCAGCAAGGCTTTGGGGGAAAGGCTCTCTCAGGAGGTGAGTGGAGGGACATTGTGTGGTATTCTGACTGCATTCTGCCTACGTCCTGAGAACATGAGTGGGGTTTTATTTAAGGAGAACAGGCTGCTGTGTCTGGCAGAGGAAATCTCCAGACAGGAGACCATTCAGGAGATCATTCAGGCTGTGGCAAGGTCATTGCTTACAGCTCTCACTGAGGCCCCCAGTGAGAGAGAAAAAGGTGTACCCGAAAGAGAAGATGAAGTTTGGTTAAAAGGGTGTGCAGGTAAGATTAAAGTTTCAGGGAAGGAGGATTGGGTGTGACTGTTAAGGAGCTGAGAAAGTAGCATTAAAGAGAAGCAGACCATGGTGACAGGAAAGGTGCCCTGAGGGTATGACACACCCCTAAAGGACTCCATACTGTGAAAATGCACATTCATTTAAGAGGAATTAAGAACACCGTCTAGGGTTGGTTGAATGATCCCAGGAAGTGTTTCCCAGGGCCAGCACTCAAAAGCCAGTGCAGCTGTGGTCTCCACCCACCCAGGGAAGGCACAAGAACTTGGTGGCAGCATCATAGTTTTTGATACAGGATTGCAAGGGCCATAGAGCCTTGTCCCACAGCTCCAGAGAGCCATTGAATCCAGTCCATGTGTTACGGCACCTGCAAGGAGGCCCTGAGAGGTTACTGTACGAAAGTGAAGCCCAAGCTGCAGTGGAGACCCCAGAACCATGAAAAATCTGCTAAAGAAAGCTGCAGGCATGGGATGGACCAGACAGGGGGGGGGAGGGGAGGGGGATGGGGAAGAGGGGGGAGGGGGGGGAAAAAGGAGGAGGAAGGAGGAGGGGAGAGGAGGAGGAAAAGTGAAGGGGGAGGGGGAGAGGGGGAGGAAAAGTAAAGGGGGAGGGGAGAGGAAGAGGGACATTGAAGGGGAAGGGGGAAGGGGAGGGGGAGGGTGGGAGGCTGGGCCCAGGCAGCAGAACTGGAGGACAGGGCTGACCATTTCCCTTGGAGCTGAGACAATTCTAGCACAAGCCCCAGACCCAAAGTGGAGCTGTAGAATTTGGTGTTGGCCCTGCTGGGTGTCTGACTACTTTGGACCTAGCTTTCCTTCTGCTCCACTCTTCCTGTTAGGAATGGGAACACTCACCCTGCGCTGTGCACATCGTTTTTAATAGGAGGCCACAGTGAGAGATGGAGTCTCAGATGAGAGTTGGATTTGTCTCTTTTGAAGGGTGTGGAAACTTTACGGTCATGGGGACTTTCGAGGTTGGTCTGAATACATTCTGTGTTATGACATAGCCGCATGCCTATAGGGACAGCGGGTGAAAGGTTATGGCTTAAGAGCAGTGTGTTTGGGTGTCAAGTTGACAAGTGGTGGAGCTGTGATAGTCTATACTAGTTATCAACTTAACGAGATTTATAATTACCGTAGAAGGAAGCCTCTGGGCATGCCTGAGAGGAAGTTTCTAGATTGGGTTCATTGAGATGAGAAGACCCGCTTTAAATGTGGGCTATGCCATTCCGTGGACTAGGGTCCTGAATTAAATAAAAACAAAGTGAGGTGAGCAGCAGCATCGTCTCCCTGTGCCTCCCGAGTGTGGATGGAATGTGACCAGCCACCTCAGGCTCCTGCTGCTGTGCCCTCCCTGCCCTAGTGGGCTGACTCCTTGGAGCTGTGAGCCAATCAAATCCTTTCTTCCTAAGCTGCTTGCCGGGTACCTGTCACAGTAGCAAGTAGCTAGTACCAGCCACAAACCTCACTAAAAACCCAGACCTCAGATGGGCATGGCACCTGTAATGCCAGGCCTCAGAGCACTAGGGAAGCCTGTGCTGAGGCAGGAGGATTGTGGATTTGAAGCTATCCCGGGCTGAACAGCAAGATCCTGTCTCAAAACACAAACAAATGAGTGAATGAATGAATGAATGAACGAATGAATGAATACATAAATAAATACTTAAGAGAACATTCTGGCCACAGAGAATAGGCTCCCTAAAGTCTCCCCTCCAGCATTGTTTTAAAAGAGAGCATTTATTTTTCACGTTGTCTTCACAAATGAACCAGCAGAGTGAGGACTTGCTTCAAAATAAGCCTATGTGGTGAACAGGGAGGGAGAGGGACCTGGTTGGAGCCTGTGGCCACAGGGCTGAGGCCTGTCACTATTGCCCCAGTGTTTCTTCTTTTCTTTCTAATAATTGTTTTTATTAATAATTTTATTAATTTTTTACATTGGTGCTTTTCCTGCACACACACACACACATATATATACACACACATACCTATACATACATATAATACATATACATACATATATATACACACACACATATATATACATATGTATATATACACACATATATATATACACACACACACATATATATATACATATATATACACACACACACACACACACACACACACACACACACCCCTGGATGTTGGATCCCCTGGAGCTGGAGTTACAGACACTTGCAAGCTGCCATGTGGTATTGGGAGTTGAACCCAGGTCCTCTGGAAAAACAGACAGTGCTCTTACTCACCAAGTCATCTCTCCAGCACCCACTGTGATGTTTCTAATTGGTTTTTGTCTGACTTTTTTGTGGTGATTTTAAAACCTCCACAAATAAGTTTCTGGAAGAAAGTACTCTAGTTCTCCTGTGTCGTAGATGAAGATCGCAAAAACTCAAGAGAGGTTAGATCACTGCTCTGTAAGATCAGACGGCCTGCTTGGCGTTCAGTATTCAAACACAGGTCAGGGTGAATTCGGAGCCTACACTCTCCTCAGCAGCAGTCATTTTCTTAAAACCCACAAGATAACAACTTCTGGCTGTGCAAATGTTCAAGAAGGAGAGAGAGCTTCACTGGGTAAAATGACTGCCCAAGGACAGCGTGGAGGACTCTACTGACATACAAGAGGGAAAGTTTATTCTTGCAGTTCGGGGAATAAGAAAGGTTGCCGCTCTTTCTCCATCCTCTCTTTCAGGATTGAGGCTGGTGATAAAAGCAGTAAAGGGGTATGTCCTGCCTGGCTGCTGTCTCTCCAGAGACAGGTCTCAGGGCGAAGGCAGGTGAGCGGTGGCACCAGGACCTGGCCCTTGCTGGTGGCCTTGTAAACCAGCTGTCCCCTCCAGCAAAGCATTCAGTCCTCAGCGCACAATGAGGTGGTTGGGTGGGGTGCACTGAGGAGGAAAACTGTATCCACGTAGATCCATCATTGTCCTGTCCGCTTGGGGACCTTGGAACAAGGTGGGAGCCTGGGTCAGGTGCAGAGGTCGCTGCAGCTCGGGAGAGAAGAGAAGGCGGCGAGCACCCCCATGTGGCGGGACCGGGAACTGCGCAGCCGCAAGCAGAATGTCAGTGTCACAGGCACCTGCCATGCTCTTGGCTCTTTGCCCACAGCTCCGGCTCCATCCTTCGACAGAACTCTTCGAAGTCTAGTTCGGGTTCGAAAGGCCTTTACATCTCTGATATGTGTCCTGCTACGATAGAACTGCCACAGCCCTACAGATGCTTCATTCCGCAATTTGACAGACAGGTTACGTTCTTTCCATGTATTCAAGTTTGAGGTCCATTTGTTGTTGTTGTTTTTGTTTATTTTATTTTGTGTGGTGTTGGGACCTTGCCATGCTGGGCCTGAGCTCTACCAAGCTACTGATCCACACTCCAGCCCTGGCTTCTTTATGATGCAGCAAGCAATTTTGTATATCAAAATCAAAACTGAGAAACCTATAAATCCCGTCTCCTTGTCTCCCTTCTGTCCTCCACCCCACATCAGCCATTTGACATTTCTAGTCTATGCTTCCCACGGTCTACTCTTACCTTTCTAAAAAAGAAAACAATGTTACTTTGTAAACAATATATTTTAGAAACTAATTTACTGGGATTGTAGAAAACCTCCCCCTTGTGTTGGGTTGTTCTTTTTTTATTATTGTTACTAATGTATATTCATTGTACAGAGTACTGAGTTTTGTGAAGATGTCAGGTGCTTTAGCCAAATTCACCCTCCCTCCCAGTCTCCCATACTCCTGCCCTATCTCACTCCCTAAAAGTGTCTCCTTCTAACTTCTTCCAACTGATGGTCTCCCTCCTCTTCCTAACTCTCCTTTCTGCTTGATATACAGTAGTGTGTGTGTGTGTGTGTGTGTGGGTGTGTGTGTGTGTGTGTGTGTGTGTGTAGGTATAGATGGTTTTCTGATAAAACTGGTCAGTGACTAGAGATGAAAGTCAGCAACATAAACTAAAAAAAAAAAAAATCACAAAATTTGTGAGGAAACCCAACAATATGGATTTTAAAACTTGGTAACATCAAAGAAAATTTCAGCAAGAAAAATAGACTTAGAAAAACAAAACAGAAAAATTACAATGAAAATTTGGTAAATCAAATAAAAAGCACCATGAAAAATGTCACCAAAAGGCCACCAAGCAGGAGGGCCATGGGATGAGGCCACCAAGCAGGGGGAGGACAGGGGGATGAGGACACCAAGCAGGGGGAACATGGGGATAAAGTCACTAAGCAGGGGGTGGGGACATGGGGATGATGACAAGGCTAACAAGAAGCTGCATTCAAACATCAATGATGAAAAGAGTTAAAGAGTACAGCCATGACAACTGAGCACTCTGAGATGTCATCAAAGGACAAAACCCTAAGGTCCGGCAGAGAAGAGGACTTGAAATAACACTGAAGGTGGTTCAATGAACTGTAGCCCATAGTTCCCAAAAACTAGAGAAAGAAACGGACATGCAAAGCCAAGCATGATTTGGAACCCAGTTAGACACAGGCAGAGAAGTCTCTCTCCATAACAGGGGACAGCCAGGATGCTAAACGACAGAGCCAAGATTGATGGTGCCCAGGAAACCATCAGGGTGGGTAACAGCTATCAGAAGACCCTCAAAGGAATCCTACCCACAGGAGAGAAAAACAAACTCTCCCAGGAGGTCACAGGAAATAACAAACCACATTAGAGCAGTAAATAAGAAATGAGAATTTGGAAAGCATCAGACATTACCAAAATCAACAAAATGGCAGGATTTAATATATATTTTCTTTTTAAAAACTCTGACTGTTGTTGGTCTCAAAGTCCAATCAAAAGATACAGAGTAGAATATTGAATGTAAAATCATGGCCCACCTGTTTGCTGCCTACAAGAAGGACTGCTCTGTTTGCAGAATGTATGATTCCATACCAAAGAGACCCTAAAGACACCACCACAAAACCAGAGCTGAAGAGCACACTCATCAAAATGGTGGAGTACAAGATTAACACTGAAGTCAGTAGCCACTAAGAACACCTGCTGTCATGATGACTTAGCGTTTTTTGTTTGTTTGTGGTTGTTTGTTTGTTTTTGTTTTAAGCAAACACAGCTTTTCCCTTCTCCTTTAACTGAGAAGGATGCTTTAACAGCTGAAGCAATCCGGGTTGACTGCTACTGTCTCTCACAGTTTGAAATATGTCCGTCTGGGCTCCACTGACTTAAAGTTCCTATTGAGAAACTTGCTGTTACTCTGACAGCTTCCCCATTCTATGTGTGGCAGGGCGCCTCTGGGTTCATGACCTTGACCAGCATAAAGAAGTTTAGTGAGCATTTCAATGTGGTTTATACTGGAACATTATGAGAAAGAATTAAAATTATTTTAGAATAACATTATAATTCCGACTGAACTCAGTAGATGTGATATAGCGGGAATTACTTTCAGCAATGGAAAACCAATTTCCTTAACCGAATGAATTATTTAAGAGCAGACTGTGACCTTTTCTTTATCTTCTCCTGGCTTAGCCTTTGACCTTTCTGTGTTATGGTGTCAACCTCTGAGAATTTCTAGGAAAATATAAAAGGTAGAGTTTCAGGGAGCTGGAGGCTAAAAGATCTTTCAGGAAGATACACCTCAGCGGCTCTTGCCCACAGAGGGGAAAATTAGCAAGTTAACTAAAAAGGCAGCCTACTCTCTTAGGATCCAGGGTAGACCTTAAATCACAGTACTGGGGAGGCAGATTAAGGTAGATCTCTGAGTTCAGGCCAGCCTGGTCTGCAGAGTGAGTTCCAGGGCAGCCAAGGCTACACAGAAAGACGTTGTCTCAAAAGAACCAAAACCGAAACAAACAAAAATACCTGTAAAGCTGTACTGCTTGCCTTGCCAACTAAAAGCAAATTACTTCTGGTGGTCCTTTAAGATAGGTAAGGAAAAAAGGCATTTGCACACCAGGTACCAGGAGCTGTGCTAATCTGCTCAAGTAAGAACACCACATCTGGTACAACAGCTGCAATCCAAGTCACTACCTGATTGAATTTTCCATAGTCAACTGTCACTCTGCACAATTCATCTGTCTTCTGCACTGACCAGACAGGAGAGTCAAAGGAAAATGTGGTAGGAACCACCACCCCTGCATCTTTCAAGCCCTTGATGGTGGCACTAATTTCTGCAATTCCTCCAGGAATACAATACTGGTTTTTTTTTTTCTTCACTATTTCCTTTGGCAGAGGTAATTCCAAAGGTTTCCATCTAGCCTTTCCAACCATAATAGCCCTCACTCCACAGGTCAGGGAACCAATGTGAGAATTTCTGCCAACTTCTAAGTATATCTATCCCAATTATACATTCTGGGACTGAGGAAATAACCACAGGATGAGTTTGAGGACCCAGTGGACCTTCTGTGAGTCAGACTTCAGTCAAAACTCCATTAATCACTCCTTTAACTGGAGAGCCACAGTGTTTCTTGGGATCTCCCGGAATCTGTGTCAATTCAGAACTAGTCTCCATTAGACCCTGGAAACTCTGGGTGCTTCCTTTTCCCAGTGTACCACTCCCCCTTGTAAAGGGCCCTAGGTTCCTCTGGGGGAAGGACTGGGGAAAGGCTGTCAGTAAAACTCTTAGGTATTTTATCAAGGTCCTTCCTCAGGGGAACCTGACCATCTCTTCTTCCAAGGGATTTCTGAGTCTGCAAACTGGCTCATCTGGAAGTTGGTTCACAGGCTAAGATTTCCTTCTGCCATGATCTATATTTCTTCCATTTGGTTGAGAATGTTTCTGCTTATACAGATCAAACAAAAGTTCAGTAGGCTTCTTCTCTATGTCATGCCTGGAGACACCATGATTGGCTAACCAGTACCAAAAGTCCATATGAGTCATGCCACCATCTAATTCACTCTGCCTGTGCTGCCCATTAAGGGTCAGGCCATTAGGACGTTGCTTTGTCTATGCTGCCTATGATGATTACTATGATCTTCTTGCCTTTGATGATTTAGTGCTGCCACCTGGTCCCTGCTACCTCTAACATTCACATGTCATGGTGAACACATACACACGTACACACAATGAGCAAAAAGAAATATTATAAGTTGGAGAGCTAAGATGACATCAAACAAAAACCCTTGGCCTCCACATATCATAGTCACATGTGCACATACTCCCTCCACATACATGCACACACAGAGATGAACAGATACACATAATGCACACAGTTGAGAAGGAGAGGGTCAAGTGAAGGAAATAGCCGATATGTGGTCTCCTATCAGAACTCTCAGATTAGCCTGCATCTGGGTGTTTTTGGATGGTGCCACCTCTGGACTATCCTTCGAATGGTACAGATAGAGTATCCCACCTCTGGGCAGTCCTTGGAGGGTAAAGATAGAGTATCCCACCTCTGGGCAGTCCTTGGAGGGTACAGATAGAGTATCCCACCTCTGGGCAGTCCTTGGAGGGCACAGATACAGTATCCCACCTCTGGGCAGCCCTTGGAGGGCACAGATACAGTACCCCACCTCTGGGCAGTCCTTGGAGGACACGGATACAGTATCTCACCTCTGGGCAGTCCTTGGAGGGCACGGATACAGTATCTCACCTCTGGGCAGTCCTTGGAGGCACGGATACAGTATCTCACCTCTGGGCAGTCCTTGGGGGCATGAATACAGTATCTCACCTCTGGGCAGTTTTTTTTTTTTTCACCTCTGGGCAGTCCTTGGGGGACAGATACAGTATCTCACCTCTGGGCAGCCCTTGGAGGCGGATACAGCATATCTCACCTCTGGGCAGTCCTTGGAGGACACGGATACAGTATCTCACCTCTGGGCAGTCCTTGAGGCACAGATACAAATCCCACCTCTGGGCAGCCCTTGGAGGGCACGGATACAGTATCTCACCTCTGGGCAGTCCTTGGAGGGGCAGTCCTTGGAGGGCACGGATACAGTATCTCACCTCTGGGCAGTCCTTGGAGGGGCATGAATACAGTATCTCACCTCTGGGCAGTCCTTGGAGGGCACGGATACAGTATCTCACCTCTGGGCAGTCCTTGGAGGGCACGGATACAGTATCTCACCTCTGGGCAGTCCTTGGAGGGTACAGATACAGTATCCCACCTCTGGGCAGTCCTTGGAGGGTATAGATACAGTATCCCACCTCTGGGCAGTCCTTGGAGGGCACAGATACAATCAGAGAAACACGCGGGAGCCTCCATCTCTGTGCTCCCTCCAGACTGTAGCTCCATTAGATTGCCTTCTGGCTGTCAGTGTGAAGGTCTCACTCACAGTTCTCTAACACCCCCACCACCATCTACAAGTTTCAGAGTAAAGCCCCCTGATACATGGTCTGGATTTCCATAGTGTGCACACCAGGGAGGGACTATGCCTCTGGAGTCACCAAGTTTCAGATGTAGCAGGAGACTTCTTAAGTAACTATGGTATAAAGAAGAGAGGATGCCCTACTTGTGACACCCACACACACTATACCCTCACCCTTCCACACTGTCCCACACCCTCCCACACCCACACTGTCTCCCCTTCCACACTGCCCCCCCACACTGTCCCACACCCTCCCACACTGTCCCCCTCCCACACTGTCCTCCATAGGCTTCCCCACTGTGTGCACCTCTGCTGGTACAGCTACTGCACAGACAGCCCCACCCCACCCCTGTGAGATGAGCACATTTCAGAGTTCCGGAAAGCGCCCTGGCTCTTCTCATCTGTGCCTTACCCTAAGCTTCTGCAGCTCATGGGCTTCCCTCCTGGAGCTACTCATTCTCCTTATAACCTGCTATTCCAGCTGTGTCTTCTTCTTCCCTTTGTCTCTCTGTCCCCTCTCTACCCTGTTTCTTGTCCCCTTGCCTTCATTACTCACTCTATGCCCTCTCTCCTCTCATGAACAAGTCCAGTCTGCTGGCCGTGTTCAGTCTTCTTCTTCTTCTTCTTCTTCTTCTTCTTCTTCTTCTTCTTCTTCTTCTTCTTCTTCTTCTTCTTCTTCTTCTTCTTCTTCTTCTTCTTCTTCTTCCTCCTTCTCCTCCTCCCCCTCCTCCTCCTCCCCCCTCCTCCCCTCCTCCTCTTCCTCTTCCTCCTTCCTCTTCCTTCCTGTCTGTCTGTCTGTCTCTGTCTCTGTCTCTCTCTGTCTCTCTCTGTGTGTCTCTGTCTCTGTCTCTGTCTCTGTCTCTCTCTCTCTCTCTCTCTCTCTCTCTCTCTCTCTCTCTCTGCTCTGGACTCTTCTAGGTGCCTCTGGCTACAATAAAAATGTAGTACAACAAATTTAAACTTATCCCTGACTAGCTTACAAATACATGAGACTAGGAATGTGGTTATCTTATTTGGCTTCGACAATTACTTGGGGGTGACCCCTAATCTACTCTTCTAACTGCTGGCCAGGCTCCCTCACCAGTGTTGTACCCCAGATACTTGCTGTTTCTCCTGGCCACGTGCTCATGGACCATCTCCCCTCATGGTGTCTTCCTCCTCTATCCTCATTCTTCCTCCTACTCCTTGTCTCTCCTTCTCTCTCTTCTCCATTCCCAACCAGGTAACTCAAAACCTACCTACCTCTGACCCCTCCAATAATTGTCTGTAGCCAATAGTTTTAAATCAAAGAACAGCATTTGCACAAGTCTGTAAACCTGAGAATTCACACATAGGCCTAGACCTTCGGGTACAGAACATAACATTACAACACATAACAACAGACCAAACCT
This sequence comes from Rattus rattus, assembly GCF_011064425.1. Classification (NCBI taxonomy): domain Eukaryota; kingdom Metazoa; phylum Chordata; class Mammalia; order Rodentia; family Muridae; genus Rattus; species Rattus rattus. Next base: position 5,161,498 of record NC_046162.1, read on the forward strand.
CAACATAAGAACTTCCCACATAGCCATTCCTTAGAGGGGTCATATAGTCAGTTTGCACATCTGGAAGGACATCTGGAAGGACCAGTCTAAGCCAATCCCTACAGAGCAGACCCAGGACTCTCCTCTGTTTGGCTGTGCAGTGTCATTGGCTGCTCACTATTTATTCGTCTACTTTGGCTTGTTAGAGACTTAATGAACACACTCATGCACAACCCGAAGCCCGGCTGTCATACGTCACTCTCCAGAGTGCACCCAGCACCAAGTGTGTTCAAACCCTAGCATTGTGATCTTGTATTCACTCTACTCTAGGAATAATCTAGGGCATATATCATGTCTGTTAGTCGGAGGAAGCCCTTGGTCTTAGTTCCAGAGCTGACTGTGTGGCCATGCTTGCCTTTGGGGAGTGAGGACCCTTAGCCACTATTGTGTAGCCCTCTGTGGGTCCCTTGACAGTCATGAGCTGCAGTCCTCCTGTGTGCTGGACCCTGGGCAAATGCCACACATGGAGTAGAGGAATAGCAGGGGTAGCCTGCTGATCAATTTGAATGCAGTTATAGTCAGTGAGAAGGAAATAGTTGTATGACAGACAGGCCATGTGGGTGTGAATTCCAGCTTCCTGGTCTTATTGATTCTGTCTATTAAGCTGGTAATTTGATCACCATGGGCTGACTTTTTTGCATTAACTTTTATTTTTAATAAGCACTCTGTATTACTTATCTTTTTTTTTCTTTGCTGGAAGTAATTACCCTTTTATTAGCACAAAATTACACCAACCCAGGAGTCCAGGGCCCAGGGATAAGTTAAGGCACACATCAGGTAAGGGGCAATATCCCCAGGCTGGCATGCCCCAAACTTCCTGAGCAAATCCAAAGGGTCCTGGTGGTTGTGAGGGTCTCAGAGGGCCTATGTCTTCCAGGTGAAAAGAACAGAACGGGGTGTAGGTTGGAGGAATACCCTGTGGACACGTGGAGGTGACCTGAGGCCTTGGATCACTGGGAAGTCACGGGCCAGCTGCAGCTCACTTCTCAAAGCAGGGCAGGTAGACGAATCTGAAGCCCTGGCGGCCCTTGACAGCACGGTAGATGAAGACCACGTGGTAGACTCCCCGGGACTAGCAATAGGATACCCGGCTCGAAGAAGATGGTGCTGGAAACACCTGGAGAGGGGGCCACCTTCAGTCCCGCGCCTACCAGGATAGGCACTAGTCCCAACAGAAGAAGCAGGAAGGAGGCCAGCACTACCCGGCGGTTTTTCTGGATCAAAGGATGTTGGGTCCAGCTGCAGCAAGCATTGTAGGAGCGCTGGGTGCTACTGCTGATGGTGCTGGAGGACCACTGGGAGCTACGGATAGACATATGCCCAGAACCCCTGGTGCTGACTCCCCATCAGGCTCCGGAGAGGCCTGCACTCCATCCTCATCACTTTCCAGGTTCTGGTAGCTAGTCGGACTGCTTGTCTTCAACAGCCACTTCGAACTGGGCCCAGCGTTCGAAGTGCAGCGGCCCGAAGCGGGGGACCCCGCTGGACTCCGGCCCAGGCCCCATGTTCTCCAGGGTCAGCTCGAATGCATCATCAATGCTGAACTGAGGACGGGTGGCGCTCATGGCCCCCGCCAGCCTAGGCGCCTAGCACCGCCGCCGCCATTTGGGCTCGCCTATGTATTACTTATCTTAATTTCTGAGGTTTTTGGTTTTTTGGTTTTTTTTTTTTTTTTGGAACCGACTTTAAATGTTGCATCCCCCCGATCCTGGCCTTATGAGATTATTTCACTCCTTCACAGGCTGTGGAGGGAATTCACTGAGCTAATACAGGTGAAGAGCTCAGTCAGAGTTAGCTCTCTTCTGTATGACCATTCCGGAAGCACAAGGAGCGGCCATCACAGTCAGCTGACTAAGGAAGGCCGCCAGAGCTGCTGCGCTGATACTCACCTCAGCATCTCTATGAAGTCTTCACACTAGCAGAGCTCTCAGCCATCTGGGACAGAGGTGCACTTGCTGCTCTGAACGCATGGTTTGTGTCTATGCCCCTTTCGGGAACACTTAGAGTTCTTCACTCCCAGCACAGAACTCCTTGTCCCCGCCCATCCTTACGTCTTCCCTGACGCTCCTGCAGGCTCTGCTTTCCAGGATCCCCACATGGACCAGAATAATGAATGCATCGGTTACCTCTCACCTCCACAATCTCACTGCTCCACCTCTCACACGGCCTGCTGATCCATGAATGACATTCCCAGCTGGGGAAAGCAACTCACACCTATCATCCCAGCACTTGGGAAACCGAGGCAAGAGCATTGCCTTGAGTTTGAAGCTACCCTGGGGATACACAGTGAGCTACTGGCCAGCCTGGTCTGTAGAGTGTCTTGGGAGAAAACAAAACCAAATGCATTTACCCAAGCGTTCTTCCAGAAACATGTTTTGTCAGTGCAAGATTGTAAGGAATACCCCCCACCCTGCGCATTACTTATGGGGGCTCTTAACTCCTAGCCATCCATCTTCCAACAGTCATTGAATTTGCTCAGATATTTCCTGAGCTAGCTTGCTCTTAAAAACTCAGCGAGCAGTTTCTCCAATTGAATTACTCTTTTGCTTTCTTACTCTGCCACCCATCCCCTGCCCCGACTTCCCGAATGACTTCTGCTTGCTTCACTTCTGTGTCTTGGTTTTCTGTGGCTCCTGGCCTGTTCAGTTCAAAAACAACAGATATTGATTTCCATTTCCGCTTAGGACTTCCCGGTCATCTCTAGTTCCCTTTAATGGCTCCTCTGTAAAGCCTCCGGCTTCCTGAACCCATTTTCCTTGTGATTGACTTCACAATGAGGGCCCAATGCCACTGTCAGCAGCTCAGTCAGTCTTGGCTCCACTCCCAGGCAGCTGTTCCACTCTGTCCTTTGTCAGAGCCTCCTGCTCGTCTCAGAGCCCACAGGAAACTCCAAGTTTGTCCTTAGCTCATCTGAGAAGAGAAGAGGGTCCTGGGACTGGTTACACATCAGGAAAACCAAAAACCTGGACTCTGAAGCACACTGAAAAAAGTATTGAATTAAAATAAAAAAAATTTTAAACTATTATTATTTGTGTGTGTGTGTGTGTGTGTGTGTGTGTGTGTGTGTGTGTGTGTGTGTGTGACACCAACCCATGCTTGCCTTGGACAACTCTCAGAAGTCAGTTCTCTCCTACCAGGTGAGAAAAACCCATTTGTATGTTCTGGGGAGTTAATCTGGAAATCACCACTTGAGTTAACAAATCCACCTGCAAAGACCAAGAACAGCTGTTCAACAAAGGTCAGACCAGCGTCACAGCAGTGCTATTCACACTGGCCCACACCTGGAGGCCAGCCAGCCGCCCCCCACCCCACCCCAGAGCACTCACTAGGGGTTGACTTACAGTGGAATGTTACAACACACCAATCAGAACCGCCCAACTTGGAAACAGTGAAAAACACCAACTGTGGATAAGGAGAGAGAAAGTTTGAGTTCATTGCTACGATTGGAATGAGAAACAGTGTAGCAGGGTGTGGCAAAAGAGTGCATAGGAATGAGAAACAGTGTAGCAGGATATGGTTAAAGGGCGCACACCTTGAACCTCAGCACCTGAAAGGTGGAGGAGGTGGATCTCTATGAATTCAAGGGCCAGCCTGGACTATTTAGTGAGTTCCAGGCCAGCCAGTGCTACACATGAGACCTTGTCTTGAAACAACAAAGTAGTAACATAACCACTCTGGACAATAGTTGGGAAAATTCTTACATAAGATTATAAGATCTAAGGAGATTTCAATCCTCCCACGTTTGTGATCATCAGTAAAGAAAATGGACATAAATGAGAAATAAAATGGAGATAAGAAAGAAAAGATTTGATTTTTTAAAAGTTAAGTTAATTATAAAAGAGTAGCGAGCAGCATACAACTATGCGGATGTTTGATGCTGTATTTACTGCTGCAGTCTATGCTTCCACAGGAGGCGTTCCAGTGCCAGTGACTTCTCACTGTGTCCTCTGTGTACTTTTGTGTGCTTCATTCTCTCTGTGTGTGCACTTACATGTGTGCATTTGTGTATGTCTTTGTGGGTGCATATGTGTGTGGATATATGTGTGTGTAGACACACATGTGTCTGCATGTTTGGATGTGTGTACACTGTGTGTGCCTATATGTGTGTTTGTGGGTGCACATATTTGTGCATATGTGTGCATGTGAGTGTTTGTGTTTGCACATGTGTGTGCACCTGTATGTGCATGTTTGTGTGTGTGGATGCACATGTGTGTATATGTATATGAGTGCACATATGGTGAAAGAACAACCACAGGTATTCGTCAGACCCCAACCTTCTTTTATTTGTTTTTTTAATTTTAATTTTGAAACATGGTCTTTCACTGGCCTGGAATTCTCCGAGCAGTCAAAGCTGGACAGCCCCAGTGATCTGCCTGTCTCTGCTTCCTCAGAGCTATGACAGCACCACCATGCCTAGTTCACTCTTGAAAACAGTGGCTCACGGGGTTGGGGATTTAGCTCAGTGGTAGAGCGCTTGCCTAGCGAGCGCAAGGCCCTGGGTTCGGTCCCCAGCTCTGAAAAAAAAAAAGAAAGAAAGAAAGAAAAAAGAAAAAAAAAGAAAACAGTGGCTCACAAATCTAAGTGACGCCAACAAGTGATGAGGTGAGTAAGACATGATAGGAAGTGAGGGATATTTGGGCATAAGAAAATAGGTCTATGATGGTTAATGTTGAGTGTTAACTTGACAAGATCTAGACCAGTGGTTCTCACCCTTCCTAATGCTGCAGCCCCTTAATACAGCTCCTCATGTTGTGGTGACCCCAAGCCATAAAATTATTTTGTTGTTACATCAAAACTGTAAAATTTTCTTTTGCTGTTATGAATTGTAATGTAACTATCTGATATGCAAGGTATCTGACATATGATCCCAGAGGGGTCGTGACCTACAGGTTGAGAACCTCTGCTCTAGACTCACTTTAGAGACCAAAATCCTGAGCATGCTTTGGAAGGATGGTCTACTTTAGGTTAAGTGCCGGGCTTGCCTGTGAAGTGGTGTCTACTTTAGGTTGAGATGGGAAGAGCTATGTTGAGTGTGGGAGGCACCACCCCGTGCCCTGGGGTCCTGGACTGAATAAACCACCTCTTAATTGCCGCCATTTATCTCTGCTTCCTGTCCGCCCACACTGAACTCTCAGGCTTCTGTTGCCATGACTTCCCTGCTGGGACAGATGGCACCCTCGAACTGTGAGCCGAAACACCTTCCCTCCTGTAAGTTGCTTTTGTTGGGTGTTCCGTTGCAGTAATGAGACCAGTAACTAATGCTGACCCACACGAGTCTAGCAAAGAGATGCCATCAAACCTTTCTTCTAGATGAACGTCAGATTACAGCGGTACAAATTCCTCTGACAACCTCAAGATTACATACTTGTTTGGGTGGAAGTGAAGTCCCAGATATACAAAACTATTGATTGTTTTCTTGGAAATCCTGAACAATGTTTCAAATTCTTATACTAACTTGAAAAGCAATGCTACATTTTGTCCTGTTTATTGGGAATGTTTAACCAATATGTCAAAATGTATAAAACTGCTTGATTTGAGTGTGATTTGGACTTTCCATAATTTTAATCTCTTTTGGTTATACATCAGTCTTCTGTAATTTCAGTTACTGTTAAGATTCGAAACACTGTGTTGATAAATTGCTTTCACGTTGAAGACACTTATTTAAGTCAAGCAAATAGATATTTAGAGCCTGAAAAGGTGGCTCACAGCACAAGTAAGGACTTGAGTTAAGATCACCAGTCTCCTCGTCAATGAATGTGACAACCTCTGTGTGTAATCCCAGAACTGGGAGATAGATAGAGACAGGAGGATTCCAGGCCTCTCGCCAATCAGTGAGCTCCAGATTCAGACTGGAGAGATGGCCGAGCAGTTAAGAGAACTGCTGTTCTTCCAGAGGACCTGGGTTTGGTTCCCAGCACCCATACAGTGGTTCACAATTACCTGTAACAGGGGGGGGACAGCACCCTCTCCTGGCCTCCTCAAGCACTGTACTCACATTCATACAGACACACAGGCACAGACAGGCAGACACACGCACATACACATAAATCAATAATAAAATAAATCTTTAAATTAGATAGAGGGGCTGGAGAGATGGCTCAGTAGTTAAGAGTGCTGGCTGCTCTTACAAGGATGCCAGCAGTTCACCATTCTCAACGGGACCCCCATTGGAATAGCTTGAAGGAACTGACCCCTTATGAACAACAATGCAAGCAACCACCAGGGATCTGACACCTTCTACATGGACTGACCCTGGACTCTGACCTCATGCAGGTAAAATGAATATTCTGTAAGATCACCAGTGGAACAATTTGCTAAAAAGTTGATTTTGGGGGAGGATAAACTAGGGATTAGGGGGATGTTGCCCGAAACCAGGTAGATAAGAAATAAATAAGATGATAAAAAAAAAAAGTGAAAAATAAAAAAAAAAAAAAAAACAAGCAAAAAAAAAAAAAAAAATAGTGCTGGCTGCTCTTCCAAAGGACCAGGTTCAATTCTCAACACCCACATGGTAGCTTACAACTGTCTATAACTGCAGTACCAGGGGATCTGACACCTTCACATAGACATACATGCAGGTAAAACAGAAATGTATGTACAATTTTAAAAAAATTATTTTTAAACTAGATAGATAAGTAGATAGATAGATAGATAGATCAGTAGATACATACATACATAGATACATAGATAGATACATAGATAGATGAGTAGATATATACATACATAGATACATAGATAGATAGATGATAGATAGATAGATAAGAGATAGATGATAGATAGATACATAGATAGATCAGTAGATACATACATATATACATACATAGATACATAGATAGATACATACATAGATAGATAGATGATAGATAGATAGATAGATAGATAGATAGATAGATAGATAGATAATAGATGATAGAATCCAATTAAAAAAGTATTGAGTATGTAAGATGGTTTGGTTTTGATGTTCAAATTCTAGAAAAATTTTGGTTTGATACCAAAAATTACTTGATAATCATCACTGTCTCAAATCATAAAATCTTTCCAATACTGGATCCCAACTGAGCCATCCTAACTCTGAAAAGCAAATGTGACTGTGAGTCGGCACGAACTCCTCTAAGGAGTCCTGAGCTGAAGATGGGTTAACCCCTCGGCCCTGCTGAAGTTCTCAGCCTTGGTGCAGTTTGCATGATGGTCGCTGTTTTAAGACACTTGTGCATGAGCTTTCCGAGAGCTCCTCAATAACAACTAAATAGAAACTGGAGTGGTGACCTTATCATCTCCTGATTTTACAAATCTTTTCTCCTACGCTTACCATCATCAGGTCCCACCAGAGACTGCACATTTACATGGACGAAGAAAATCACCACATATATAAACTGTGGTATAAAGATCTCTTTTTTTTTTTTTTTTTTTTTTGGTTCTTTTTTTTTTTCGAGCTGGGGACCGAACAGGGCCTTCTTTCCCTAGGCAAGCGCTCTACCACTGAGCTAAATCCCCAACCTTGGTATAAAGATCTCTTGATCTAGCTGTAATCTTTTGGAATTTTTTTTGTCTTCTGTGTATGATGTCTTGCCCGCATGTAATCTGGGTGCCACATTCACGCTGGGTGCCCCCAGAAGGAATCAAGTGCCCTGGAACCGGAGTTACAAGAAACCGTGTGCAGTCATCTGAGTGCTAGGAATTGAACCTGGGCCATCTGAGAGAGCAGCAAGCAGTCTTGGCCACTGAGCCATCTCTTCTCTGGTTGTATCTTTCAATGGCTCTAGAGAAGCCATTTCTTCAACGGCACTGGGTCTGCCATTGATGCTTCTGGTGAGGATAGTGGGTTGAGCCATATGTGCAGTGTGAGTTCTGACATTTAAAATTAGCAATTCTTTGCACCAAACAGATGTTGGGAAATACCCCAGTTTCTCCAGTTCGCACGGCTACAGGGTAGTGCACATAATACTGGTAACAGCCCTGTTTTTGAACTTACTCACTCCGGAAGCAAAGTTGTCACACACACACACACACACACACACACACACACACACACACACTTCCAATCAGCAGTGTGTATGTTAAATGTCCTCCCAAGCCCTGTCCTTAGGCAGATCCCTGGCTCTGTAGCTGGGAGAAGGAAAACAGCAAACAGCCCAAAGGAAAACCACAGTTCCTTGAGAACAGCTTCCAGAAGGCGGGCACAGTGTGAAAGTAGAGAGATTTGTTGGGAAGGAAGGACTTGTCGGGAGGGGGAAGAAGAGGGGGACACGGAGGGTTAGTAGGGGAGGGTGTGATTATATACACGGACCTGGAAAGAATAAATATATGTTTAAAGTGGAGCTGGAGAGCGAAGATGACTAAGAATCAGGGCTAGGGAAAAAAATGGGGAAAATGCTGCTTACTCTCCCAGCCTCTACTGCTTAAAAAAAAAAAAAAAAGACATATTTATTATTTCATCATCTGGTGGACTTAAACAGATGGCTGGCTATCAGAACTGTTGTTTTGATTTCTCAAACCCTACCTTTTAATAAGGGTTTCTTAAATGCTTTAACCTCCCTTCTAGCCGACCTCCCACTAGAGGTAGTGGAAAAGAAAGATTATTAGATACAGGGGAAGTGGACCTGTTTAGAAATTGTTCTTTGGGGCAGATCCCATCTGCATCGTCAGGAAATCAGCAGTGCAGCTCACAGGAGCCAACAGCAGCAGCTCGATCCGCTCACAGACACCTCACAGATAAACCAGCAGTCCAGTTCAGTCACGTCGGGATAGCAAACATGAATCAGCAGAAACAGCTCAAACCAAACCTTCACAAGTCAGCAAGAGTGGTTATGACCTGCAGGGATGCCAGGAGACGTTCTCTGCTGCACCTCTCTCAGTGACTGGAGACCAGGAAGTGTGGCACAGCTGGCCCTACAATCAAGCTCCATGTTTGTCCGTCAAGTCCTAATTCTACTGTCTCCAAACATCACATGGATCTTGCTTCTCTATGTGCCTTGCCTCAACACTTGAGTCTGTCTTAGCAAAACTCCTCGTGAGTCTGTATCAGCTGACATCACTCTGCCAATCGGCCCAAGGCCATAAAAGTGACTAGAAGCCACCAGAACACCACCAGTAGTTTTCTGGTGCATTTCTCTCTATGGAGTCATGACAAATGGAGCTCAGCTACTCAATGTAAGGTGCACCAGTACATGCCTGTCGTTAGTGAAGAATCCTTCATCACATGTCCTTTCACATGCTTGCTTTAGCAAAATGTCGTCTCATGTGTGTATGCTTCAGGAAAATGTTCCTTCACATGTCTGCCCCAGCAAAACACCATCCAACACAACTGACTTTCCAAAGAAATCGTAAGTTTCCACTTTAACGGGCTAGAAAAGAGAGGGCTGTCCCAAGTGACCCTTGTGGAGGCTTAACCCCAGGGATAGAGTAGAGGGTCAGGAAGAACTGAGTCCAGAGGAAAAAGAAACCCCACTTTGGGCAGCACCTCACTCTCCCCTGTAGCTGGGCTGTGTGAATCTAAATTCTGCCACACCCAGGGCAGAGACATAACCACCTTCTACACCTGAGTACCAGGCTATCACTTCTGACACCAAAGCAGACATGACATTTGAGGAGGAAGAGCAGCTACAGCATCTGAAGTATTCCCTGCAGAACTGCAGTCAGATGGTTTTTTGTTTGGTTGGTTGTTTTTGGATTTTTTGGGTTTTTGGTTTTTTTTTTAGATTGTTTGTTTGCACCAAACAGTTCTCAAGTTTCTCTAGTTCACCTGGTTATAGAGGTGTGTGTATGTGTGTGTGTATGTGTGTGCTGCGTGCGTGTGTGCGTGTGCGTGTGCGTGTGCGTGTGTGTGTGTGTGTGTGTGTGTGTGTGTGTGTGTGTGTGTTGGAGGTTTGTTTTGTCTTTTACTGTCTATTCTAATGCTAAGTGCTGGTCCTCAAGACCTGGAGTCTGCGCGTAGCCCCACCCCAAGTTAATTCTGATTGGTGGATGAACATGCTAACAGCCAATAGCTGGGCAGAAGAGACATAGGTGGGGTTTTAGGTTTCGAGGGCTTGAGGAAGGAGGGCCATGAGGAAGAAGAATGTGCAGGAAGGGAGGAAGGAGACGCTGCGGGTTAAGGGTCAAGAGAGCCCCGAGAGCTACCCAATTGGAGTTAAGAGCACCTCAGATGGAACGTAGTAATAGTAAGCAATAACTCAGGGTTATCAATAGGAAAGTAGATTCTAACAGCGTGGAGGTTAGGCAGTTGCCCAGCTACTGTGCCGATTAAGACTGATGGTACAGGTAAAGGCTGTGAGTGTGTCTTTCATCCGGGAGCTCAATAACCAAAGGTGGGATAGAAACTCCGGGCCGGGATTTAAATAATTTTCTACTACACGTGAGCAATAGGCTCAAAGAACTAGGCCCAGATTCCATATTGCTGAGGTCCATGGATTGGAACCAGACCAAAACCATCCTGATATTCTCTGCAAGGGCGGGTGCTGGCTGACCAGAGTATACAGCCCAGCCTTCCCGCGCTGGACCATCCCGTGAGATGCCGCTGCAGAGGACTCAGAGGTGAGGAAGAAGTTCAGCTCCACAGAGCATGTGATGGGAGGACAGCCTAAGTCCTCTCTGCTGGCCTTTGGCTTTGCTACGCTTGAGATTCTGGTTGCCCTGGGCTACGCACTCTGAGGAGTCAGGCCTGCTTCCCCGAGGCCCATAGCTAAGTCCTAGACATCACTGTCACCCAGCATGAACATCAACCCAAGCTACATCCCTGTCTCTGTGTCATTCACTGAACTTAATGCATCAACTGAGACTCTTAATCTCAGGATCATGGATTCGAGCCCCACATTGGACACCAAATACCACTGGACTGTCTCTGATTCACCAGCTCCCCCCAAAAAAATGACACAGAGTCTTATGTTTATGAATGCTAGGCCTTATAGTGTAGGCTATTTCCCAACTAGTTGTATAACTTAATTAGCCTGTTCATTCTAATCTACAGTCTGCCCCTTGGCCTCTCCTTCAGTCCCAGCACCTGTTCCCTCCTCCAGGCCTGGCTGGTGAATCCCTCATGTCTAATTCTATCCCACAGTTCCTATCTCTGCCCAGATTTCCCCACTTTCCCACCTTTCCTCTCCTTCCTTGCTCTAGGCCATCAGCTGTTTACCAAACTAGTCAGAAGGTAGTGGAGAAGCAAGTTTACAAAAGACTCAGGCAGCGGATGCTTCATAAAAATAACAATAGCAAAGTCTGGACAGTCTTCACCTCCCTGCTGATACATAAATCAACATTTGAATGATACAAAGATAACCTTTACCCAGTGCACAAGAAGATAATCCCAACAATTCTCCAGCAAACAGCAGCATCACAGTAACATAGTGACCACCCAGCTCTTAGCAGGGTAACATGAGACAGACCCAGGACCACCATCTTCTTCAAAAGTCCCTTTCCTTCCTCAGGATATCCACCCACACTTCCAGAGCTGGGCTGATGCAGGGTCAGGCTGTCTGCTGCCAGAACTCTTGGGCCAGAGCCCAGCTCCACCGCCAAATCTCTCTACCCTATGATACCGCTCCTACCTAGGGATCTCCTGAGTCCTCAGTGTGCCAGCTTGCTGAGCCACCTACCGTCCTCCTCTTCTTTCCATCCACATCTCAACTCCACTGAGCCACACCAGGCCCTCAGCTGCTGAACCTACGAGCAGCAGTCTTAAAGAGCTGTGCCCAGGTTCCATGCTGCTGAGGGTCATGAATAGGCCATCTGACTCAGAGACACTTGCCGGATTTCGGTGTCACTCTGGCCACCTAAGGCATCCCTTGTATACTTTTATTTTGTCTCTAACAGTGACTCTCTATGGGTAAGACATGCCTCATCGATTGTTGCTGATTGCCTGCCTTCCCTGTTAGAATGAGTCACAGAAAAACAGTTCCTACCCGCTGTGTTTGTTTCTGTCACCCAAGCACCTTGTTCAGATCAGGTATTAAGTTACCAAGTGAATGAATGAATGGCTCAAGTAAATGAATGAAGGGGCTCCCAGAGCTACCTGCACTTTCAAACCATGCTCTTCTGCAGTGTGTCTGATAGACAGGGCTGAACACGGTATGCATGCTGTTGCTCCAGAAGGTTAAGATGTCCTGGGAATGTCTAGAGTGGGAGGCACTGAGGAACAATTGTGAAACAGTAACAGTTGCTCTTTAGGGGATTGTATCATGGACCACCTGGAGAGGCTGCACGGGAGCTACTCAGTGGCAGGGTGATGCTCACCCTCAAATAGTTACATCTTGCTGCCAGTGTCTCCCCCTTCTGTAAAAGAGACACTGGTTACCAGGCTTAGCCTCTCAGTGGCCTTTGGGTATGTGTTCATTGAACTGAAATGTAACCCAAAATTTTTGGGGTTTTGTGTGTGTGTGTGTGTGTGTGTGTGTTTGTGTGTGTGTGTGTGTGTATGTGTGTGTGTGTGTGTGCGTGCGTGCGTGTGAATATGATCTTCACCCATCCACACCATGTTTATCCACTCATTTGGTAAACATCTACAGATCAGCTGCCAGTGGCTGGCCACTCAGAAGACCCCTGTTCCTCTTGCAGGAAAAGCAGTGCTCATTGATTCCAGGTTCTTTTCTAGGGGCCCTCAGGACTGTGCTGACCCAGGGATAATAGCAGGGAGATGCCTGACCAACTTCATGTAGTTACATTCTGCTGGAGGGTCCTGTGAGAAGAGGTGGCGGCAATGCCAAAAGCTGTGAAGAATATGCGCGCAGGAGGTGAAGGAGGCTGCATTAGAAAAGTCTGCAGAAGGAGAAGACACTTAAACTAAAGCTGTAAAGATTGGGAAAGCATTTCCACGCAGTGAGCAGCATGTATAAAGGGATACCTTTCATGAAATGGAGTGAAGCCAGAGCGGATGTAGGAAGAAGGTGTGACAGAGGAGGGGACTAGATGAGGTCAGCAGGTCTCTGAAACCAGATTCTGCTAATCCCTAACGGCTGCTCTAAGAATCTGCCTTTTATCCTACGTGCGGCAGGAAATCACTGGGACATTTAAGCAATGGGAGGGTGGGGGTGGGGAATGCGATCTGATTTTTATTGGTTAAACACGCTCCTGGCTGAGAATAGAGAACAGCTCAGAAAACGCTGCTCAGCGGAGGGAGGGAGATAGGATATCAGGAAGACTCCCAGTCCTGTCCTCAAAGGGAGCTTTGTTTCTTCTGAGACAGCCAGAGATGTTTGAGTTCACATCTCAGCGAGCCATGCTTCTGTGCTGCGTGACCCTAGGCACCCTCTCTTAGCTCCTGCTTTCTCACTGAAAAGAGAAAATTAATGCGCTGAAGATCTTCTGGGCTCACTGTGGCTGGGATAGGTCTGTGAGTTGGAAGCATGACTCCCCAGGAGACACTGTCATTAAGCGAGTGGGTCTCATGGAAGAGCGCCACCTGCAGAAGGGATTAATGTATTGATCCTCTAACCAGGGCAACTTATCCTATACAGCAGGGTGATACTCACCCCAAGTCTCTCTGGACGCCCATCTCACCAATAATCTTTTCTGCATACTCCTACCACTGTGAAGCCGCCCACCACAATGTCCTCACCAGAGGTCACAGGGGGCCGCCTGACCTTGGACCTTTCGCCTTCCGAACTGTGAACTCAGCAAACCTCATTTCTTTTTTTTTTTTAAACTTGTTTTTGGTTTTTTTTTTTTTAAAGATTTATTCATTTATTATATATAAGTACACTGTAGCTGTCTTCAGATACACCAGAAGAGGGCATCGGATCTCTTTACAGATGGTTGTGAGCCACCATGTGGTTGCTGGGAATTGAACTTAGGGCCTCTGGAAGAGCAGTCAGTGCTCTTAACCGCCGAGCCATCTCTCCAGCCCCAAACCTCATTTCTTTATACCACCCCTGGCCTCTGACTTCCTGTTGTATCTGGACCAGTACAGGGATGTTAGGAACACAGTTGACTCCAGAATTTACTTTGTTGTAGATGACAGATGGCTGGTAACAGTTACATCTCTTTATAAAATGGGGGAAACGTGGAAGGTGAGGTGGGAAGACAAGGTCGTGGCAACTTTGAACACCAATTACATTGAAGAACATCTGTGGGCAAGGGCATCCAGAGAAGGCTTCTGGGTAGGAGAGAAGTGTAAACAGCGCCCCCTTTAAGGAAATAAACTTGGCCACAGGAGGATGGAGATGATGGAGGAGACACTGCGTACTCTCTCCCTGCCCCTGAGAACACATACCCTCCTCCTATTCCACGAGGCTCTCCCTGCATGGGGATTCTGCTTAAGCCAGCGTCCTCTAGGCATGGTTTGCTTGTTCTAGGCCCCTAAACCTTCACGAGTGTTGTTCTTGTGATGAGCATCCCTATGGAAACAGGCACGCAGACAGCACCTCAGAGAGATCATTTCTGTCCCCTCTCCATCCAGCCATGTCCTGGGAAAGAGCAGGGTTCCAGCCCCAAGGCTGCTGGTGAAAAGGCAACAAAAAACAGGCTTCAGCCTCCCTGGCCTATTTGTTTTTGGTCTAGGGACTGGGAGAAGTACAGCCTGCCAGCCATGCTGACATCAGAATCACTAAAAGACCAGGAGCTCATTCGAGCTCGATGAGAAGCCCCTCTGGTGCCTTGCATAGTCCTTCCTGTCTGATCCTGCCATGTGGAATGCAGTACCCCCTTGACTCCAGCAGGGGCGTTCTGTGCTCTGCTGCACTTGAGTTTGCAAGATGCCTTCTGGACCAGGAATTTGGAATAGCACTAGCTAAAGCTGGAGCCTGAGCTCTATTCCTGGCTTTGCAGACCTAAATCAAGGGTGATACCCTACTCCCAAATGCCTCCATGAGACAAAAAAGCAGAGAAGGCCACCTAGAGGCTGGTTTGTCACTAGTAAGGACACACTGTGGTCAAGCAGCCAGAGACAGGCTTGCCCGTCACAGAAGCATCTCTCAGAGACTCTCTGCAATTCTATGCAGAGAGCTGGGAGTTTTAAAACAAGTAAAGCCAATCTAGGAAGCTTGGGGTCTGGTGGAGAGAGCCAGGGTGTGTGTGTGTGTGTGTGTGTGTGTGTGTGTGTGTGTGTGTGTGTGTGTGTGTGTGTGTGTGTGGTGTGTGGGGTGTGGTGTGTGGTGTGTGTGTGTGTTGTTTGTGTGTGTGTGTGTGTGGTGTGTGTGTGTGGTGTGGTATGTGTGTGTGTATGGTGTGTGTGAGTATGGTGTGTGTGTGTATGTGTGTGTGTGTGTGTGTGTGTGTGTGGGTGTGTGTGTGTGTGGGTGTGTGTGTGTGGTGTGTGGTGTGTGTGTGTGTGGGGTGTGTGGTGTGTGTGGGGTGTGGGTGTGTGTGTGTGTGTGTTGTGTGTGTGTGTGTGGGGTGTGTGTGGTGTGTGTGTATGGTGTGTGGGGTGTGTGTGGTGTGTGTGTGTGTTTGTGTGTGTTGAATATGTGAATCTGAGTTCAGTCCTATAAACAGACATTTAACAAGCACTGGAGTGTGCAGAGTGATGATGATGCTGGAGATAACCTTCCTGCTGATAAGCAGTGCATTCCCACACCATCCTGCAGGGGGCGCCCTCATTACACTCTCACACCAGCCTGCAGGGGGCATCCTGGAGACTGTGTGCCTATCATTAAACCACAGATGGCTGTGAAATGGGGCAACTGTCTAAGGTATAGCCCTTCCCTGAAGTTTTTTTTTTCTCCTTTTCTGCTAAGATATGTTTATTTTATTTGTATGTGTGTGGATGTAAGTGCCTCCAGAGGACAGAAGAGGGCGCCAGATCCTCTGGAGCTGGTGATACAGGGTATGAGCCATCGCTGATGGCTTCAAGGAACCAGACTCTGGTTGTTTGCAAGAGCAACCAGAGCTCTTAACTGTTGAGCCATCTCTCCAGCTCTCCTTTTCTTAAAACAGAGAGAGAGAGAGAGAGAGAGAGAGAGAGAGAGAGAGAGAGAGAGAGAGAGACCTGAGGACCCTGTGATGGTTTGAATATGTTAGGCCCAGGAAATGGCACTATTAAAAGGTGTGGCCCTGCTGGAGTAGGTGTGTCACTGTGGGTGTGGGCTTTAAGACTCTCGTCCTAGCTGCCTGGAAGTCAGGATTCTGCTAGCAGCCTTCAGATGAAGATGGAGAGCTCTCCTCCTGCCCCATGCCTGCTTGGATGTGGCCAAGTTCCCACTTTGGTGATAATGGACTGAACCTCTGAACCTGTAGCCCCAGTTAAATGTTGTCCTTATGAAGAGTTGCCTTGGTCATGGTGTCTATTTGCAGCAGTAAAACCCTAACTAAGACAGACCCCGTAAGAAGGTGGGATAATGAACCTGTCTCACAGGCTGTTTTTTTTCTGAACGGGAAGGGCCCAAAGTCCAGTTGGCCGGTAGTGTTAAGGGTTAAACTGGAATGTGTAGCAATGGTGTCAAGGGTCTTAGCTTGGGAAACTGAAAGCATTAGGCACCATGAGGAAGAGGCAGATCTGTCTGGAATGCACCCACAGGGGTCCAGGGCTGGGATGGGGTTGCCTCCCAGAGCTGCTCTTGTTAGCTCGATATTTGTTTGTTTCTGTGCATATGCACGCTCGTGCAGGTGTGTCACAACCCATGTATGAAGTGCAGAGGACAACGTAAGAGAATTCTTCCCTTCCACCACGTGACTCCCAGGGATCAAACGCAGGTTGGTGTCAGTCTTGGCAACAAGCATCTTTACCCTCTGAGCTTCCCCACTGACCCTTTTTTCTTCTTTCTCTTTTATTTTTGTGTGTTGTTCTAATTAGTCTTCTGTTTCTGTGATAAAACACCATGACCAAAAGCAAATTGGAGAGGAAGGGATTTATTTCATTTTCCAACTCCCAGGTCATCCATCACTGAGGGAAGTTGGGGCAGACTGAAGCAGAGCCCATAAAGGAACCCTGGTGACTGGCTAGCTCCCCTGGCTTGCCTTCATTGTGCAACCAAGGCCCATCTGCCTAGGGAATGACACTGCCCACAGTGGGCTAGGTCCTCTTTATCCATTAGCTATCAAGAAGCCGTGCTACAGACATGAGCGCAGGCCAATCTGATGGAGACAATTCTTCGGTTGAGATTCTCTCTTCCCAGGTGTCTAGGTTTCAAGTCAAGTTGGCAAACTATGGCATGTGTGGTGTCTCCCTGTATGTCTAGGTGTATGTGAGTGCTCTTGCCTGTGTGGACTTTGGAGTCCAGTGCTCCACATGTTTTTCTCGGTTCCTTTCTTCATTATTTTTTGAGATGGGCTCTCTCACGGAATCTGAGGCTCACATATTGGCTAGACTACCTGGCTAGCAAGCCCCTGGGATCTGTCTGTCTTGTGTCCCCTACCCCAGTGGAAAGCTTACAGACGTAGGTCACTGCACTCAATTTTTTATATGAATATTAGGGATTCAAACTCAGGTCTTTATGCTTGCTCAATACGTGCTCTATCCCTGAGCCATTTCCCCAGCACTTGGGAACCAAAAGAGAGATGACTGGTAGTCAGTGAGGCTGGACATGTGATCAGGAGATAAAAGAGGTTCAGAGTAAGCAAAAACATGGATGGAATTTGGGCAACCCCAAGATTAAAGTTGAACCTGAGAGTGAGATTTAAGGGAGAGTTTGGCTATTACCAGTTTACCTGGTAGAAAAATCACTATATAGATTCTTTCCATGAAGTACCTCCCTCAGACAAGCCTCCGAGACTGGCTGTTCTCAGACCACCTACAGGTGAGAAGACCAAGGGACTTGCCCAACTGCAGGCCCCGCATGACACGCCCTGTTAGATTTATGGCTGAACACAAAGTTTGAAGTCAGACTATCTGCAGATGCCCTGTCATTCCAGCAATATCATCACAGGGAAGTACCCGTCTGTTTACACTTCTCCAACCTCCCCTCATGGACAAACAGAAAGAATGGCTTGTACCTCACAGGGCTATGGGACTCCGGTAAGACAAGATGCACGTAAGTGCCAGGCCATCGCCAAGCTCATGGACAGACCTCAACAAATACCATTAGGCTGGCGGCTGGGCTGGAGTAAGTTTAGGATCCAAGTGGGATTTCCCTCCCACTTGATTCACAACAGCAGGAGAAAAGCACTGGTCCCCTATGTAAAATCAGCAGAGTTTGAACAGGCGTTTTTTCCTCTGTCATTAATCACTGGGGAAATGCAAACAAAAGCTCCAGTGAGTCACTCCTGACACCACTGGGTGGTGTGGTCCGGGAACAATAGAAGAAGCAGAAAGTAAGAGGCGAGAGGAGCATAGAGGAGAAAGCGGGGCCTCCTGTCTTGTGCACTGCGGATGGGCTGGAGAGATGGCTCAGTGGTTAAGAGCCCTGACTGCACTTCCAGAGGTCCTGAGTTCAATTCCCAGTAACCACATGGTGGCTCACAACCATCTGTAATGGGATCTAATGCCCTCTTCTAGCATGCAGGTACACAGGTGTACATATACATAAAATAAATATAAAATGGCCACAAGGAAGTGGAATGAACAAATCCAGGTAGAATTACCATGCAATCCAGAAATCTATCCAGAACATACTCTAAAGTATATGAGTAAGAACTTTGAACGGATATCTGAATGTCAACATTCCCAGCAGCCTTAGTCACAATAGCCCAAAGGTGGCAACAGCCAAAGTGACCACGGATACGTGAACAAAGAAAACGGGTAAGAAACACACAATGAAATAATATTCAGCCACAAAAAGGAAGAAGGTCCTGAATCAGGGAGCACAGAGGCAGATACATCTTGTGAGTGTTAACTGAAATGAGCCAGATACCCAAGGACAAAGGCTGCAAGACTCGAAGGTCCTGAGTGACCCAGAGTGATCCTACTCACAGACAGAAATCAGCAGGTGGGGATGGGGGATGGGGGTGGGGGTGGGGAGTAGGGCAAGAATGAGGGGATGTGATGCTGTCACTACAGCTGCAGGCAGGAACAATATAACCTCCCCAGGTCAGACCCACCGCCTGGTCCCACATAGATGTCGCTGTCCACGGGGGAGGGGGGATGTCAGTGAGAACAGCTTAATCAAGAGTCCGTTTGTCAGGGTTGGGGATTTAGCTCAGTGGTAGAGGGCTTGCCTAGCAAGTGCAAGGCCCTGGTTGGTCCCTCAGCCCGGAAAAAAAAAAAAAAAAAAGAGTCCGTTTGTCAAGAGAGCCAAGAAAATGGTCCTGTGCCTGGGGCAGCACGAAACTATCTTTGGCACAAAATGGTCAATTCTGAAGGAAGGGAGCTGGGGGAGGAGGACTACTAAGACTTTTCTCCTCAAGACCATCCAGATCAGCCTTCAAGGCTAGAATGGCAGAAGGCATGGGCAAAGAAATCAAACAGGCAATGGAGGGGTTTCCAGAGGGAATCGGTAAGGCCTGCCTGGACAGAGGAGATCCCTCCCTTAAGAAACTCTTCCGATGATCTTGGAGTGAGAAGGTCCCTGAAGAGCCCTGCTTAGTGACTGTGAGAACACTATCTTCAATCTGAACATCCTACCCATGGTATTCTATGTGTCCGATCATTCATTCATTCATTCAGCCAGCATCTGTCAGTTACCCAACCAATGCTAGGAGGCTAGGGGAAAAGAGTGGAGTTACTTTTAGCTTTGATTTGCTTAGTGTGGGGCAACCATGGGTTTGACCCACCTGCTCCATGAATTTGGAGGCTGTCCTCAATTAGGTCCTCTGTTAAAAGGCGATTAATCAAGCAGCCCCCCCCCCTACACACACACACTTCAGTCAGGTATTGTGAGACTTTAAGTGGGCATCCCTGTTAAGGACAGGGCATAGGGCCAGGTGTGGACTCAGTTCCCTGCGGGGTCAGGGGCTACCTATCCATCATCCTTGCTCTCGCTCACATTCGCGCGGCCCTGCTGCCAGGGTATTCTTACAGTTTTTCTCTCACTGTCACAGACAGTAAATCCAAGAGACCTAAGGACCGCCGCTTCTCCCCTGACCCCCCAGGGCTAGGGGCGAGCGATCGGATTAAAAGCGACTGGCACGCCCGCGGTTCGCAGACACCCAGGGGGATGGGCAACCCCCATTGAACCCATTTCGGAGATGGAGAGCTCGAGGAGGCTGCTTGGGTGCCTGGGTTTAGAGTCGCCAGGCCCCGGCGCGGGGGGCGGAGCGCTCCGTCCCGCCGGGCGCGGGGACAAAGGCCCGCGGGCGGACGTGGCCAGGCCCGGCCGGGCGGGCCTTTAAGCCCGGTGGGCGGGCGGCGCGGGGCGGGCAGGGCGGGGCGCGGAGGGCGGTGGCGGCGGCCGCAAGTGCTCGGCGGCAGGATCGCTTTGGCCCGGCCTGGCCCGCACGGCGCTGGGCGCGGAGAACCGCCATGCCGCCGCGGCGCAGTATCGTGGAGGTGAAGGTGCTGGACGTGCAGAAGAGGCGCGTGCCCAACAAGCATTATGTGAGTCGGCGTCCGCGCCACGCGGCGACCCCAGCCCCGCGCAGAACTTGTGCCCCGCGCCCTCACCGCCATCTCCCCACGCGCCCCGGGTCCCCGCGCTCTCCCTGCGGTCTGTCTCCCCACGCGCCCATGCTCCCTGCGCCTTCCCCGCCATCTCCTCACTCGCCCCCTGGTCCCCGCCATCTCCTCGCGAGCTCTCGCCTTGCCCACCCGTGCAAAAGTCTGGCCCCAGCCGCTGCTGGAGACGAAGACAGAAACCAGGAGAGAAACCCACGGAGGCGTGGGTCTCAGGCCACCGTCCTACCCAGAGGCGCCCAGCCTCATAAGACCAGCCAACCAAGCCCCTCATCCTTCTGGGTATGGGTCATTTGAGCGCCCCTTTCCTGTAACTTCCGCTTAACAATGTGGGAAAGTTTCCCAGGAGTAACCCCCCTCTGTGAAATGAGAATTTTGTTTGGAGCTGCCAAGGTGTGGAGAAAAATGGGTCCTGACATCCTTTTGCAGATGGGAAGGTTGAGGCCCAGAGGCTGAGGGTTCTAAAATGTGGAAGGTGAGCCTGGGGCCCACGGTGACCCTCAGGTGGGAAGTGGCCTCCCAGGCTGCTTGGGGACGTCGTCTGAGGTTGAGGTAGCTCTAGTTCCACCCCAGAGGTTCTGGGTTGTAGGACAGTGGATTTAGAAGAGGCCCTGGGGACTTCGCTCCAGGCGTAAGGAGGGGGATGGTATCCCTGGCTGGAAGAAGCTGGCTGTGGCAATCTTGGAGAAGTTAACCAGGAAGGAAAAAAAAAGCAAGAGGGAGGGAAAAAAAAAAACCTAACAAAGAAGTGTGGAACAATGACTTGAAAGGGCGTTGGCTGGAGGAAGGCTGGCCAGGGGCTTCTCTGGAAGCCCCTTTCGGATCTATTTGTTTAAGAGAACTATCCTTACAAGGCAGACCGCTATACATGCCTGCCCTGAGTCGCCCATAAAATTCTGGAAGGAGATGGCCGTGTATCCACTGCACTCTACAAGAAAGGGTGTGCTGTGTTCCAATGTATTGTTATTGGCTAGGCCTTCGGTAACTCAGCCCTGGGCCAGCCAGCGGGGGCTGCTTCCTGGACCTGTGGTATCTTTAAATAGAGCTAAGTTTTCCTTGCTTCGGAGCTCAGCTAAATTGTCTTGGTTTCCCCACACCCCGCCCCCTTTTTCCCCCCTTAAGTATTTCAAATGCTGCCAAGTCTGGTTTCTTGTTGGAGCCTGTTGAGTTGCTTCTTGGGTATGGGACAGTTTTCAGCAACACCCCAACTGGAAGAAGTCTGAAATTCTCCTTGCAGCCTTCCGACACCAGATGCACCAAACCAGAGTAGAATGAGCCACCAAGGACTGGGCACCATCTTCCACTCTCTTGTGGTGTCACACACGTTTAGTGGTGGTTTTCTCAAGTCTGGTTTAAGGATGAGACAGCTCGCAGTGAGGAGCAGGGCAGGCATGTACATCCAGGCCCGTTGGACCAAAGAAGTTGGTCCGTCAGGCCACGCCTCTTCCCACATCTCACACACCCACAAAGTGGACAAAGTGCTCTTAAAACCTGGGAATCTGCTCAGGTCCATCCTCCCTGGCAGACTTCTGCAGCTTTGACGGGGGTACCCCTGAGGTTCCAGCCAGTTGTTAGGGGTTCCCTGAGCCAGATCTGTGTAGCCTCCTAGCCTGGGGCTCAGCTCTGAGCTCCCAAGTTGCTGTTCCCTCTCTTGGTCTCTGTGTCCTCATTTGTAAGATGTGGTGATGATGCCTCCTCCCAGGGGGAGCAACCATGTGACTGACGTGGGGTTTCTTAACTGCAGCCCTGTGGTGTCCATGCCTCTCTGATTGAAAACGTGCCGACATCATGTGGGAGCCTGTTCCGAGAACTTGTTCCTCTGTTTGTGGGCTGAGTCACTGCTGTGACAAGGGGCCTTCTCCCTGACATCCAGCCTTTGGTTCCCCAAATTGGGGGAGGGGGAAGATGGATGAATGCAGCCTGAGTCATCCAGAGGAGCAGATAATTTGGTTCTCATAGTGGCATTGTCCCAAAGCCAACAGCAGCAGACTGGACTGCGGTACCTGTCGCCAAGCTCCGTACACGGAAAGGAGTGGGTGTGGAGACAGGTGTTGGAGGCCTGGCTGAAGTTACCTTGCTTCTGCCCTCTACCCAGCAACTTTCTTTTCCTCGGTTGTAACGACAAAAATACAGCCAGATATTGAGCGTGACATGTCCCCTTGGGGACCATCTTAGCCTGTTTGTTTGTTTGTTTGTTTGTTTTTTTAATTGTATAGTCTAGTAACTGAGGCTGGGTACTTTGTAAGATAAAATAAAAGCCACCTGGGAAGCCGGAAGCCCAAGGTTGGGCTGTCCCATCATCTTGGCCTCTAGAAAGGGTGTCTTGTCCACATCAGAGTTGTAGGTGACATCACGGTGGGAACATGTTTAGAGGGAAAGATTGTGAACTTCGAGACTAGAAGCCAGAAAGGTGGGGGAGGAGGGCACTTTGCTCTTTTGTAATACGAACCCTTTTGGAACTACCTAGGAGAGCTACCTTAATCTATTTTAAGACCATATAACCAATGACCTAACTACCTTCCCCTAGGCCCCGCCTCTTAGGTCCTGCCACTTCTCCCAGCATGACAATGGGAGCAAGCTTCTACCACATAATAACCCTTGGGTGTGGACAGATCCTATGCAGTCCTTAACAGGGGTGACAGCATGTGCTTCTGCCCCAGTCACGGCACCACAGTGCAGTGTGCACCTCCGTTTGGAGCTGCTGTGCCATCCCCCTCCCCGATTCCATGCCTGGAAGGGAATCCAAGTCACAGCTTCTGAGGCTGCAGTTAGACAGCCTGGGGTGCCTGGGGCTCAGGGCTGGGTCCCCTGCTCCACCTCCATGTCAAATTAGCAGTCTCTTCTCAAAGGCCACCTTCTCCTGTGGACAAGGCTGGTGTTGTCACTGTGCAGCCTCTGCTGTGCCTGTCCCACTCAGAGTCTGGGCTTCAGAATGGATGTGAAGGGAGCTTCTCAAGGTGACACGTCAGGACCACCCTCCCTAACTGGAGTGTTTTCTAGCAACCTGTCTGCTCTGGGAGTCTTGTCGGTTGCCCTCCCCTGTACTAACAAAGAGTGGTACCCTGAACAGGGTCTGATGAGGCAGCTGTCAGGGTCAAAGGCACTTGTTTTGTTCTCTGAGACAGGGTTTCTCTGTGTAATACTCCTCCTGGCTCTTCTGGCACTCACTCTGTAGACTAGGCTGGCCTCGAACTCATAGATTTGCCTGTCTCTGCCCCCCAAATACCGGGATAAAAGGCATGCTCTGTCACACCCCAGCTGTCACGACCGCTCTTTAAGGGTGGTAGACTCCCATCATGTGACGCCAGTGTTCAGGGAGACAGAGACTAAAGACCATCCCTGTCCATAGACTTCTACTCCTGTCAGGCTCTACTTCTGTATGTGCTTCAGAGCTTTTCTGTCTTTATATTGAAAATAAATCACAGGTGCAGAGTGCCCTGGATCTCGTCCCAGTCACATCTTTCCCCAACCCACTGCCCAGCCTTTGTTATCTTTCACAACACACACACACACACACACACACACACACACACACACACACACACACACATATACAGGCACACAGTTATCACAAACACTCATACACATATACAGGCACGCACACGGGCACACACACTCATACACAGACACAGACACAGACACACACGCACACACACACACACATGCTTGTTTTGTTCGTGGAGACTAGGTCTCACTATGTAGCCTAGGCTGACCTTGAACTCACGGAGATCTATCTGCCTCTACCTCCAGAGTGCTAGGATTAAAGACCCCGGTGCTTGGACCTCACTCACTTTTAAATACTGATTCACAGGCTGGAGAATGGCTCAGCGGTTAAGAGCCAGTTTTGCTCTTGCAGAGGACCTGGGTTTGATCCCCAGTACCCATGGAGTCCTTTACAACCAGGGGATCTGGTGTCCTCTTCTGACCTCCACAGGCACCAGGCACATGTGGTACACATACATTCAGGCAAAACCCACATAAAATAAAATATGGGTTAGTAGGATAATTTTTTTTTTATTTAGCTGCCTTCCCCAGGTGTCATTTACACACCACCATGGTGACCCATTATAACCGCAGAGGTCACTGGCATTTGTAGTAATTGAATAAGGCTGAAAGCCCTCACCCTAGTCCAGTTTTATTACCCTTCTATTACCCCATTTGCCATCAGTGTCCTCCACTCCTTTCCCTTCACATGTTTTACCTGATAACCCTCCCCCTCAGTCCGGTCTTCAATGTTTCGAAACTATAAAAATCTTGCCACGTTCAGATCTATGTTAATACCAAAGCCCCAGTCCATTTTAACTGCCGCATAGTATTCCATTCGAGCCACTTTCCCTCCGTCATCTGTAAAGTCCTCTCTTACTGGGGACTCGGGGCTGCTTTTCCCATAGTTAACCTGGCAGGAACTGTTCCTGTGTATAGCCCCAAGAAGGATATGTTGGGTCTTGGAGTGCATGTTCAGCCCTGACGTTACCCTAGGAGCTGTGTCCCTGGGCTCCCTCTGCTCTCAGTCAGTCACTCTATTATCAGACTTTCTACTTGATGTCAGTCTGCGTGCTGCACAGCAGTGTCCCTGACGGTTGTTAGCCCTTCCCTGCTTGCTAAGGAGGCCGGGTGGCCTTTTGTGCCTTCGTTGGCCAGCTGAGATTCCCCCTCTGAATTGCCTGTGTATCATTTGCTCCTGGCCCAGTGTGCTTTGCCTTTTTTCTTCCCTTGCTGTGGAAAGTTTATACGCTTGGAAAGCTAATCTTTCGGGTAGTTAGATTAGTGTCCTCCGTTTCCCTTCGAGGAGACTGTAGGCTCAGAGAATCCCAAGGATGTGCGTGAGGTCACACAGCCCGGAGACGCCGCATGGGTGCTTGTCCAAGTGATACAGGCAGCCTTGTGATCCCACCCCGAAGCTGGGTGACCTCAGGTGACTCACCGATGTCCCCCTTTCTGAGATGCCAGGCTCATCCTAGGCCCTCTGTTCATTCAGTCCGCCGCCATTGAGCCATCAACCCTGGTTGCTTACTCCGAAGAAGCGCCAAGTGGATCGCCCTTAGAATGAGAGGTTGGCAGGGCTTCCCTCCTGAACTGATCAGGTGCCAGGAGCCCGGGAGGGACCGTGCCCGCTGAGTCAGTGTGGATCGTGCCCATATCCTGTGAAGTTAGAGCTGTCCTCTGTGTTGTGTGGTGGTTTCCAGACACTGAGCTGTGCAGATTGGAGACCTGCTACCGATGTACCTCCACAGCCACGTCCCTCCTCCGTCACCCCTGGCAGCCCTTTAATGGAAACCCTCAGAGGAGGGCAGCCAGTGTGTGTGTTAGAAAGAAACCAACCTGTGCACATGCAAGCTCTGTGTGGCAGTGGGCCACCCTGCCTGATGCTGGCTTCTAGCTTTGTGAGCGAGGCAGCTCGTCCTCCTGAGAAGACAGTGTGAGAATTCAAAGGCGCTAGGATTCTACTGGAGGAAACAGCCAGCGACTAGCACATTTCTTACCGACTTATCCCTGCCTCGGTTCAGACAAAGCCTGGCTTTGAAGCTCGTTCCCTGCTCGGCTTGGGGACTTGGTGGTGGCACTTCCTGTGGCATCTGAACGACGTGGGTCTCAGGCCTGACCCTCAGTGCTGAGCTTGCTGACATGGTGGCCACGAAGACCCACAGCATGTGGTTTGGAACCGCTGTCGCTCTGAGGATGTGCTGTGCCTGCCTTAACTCTTCTACCCTGTCCTGCGCCACCTGCCCAGGCTGCGGCCTGAAGAGCCACTCCAGTCTCCTTCCTCTACAGACGGCTCTGCACTTCGCCATGTCTGTTGCACACCTTACAGAATTTTTAAGAAGATACTTCTCTTTTTAAATCTATTTTCTGTTTCTATTTTTATCTATGCGTGCAAGTGCGTGTCTGTGTGAGCGAATGTGCTGGTGCCCTCGGGGGACCAGAAGAGGGTGTTCGGGCCTCTGGGACTAGAGTTACTAACAGTTTTGAACCTGGGTCCTGGGAACTGAGCTTGGGTCATCTGGAAGGGCAACAAATGCTCTTAGATAACGAACCATCTCTCCAGCCCCTGAGTAGGACTTAAAAAAAAAAAAAAAAAAAAAAGTCTGTTGCTTTCTTGAGGCCGAAAGAAAAATGTAGCTGGATGCCCGTCATACAAGCAAGCATGCCAAGGAGGAGGCAAGCAAGAGGGCTTCAGGATGTCCTGCTGGGGAGCTTGACAGCTGTGCTCACCAGTCCAGTTCCCTCACTCCCCGGAGCGGGCACTAGGCCCTCCCCTCACAGACAGGCCTGCTCCAAGGGAAGTATTTCTGCTACTCCTTTTACACTCTGGGTCCTGCAGGTAGAAGGAGGCTGCTCTAGCCTAGGTCTGAATGATTTCAACACCCACTGGGTGCAGACTTTGAATCTGTGCCCTTCTAGGCCTCTAGTGAGTGGAGAAAGTCCGCCAGGCAGGTGGGTTCAGATTTCTGCTGTTATTTCCCTCTCTGTGCTCAGTGCCCATGGGGTTGTTAGTGGTTTCAGTTTGAGGAGGTCAGTATGAGGATTATAGGGGACTCAGGCCCTGGTCCAGGCCTGACCACAGCAAGCCTCACTAGAAGCATCCGTGTATACTGTCACCACAGTTGTATGCTGGAGGCCGCTTCCATGCCCATCAGTAGAGAACAGGATCCAGACGACACACGCGCATGCAGAATTCCAGGAGGGTCATACACATGTGCCCAGCCTCTGCCAGGGCGTCCCAGTCACGCTGGCTCCGAGCACATGCTCAGGCCTTTCTCAGCAGATTGCCGGTGGAAGTGGCCCTCCACAGAGACCCAGAAATAGAGCTGATAAAATATGTTGCACTTTTTTTTTTTGCTTGTCTGTGCTTTTTTTCTGTTTTCCAAATATTCTGCAGAGTACACATAGCCCTGTTTTTAGTGAAAATAAAAACCAGCGACTGCTCATTCCAAAAAAGAGGCTGTGCCAAACTGAGGTGGCTCCAGCAAGGTCCCCACATCCTGCTGTCGGCCTCCGGAGTCGCCCTGGATTCCCCTGATAGCAGGGCCTTCTCAGATGGGCTTCTGCTGGCCCCAGACACCCCCTCCCATTCCTGCCACACAAGAAGGGCTGGCACGTGGCTTTCCAAACCATGAGCTCAAGAAGCAGCAGCAACCAGTGTGGCATCCCACCGGGTGGTCAGGGCTGTGCTTTCCTGGCTACGGTGTGCCTTGCCCAGGGAGTCCAGTCCCTCACGGTGTCTGCAGCTAAGGAGGGGCTCAGAACCATGCAGCCGAGTAGACCCTCTGGGGTGATCCCAGAGGTCATAGGGTACTGGAAAAGTCCTTCAGCTAGAGGCGTACCCCAATTCCCACTCCTGAGGTGTTTCATACATCTGAGGGCTCGGCACCCCAGGTGCCCACACTGAGTAAGTGGCACAGTTGCTGCACTAAAAGTGACCAACTGGGGACACTCCTGTTGAGCTACGTATCCCATGCCTGGACTCTGCTTGCAAATACTCCTCTGCCTTAGTTAGGGTCATTATTGCTGTGATGAAACACCATGACCAAAGCAACTTGGGGAAGAAAATGCTGTATTTGGCTCACATAACCTGAGTCACAGTCCACCGAGTAAAGCCAAGGCAGGAACTCAAACAGGGCAAGAACCTGGAGGCAGGAGCTGATGTAATGGCCATGGAGGGGTGCTGCTTACTGGCCTGGTCCCCACAGCTTGATCAGCCTGCTTTCCTTTAGAATTCAGGACCACCAGCCCAGGGATGGCCCCATCCACAACGGGCTGGACCCTCCCCCATCAATCACTAATTAATTAAATGATAGCCAGATCTTATGGAAGCATTTTCTCGATTGAGTTTCCTTCCTCTCCGATGACTTCAGCTTGTGTCAAGCTCGGCTGACATAAATTAGCCAATGGAGCCTCCTTTTTCCCGGGAGGAAAACTGATGAGTGGTTCTTCCTTCTCAAGACTCAGTTGCCCCCTTCCCTTTCACAGTCGTCCCTGGGTAGCCCGTGTGTCGGTGGGTATTGGTAGTAAGGCAGATGACAGGAAACGAGGCTTGTTCAGACGGCCGCAAGTGGCATCTAGAACTGGGCTTTGGTCTGGTGCTGTCCTTTGCTACCGCTGCCCGAAAGATGTCTCTTCTTTAAAGCTGGTTGCTTTGCCAGGATTCAAAAGCTTTAGTGCAGAGTCCCTTGGAACACAAGATGCTGGGATGTTTGTCCTTGGTGTTTTCCTATCCTTGGAGCAGTGTCCCCAAACCCAGCCTCTGTGGTCCCTTTTCTAGAACCCAGAGTGGTAAAGTTGTCCAGGCTTTGCACCAAGTTGGCGTTCCTTATCTCCTGGCTGATCTTGGTAGCTCAGTGGCTCAGCAGTGGCTCAGCAGTGGTACCACGGATGGCACTCTGTCCCTTCCAGGCTCATGCAAGCTGAGTTTCACTAGAAGCTGCGGTCGCTCTCCACCATGCTTGAGCTGCAAGGCTCTTCCCTCTTGTTTGCTGGCCCAAGCCTTCTTCTCGTGCTACAGGGAGAAGGGTGTGGAGGGAATGGACTCCACCATCAGTGCCTGCAGCCCTGTCTTGGCCCATCCTGATTGAGCAAGTGAAAACCCAGTACACCCAGTACAATGTGAATTCCAATAAATACGCAGTATCTGGGCTGTACTGGTACTCACCCCTGATTCATCACCTAGAGGAAATTAAGTTTTACTGAACACCGTGCTTCATACACCCGACTCTGAAAACACAGCGCTCCGGAACCTTCCTTACTGGGAAGTCCGATGTGTCTTGAGAATTCATGGACAAGACACCCAGGGGCCAGGAACTCTAAAACTCAAGGACAAGGTTCAGATAAACAAAGGGGCCTCCAGGAAAGAGGGCAGGCACACAGGTCATCTTGGGTTACTTCTGGAACCTGGCCCTGGACTCCCAAGGAGGCCAGCATTGAGGAGGTAATCTGAGGCTGAGCACCCAGCATGGTGAGAGTGTGCCCAGAGGTCAAGGGTAAGAAACGGTAAGCAGAGAAGAGGACGGAGACTGGTCGAACAGAAGAGATGTGAGGAGTGGAGCCATAGAGAGGAGGAAACAAGGAGACCTAGGCTTCTGGGACCACAGATGTGCCTGGGGCCAGGACTTTGCAGAGACCATGTGCACAGTGGAAGAAGCCACTGAGCAGAGAGTAGCTGATCCTAGGAGAGAAGCTGATCTTTGGACCTCCTGCTTGCATCCCCGGAGCAGGACGAGCATAAAGCCCACGTGGACAGAGGAGTCAAAGCTTGCTCTTCAGGGGACACAGTGTGCAAGCCCCTGAGATTCTGACGTTTGAGCTGTGTGCTAATAACCGATCCTGTTTTGCTTTCAGAGTCTAATGATATTTGTCGCTAATTATTATCAGACACTAGCTGTCATTGATCTGAGTGCTTTCTCACGTGCTTCTGGATCTCACACCAAATACCATGGCTGCATGGCACTGTTCTGGAATAAAGAGCCAATCCTATGCATTATTGGGTCGCAGGTGATAGGGGAAAAGAAACCGACCAACTTCAGCCAGAGAGACATCTACAGAACCAGAGGGATCCCATTTCCCCCCATCTCTGACTGAATAGGAAGTGACATTAGCACCCCGCCAGAAGCATCTGTTTCCACAGCTTTAAGTGGGATTCCAATTGGCCAGATCACCTGTCCGTCGGCCAGCTGGAGGTGGGATATCCTGCGTGACAGTCCCACTCTTATTTCAAGCAGTGGGCAGTAAAGGTCAAAGGGCGCTGGGGGGTTGGAAGGAGGAGGCACGGACTGGGGAGGCAACACAACACATGAGCGACGTGTGGGTACTGCCCTAACCCACTTCACACGTGTGGAAACTGAGGCAGTTTACCCAGCATCACACTTGGCTGAAACTATGGGTACCAACAGCTTTTCGCCCTCGCTGGAGGGAGCTGCCCCTAAGGCACAGCGGGTTGGTGTGTTCAGTTCTGCTTAATTAAGCAGAATCGCACGGACCTCCGCCCACAGCTGGCCCACCAGCCAGAACCCACGAGGTAGCGTCACTGTTTCCTCCTCTCCGGCCAAGGTGTGAATCAGCAACTGTGGCTTTGGGCCACCCTTGGCTTCCAGTCAGTTCCACAGATGTGGTTTTAATGTCTGCCCTGGGCCAGCTGTGGCTCAAGGCCAGAGAGAGAGGCAGCAATGAGCGGACACAGAACAGTCCTGGAAGAGGTCACCTCTACCGAAGTGCATCTGTGAGGCAGAGGGGACAGGGCTGGGATCAGAGCCCCAGGCATCCGGTTCTCTGTGAGGGAGGCCAAATGGGACTGGGCGCTTGGAGACTGACGAGCCTATGCCGTCTGGATGAGGGTCTTCAGCATGGGCTAGATCTCAGTCTTCACAGCTCAGATAGTCTTCCATTCTGTCACGACGGGGTGACTGTATATCCGATTAAATTCACTGTACTTCCGTTATACTTTTAATAATCCCCTGCTCTTCATTGTTGCTTGAAATCACGGTATCACCTATTGGTAGATTTTTTTTAAAAAATCAGTAAACACATGTCTATTCACAATTTTGCTTTTTATTGTAATAAGTAACATTTAACTCCATTCATTTGGAATTGTATGTGTTTTGTTGATTTCTAAATCATCTCAAGATGGAGCTGTAAATTTCCTGAGTTTGCCAAACGAGCTCCCCAGAAGGACGAACAGTCCCTGGTAGAATCCTCAGAGGTCGAGAGCCAGGTGGTCTGGACTTCATCCGGCTCTGTGACCCAGCGTCAGTGGCTTAGCCTCTCTGTTCCCTCTTCTGGGAAATGGGAGTAGGATAACGTCTGAGGTAGCTTAGTCACGGAAAGGGTTTAGATCACTTCCTGGCATATAGAAGTACTGAAGAAACGGTTCCCTGTTTTCTTTTTAAGGATAAACAGTTTGAGAACACAGTGTGAGGGAGGCGGGCTGGGGAGTGAGTGGAGAGAGTCCTGCCTGCAGCCAGTTCCCTTTTATGCCTTCACCAACACGGCCAGCCTTCTGACCAGGGATGTGTTTTTCCCTTTGTTTGTTTGTTTCTTTTTAGACAGGGTCTCACTCTGTAGCCTGGCTGTCGGCCTCCCAAGTGCTGGGATTAAAGGCTTGGGTTTTTTAGTCGGCAGCCCCAAGGACACAGCCAGTCTAGAAAGACCACACAGGGGTCCATGCTCTGGACAGAGAGAGGGTGCAGTTCACTGAAGTCCAGATTGACCAGCGTCCGAGAGGCCTGCCAGGCTCAGACATTCAACTTTAAAGCGGTTTGAAATAGCTTAAGTATCTGCCCCTATATACCGTGCCGCTGCGGACTAAGGAACTTTTAAAAGGGGGTTGTCTGGAGCATGTTTAACAAAACGGAATGGGGCTAGCCCTCATACATGGTTTTTCTCACGAATTAAACACATAAGTTGTCCACTTGGCCTCTGCCCACAGTTCTGTCCACAAGCTGGAACCAACCATAGTTTGAAAATATTGAGGGGGGAAGAAAGAAAAGAAAGAAAGAAAGAAAGAAAGAAAGAAAGAAAAAAGAAAGAAAAAAAGAAAGAAAGAAAGAAAGAATTGGGGAGGGAGGGAGGAGGGAGGAGGGAGGGAGGAGGAGGGAATATTGGTGATGGGGGTGGAGGGTTGTTGCAGAAGTTTTCTGTGTGGCTGCTGGTTGCATCTGTATTGAAGGTGTACGACCACTGTTTACACAGTGTTCGTGTCAGATTAGGTGTCCACGTCACCTAGAGATGCTCTGAAGTGGAGGGGAGGGTTGGAGGGAGCCCAGAGCCACACCTTGAAGATAGTGAGGGATGGCCACGTACGGCGTGATCTTCATTAGCAAAGCATTTTGGGCAGGGATAGGGTCTGGGGAGTGTGCCAAGAGTGTTGTCTCAGTGGGCGGGAATGTGGTGGTTTTAAGGCCCCAGCCCGACTCTGCAGCTACTAGGCCTGCTTATTGCCGGCTCGAAGGAGTGAGTTCTTTCGCTGCCCGCATATCCTCGCTATGAAGTAGAACCTGCAGCCTGTACACCTCCCTGCAGGGCCAAGCAGTAGTGACGGACTCTGGCATATGGTCAGCAGTGCGATGACATTGTCTGGTTTTGTATATTACCCAGTTTTCCCTAGAGAGGGGAGGACAGGGTAGGATGGCATAGGAGTCCACACAGACCCCTAACTGGGATGGGAGCCCTTTGTGTCCACCGGGTTACAAGCGGGCAAGGCTGGGTATGAGTGACCAGTTGTACTCGCAGAGCCTGGCCTTTGAGAGCCACATACACTTACTTGATACAGGAAAGGAGGTTTCCTAGGACGGCTGAGATGGACGCTCATTGTGTATCTCTTCATTCAGCACAGGATCTGACTAACCCTAGAGTCTTGTTCATTGAATATGAACCCGTGGTGTTTAATGTTGGGTTTTGCTTTTTAAAGGAGCCATGCAGGGTCCCTACAGAAGAGAGAAACTAGCTTAGGTGCTGTATGTATTAGTTTTCTGTTTCTATGACAAAATGCCAGAGTCTGAGTAACTTAAAAAGAAAAAAAGTTTCTTTAGTTCACAGGTATGAAAACAGAAAAAGTACAGATAGTATTGGCAGCCCTGTCAAGAGCCCTCAGCTGTCCCTCCCTACTGTCCTGACAGTAGATGCCAGGAGCTGTCATGGGTACAGGACAGGATGCCTGAGAACAGGGATTGTTCTTTTTTAACTGTTTGTTCTTATAGAATTAATGGAGTCCTGGCAGAACCAGTAAATCCCGTAGAGACTTGGAACTGGGCCCCAGCTCCAAAAGGTCTCATAGTGGCAAATTGGTGAGCATACTTCTAACATAGGAACCCTCGGGGGACAAACCACAGCTCTGTTTTAGAAAGGCCTCTGCCTGGATGACCGCTGGTGGACATCAGGCTGGTCCTAAGTAAGGCCAGGTGGAGGGGATGGCCAAGTAGGCCATGAGCAGCAGGCTTTGCTGTCTCCCTGCCACCCCAGCCTGCATCTCCCCAGTGATATCCTTGTCAGGTCCCATTGCCCTTCTTGTTTTGGGAGATGCCAGGCGCCTGGCAGGATGGGGACCTCTGAGCTCAGTTCTGTGGATTTCCAGGCCACTCTGGTAGCTGAGTGGAACGGAGCAATGGAATTGAGCGCTCCCTGTGTGCTGGTCGCTGGCACCATGCATACGGAAGGCTAGACATCATCTTGTGTTACAGAGGTGGAACCAAGACTGAGGTAGGACTTGCCCAAGGCAAGAGGGCAGCCAGAGGGCAGGATTTGGACTTACATGGTGAGGGGGGCTGGCAACTGTAGAGTTCTGGTGTCTTAAGCACAGCCATGTTACCTGAGCAGTCATTTTTGACACACTTTATAGCTCAGGTTAGCCTGAAACTCACTGCCTAGCCTCGTCTGGCCTTGAATTAGTTATCCTCCTGCTTCAGCCTCCCAGATGCTGGAATTAGAGGCACATACCAGCATGCCCCACTCTGACGGGTCACTTTTGACAGTAAGGATGGTCAGACCGTGGCCGGCTCGTTTTCTCTGGACATTAATCCTACAGGCCATGCCTGTTCACCAGCGCTGCGCCCAGCTGTCCACGGTGATGTTGGTCACCTCTCCCACACCATCTGGCCACACGTGTTCGTGGGGCACATGTGGACATCTGAACATGCATGCGTGTGATGACCAGGTCAGGGTGCTACTATGCCCATCACTTCAGTCATCATTGCTTTGTGGGAATGTTCCAAATCCTTCCCAGTAGCTTCTTCCAAGTGTACAATTAACTGCCACCCACCATGGTTGCCCTGTGGCATTGTAGAACATTGGACACCCTTCCTCCTGTCCAGTGCTCTTCAGGAACCATCCTGTCTCTACCCATCCCAGCCTCTGAGAAGAGGGAACCTCAATTGAGAAAAGCCTCCATGAGGTCTGGCCGTGGAGACAACCCTGTGGAGGTCATTTTCTTTTTTTTTTTTCTTAATCTTGTCTCAAGTTTATTTTAACAGGACTGGACCTGCAGACTGTGTGTGGGTGGGGTGCCATCCAGTCCGTCTGTCCTCAGTTCTATAAGGGGCCTGGGCAAAGCCTGGGCTGGAGAAGCCTGGGCCTTGGGGGCTTTGGCCTCAGCCACAGGGAGTCAAGCCAGTAAGCAGCACTGGCTGAGTCTCCTGGGGCCCTGGCATCTTGGCCTCTGAGGCTCACGAGGGGCCCAGCTGCCTGCCTCCAGGTTCCTTACCTTGTTTGAGTTCCTGCCCTGTGCCATTTGGGACTGGTTGTGTGTGGTGTCCATGTCTTCAGGGAAGCGCCTGGGCTGTTACCAGGGGTGGACCCAGACCGTGGTGGGTGCCATCCGTCCCTAAGGCTGAAGTAAACCCTGGCCTCCTTCTCAAGGTTTACCCTGTTTGGTTCCTTACTTCCTTCAGGGTAACTCACCACAGTGATGGTAAGCCTTTGGTTAGGTAACTCACCACACCCTAGCCAAGACACCTGCCAAAAACATGGCATGTACCTGGCTGTGCCTGACTCAGTCCCCACGACATAATGTCATCCATCCGGCTCCACCGAGGCCGTCATGTGCACAGCCCCGTTTTCTCACCCATTCGTTCGTCTGCTGCAGTGCTGTTTCCTGGCCACCGTGAATAGTGCTGCAGAGAGCACGGGGGTCCCGCTGTTTCTTCAACACACTGATTTCACCTCTGGAGACACTTCCAGGAGCAGGCTTCTGGGTCACAGAGTAGTTCTATTTCTGGAGTGTGGGGGAACCACCGTAGTATTTTCCACAATCTTGCACTGGTTTACGTCCCCACAAGCCAGGCAGGAACCGTCTCCTTCCGCATCTGGCCAGCGTTTTTTATCTCTTGGTAGTCGCCTGGCTGGCTGGGGCGAGATGGTACCTCACTGCGATGTGACTTTGCTTTTCTGTTTTGAAGGAATCCAGACCCTGGCCTCTGACAGCTCCCTAATCATCAGTTCCTGTGTGACTTTGGACAAGTGGTGCTGTCACCTCTCTGAATGCCATGTTTGTCTACTAGGAATGTGGCAGATAATATACATGTACCACCCCACAGGGTTGGTTTCCTAGGAAGATCGATTGTTAGTGTGGTTGACAGATAGAAGACCCTATCACCCCTTAAGAACTAGAGCAATTGTTTCTGACCTGGGAAGGGTCCCCAGGTGCCATTAGCAGAACTAGCTCCCCTGTGCTCTGCAGAGTACCCAGATGGCCTGTGGTCTCTGAAGGAGCCCTACTAACGCCTTCTCTATTAGACAACCGTTGCACTCTAGATATTGTGCTAGGCCCTTTATGTGTCTGACTGCATCCTAAAGATGTTGTTTCCTGTATTACACAAGGCTGAGCACCATTCCCAGATCTGTCACATGTGGCTGTATGGCTGTGGGCAAACTAGTTACCCTCTCTTGAGTCCAAAGCCAGTGGCATATCATAAAGGAAATGGTTGTGTGGTACACTTAGTGGGTGTTGTCAGCAGCTCCATTGCTCCGGGCAGCCCTGTCAACACGGGGCAGCCCCAACTGTCTTCAGCCTCTCTCACACGGCCCAGGCACCTGGGCAGTCTTCAAGATCTCAGCAAGGCCCGCGTGCCCGCCCTGGAGTTGTTCCTAGAAAGCTAGCCTGCAGGTCGGTGTCTTGAGCCTGGGCTTTGGCGTCAGCCTCACTGCTGGCCATTGGAAAGTTCCTACGGCGCTCCGGCCAGATGTGTGCAGGGATGTGTGAGTTGGCAGCCGAGGCCCGGCTGGAGCCGCAGGCCCAGGCCAGCGGTGTTTCCAGCCTTCAGTACCGTGGCAAGTTAAGTGCTTTGCCTGGCCAGTCCAGTAGCAGCCCCAGCCCTGGGCCCTGAATGTCCCCATGACACGAAAGGACACACATCCAAGTGTGAATAGCCCCAGGTGTGTCCATCCTGCACAAAGACCCGTGGGCTGGCTTCCCGGCTCGCCAGTGCTGCCGCTGCTCCTGCTAGCATGACTTTCAGCACAGGGTCCAAGTGTGTCCGAGGGAAGGGACAGGCCATGCTGTGAGCTCCAGCCTTGGGGTGTTATTACCAGGCCTGTGCACTAACTTGTGACCAGACAGAGCACGGGTACCTCTAACCCTTAATCTTCAACCCAGCACTCAGAAGAGTAGAGGACGAAGGGGGAATCAGGGGTTGAAAGCCAGCCTGGGCTGCTTGAGATCCCCATCTCAAAACAACACAAAACAGAACAGGTGACTTTTTAAAATCTATGTTCCTTTTTGAGATAGGGTCTCACCATACATCCTTCGGTAGCCTGAAACTAGCCACATAGACCATGCTGGCCTTGAACTTACAGGGATCCACCTGCCTCTGCCTTCTGAGTTCTGGGATCAAAATACACCACCACACCTGATTGATCTAACGTTCTGTGACCACGGTTCTCAACCTCTGGGTTGTGACCTCTTTGGGAGTTGAATGACCCTTTCACAAGGATCACCTAAGACTGTCGGAAAACACAGAGTTACCCTGTTGTTCGTAACAGCAGCAAAATCACAGTTACAAAAATAGCGAGGAAATAATTCTATGGTTGGGGTCACCACAACATGAGGGGCTGTGTTCAAGGGTCACAGCCATCAGGAAGGTTGAGAAATGCTAGTCTATGCGTTCTTATAATGGCTGCCACAGTCAGGACACTGGATAGTTCATCTCTCCCAAGGAATGCCCGAGTCCTCTCGGACAGCAATGGGATGAAGCTCTTGTGCAGTTTCTATGTCTCAGGGATAATGTTCATCCACTGGTGCTCAGAGCAGCCATGAGAGCACTGCTCTCAACCAGCCTCAGCCCAGGGCTGCATTCTTCTTATCACAAAGCAGTTCTGTTCTGACTGCCCTTGACAGCCGAGCTACTCACTCGACCATTGCAGGAGCCTTGTGACTGTCCAGGCCCAGAGCCTGAGAAAGGCCACTGTGATCTTTGACCGTGGAGCCCTCTTTGGGCTTTTCATCTCTCTTCTATTGAATGTTCTTAAAAGCTCACAGTTCCCAGGCCCTGGCAGAACAGTGGTAAAACAGACTAGACCCTGCTGCTGGAGGGTCCTGTGAGAATGAGTGACAGCCATTCACATGGCTTGGGGCTCTCTGGTGCCTTGCTGAGATGGTGGCCCTGACATCTAGGGAACCCAGAGAATTGAGACTGACACAGGCTATCTGTTGAGGCTCCAGTGGGAGGGAGGGGACTTAATGACTAAGCGTGAGAGGTCGGCGAAAGTGTTCCCAAGAGAGACAGTCACATGTGCTCCTGGGGAGGAGGGATGGATGGCTGAGGTCCTACACCCTCACCATCATGTGACATTCTCTGGTCTGCATGGCCATGTCCCCAGTCGCCACATAGCAGGTCTGTGTGTATCTGCCTCGTGACCAGATGACGCTCAGTAGCATGTTGGGCAAAGGACTGAGCTTTCCCTTTAGAGTGCTCCCCACCTCCTGCACACAGGTGTAACCACAGCCCTCAGTCACCAGCCGCTGCCCCACAGGCTGCTGAGCAGACAAAGAACAGCTGGGAGGAACCTAGCCTCAAATCTGGAGCGTCCTAACTGGTTCAGGGCACTGTGGGCTCTGTGTCTGGGCCCCATTCCAGCCATTCACTTAATTGAAAAAAATGGAAAAGAGAGGGAGGGAGGGAGGGAGGGAGGGAGGGAGGGAGGGAGGCAGAGGGAATGGCAGCCTGCCATCTCCAGTGTCTCTATGCAGATGCCACCAAGAGTTGACTGCTACTGACTTCAGGACAGAAATGCTCTGACCTGCAGAACTGGGAGCAAGGACTTCAGAGGCAGGCGGGCTGGGATGGAGCTCACCTCCCTCCCCACTGGTTGACCTCAAGTATGTGTGGTTTCCTCCCTACCCTGCCTCACCCCAAGGTGACCCCGCTTTCCTGCCAGGTGATCTGTGAGGGCTGGGCCTGGTGGTTCCTGACGGTAAATGGGCCCAGATCCAGCTCGGCTCCTACCTGTCCTGCATGCACCTTGACCTGCCTACCTCTTAGCACCCAGCTTCCCCTCTGAGCACCCAGAGTTTTCTCCCAGCACTCAGTACTTTCTCGTAGTACTCGGTACTCCCTCCTAGCACCCAGCACTACCCTCTAGCACCCAGCGTTCCCTCCTGGCATCACGAAGCGTGACAGCATTCCTATCCAGGAGTAAATGGAACGTGTTTTTATTTAAGAGAAATCCACATTTTTCAGCACTTCCTGTGGCAGTCCCGCCGTGGGGGCGCCGGGAAATCAAACAAACTGCATCGTATTGCAGTTTCAGAAAGAGGCCGGAGGCGCTGACCTACATAGGCCAGATGTTGGGCAGACAGCTGGAGAGAGTTGGCAGATCGGAACCAAAGGGAACCCAGGGTCTCCAGGAATCATGTTTCCTATTAGCTCAGGCCCAGATGAGGCCAGCTGCAGCTACCTCACCCCGCTGGTCCTCCACCCGCACCCCGCTGGTCCTCCACCCAGGCTTCTCCCAGCCCCACTCTTTCTCCTTGCCCTCTCTCTCCCTCTCTTTCCTCCTCTATCCCATTTCTTCTCTCTCCCACACTTTCTCTTCACTTTCTGACACCTGTCCCCCCCTAACTCTGCTATCCACATTGGGATACCCTCTTGGCAAGGGTAGAGCACACTGCCTGATGCAGGAGCCCAAACTGGCTCCTCCCTGGACCTCTCAACCTGGAAACACAGCCAGGGTGGGAGCTTTAAGGGGAACCCACCTCCATTTTAGACGTGATTGTCAAGACAGGATTTCTGTATATAGTGCTGGCTATCTTGAAACTTACTGTGTAGACCATGCCGGCCTCGAACTCAGAGATCCACCTATCTCTGCCCCCCCACGTGCTGGGACTGAAGGTGTGGGCTACATCTAAGCACAGCTAGAAATGATTTTTGATGGCTGAGGTCCGTGAACTCCTTAAACACAACACTAGATGCTCCTAACAGGAAGTGGCTTGTTTGGATCACTTTAAGCTGCTTTCGCATACTTTATAGAGTACGCTGTGATATTTGGGTGCATGTTTCATGATCCCATTGGTCAGTGGGGTGTCCACTGCCTTAAATGGTTCCTCTCCATTTTCATTCCCAGTCCTTCTTCTCACTGTTTTAAAATACATGACAACTTGCTGTTAACCACAGCCATCCTGCCACGCGGTAGAAACCCAGACTTCCTCCTCCCATCTCACTGCACCGACGTCCCTTTGGTTAAATCCTCCCTTCCCTATGCTTCCTTCCTTCTGCCTGGGATGGCTCATGGGCTTCCTGGGATGAGGGCTCCCTGGACTATGGCAGAAGCCATAGCCTCTCAATGATGCTCTTTGGGCCCTCTGCACTGTACTCTTCCCTGGGGCCAAGCACAGCATTCCAGAGGAAGACTCCAGCCCTAGACCCTCCCAAGGGGAGCCCTGGCTTCCGGTTCCAACTCTCCTCTTCATAGACTACGTGGCCCTGGACAGGTCCCTTCAACTTTCCCTAGCCATAAAATAAAGGGCAGCCTAAAGCAGGGATTTCCTATACTAAAGTCTTGGAAGCCCCTACAGTCTGCCAAGAGCTCAGGCCTTGGCTGCAGGCTTCAGGATGGCTATCCGTGGCACCACGGACCCACAGTGTCTAACAATTTAGTCTGCGGGCTGCTGGTTACACCCTTCCTACATATAGAAGAGCTAAAAGCAGCCTGTGCTATGGAAACCAGAGCAGACAGCCCAGAGACCCACCCACTTGGCCTCTGCAGAATCCTGGGGCTTCTCACAGGCTGGTTTGACAGCTGGCCTGAGAGTTCTCTTCCCTGAGTAAGCCATTGGGGTGGGGGGTCCAAAGGTTATCACAGAGAACTTGTGAGAAAAGTCCATGTACTGGAAGTAGGAAGAGCCCGCAGCTGAAGTGTGAACCTGAAGACGTTGATCTCTGCATTAGTGTGAGGGCTGAGCCTCTCGGTGAAGTCTGGACCGTAGCGTGCGTTTCACCGTTCAGCCTGCCTTCGTGGCAGACATTGTTAATGAAGAACAGCACCATCTCGCTGCTGTGTCGCCCTCAAACCTCCTGTAGGGAAGCCGCCTCAGTTCCACGTGGCCCTCTTCTTTAGATTTTTCTTCAATCACCCCGGGTCACTGCAGACCACCCACTGACTGGCACAGAAAAGGCAGGGATGTGCCTAACTTCAGAAATGTGTCCGCTGCAGTATGGGCAACAGAACTCCAGCTCCAGAGAGAACGGCACGGAACCCTGGGAACTCAGGACCAGCCTCGTTCTCAGCTCTCCCGACACCCTCAGAGTTTGCTGTGCCCACAGACTGCCTTACTCGCTGCATATTCTTAGCACAGCCTGGCTCCTCAGACGCACTCACTTAAGACAATTGGGCTACTTTTAAAGGGAAACTGTAGCTTCTACCATAAATGGGAAACCAGCAACACTGCTAGAAATAGGACTAAGAAACTCCTGGCCAGTGTGGCCTACTCCTAGAGTGTTGGGTCTGACTGATAGGAGACCAGAACGTGCTGAGGAGTGTGAGGAAGGTCATTAGGCATCCACCTCTGGCCCCCTGCACACCCCAGTGTGGTGACTGTCCTGTGACCAGCACAGTGGCACCACCCAGTCATTGCTCTCAGCCTGGAGTTGGAGCCAGTCCCAGAATCCCCTAGAAAAGCCACCAACAGATCTGCTATTGGAAGCTGCCCAGCGCCTCCAAGGAACAACAGCCTGTGTTTGCAGTTCAGATGCTGAAACCCTTTGACATCCCAGCACCATGTGGGCCAAGTAGCAGTTGCCGGCCATCGAACTGTCCTAGGGAATGGCCTGTCCGTGTGTCCTGGGGCCCTTCCAGGTGCTGCAGCTAGGTGTGGGCTAAGCCAATGGGCAAGCAGAAATGAGGCATGACCATTCATTGACCCGAGCCTCTGGGGTCCCACAGGAATGACTTGACTACCTCTGTCCTAATGCCTACTATTTCCCAAGGGGATACAAGCTGGATGCAGGCTTTAGTCTTTATTCTTGGAAGAACAAACCATTTGGTTTTGAACATTGGAAATGGGCCTAGGTTCCTACATGTTCTGTGGGGTCCTGCAAGGACTTGGTGCTCACAGCCCAGGTGTAGACTTGCCAAGAGTGGTAAGGGTGAAGGATTGAACAACAAACAACACTTAGAGAACATTTCCTGCAAATCCCAGCCCTGGGCTGAGATTTTATTCAGCATGTGTTTCATTTCTGGAGCTTTCCATTGGCTCAGGAGGTAAGAATGGCCAGCATCCTTGGCCCGTTTTGCAGAGAACGCAGAGGTTCCCGAGACAGATGTCACACCTGACCTCACACACTAAGTTCTGGATGCAGATTGCACAGCTCAATCTACCCAGGTCAACACCAGAACCTGCCATCCTGTCCTTGGCATCCCTGTGGCACTAGCCACACTTGGACACAGTGGCCTTGGGGACCAAGTGAGAAGATGCTAGCCTAGGGCTCAAAGCAGAAAGTGCTTTTCAGTCTTCCCAGGAAACAATGTCTTTTTTCTCTCTCTCTCAGACAACACAGAAGCCTCTGACTTGTAGCCGTTTAACTTGTGACTTTAAAGGGCACTTTGGTTTTGAGTTCAGCTCTTTGCCCAGGCCAATGCTGTTCAGTAAAATACTTTTGCGATGCCATGTCCTTATGAAGCCACGACTGCTGACCTATCACAGGGCTGAGGGAAGAGCTGACACCACACAGTGGCTGAGTGGGGTGCTGGGGAGGTCAAGTGCATTTTCTGCTTATGGTGTTTGACTTAGGGGGTTATCAAGATACAACCCACTGTAAATCGGGGAGCATTTGTACAGCGTAAAACATCTGGAAATACGAGAAGGCATTGTAAGCAGAGTTCTTAGACATCCTCCACACTCCTCCTAGCTCAGAGTAACCCCTGGCGTGTGTGTTTACATGAACAGATACACATTTATGTGTAGGTCTGACCTTATTTATATTTATGATTCTTGTGTACTCGATGACATTTATCTGCGGCCCAGATCAGCACTGGAGGCTTTGGGAGGTGTTTACAGGCTTGCCCCAGTGTCAAATTGACATCACCCAGGGACACATGGCATTCGTGACTGGGGTTGAGCAGGGTGACATTCAGATTTCTTATTTTTGCTCTCGCATCTGGAACAAGTGTCCTTTCCTCGCCTCCTTTATACTTTGTGCTTTATGTTGGTGGTTTTACTGTTTTAAATGGGCTCAGGTCTGGGGCTGAGCTACAGCCTGGGACCCTGGGTTGGAAAGGTTTGCTGGGCCTCATATGTGCACATGGGTTAGAAAGCTATGTTTAGGCTTGAGCGATGGCACTCCTGGCCATTGAGTTCAGTATAAATGAGCTGATTATACTTATTAATAAGGTGTCTGTAAACATGAGCATAGACAATGAACTTAGATATTGATCTTATGATAAAAAATACTTGAAAGCATGAAGGACCCTCCCTATCTGTTCCTCCAAGGAGTAACGCTTATGTATTGACTAAGTCACTGCTGCTGGTGACGGCGTAGAACAGAGCTATTGTAAGTGACAGGAAGTAGCTATCCATGTGTGTGAATATGGGTGATGTGGCATGTATGTGTGCACACACACACAGGCATGCATGCATACTCATGTATGACACATATGTGCATATATGGTCTTATGAACCTTGTAGTATAGTATGTATAGCCATCCCTTGCTATCCATGAGGGCTTGGTTGCAGCCCTTCTACCCCCATAGGTATCGAAATCTGTAGATTCGTATGCAAAACAGCACAATATTTACATATAACCTACACACATCCTCCCCTGAGCTTTCTGTATCTCTAGGTCGCTTACAATGCTGATACTTGGTCCCGGCGGAGAAGCCGTGTGAACAGCGTTAGATTGTATTGGTATGACTATGGTATTGGTAATGGCTAGAAGAAAAGATAAATATATATGTTAAGTGCAAACCCACATCATTTTACCATCTCCACCCACACAAACAGAACCTCGGGCACAGAGGCCAACTGTGACTCCCCCTGAAGCTAAGGGACTGACTTCAGTGTAACCATGGAGCTCTGTTAGTTGCACAGATCCCTTTGTCTTGCCAGAAGGGGAAGTGAGAGGGAAAGCCCAGGTCCTACTGTGCAGAGTAGAAGCCAGAGGCCGGGCCTGGAAGCAGGACCCTGAGCCCTGGCCAGATCAAGGTAGGCTCTCCCTCAGTCTCTGTGCTATAGCCACCATCACTGTGTCTCTCTGCAAAGCAGACGTCTGTCCTGTGTGTGGCAGTGCCTCCAGGCTTTGGCTCTTGTGGGGACTGGGCAGCTCAGGTGTTATTCCCTAGCG
Organism: Rattus rattus; assembly: GCF_011064425.1. Taxonomy (NCBI): domain Eukaryota; kingdom Metazoa; phylum Chordata; class Mammalia; order Rodentia; family Muridae; genus Rattus; species Rattus rattus. The sequence goes on from NC_046162.1 coordinate 5,205,208, forward strand.
AGAGGACTGTCCCTGCGAGCCACTCAGCCCTGGCCATGGGGTCAGGCAGGATAGGTGGCCTTACAGGTTACACCTGCTAGAGGGCTGTTGCCACTTTCTTTCCTGCCTCACACAAGTGTTCCAAGTCGTTACAGGACAGGTGGGTAGTCCTCAGAGGAAGGGAGCCATTCTGGTCCAGGCCACAAAACACTTCACACCATACTTGAGCAGCCAGTGACCTCTCAGCGGTAGCTCCCCAGCAGGGTGGGGCTGACCCAGAGCTCCTGGGATGATCTCTAGCCCTACACAGAGGTAAAGCTCTCAGGGATGGGCATTTGGCTCAAGACTCCTTTTGATAAAAAAAATAAATAATTTATTTTATGTATATGAGTGCTCTAACTGCATTTGCACGCATGTGCCAGGAGAGGGCATCAGATCCCATTACAGATGGTTGTGAACCACCATGTGGTTGCTGGGAATTGAACTCAGGACCTCTGCAAGAGCAGCCAGTGCTGTTAACCACTGAGCCATCTCCCCAGCACCCAACTCAAGACTTCTTTCCAGGCAGACTAAGGTCCAGATGTGGGAGGTGTGGGGTGTTACGTCCTGTAAGCACCAGGAAGAAGGAACTGAGCCCAAACTCATTCAGCATCTAGGAACCTGTGCCGAGCCTTGGTGAGGTGTACCAGAGGGACCCACAGAAGCAACTCCCCAGTGGGGCGGGGCCAAAACAGACCTCCTGGGTTGAGAGTCCTGAGGAAGAGAGCAGTGTGATGAGGTGAGGTAGTCCTTTGGAGGGGCAGGCCCACTTGCTCTCACCATCTGTACCTATGCTCGCTATGATGACCAAGATGGCGCCCGTTCCTTGTAACCGTCAGCTTGAGCTATTGGATTGAGTAGCACCTAGGAGATCAGCATCACCTTTGGATGTTTGGATGCTGTTTCCATAGAGGACACTGGCCAAGGGGTGCATTACATCCGTTGATGGATTTACAATGCTGTGGTAATCTGAGGCGGGCCTATGTGAAAATGGGCCGTCATCTGTGTGCCTCAGAGGCTGCATTTGCTTTGAACCCTTCCTGTTGTCCCTTCTCTGCATCCTGCCACAGAGCAAGCTGCTCTGATCCTCTGTGTCCCCCTCCCTCTGTGAAAGGCTCACACCTCTGAAGCCTGAGTCCAGTCAGACATTCTGTCACAGGGATGGGAAAGCTGACACGGTGACAATTAGGATGGGGTCTCGTTCTGTAGCCCAGGCTGGCCGAATCTTCCTGCTTCACCTTGCAAGTGCTGGGATCAGACAGCACTGTCATGCCCGACATACAGCACTTCATCCATGCTGATCCATTCACGACCGTGCCTCTCTTCGGTTACTATGACCAAGTGCTGGGGGTAACTTACAGGAAGGGAAAGGTTCATGTTTTCAGAGGTCAAGAGTAGTCACCTCCTTTACATTCGTATCCATGACGACAACATATATCATGGCAGGAGTGTATGGTGGAACATGTCGACCATGAAACCCAAAGAAAGACAGGAAGAGACAGGGGTCCCAGCATGTGCTTCAAGGGCCTGCCCCAAAGACCTAACTGCCTCCTTCTGGTCTCCACCTACTGATGGTTTCACCGCAGGCTGGTGACCAGGCCTGTCACACATGGTCCCTGTGTGGGCGCTCACCAAACGGTAGCACTGTCTCTCATCACTGTTTAGTCTCCTTTTCTCCAAAGGCTGGTGGCACTGCTGCCTCCTCACTGGCTTTCCTGCCATCCATCTGTTTGCTCCAGTGATGCGTCCGGTCAGGGCTTTTACACGTCTTTGTAATTGAATTGTTTGTCTGCTGGTGAGTTTTGAGGCTTTTAAAAATGCATCCCGTATAGAACATCATGTCTTTGCTTGGCTTTCTTCCATACAGCAAGGGCTTATCATGGAGTAATTTCTTGCATGGTGTTCTCCCACCAGGGCATTTCAGAGGGAAAGAATCTTATGATGCCATCAGAGATCCTGAATCCTGTCAGCCTGGCTCGGCCCCCTTTTATGGCCAGGGCCAGGCAGTGCTGTATTTGAAAAGGTGTGGGAAACATGCCTCCCTGTAACAAAACAGTGAGAAAGGAGGGAGGTAATTGTCCAAGAGAAACTGGTACTGAAGCCAAAGAACGGGGGAAGGGTACCAGACGGGAGCATGGGGCCCACAGCACGGGAGGAGCTAACTGAGCGCTCCTAATGTGTGCCAGGAGCCAGACAAGGCCCATAGCTGTTGGCTGTCATGCTCGATCCCCAAGGAGGCTGCTGTGTCCATTCTAGAGTAAGGGCTAGCACCTGGTGAGCGTCCCATAGCTGCAGTGCTGGTGTGTGCCATCTTCCAATCCTGAGCCCTCAGGGCCAAGCGTAGGACAAGCCTGTGATGAGCGTGCGACAGAGTCTGGCCTGTGCCTACAAGCACTGCATCAGATACGCTCAGGGGTTCATTCCCATGAAGCAGTTTGGCCTGCCGCGGTCCAACAGCTTCAGAATGGGAGCAGGAGGCCAGGAGTGAGTTGTACGAGAGAAGGCTTTCCATGAGTGGGAAGCTGCTCTGTGTTGGTTTTAAGACAACAAAATATTTGGCGGTCTTTCTTAATATCTTTTCTTTTTCTTTTTTCTTTTATTTTCGGCGCTGGGGACCGAACCCAGGGCCTTGTGCTTACTAGGCAAGTGCTCTACCACTGAGCTAAATCCCCAACCCCTTCTTTTTCTTTTAAACTTCGATGGTCATGTCTTTCACATCCAGATGCTTGGGCATCTCCAGGGACAGGGGACCTTTGATGGCGTGTTTGTTCTCTCTAGGCCTCAGTTTACCCAACTTGAAGGTCAAGTCACTAGCTTATCCGAGTTCTACAGTTTCTTTCAGTTTCCAACCCTAGCACCATTATGTATGCATATGCGTGTATATATGTGTAGTATATAAGTATGCATATGCACATTTATTTATCATGTGTCTATCATATATATCAATCATATATCGCGCACACGTGGATTTTATCACTACACATGGTATGCATACATCAGATGATCATACCATTCCCCATAAATATGCATAAGTAAAAAATGATAATTAAGCTATTTTATTATAATTACACAGATTTATTATAATTATGCATAGCTCTCCGAGGACCACATGGTAATTATTGGCCCAGAAAGCAGGTGTCTGTAGACTTAGCTTCAAGCTGAAATAGATACGTCAGATCGTATCCTTAGTCTCCTGACGTGAAGGGTAAAGTCCCATGGCTGACTCTTACCGACCCCAATTGGCCCTGTTCAGTCACATGTCACCCCTTCTGGGTCACCATGGATTGTGCCTCCTCTGTTTCTAAGGGGCTATTCGGGATGGAGAAGAGATTCC